>NC_141699.1:836468501-837668501 GCF_964263255.1 Lissotriton vulgaris
TCTCCCTCTCCCTCACCTCTCCTCCTTCTCCTCCTTCTCCTCCTTCTCCTTCTCCTTCTCCTCCTTCTTCTCCTTCTCCTTCTCCTTCTTCTCCTTCTCCTTCTTCTCCTTCTCCTTCTCCTCCTTCTCCTCCTTCTCCTTCTCCTCCTTCTCCTTCTTCTCCTTCTCCTCCTTCTCCTTCTCCTCCTTCTCCTTCTCCTTCTCCTCCTTCTCCTTCTCCTCCTTCTCCTTCTCCTCCTTCTCCTTCTCCTCCTTCTCCTTCTCCTCCTTCTCCTTCTCCTCCTTCTCCTTCTCCTCATTCTCCTCCTTCTCCTCCTTCTCCTCCTTCTCCTTCTCCTTCTCCTTCTCCTTCTCCTTCTCCTTCTCCTTCTCCTTCTCCTTCTCCTTCTCCTTCTCTCCTTCTCCTTCTCCTTCTCCTTCTCCTTCTCCTTCTCCTTCTCCTTCTCCTTCTCCTTCTCCTTCTCCTTCTCCTCCTTCTCCTTCTCCTCCTTCTCCTTCTCCTTCTCCTCCTTCTCCTTCTCCTCCTTCTCCTTCTCCTCCTTCTCCTTCTCCTTCTCCTCCTTTTCCTTCTCCTCCTTTTCCTCCTTCTCCTTTTCCTCCTTTTCCTTTTCCTCCTTTTCCTTCTCCTCCTTTTCCTCCTTCTCCTTCTTCTCCTTTTTCTCCTTCTCCTCCTTCTCCTTCTCCTTCTCCTCCTCTTCCTTCTCCTTCTCCTTCTCCTGATGGCAGTAACTTCAGCCTGCGTGGCCAGAACCTGAGCCCCATTTCACTTCCATACGTTGGTCCTCTGTACCTACCATCCTTCCTACCCCAGGTTGCATCTGTCTTTAAGTGGATCTGCACTTTGATCATCACTAGAGCCAAGAAGTGGAAGATGGTGCATCAAGATTTGTTATGCTGTAGCCAGGGAACATCATCCAGAAGGCATTTGTGACTACTCCACTAGGCCATAGCAGCTTCCTTGGCTCTCACCAGATTCGTTCAGGTGGATAATATCTGGCAGGTGACAACGTGGTCATCCAAATTTACCTTTGCCAAACATTACTGCCTCGCAGCACAGACATGCAGTAGTGGGTAGGGTGAAGTGTTGTGATGCATGACTTCCTTGGTTAATGGCACAACTCAGTCCCACCTCCAAGGGAGGTATTGCTTTGGGACTCCTTCCTAATGTGAGTTATTCACAGGAAGATGTGCCCGTCAATGCAAAATCATCTTACCTTTTGTAACAATATTTCTGTTGGATACATAATATTCCTTAAGTTTACTTGCTGCTACCCTGGGCAGTTACTGCCATACATAAGGCCCTAATGCATGCAAACAAGTGATGTGCTGTATTTTTCGCAGTCCGTGATACACTCTCAGTCCACCTCAATGGGCTATGATAAAAGTACCAGGAACTGATGCCAAAGCTCCTGTTACCTATTACATCTGATGTCATTGCTTCTGGTGGGCTGAGTAAGGATGAAACCACATGGTGCCGCCTAGCAATGCTGGAGCGCTGCTGCTGGATTAACGTTTCAGACCACTCTGCTGCCTGGAAAGATAATAAAGTGAGGAGCCTTCAGGAACTGTATGTATCCACCAGAAAAAGCTTTACCAAAGGTCATTTTCTTCAGAGCATTTGCTAAGACTGGGGGGTGGTGTCGGGCTTCTACCAAATGTGCTTTGCTCAAGTACTACCAATTGCATCGCTTGGCATTAGACAAGTGAGCAGTCAAACTCCTTGTGGAATGGCAGCTCTACATGGACTATGGCATGTGCTTGCGTGTACTTTGTTATACAGGAAAGTGTGTAATTAAGCTCAGTTGCTACTGTCAAATAGCACTGGCAACCATGCGTGACATACAGCACCTTCGGTAGTTTGGAATATTAGTTTATAGATGTTCGTTTTGCAGACCACAGTTGGATTCTGTTTTGTTGATATGTACAGTTTGTGTCTTTTTTAGTGAGACCTGAGGGCAGAACAAATTGCTTGCGTAAATACTCGATTGATATGGGTCCCAGGGCCTGAAAACACATTTATCTTTTAAGGAGCTTGCAGTAGGTAGCACTGACTGCTCACTTAATAGCCAGGTAATTGCATAGTTAGACTGTTTTGCGCTTCTCTGGAAAGTCTTAGCTCAGTAGTGGAGAATTCCTTGGAACACTTTCTTGTGGTAAGCTGTCAGATTAGCGTGATATTTTTCAGAAAGTCAAACTGATTGAGCACTGCAGGCGCTGCTAGAGTGCCTACCTTCACAAAGCTACACAGTTCCTATTAAAAGGCAGCTGCCTTAACTTAATTCACTCACCCATACAGGCCTACATTGCAGTACTTTGTTTATGGTTGTTTGGCAGAGGTTCTTGGTACACTGTTCCTTCCAGCGGACACTATCCTTTATTTTATTTTTGGAGGTTTTCTATAGCGCTAGCCACACCCGAGGGTATCTGAGTGCTTTACAACATGATGCAGAGGAAGCAAAATACAGGACAAAGGCATGGTAGGAAAAAGAATACAGAAAAAGTTCAGAAAGGAAGGTTTACAGTTCTGCTGAGTGCTGAAGGTGCGCCATTGAGGTAGAGAGATTGAGGAGGTCGAGGTGTGGCAATGAGGACGAGGGGTCAAGAGGTAGACTCAAATCCTAGGGAAAGGCAAGACTTATGCTGGAAAAGATCTCTTTGCGGTGCCGACCCAGGGGATGAGAGTTCAGAGAGAGGGTAGGAGGTGGGTAGTGGTTGTTCGATGACTGAAGGCTGCCCGTTGGGGGCGCGCTGTCAGGTGACAGCCTGTGGAGGTGAGAGCGTCACGTAATTGCGTTCGGGCAGGCGCGGTTGAGATAGTGTTTTTAGGAGGCTTTTGAATTTTGGAAAGGAAGGGGTGGTTCTGATGTTGACTGGGATGGCCTTCCAGATTTTCAGAGCGTTTCCTGCAAAAGAGCGGGCAGCAGTCTTTTGTTTATGCGTTTTTAGGGGAATGAATAGGAGGCAATTGGAACTCCTGAGGCTTCTTGCTTGTCCGGCTATCTTGAGTTTGGAGGCTAAGTATTCCGGTTTCCCTGTGTGCGGGGCTTTGTGTGTGAGGCAGTCCGTTCTGAAGCTGGCCCGCATTTCAACTGGGAGCCATTTTAGATCTGAGTGCAGGAGAAATGTGGTCAAATTTCTTGAGTCCGGTGACCATTCTGGCTGCAGCATTGAGGGCGGTTTTGAGCGGCGCTAGGTGAGAACGAGCTGTACCGGAGAGAACTGCGTTCCCATAGTCTGGACAACACCAGGGATTGGTTGGCTTGCTTACGGTCGGAGGGATGGATGTGGGGTTTGATTTTGTTGAGGAGCTTCAGATTGAGTTAGGCGCTCTTGGCGTAGTTCTGGATATGATTTGACATGGCGAGCTTGTGGTCAAGGGTGATTCCCAGTGATTTGACAGAGGTTGCGATTTCCTTTGAGGGAATCAATGGCTTTCAACCATTCAACAATTTGCGGGTTTTCTTCCTTGTTGGAGACGAGGAGGATCTTGGTTTTTCCCTGATTGAGTTTGAGGTGGTTCGTTGATAGCCATTCTTGGACTTCTTTGAGGGTAATGTTGAGTCTTTGAATGTCTTTAAGGGACGAGGTTTCCAGGTAGATCTATGTATCATCTGCATATAGATGAAAGGGGATATTTGCTTTTTCCAGAATGGAGGTGAGAGGTTCCATGTATATGTTGAACAGTTAAGGGGAGAGAATGGAGCCTTGAGGGACGCCTCCACAATGTTGAGGATTGCAGTTTTGTGCTGTAGCCTTTTCTGAAGCCTAATTGGTGGTGGTCAAGCAGATTTATGTTGTCAATGTTTGTTCAGTTGACGGAGGATACATTTTTCGAGGGCTTTGGCAAGGAAAGGGAGATTAGAGATGGGTCTGAAATTGTTCAGGTCGGTTGCGTCTGGGCCTGGTGTTTTCAGAAGAGAGGTGACTTGACCGACTTTAAGGTAGTCAGGAATGGAGACAGTTTTTAGGGAGCTGTTTATGATTTCGCACCAAAGTGGGGCCAGGGTAAGTTTCTGTTCTTTGACTATTTGAGAGGGAATGGGGTCGAGGTTGTGAGACAATGGCTTGGAGGAGGAGATAAATTTGAGGATCTCCGCTTCTGAGATGGGATCGAAGGAAGACCAGGTTGTTGCTGGTCGCCTTTTCGTGGTGATTTCACTTGTTGGGGAGCAGTCTTTAAGGTCCAGAGAGAGTTCGATCAAGTTGATTTTTTTCGTTAAAGAAGTTGGCGCATAAGGTTTTTGATGGCTGGACGAGGCTTGTCGTTGGCTTGGACGTTTGTTTTTTAATGATGTCAAAGAGTTCTCTTGGTCTATTTTTGGCCTTGTCCAGCGCGGAGCAGAAAAAGTTGGATTTTTCGTTATTGATATGTTTGTACTTTCTTCTTGCTGCCCTGAGTTCCTCGAGATGGTTGGAGGGTGGGTCTCTTCTCCAGAGACGTTCAGAGGCTCTAAGGTGCCTTCTTTCCTCATTAATGTCCTTTTTGAACCAGGATCTAGAGGGAATGTTCCTAGATTTATTCTGTTTCAAGGGGGCTAGTTCGTCAAGGATGGAGGACATGATAACGTTGTAGTGGGTCGGGGCGAGTGCAGAGGAATGCGCAGTCACCAGGGCTCAGAGAGAGGCGCGGCTCGCCTTGGCTGTTTCACGATGCCCCCTGGAGAGGATGTAGCCCGGGAATTTCTCTGTTCGGGCCCACCCTGCTCGGCCGCCATTTCTAAGTCAGGCAGAAGATTAGAGGCTTTGCTTCGGTGTAGGGGCTGCTTGGTGGCGAGAGGAGGCAGGAGTCAGGTCGCCGGGACTTAACGCCGGCGCGTCTCACCTGACCCTGTGTCAAGGAGTCCCGTGGATTGTTACGGCTGGGGTCCCCGGGCCGGAGAGGCTTGGGGGTCCGCCATTTAAGGAGCAGGTGCGGAGGCAGTGAGCTGCGTCCGAGACTCGTGTAGTTTGGTTTACTGCTAGAATCTGGGCGGCGGGCGGCTTCCTCAGCAGGCGATGTGTGGAGGGCGTCCCAAGGCAGCTGAAGTCGGGAGAAGGGCTGTCGCTCCAACGGCTCCGGTAAGGAGGTGTCCTGGGGACGTGAGAGGGCAGGGGAGCGCCGATCACCTGTGGGTGTGATCCGGCGGGCAATTCCCTGTCTTCCGTTCGCTAGTCAGGCTGCACCCCAAGTTCGGCGATCCGGTGAGGGGGCAGGGGCTGGGTGGGGGGCATCGAGCGGAGGGGGACACTGATAAAATATTTATCGCAGTGCCTGGAACTCTATTTCGGAGCTCCCACCCCTGCGGCCATTTTGGACAAGGTTAGGTTAAGTCAAAGTTACTCTCTGAAATGGTTTTAACTTTGCTGCTGGGGCCTTCTGGACAGAAGAATCTTTGGCAGCTCACAAGACTTTCCCCGTCCTTTATTCTGCTGGTGGAGTTCCTAACACTGCCACAGTAAAAATGCATGGTTAGCCGTTTACTTCTGATTTTCTGAAAGTATGAGATAGTCTTGCAGAGGTTTACCTTTCTATGAATGTTGTTTGTTTTTCCTATTCTACAATGCCAATAAACTGAAATGTTTTCACATTTCTTATTTGGAATGAGAGTCAAGGCAATATTTAAAGGGCATTAGTGCTCGTAGGACGTAGGATAACTGAGAACTGTTACAGGTAGGTACATTTCCTATTGATTACACCTTAGGAATGCAGAAACATTTAAGACTGATATCCCCAAAGTTGTTGTTAATGTGTTCCTATAGAAGCTTCCACTATTGAGTGTCATTGTTTGATTTCTCTGCATTTTCTAATTTTGTTTCTGTCCTCTTTCTGCTCCTTTTCCCCCACCCCTTCTTGCTTTCACAATTCAAAAAGTAGGAAGGGTTTGCCTTGCTCCTTTAAGGTAGGTATTTTACCTCATTCTAGGTCGCAATGTTTAGTTCATCCAGTAGCTTTTACTGAGCGTTCTTGAAAAGAGAAGTTCCAGAGCAGTGAGCGAGGGGAAAAAGGTCCACATCTTAATTTAGAGTGCTGATTACAGATAGTTCAGTTTTAGCTATATGCTGTACTAGTAAATCTCACTTGACATACTATAGAAAGAAAACAAATGTCAGATAATTGTTAATTTTATATATTCCTCACCAGTTTTATTCTACTGCAGAATACCAGACTCTACGTTGTCTGCACTGTTTTGCTTCTTTCATACATTCTGGTGTTACATTTGTTTAAATATGCATCTTTATTTCTGTTATCTTTATCCTTCAGTTTCCCTTACTTATTTAATTGGGTTATATAGGTCAAGTATATAACTCTGATGCAGAACGTTCCCAAAATCCCACCATGTTCCCCAGTGTTACAGAATCTTATTGCAAGAAGAATAGCATTAATGTGGACAGATTGGGGGCAAGGGTGATAGGGGATGGTCTACTGGTAGGACAATCTGGCTCAGCAGAAGGGTGTTGTTTAATATGTTGTCCATGTTGTATTGAAAACTGCCACTCTTTAATTCTTACCACAGTATGTATTAGTGAAAGGTGAAATGAGATTCACAAACCTATGAAGGTAAACTTCAGATGATTAGATGAAATATAAAACCAACTTGACTAGACATCAACCCAAGTCTTCAAGATTCTCCTAATTTTTCATTATAATACGTTCATAGAGAATTTACTTATCCAAGCTTCACACAGTGGTCTCTTGACACTGTGTGATGTATGTTTGATTGTCCTGCACAAAATTCTATTGTTTGCATATGGCACTCCATTATGAATTCAAATGAGAACCTTCCGGGTATGTGGTTACATAACCTAATGTTCATTATATATACTCAAAGTCTTGGTTTCAGCAGATTCCTCACCTTAGAATATTTCCCAGCTGTCACGCTGGATCTTAAAGATTCCATGCAAATTCAGTGGGCTGACATCAGTTCTTTTCTTTTGGTGCCAACAGACTTGGATCTGGAGCTACTCTTGGTCTCTTTGAGACTACTTTTTTCAAAGTAATTTCCTGAAAGTATTTTCCAGTATGCAAGGGACAGGTCCTCTAACATCGCCAGGGTTTAAGTCTTGTTGGAAAAGTCACTAACCGATGACTGTCACTGTTTTTCCCCCTTCCACCCACTTGATCTGGCTGGGGTAATCTCATGACTCTTTTCTCTTCAGCGACTGTACCCAGATACACCCTAAAGCCAACTGGGAGTGTGAAGTTAATTGCCAGACATCGGAAGGGAATGTATGACGTTACTTAGCATGCTATTACTTAGCATGCCTTTTCTACGAAGTTTTTACTTCGCAAATGCCTTAACTTAGCAGTATTTAATTACGCATGCCATTACTTCGCAAAATCATTTAAAACCATTAAATTGGCATTACTTAGCAGTACATTACTTCGCATGATTTTACTATGCATAAAGATTATTTTTTTCATTTTTTTCCCTACACACCAACACTACCCTCAACGCCCCAAAACACTACCCTACACTACACTACATCACCACCCTAAAATACTTCCCCTACACTACACATACACTACAACACTACCCTAAACCCTAAAATACTACCCCCTACACATACACTACAACACTATCCTAAACCCTAAAACACTACCCCCTACACTACACTAAACCCTAAAACACTACCCTACACTAGATATACACTACAACACTACCCTAAACCTTAAAAACACTACCCACTACACTACACATACATTACAACACTCCCCTAAACCCCAAAACTCTACCCCCTACACTACACATACACTACAACACTACCCTAAACCACTACCCCCTACACTACACATACACTACTCTAAACCCTAAAACACTACCCTACCCTACACATACACTACAACACTACCCTAAAACACTACCCCTAGACTACACATACACTACAACACTACCCTAAACCCTAAAACACTACCCTACACATACACTACAACACTACCCTAAACCCTAAAACACTACCCCCTACACTACACATACACTACCCTAAACCCAAAAACACTACCCCCTACACTACACAACACTACCCTAAACCCTAAAACACTACACCCTACACTACACATACACTACTACACTACCCACACTGCCCCATATACCTCTCTCAGCCCGTGGTCCCTCTTCACCTTCAACCATGGATCCACTCTTCTCCTGCGAAGTAACGGCATATGCGAAGTAAAAGGCATGCTGTTGGAAGGCGGTGACCCCAGGGGTCAAGATAATTCTCCTAACCACCCGAGACCTCCTCTCCCACAATTCCTGCCGAGTCTTATCGAGGGGAAGTCCCCGCCGGGGAGGACTGATCGTACACACTGTCGACACACCACACTTACGAACGGACACCACACCGTGAATCTTTATCAAGTATGTACTTTATCAGGATAAAAATAAGGAGCAATACACAGCGATCGAGGGATCGCGAAAGTCTCGCAACAAGGGAATGGGGAAGCGGGATAGTCTTAGGGAGCCAGTTGGCACGCCACGCACCCTACGCACAGTTCTCAATCCTCGAACTGGGGGGTACGGGGGCTGGCGATGGGACTTGCTGTCCTACTCACTTCCGTTCAAGATGGTCGTGAAGGTAGCGTCGATGGTCCGGCCGGACCAGAGAGTTATTAAAGCCACGACGAGGTCAGCAGGGCTTGGTCAGGAGTACTCTGTAATACTCGTAGGTAAGTCGAGCCGCGACAGCGTCCGCAGGGCTCCGGATGGTAGCAAATGTCTCTCGTTCTCAAGAGTGGGCCGCGACTAGGTCAGCAGGGCTCCGGTGGTTCAGGTTTTACTCTTTGAGAGGGAGCGGCGACAGCGTCAGCAGGGCTCGGTGGTTTAGTTCCGTAACTTCGAGGATGAGCCGCGACGATGTCAGCAGGGCTCGGTGGGTCGGAGTCTGGTCTTCTCAAGGTCAGCCGCGATCGGATCAGCAGGGCTTTCTTGTCCAGGATACAACTGCCGGATAGATGGAAGGCAGGCTGTCTTATAGTCCAGGAGCTCTTTGATGTCCGGACCCTCAGAGGCAGGAGGCCGAAGGTCCGAGGGCCAGGCGCCCGATTGTCTGGGCGGCTGGGTCTTTGATGCTTTTGGACCATGCGTCCAGGGAATCCCAGACGCTCATCAAGGCCTGGAGCCAGCTCGCTAGGAAGCCAAAAGGTGCGATCGAAACCAGCCCCCAGGGATGGTTCGTAGGTGTGAGGACAACCAGTTCCTCTGGAGGGGGCCGGAGGTGTGATGGAAGCCTTGGTTTCGGGTACTTGGTGAGTCATTCACCCCCCGGGCGAGTCGGAGCGCGCCGGACGCGCACGCCCAGCTGCTGCCGGGAGCGGCCAGAGGCTGCCGAAAGGGAAGAAGGCGGCCGGCCGGGGTGGCCAAACATGGAGTCTGATGGTCACGTGCATGGGTGCAGGCACGCGGTCCGGAGATCGTCTTAGGTCCGATGTAGGAGTCTCGGGTATAGTTCTGGATGGACTGGAATCAGTTCCGTCTGTCGTTCTGGGGTTATGGGGGTCAGCGAGGGCCACGCCACGAGGCCGGGTCCAACACATGCTAATTAAAAGCATGCATAGTAAAGGACTATGCGAAGTAAAATATGCTAAGTAAAGGAATAGCGAAGTAAAAGATGCTAAGTAATGGTTGTTTCCTATCGGAAGGCTCTACATCAGTCAAAGTCATGGGAGAGAACCTAGGCCCGTTCCTGAAGCTGTTACAGAGGCAAGTTTTCATTGAAGTTCAAGTTTTCAGGTAAATTTAAAAAGAGGATACCATTCAAGCGATTTTGAACCAGTTGCACCACTCCAAATCTCCAGAAAAGGGGGCTTGGACATCCTCGTACGTTCCAGGATTTATTCCCAAAGACGGTCCATAGAGCCTGTCCTGACCTCCCCCACACCAGCCGGTGGCCTGTGCTAACTCATATACCGATTAAGTTTCATTTGGCAGCGATGAGCTTACTTGCACAACTGGTTCCCTCTGGTGTGCCTTCGGGCCTCCAATGGGCTTAGAGGCCTCCCATCTGGATTTCTGCCATTGGGACCTCTAGCGCCAGTTAGGCCCACTGGATCCTCTTATGGATCTATACTGGCTTTGTTACCAGATCCCTTACCAGCACCACCCAGATTCCCCAATGCCAACCTCACAAATGCAGGACATTGATGGCTGATAGTGCTGTCTGACTCTGGCATGCACCCTGTCGACCTTAACCAAAGTCTTGTTGGACGCCACTTATTACTTCCATACAGGCAATGCATCAGGTACTGATATTGTCCCTATCTCTCAGACTAGCAACCATTGTTATTCATGATAACTTTGCCAGTGCTTCTGAGAATGTCTTTTATGTAACAGGTGATGAAATTGCCTGCCATACCAGGATGACAACTGGTATGAATATCTCCAGGATGTTAGTAGCCTGAACATTTCACCATACACTATCCTGTTAACTCCTCCAGGCACTGCTACTGAGAGGATGCATCATTTGCTATGATGATGAGGGCACTACTGAAATCCTTGACCTTCAGCTCCCATTTCATGATGTTAAGACCAATGTGCTAACCTAAGTCTTTGTCAGATTTCTATGGAGCCGCTCCTTCTGTCTGAGTCCCTCACCAATACCCTTTTTAGGGGCAAGGCTAAGCCCTGCTTGAGGCCCGCAGTCAGCCACTGGATTGCCTATCATCTCTGCCCTGCACCTGGGGGTCTGGATATGATCACTCTGCATTCCACCGCTGAGAGTTTGGTGATGCATGCGTTGGCCAGGATAGTAAACTCAGGTGTGTTTACAAATGCTTCTGACAGAGTCAAAACAAATTGACACTTTTGGCAGGTGAACCCTTTCATCCTCTAGTCTAGCCATTCGTTGAATGTATGCTATCTTGCGTCTTAGGCCACTATTCTCACGCCTTTTGGAACTCAGTGGCTCAGCTCCTTTCAGTTGTTCCTGAAGAGGCTTGCACTATAATTTCCCAGGCCATAAAAGATGGCCGTGATGCAGCTAAATTCGTTGTGGTCTTGACACAATAGATTCCTTAGGAGGAGCCATTGGCATCAGTGTGGCCATCGTGGGTATGCTTGGATGCAGAAATGTTTTATTCAGGGGGATGCCCAATTCAGTGTAATGGGCATGCCATATGATGGTTCCTGCCTTTTTAGGTACTAGTCCGTATCAGCTCAGAAGCGCTTCAAGGACAAGAGGGCTGCAGTATGCTCTCTGAGCCTGTCTGCCGCTCCACATTAGCCTCTAACAGTTTTGGCCCCTCTGTGGTTTAATAGGGGTTTTCAGCATCAACTACTCCTGGCTTAGCAAACTTCTCAGTCTTTTCGTTGCTGCAATTTCCCTCAGACCACTTGCACTACGGGGCAGCATCTACTGAACCTCCAGATGTCGTAGCCCTTAAACCGCTATAGTAGGTCCTTAACGAGACACAACCACCCTACTGGCAGCAGGATGCAGCACTTCCTTCCAGGGTGGCAGATCACCTCCTTTAACAAGTGTTGCTGTGAAATTATGCACGACTGTTTATGGAATCCGGTTGCCCTTACCATCTTCCCCAGAATGTCTGGCTGATGAGCATCTCTCCTTTATACATCAGAATGGATGGCTCTTTGGCCAAAGGAAGCATAGAGAGGATGCTAGCACCAGAAGCAAGTTGTGTTTTTTCCTCCTACTTTACGGTTCTGACAACAAACCGAAACCTCTGCCCAATTTTAGACCTTCGCCCCTTCAATACCTTCTTGTGGAAGGATATTCAAGTGCCCATATTTACCCTGTTCCTGTCTGCTCCCAACCCTTGAGATGGGATGATAGCTTTGAACCTGCAGGACGGTTATTTCCACACCTCCATCCTGCAGGCTCTTGGATAGTATCTGCAGTTAACGGTGTGCCAGGAGCATTTTCAGTTCACTATGTACCCCTTTGGCCTCACCAGTGCCCCTTAGGTGTTACCGGAATTGATGTTGTTGCTTCTGGCTCCTCCTCTGAAGTCGCAAATTCTAGTTTTCCCCTACCTCAGTGACTGAATGCTGAAGATGCTTTCACCCCAGGCAAATCGTTACACACCTTTGTACTAAGGCAAACCTCTTGGCATCTTTGGGGGTTTGCTGTAAATGTGGCAAAGTCACACCTGACTCGCTGTTGCTCCCTTTTATTGACGCCAATCTGGGCACAGTTTTGTGCCTATCCCTGCAGTGAGAGTCCGAAATGTTTGGTTGTGATGCTAATGTTTCAGCCTGTGTTCTGGATCTCAGTGAGGATGACTCTGGGACTGCTGGTCTCCTCCATCCTATTGGTCAAGCACACCAGGTGGTGTATGCTGGCTCTACAGTTGGAACTGAAGTCCCAGTGGGCACAGCATCAGGAGCACCTCTCTGATATGGTCTAGATTTCAGAGGAGGCTGCAAAAGATCTGCACTGTTGGCTGCTGGACCAGTGACTGGCCCCTCTCCCTCCCTTACTTAGAGCTGACTGTAGTGGCCAATACATCGCTTCTGGATTGGGGTGGCCACTTGGGAGAGGTGGAGCTTAAAGGCTTCTGGCCTCCAATAGAGGCCAAGCTCCACATCAGCATGTTCAAGCTGCGAGCCATCATCTTGGTCTTAAAAGTCTTCCTGCCAACCATCAGAGGGAGGCTGGTTCAGGTATACACGGGCAACACCACCGCCTTGGTGTACTGCAGAAAGCACAGTGGGATCGTGGTCCTGCACCTCTGATCTTAGCTGGATAGCCAGGGATTTTTCCTGGAGGGGCAGCACCTAGCAGAATCTTTGAACGCCAGGATCACAAATGGCGGTGACACCCAGAAGTGGCACAAGACTTCTTCGTGAATGAGAACCTTAACTCACTCGGTTTGCCACCATCGAGAACTCATTGTCAGCATTTTGGTGCGTTGAAGGTTCTGAGGCAGCTCTTGCTCAAAGACCCTTGTAAAGTAGAACTCAGAACCTCGGTACACCTTTCTGCCAATACATTTCCTTGTGCAAGTCACAAGAAGATCAGATACGACCGTGCCCAAGTCACCAAGTCATCTTAGTGGCTCTGCATTGGTTATGGAGAGTATGGTATTCCAAACTCCTTGGCATGAGCATCTGTCATCAGATCAGGCTGCCCCTTCAGGATAATCTCTTGTTGCAGCAGCAGGGCAAAGTGCTGTATCCGAACAGTTACTTCTTCCATCTCCATGCTTGGAAATTGAGGGTGGCAGTTGAGTACTTTGACCTTCGTACCTAGGTAATGGATGTAATTCTGAGGCCAAGCTTCCCTCCACTAAGTCGTTATGCAGCTGCCACTGGAACTAGTTTGTGGCCTGATGTGCTTCTAAGCAGGTAGACCCACTTTATGCCAAACTGTCTGTGTTGTTCCTAGCCTAGAACACTACAAGACCTTACACTTACACGATCAGCCTTCCTTGTTTCAATCACCTGTTGGGATGCCTCTTCTGAAAGGGTTACAACATTGGCTCCCTCCTCCCTCCTCCCTCCTCCCTCCTCCCTCCTCCCTCCTCCCTCCTCCCTCCTCCCTCCTCCCTCCTCCCTCCTCCCTCCTCCCTCCTCCCTCCTCCCTCCTCCCTCCTCCCTCCTCCCTCCTCCCTCCTCCCTCCTCCCTCCTCCCCCCTCCCCCTCCCTCCTTTTTGCTAAAAGTGATGGCTCCTTTTCATGTCTGGCACAATACCACCCTCCCAGTTTTTCTTTCCTACTTCACCCGTATAAGGAGGAATAGAAGTCTTATACTGGATCCAAAAAGGGTTCTCCGCTTCTACATCAGTCATGCCAGAGAACACCGTGTGGATGATCGGCTTTGATTGGGTTCATTGGAGCAAGGCATGCAGTGCAGAAGAATGCCATCTCTCGCTGAATTCTGCATTAGGATCTGCTAAGCATTGACTAAGAAGCAGCCTCCAAAATGCTAGCTGGCTCATTCCACCATAGCTAGTGTTTGGACTGCCAGCTCCATTGAGAAAGGCACTGTGCCCGCACGGTCCGGCAGGACTTTTTGCTTTTACAGACCCACCTCCTGGGATGTATTGCTTTCTAAGGTGAGGAATCTGCGGTTAGCAGCCTCTACCAGAAGAACAGATGATTTGTCTTGGGTAAGACCATTGGTGCTATCTAGCTTGTAGATTCCTCACAAACCCACCCATCCTCCGCATTGTGTGAACTAGACTCTTTTTCACTCTTTATAGGAATTTGCATACTGGTCACAGCCATTCTTATTATTGGTTCTGCGTCTGCAGGTGTGGAAAAGTCGAGAAATCAATTGATGTCTGCATGCATTGGTGATGTCTAAATAGGCCTGTGTTATCAAACAGGGGTTGACCCAGTTTAGTCAAAGGACCTGGGCATTCGATAGTATAGAAAACAGTTGGTCCTCGACGTATATTTAACATATAACACAAATAGGCCTGTGCACATCACTTCTGGCACAGGGGTGCAACTTTGACTTTCCCGGATCCAGCCTGATGCCTGGGGAATGTCCTAAGGTTACGATTAGATAGTCTCTACTGCAAAAGGCGTCACCGACGTCATTAGGTGCTGATCAGCTAGACCGAATGTTAAATGTGCTTCATTGACTTTGTTCTGGTGCTTTGGGACCGGCTTAGATAGCATTACAAGAAAGCAATTTTCGTGAAATAGTGGATGCTATTAAATAGACAATTGTCATTCCACATAGTTTAATGATCCCAGTTGTTTCAAAGCCAAGATTAATTACAGTACTTCAAAAAATTATATTTTCAGAGTTTCTAAAATTATATCAAATGATAGTGGGCATTTACACCTGTAAGTGCTTTCCCCATCTTTATTCTGGTTTATATAGTGCAGACACGGCTAACCCTGCAGTACGGTCTGTATTATCGTCAAAGGAGTTTGAGCAATACCTAAGACCTCAAACATCCACATTGTGAGGCCTGTGTAGTTGAGAACAAATGATGGTATATTTCATCAGCACCAACAACCCCCCACTGGCCCCCCCCCCTTAAAAAAGGGTTTTGCCTTTAAGTTTTGTCTGTTCCTCTTTCATGTTCTCCAAATTTCTCCGGCTTTGTTGCCAGCATGCAGAAAAAGATGGGAATTCAGTTTTAAAGATTGTGGTTCCTTTGTTGGTAAGACGTAGGCAGCAAAATTGGAGTGCATAGGTCTTGAATCCGTTGTACTGAAAAGCAGTAGACCTGCATATCACCTCAAGTTGCTACAAAATGGTTCACAGTAATGTTCATGGGCTATAGCTGAAAGAGTGACAGGGAAAAGGCAATGAGCATCAAACTGAAAACCAAGTTACTGTAATTATGCACTAGCAAGGACTCTACCCCAATGTAGAACCTCAGAATTCATCGCAACACTAGGCTGGCCATGCAAAATGCAGAACATTATTAACATTTACATAAACGTGGTCGGACCTGGTAGATTCGGATGGGGTTCTCCCTTGGGAAGTAATTTTAGACAAGATTGGGTCCACATTTTCCCGATTTAAGTATTTTCAGTTAAGATCGTGGTTTGAGGCAGAGGTATGAGAGACAGTAGGAAATTGGGAGCTAGAGCAGCTATTTCAGAGTGTTTCACAAAGGAAAAAAGAGGTATCATTTTGGTATAATAGCCTCTTAGATGCAGTTGACCATGAGGTTCCCCCGCAGGTAGCGTTCTGGAACACTACTCCACTTCTCCAAGATTCCGAAAACCTCTTTGACCTCTCTGTAAAGTTAATGTATAAATACATTAAGCCTGCAGCTTTAAAGAAAAATCATTTCTATGTTCTAAACAGGTTATACTATACCGCTGCGAAGATCGCCAAATTTGCACCCCTCTCCACTTCAGTACCAACATGCCTGAGGTGCCGTATTAATAAGGTGGATGATATAGACATGTTTTCTGAGTGTGCATAACTGGGCAGATTTTGGAAAGAGGTGATAGAATCCCTGACGGACATTCTACAAGTGCATATAGTGGTAGATCTGTCTCTGGTCTTTTTTGGCTTGAATAGGCAGGAAAATATAACATTCTTACACCCCCAGATGGGGTTGCTTCTTAATTTGGTGGTCTTGGCCAGAAGAGAGATATGCATAAGATGGAAGGATTCTGCCCCCCCAACTAGAGAAAGTTGGATTAAATCCGCTCTGTGTATGGCGAGTTTAGAGTATGAAGATTCACCAACATGTATCTGGTCTCCCTTTACATCGTGGGGACGACGCCTGCATATGATTAACGGTTAAGGTCTGGAGAGCGGTATATAAGTCCAATGATTACGCCCAGTCCTCTGGATAAAGATGAAGGCTGTGGATGGCTAGACGGAAGCAGTGAGTCGGAAGGAGTACAGTTAGTATAAAGCGGCTTGTCAAAACTGCTGAGTCTATGGGGAGATGAGGACAAAAAAAAAAAAACATTTACATAAACATTTCTTTTACCTTTAGCTAAGAAATTAAAATGTCAATCTTCCATAGACCGTGTTTTTTGTTTTGTTGATATTTTTGGTGCAGTTTGACGAATCTTCATGAAATTTTCAAAAACAGTTTCCAACTCACTTCAGCTGCTGTTTAGAAAATTTTGGGGTCATACGTCAAGCGTGGGCTAAGAAAAGGGTAGTTGTCAAAAATGCGTTTTTACCATGCAATCTTCTTTAGGGATTTTGAACTCTACTGCAGCCCTAATCGCTGAACCAAATTGCACCAAATATGGCAGTAAGATAGATCTTGGTCCTGAAAGATCTTTTTGTTAATTTGTGCAACTCCATTAAGTAGTTTTTACGTTATTGAAAAGACTTCTAGATATCTAGGGGCACAGATCCACCATGATGGATCCAAGCAGTAGTGCATTGATTGGCTGGTCGCAACCAGACAGGAAAGTTGTTGCTGCCATTTCATCTATCGAGACAGTCCTGGAGCCTCAAAATGAATATCTAATGTAATTGAAAGGGCCAGGATAGAGGTACCATGGCCCCATGGATGCTGTAGACAGACAACTGAGGGACCACTGATAGCAAGAAATTACCCGTAAACTGTTTTTTTCCCTCCTATGCGGATCCATTACAGTGCTCAGCGCGACCCCATGTGAATCTGCGAAAGATCCGTGGATCCAATGCTGAATTAAAGGAAACCATGCACTCAAAGACCCACCCACAGACCCAGACAGCGACTCACAGACCCATACAGCCACTCTGACTCTTACATGCCCAAACCACCACGCACAGACCAATGCAACCATTCACTAATCCACTCACACATGGTCCCACATGGTCCCACTTTTGTACACCCACTTACACATCCACACAAGCACTCATACCACAACCCACATACCCATCCAGCCTGAAACACCTGAGACACTCATCCAGTGACTGATGCACCCAATTTCTTTCAATTTCAAATTTCTTTATTTCGATTCAATTCATCATAAAAGTCAGTTTGTATTGTAAGTACAACCACAGGGAAAACAAACAGTAGATCATAAATATAGTTAAAAGGACAATTTCCATAAGCTAAAAAAAGACACTTAGCAATTAAGATAAACAATGGTAAGACGTAATTTAAAATACAATATACACTGTGTGCTAGATAAAAACTTTAAAAAACTTTAAAAAGAATGCTACACTGATTCTGGCCTGGCCCTAATAATCCATACCCATCCTAGGAATTTTGCTACGGCGATAACAATAGGTTCGCTAGTGTCATACCTTAGGGCCCTTAAGGCTTCGGATCCCACCCTTGTACCCAGGTTTCGACAAATCGGTTTTAACCATTTAATCTATGGGGCCACATAGGCCGGACACTCAAAAAATATATGGCCTATAGATTCCCTGCGATCCATACACCATCTACAAGAATCACCAACTGTCCCCGCCAGTTTTTGGTGAATAAACGGATGGGTAGACAACCAACCCTAAGCTGATGATATAATTTCCTATCACTGGACCTAGTAATAGTATCCCAATATTCTTCTAATAGAGGGTCGTTTTTTAGTTCCAGAAACATCCCAGACAGTGAGGTGGCCGACATCTGGCTGAAGTGTTTCTGGCTAATCATGGTCCAGTACTGCTGTTTAAATAGCTTTTTTAGTGGAAAAGGGCTGTTAACAGGGTCAGACCACAAATATTCCAATCCCATAGCCTCCAAGAGCAGTCTGACCTGTTTAAACCATGGGAGATTTCCAGAACCCATAATGGAACGTACATCCAACACTGCCTTTGCATACATAGCCAATTCTGGGGTACACCATAACCTCCTCCATAGAGCTAGTGGTTTAAAGCGGACAATGTCATCTATGGCATGGCACCCAAGGTCCATTAATAACGGTTTCATGGGGCTAGAACTGGGGAGACCTATTAGATTTCTTAAATTTGTTTTGGGCCTTAACCAAAGAGGAAAGGTCAGCAAAACCCCATAGGTTCGCACCGTACAGGATCGCTGAACCTATCCTTGAGTTATATATTTTCATAGCTGGGCCTATCCTTTTGGTCTGAGACGTTCTCTGTTCTTTTATCAGGCACCCTGTTAGTTGGGCAAACTTGAGTTAGAGTATCAATTTGCGGCTTCCAACTCATTTTGCTCTCTAGTACGATGCCCAAGTATGTCATTATGTTAGTCTGCTCTAATTTTATGTTATTCATTGTGACGTGGCCCGCAACAGGTCTACCCCTGTTTAATACCATGAACTTGGTCTTTGAGACATTAACCTGCAGATTGTGATCATTACAAAATTCATCAAACGCCGTTTCATCATCTTGCTTCAACATTCTTCGCATGCTCAAAAAAACATTCCGCTGGATCCCCACCGAAACTAGGAAAACAGTCACCCACGCACTGGTTACAAGCCGACTGGACTACGGAAACACCCTATACGCCGGTACCACCGCAAAACTTCAGAAAAAACTCCAACGCATCCAGAACGCATCAGCCAGACTCATACTAGACATCCTGCGTAAAGACCACATTTCTGATCACCTGAAAAACCTCCACTGGCTCCCCGTCAATAAGAGGATAATATTCCGCCTCCTAACCCACGCACACAAAGCACTCTACGAACTTGGTCCCCAATGCCTCAACACACGACTTTCCTTCTATACCCCCTCCCGCCAGCTACGCTCTTCCAACCAAGCCCTTGCTGCTGTACCTCTCATCAACAAAACCACCATGGGAGGAAGATCCTTCTCCTACCTGGCGACTAAAACCTGGAACTCACTTCCCATTCACCTTCGCCTCACTCAGAACCACCTAGCATTCAGAAAGCAACTTAAAACATGGATTTTCGACCTGTAATTCCCCACCCTTCTCTAAGCGCCTTGAGACCCTGAAATGAAATGAAATGAAAAAGAATTTCTAAAGCGCATGGCTGCCCTTGAGCGTCCCAGCGCTACGTGCACACATAGACAGACCTCCTCTGAACCACATCCAGAGATGTTAGTCATTCTGGGGGAAAAGGAACGTTTTCAGAGATTTTCGGAATCTGGTCAAGCTAGGTTCTTTCCTCATTGATGTTGGGAGGGAGTTCCATAGCTGACCCGCATTTATTGAAAAGCGGCGTCCTCCGGTCCTTGCTCTTTTTGCTCTCGGGATAGCTACCAGGTTTTCCTCGCCAGAGCGGAGCGTTCGTGATGATTTGTAAGGGCGGATCAGATCTCTGAGGATCGGAGGGCCTGTGCCTTGGAGGACTCTGAACACTGTGCAGAGCGCTTTGAATTTCACTCTCGCTCTTATGGGCAGCCAATGGAGTGCTTTCAAGGCCAGTTTCGCTGACGTTCTTCTGGGTGTATTCGTCAGCAGTCTTGCGGCTGCATTCTGTGCCCTCTGGAGCACGTTCAGGGTGTATTCCGGTGCAGCCAGGAAAAGGGCATTGTTATAATCCAATCTTGACAGAATAAGGCCCTGTACCAGCAATTTCCTGGAGTCTAGTGGGAGTAAGGGCATAACTTTCCGTATTGAGCGGAGCAGCCCATAGCAACACCCTGCGGTTTTTTTCGCCTGAGTGTGCATCGACCGCTCCGGTTCAAGCCAGACGCCAAGACTTTTTATGGATCCCTTCGGGGTCGGAGGATCTCCTAAGCAGGCCGGGCACATACATTTGGGGAGGGAGGTGCAGAGATTTCCCAGCAACATCACCTCGGTTTTGGAGGCATTAAGCTTGAGTCTTGAGTCGGCCATCCATGCCATGATGTTGGTAAGGCAGGCGGCAAACTTCTCACCATGGTTTTCTTCGAGCGAGAGCGAAACAATCAATTGGGTGTCATCCGTGTACGTTGCGAGTTTCACTCCAAAGGGTGCGACCTCCCCCTCCAGTGGGGCCATGTAGACGTTAAAAAGCGTAGGGCTCAGTGATGAGCCCTGCGGGACACCACACTGAAGGGGGGTGGGCACTGATCTATTGTTGCCCTCGCACACTTGATATGTTCGATCACTCAAGAATGACGTTAGCCAGGTGAGCGCCAGGCCTCTTACTCCCAGCTCCTCCAACCGGTGGATCAAGATCTTGAGATCCACCGTGTCAAATGCCGCGCTCAGATCCAGGAGGACCAGGGCTGCTGATCCTCCTGAATCTAAGATGCACCCGCCCTCTTCTACCATGGTGATCAGCGCCGAGTCAGTGCCCTGACCGGGCCGAAAGCCAGTCTGGGTGTGCCGTAACAAGTCGTCGGATTCCAAAAAGGACGAGAGTTGCCGGTTAACCCATTTCTCAGCAATCTTTCCCATCCCTGGCAGTAAGGAGATTGGCCGAAAGTTGAACAAATCGGCGGGGTCAAGCCCCGCTTTTTTTAGCAGGGCTTTTACTATAGCCTGCTTCCAACTGGGGGGGGACCTTGGCGGCGGCAAAGGAAGCGTTGAGTAGATCTACTGCCGGACCCGCTATGACATCCGTAAACTGTTTTAGGATGTACATAGGCATGGGATCCGTCGGAGAGCCACTTTTTTGCGCGGCCAGCTCTTTACAGAAAGCTTCCCTAGTGATCGGGGCAAACTTGTCCAGCACAGCTCTATCAGTGGCCAGACAGCTCTCCCCTAAGGGCGGGCTCTGACGGGGCAATGGGAGGCCGGCTATGATGTTTTGAATTTTCTGGTCAAAGTACTGGGCCAGAAGGTTACAGCGGTCCGTACTCCCCTCTGAGGGTTCTGGAGATACTGGAACTTTGAGCAGCTCTTTGAGAATTTTATAGGTTTCCCTTGAAGAATTGGCTGATGATTTTATCCTATTTTCAAGGTAGGCCGCTTTGGTGGCATTGCATGCCACTTTATACGTTCTCATGGCTGCCCTGTACTCTTCTGTGGAGTTTCCTGCCCAGTTTTTCCGCCAATTATAACAAAAAACAATGTCCCACTAGGTATCAATAACAAAGACAATTCAGATTTTTGCATACAGTACGTATTGCAAGAAAGGAACACCAGGGAGTCTCAATACATTTTTGTGAAAAGGTTGTTAATCACCAATTGCATTAAACACGGGAAGCACAGTTAAAGGCAGCACTGTACATGAAAACATCATGAAGCAACCCAAATAGCACTTGGTGAAAATGTGATGACGCAGTGATAGTGACGACGCAAGTGAAAGTGAAAGACAGCGTGGTCGGCGCAAAGTAATAAAAACAATCAATTAAAGGCTTTCACATTAAGTATATACAAGTGGACAAGTTCAATTTGAGATGGTGATAAGCCTATTGGTAGTGCGCCGTGAAATCGCGCTGTTGTTGTCGACGGCGTTTCGATCCTCTATGATTCGGGATCCTCTTCAGGACAGGGTTGGCGTTGAATTAGGGTGCTGGAAATTCGGTACACTAACTGGATCCAGGGGTCAGTCATTCACCAGGTAGTGGGTCCGAAGCCTCGTATGCATTTGACGAGTGTTGTTACAGGTAACTGTAGGGCGCCTGAATCGCTGGAGGCTGAGAGTTGCGAGTCAAGGGATCTCGCTGGGCGGTAAATAATCCCTCCGTTTAAGTGGAATGCCTGGGTTAGTCAGGCAGCGGCTGCTGATTCAATCTAAGCGGTAGCATCCCGCGCAGAGTAGCGGGTTGACTCACCCAGTCCCATTTTGGTCTATGGGTTATACTCCTGTCTCCTTCACTCAGTTTTTCCGCCAGTCACGTTCTTTCTTTTTACAAATTTTTCTCAGAAGACCCAGCTCTGGGGTGAACCATAAGGATTTGGGGCCCCCCGTCTTCCTGTTGGCTATTTTCAGGGGAAGTACCGCATCTAAGGCTGTGCTGAGCCATTCGCAGAAAGCCTCATCTGCCTCTATAGGATCCCTATTAAGCACCGGGATGGTATGTGTCCGCTTGCGTGTAAGATCGCTGACCGGGAGTTTCGACCATGCCCTTACTGGTACTTGTGCTGTGGCTGCCGGGGGAGGTGGGGGAGCTGTAACAAAACCCAGTTGAAAGGGGATCAGGAAGTGATCAGTCCAAGGGAGAGGCAGGGACGGTGACATGGAGAGAAGGGGAAGATTAGAAAACACCGTATCCAATAAATGGCCCTTGACGTGGGTGGGCTCCTGATTATGGAGGGTGATGTTCCCCAACCCAAGTTCGGATCTTAGGTCGTTTGCAGCTTTATCCTCCGCTGAGTCGAAATATAGGTTTAAATCTCCAAGCAGGAGAAAATTGGGTGCCGACGCTATTAGCATTGGGGCCTCTTCAAGCAGAGAGTTCACGAACTGCTTGATGTTACCCGGAGGCCGGTAAATCAGCAGCCCCGACAGTGAGTCGTTGGGGGACAGTTGAATCTTAAATCTACAACTTTCCGCATCCATGATAGACCCTTCAGCAGCTCTACATGTCAAAGTATCTCTATATATAATGGCCAGCCCGCCCCCTCTGCCTCGCGGTCTGTGCAGGCAGAAGATACAAAATCTGGGGGGAAGAGCGTTCGCCATGTCGAAGTCCGAACTGTCAGATGTCCACGTTTCCGACAAAAATAGCACATCAAGCTTGTGATCCAAAATCCGATGGTGGATGTGTAAGGAGTGCCTAGGTAAAGATCTACAGTTCAGGAGGGCTAGTCGAAGTAGTTCCCTAGGGGGGGGGAGCATTCTGGGCCTCTTTACTTTCCGTAGTACCTAGATCGCAGACTTTGAAAAGCACATCCATCCTCAATCTCCTCGGACAAAGGCAGGAGGCTTTGGGGCAGAGAGACAAAAGTTGTTCTTGCGAGTATATGAGAGGCCCTCGCAATGCTTTGGGCAGCATGTCTGGCCCTAGGTCCGTACGGGCCCAGACGGGCTTGCCTCTGGCACGCCTCCGGCGCGCCATCGGCGCGCCCGCTGCGCGGACGAGTGAGTGCGGCCATTTATGAAGCACGAGGGCCTGTGTTCGCCCTCGCACTAGAGCGCAAAATGCCCTCTTCCCAATCCAAGATGGCGGGACCTTCCGGTTTAGACTTTGGTTACCAGAGGTCATTCAGAGCCCAGAAACGGCTCGAAAATGCCCCCAACAGCTAATATGACCAGGCGCTGTGACAAAGAGTGAATTAAAAAGTAAAACAAATTTTTTCTAACCAACTTCGAAAATAACTTTTTTTTAAAAGCAATTTCAGCTCAGTGATGCCGTGTAGTGCCCGGCTAAGCTCCCTGTGTCAGGGGAGCCACCTACCCTCTGGGTATGTAGCGCGCTATATAAATCAATTGAATTGAACTGAATAGGGTGGCCTGCAGGCCCTTCTGCGTCTGGGACAATAAAAGCGTATCATCCGCAAACATTAATAGCGGATATTTGGTCCCACCCAGGGAGGGGGGCGTCCGTTGAAAAGTTTGAAAAGTACTGCACAACCCTGTTAATGTATAACGGAAACCGGGTTGGCGCAAGGACGCACCCTTGCCTGACACCCCTTGACACTGGAAATCTGCTTGTGACCTGCCCTTGCTTACCCCATCGCACTTGGGCGAAATTTGCCTCGTGGAGACTTTTTACAATATTGAGAAGTTCCGGGGGCATCCCCATACTATCTAGGACCCCCCACAATTTGGCCCTAGGGATAAGGTCAAATGCTGACCTAAGGTCAACGAAGGCGGCGAACAGGGTACCACCGCCAAGGCTGACAATTTTCCAGTAGATAAGTTTGAACCTAAGGACCTGTTCAATGGTGCTGGTGCATTTTCTAAACCCAGTCTGGAGGGGTGATAAAATTCCCTCCAGCTCCATCCAGCTTTGTATTCGAGCCAGAACCATCCTTGCAATGATTTTTTGGATTGTATCTATCAAGCTGATAGGGCGATAGTTACCCTGGTTTGTACGATCCCCCTTCTTGTATATTGGCAATATCTTGGCGCCTCTCCATGATTCTGGGATAACAGCCCCCTTGGATATGGCATTAGCCAAAAAAGTGATATAGGGTACCCAGTTGTCTAAATTATGTTTGAAGAGGTCTGCCGGAATGCAGTCAATACCCGGGGCCTTTCCACTAGGGATCCTACTCAGGGCCTCCTCGACTTCTCTACTTTCGAAGACTAGGTCCTTCATACTGGCCATATCTTGGGTGACAGGGGTAATGATAGCCTCATTCAGGTTTAACCCTGAAAATTGGGACTCAAAGTGCTCGACCCATCTGTCTATAGGGACATGATTTGCGGGTACCTGCGAGTTTTGAGAGTTACCCCACTTCACAATGTGCCAGAACTTGGTCAGGTTTTTCTTTTTTTTTTACTGGCGGCTAGGAGATCCTGCCAGTGGTCATTGTCCCACTCTTGCTTGGCCTGGTTTTTGGCTTTGGAGTAACTCCGCCTGGCTGATCTGATAGAATCCATGTTCTTTGCTTTGATGGCTGCTGATAGTAGACCATATGTCTCCCTACACTGTTTGTTATACCAATTTTTGGACTTGGGTTGACCCCCCTTCCTCTTTGGATTACCAGATTTGATGAAGTGCATCTTTAGGTCAGAAAACAGGTCTACATGAAGTTTTGTTATCTTCATGTTTGTCTGCCTGTGTTGGAAAAGAGCGCAAGGTTTCAAGGGCCCTAGTTACTTTGATTTTTATTGCAACTAGTGCCCCCGGATCGATAGCAACCTTCGCCCAGCGCACCCTACGTTGGTCATTGGTTAAAAGGGCATCAGCCGTGACTATCTCCGTATTCTCTTTATAGTGCGGATCTCCGCTTAGCTGAAAAGTAGCTACAAGGGGGTTGTGGTCGCTCTCGGGCGATCCACAAACACCATATCCCTTAAGGTTGACCAACACTCTACCTTGATAAGGATATAATCTATTCTATTTTTGCGCAAGCCATTGTCAAAAGTGTCCCTGCCCAATTTGTCGGAGATAGACCGCCCATTTGATGTCCTAAAACCACGTTCTAGGCAGAGACCCAACCATTGTAGGGCCGATTCTGTCCATTTCTTAATGGGTATAACGTCGAAGGGGGGGGGGGATGTTCTGTCAGAAAAGTATCCCCATCGGCGTTCAATGGCTCGAAATAACAATTTAGGTCCCCTGCTATTATTGTGTTTATACCCGGATTAACTGTATCCAAAAAGCTAGGTAATGGTACCACGCCCACCAGGCAGGCCTCTATTATGAACATCAATAATCAGTATGTCAGGGCCGCCGAAAAAATGCAGCTTTATGGCCAAAAGGTCCGGGTTGTCCATGGCTAATTCCGTGGGGCTGCCATTAATAGTTTGCTTGACCCAGATACATAGGCCAACCATAGGTCTACCCTTTACCCCTTTGGCTGCTGCTTTATAAAAGTTAAGAAAGCCTGGTAAATAGACCGGCTCAACTGCCCATGTCTCTTGAAAGACTAGTATGTCAAATATCTCCGCCCAGGCAGACCATTCTCCTATAGAGATCTTACTCCTCAAAGCAGCTATATTCCAAGAAACCAAAGTAATTTGTTGGTTGTCAAAAACCGTGGGCATTGCTTGTAGGGGCGCAACCTGCTGGGCATCCGGGAAGTCAATGCTACTTGTATTATTACACCCACTTGCACTTATACAATGGTTCCCCGATCTGTGCTCATCATTACCCAACTTAAGTCCACCGACAGATGGAGCCACCCCAGGGTTTAAAGAACTTGTAATAGATATAATAGTGTCATGGGCGCTCGCTTTGGGGGGAGTATGGATTTGGAAGCTTGGTCTACCTTGCCGTACTAAGGGGGAAGAGATTACAGCGTCCACCTCTACATTTCCAACATCCAGTGACCCCCACGTCTAAACAGCTGGTAGATGCCAACTCCTCATCATTTTTACAGGCTATCCCACTATGCGTAACTATACTATTTTCCCTGCGCCTAAGGTTCAGTCAGTCCACACACTCCAGACTACTCAGCGCTTCAAAGCGGTTAAGCAGGGGGAGACTAAACTTCTGACCATGGGGTCGTCTGGAGAACATGTCCCACCCATTTAGCTGATCAAATGACTCTCCTCTCCAATAGTGGGGAAAAAAATAAGCCAAGTCCAGGGTGAGTATTCCCTTTTCACCCTGATTGCTATAATAGTCGCTGATGAACCTAACCACACTCGGGTCCCTGAAGTTTATGATAATACAATCACCCTCCATGTCCTTTCTTCTAGTACCCAACCAACTTACCCTCCTAACAGATAAGATTTCTGCTTTCATGTAGGGGGGAGTGGCCTATTCCGATTAAGCTAGTGGGTAACCTTGTTTTTGAGCTCAATGTGTGACTCTCGTTTATCATGGTGGAGTCCCGGAACACATGCCATGATTACCGTGTAGGTGCAACCTCTGGAGGTAAGTGTATACTAGGCGCTTTTTGTGAAATAGCCTCGTTCCGTGGGGTATTGTCGCAGGGTTTCCGTTCTCTCACAGAACTGTGCACAGAGACCTAGAACCTGGGTGAGTCAGGGTGACCCACAACTCACCTAAGTTTCAGAAATCCCCTTACCAGACTAGCTACAGTATCTCATCGGCAGTGAAGACTTCCCGATGTCTTAGACAATCCAGAACATGAACTTAGAATACCTCAGGTATCGTGGAACACATGAACACTCTTTCGTTATATTATCATTCCAAACCGAAACTGGGAGGCAATGAGAACACGTGCAAGTTTGAAATGTTTATTTTTTCAATGCAACATTCTCAAACGCAGTATCTTGTATAATATCAACATACATATTATAAAAATCAGAGTCAGCAGCATAGTCACTAATCCATAGTAAGCAAACTGTGATAACATATTATGATGCAAAATCTATAGAATTCTGTATCACCTATATTTCGCGCACCCTAATTAGCATATTATATTTAAGAAGGTCTCATTTGGGCTTTAGCTGGGCGAACCCATACCTCAAATTCTCAGTAGTAGGAGATCACATCAACAGCTACCAGCTCTCAGCATGTCCAGCATCAAGTGTGTTTTTCAATTCCCTGTAACTGTATCTTGAACTCACGTAAAGCCCAAAGTTGGCACAAACATTATTTGTGTTATGACTAACGTAGTGCGAGGATCAGGCCTACAATAACCTTGTGTTAGAGTGTGCAGCTCTCAGTGTGCAGACAGTTGTACCAAGTGTTCCAGGCACGACTGATACCAGTACAATAATATATTATTCTGAAGTAAATCACATCTTTCTTCTAGGTTAAAAGCTGTAATAACAATTAGGTGTCGTGTGCAAACCGAAGCAGAAAGAAAAGATGGCGTTTAAACTTTTAACAAGCGCATGCTAACTTAACACAACCTATGGAAACGTAATAACCATATGACACCCCCCCAATGGTCCGAGGACGGTCAAAAGACAAATATATAAGCCAATACTCTATGAGAGGCAATACTTGAAAGCAGAGTTCAATGATATTGAGCCAAGCTAAATGTATGTAATGTATGTAAAATTTAAAAAATACAAAAATTATGTATGAATGCCTATAGTGGCCACACAAAATATAAAAAGTCGAACTTGAGGCCTAAATATAATAAACAGGCCTTGAACATATGAAAAAAATTGAATGTTCGTATTGAAATTGGCACCATTCAGAATTACTAAAAAGTCACGTGCCATATAGATGGAAGTATTCAAAGTCATTCCTCGTTGAATGAATATGCAAAATATGTAGCAACAGCTTCCAACATGAAATCACTGTCATCATCCGAAAACAGTTCAGCCATCCAATTAAGCAATGGGAAAGAACATACGTGCTCCTCCAGTACTGAATCCTCTAGCATCATCAGAGGACAACTCAGTGGGTTCTCGAGAACGCTTTGTGCCAGAAAGTCATGCGCTGCTGCGAATATGTCCCACTGACCCATTAGTCCATGCATCGCTGCCACAGCCATAACCCTTTCGCCAGAACAGACCAACTCATGAGCCACTACGGGGGACATCAGCTGATCAAAGTCGACGTCGGGAGAAGTCGGTAAACAGAGACACAAATCAATGGCCCAGTCGAAATCACAGCTCAGGCAATGAAACACAGGCTGGACACAGGTGAAATAGGAAAATCTGAAAGATAATCCAAAAGCCGTGCTTAAAGTCGCAAGCGGCAGGGATCCATAATAATCAAGCATCCGGTTGCGAAACTGCATCAGTAGGTGCTGTGCGTTTCCTTGCGCAGGATGGGCATCCATGTTTTATGAAATAAAATATCACCAGAACGCCTGCAGCCAAAGCCAGCAAAACAGGAAATCCGCCAAACAGACTAGCGAATATAGAATGAAAGAACGCAGGGATAATACCAAATACTTTTTCAAATGTAGTCACAAGACCACTGCTAACCATTTTAAAAAAATGAGCGAGGTTGGATGTGGAGGAGGCATTAAAGATCTGATGAACCAGCTCGCAAAAGTGAAACGGCAAATCAGTACTTAAAAGAGCTTGTACTTCTGTGCGTGTGTTTGCTATGTGAAGGACATAAGTTTCACGGGCAGAGCTCAGGGCCACCTGTTTTTGAGACAAAAGGGCTCTTATAAGGCCTAAACCATTGAATTCAGCTCTCAAGGTTGGTATTCTCGGCCAAATTAAAACTTCTGAATTCCCATGCGTGGGTGGATACAACACATTCTTGCAGCAAACGACCCTTTCAGACACGGTAACCACATATCCGATTCCAGCCTCTAGCCCACAACAAAACTCGTTATTTAAAAGTAAATAACTACCGTTGGACAACAACGTGAACGTGGGAACTATTGCAGGAACTGGGGTCCCTTTCAAAACACAGGCCAAATTCGGTTTGTCCTGATTACAAGAACCATGCAACTGGATGTGTCTGCAAATAAGTGAGCGGTCAGGGGACTGTGTGCATTCTTCACCATTCAGATTCACTTCATTCCCATCCTTAAGGCATCTGTAAGTGTATGGTAAAGACCATGTCTCATGGAGGAAAGCACTGCCTAATGGTTCATATCGCCCAATGGCAATATATTTCATACAATTTGTAAATTTATACAAAGCAAAAGGTAACGTTATAACACCATGAATAAGCCATGTTGCCGCAGTTACTTCAGCCACCGAAAATGGCAGGGATTCTAATTTTTCAATATGTAACATAGAAAATGTAGCATCTCTCATCGACAACATGCGCTGTTTTTCAGTCAAATTAAACGGGGCAAATAATGATGATATGTTCAAAAAAGTCCATGGCACTCGACCAGACTTAAGAGTCTGTAGTGTCCATGCAAACTGCATCACAGAACGCAATTGATTTTGACCATGATACAACACGGATACTTCATCATGTATTATGTCGACAACAGAAGACACAATATTATTTAAAGTGTAAATTCGGGAAGACAGCGTGTT
The DNA here is from genome assembly GCF_964263255.1 of Lissotriton vulgaris. Taxonomy (NCBI): domain Eukaryota; kingdom Metazoa; phylum Chordata; class Amphibia; order Caudata; family Salamandridae; genus Lissotriton; species Lissotriton vulgaris. The sequence goes on from NC_141699.1 coordinate 836,498,111, forward strand.
AATGCTATTATCAACCACTGCAAGCACTTTTTCCAAATTAGCCTGATCAATAGCCCTTAGGCGTTTAGCAGCCTCAACCTGGTTAACTTTCCAAATTTCATTGTAAATTGCATACAGGAAACATTTAGATCTACCTTTAGCAGGGCCTTTTATGAAATCGTTTAAATCCACATTATCATGTAATTGAGACAAATGTAGCTTAACTGCAGCTAAAGTAGAATGCTGTAACCAATTTTGACATAACTTCCCCACAGAATAAGTCGTGACAGAATAGTCACCCTCAAAACGTGGATCGGGTCTGAGTTTTGTGAATCCCTCAGCCAAACCCATAAAACGGCGCTGGCAAGAATCAGCACTTTTTTGCCATACCAGCCAACCCTTGGAATCCAAACTGGAAATGTTAAAGGATGAATTGTGTAAAAGAGTTTGCAACCTTTGAATGGAGGAATCAGTGAAATTACCCCAACCTGTATATTCATTTAAATCTGGGATGGTCGGTGTATTTAATTTTTTAGAAGTAGCCAATCCAAAGCATGTTGTCTGGAAAATGGTTGAATTTAAAAACAACATGTGATTCGGGATGAGACATGCACGGTGCAAAGCCTCAGTGCCTTGTACCTGCCAATCTTTGGTACCCCAAACCGATTTAAGGTCAATTGTTCCCTTCCAGAACTCGTAGCCATCTACAGCCAACCTGTCTAAAAAGGACTTCGAATACAGCAATTTTGTATCGGTAAGTCTAACTTTGGAAATGGGCTTTTGTGTCATTTTAAAATAAAATGACTCGGGATTAGACTGATCAAAGTCTGTAAAATAGGTATATTTTTTCAGAAATGTATTGGAACTGCCACTGAATGGAGCAGGGCAATGTTCCCATTGTGTATAATTTACAGCAACCCTCCTGGAATTCGTCTTATGTAAAAAATGATTACCATAATGTTGAAAACAAAACAAATCACCATAATTAATAGAATCTGTATACAGATCCTCAGCATCGAAGGCAGCATAATACTTCAAATCCGAGAATAATGCTTCTACGGCCTGAATATCCCAATCATCAGAACGTACATTTTGTTTAATCACATCTCCCATGTTTACTCTAAGCACATTTGGAACATTAATCACTTCAGTAGGCCCATGTATCTGAAACCTAACCGCATCCCACACAATCCCATCAAGGACAGGCCATGCTGTAATGTTAACTGCCTTTAAGTTTCGTTTCTGTCTGTGAGCAGAATGTGAAGAGGAGAGAGGGTTCAATGTTCCATTAAGGTACCGAATTCCTGTTCTTTCTTTAACGTAGTGACCATCAATCAGGCGGAAAAAATAAAACACAAAACCAATTGACATAAAAAGATAGAATGAAAATAGGATCAACCAAATGTATGTCCAAGGCGGAATTAAAAAATGTTTTTTGAACAACGTGGCATATCTTGCAATGTTTGTGGGTTTCTTTGATGTTTCCGAAACCGAGTCAAAAGAGAATCTGGACTGGCCTGCCAAACGGGTCTGCAAATCAGGCATCGATAAATCAGCAGGATAAGTGTAGTTTTGCTCATCAATGTTAGTATCAGGAATAGTATTTAATAAAGGACTGGATATGGCAGGCATCTCGAGGGACACCTCCTGTTCTGCACCAGATGTAATAGCCAGCACAGAGTGCCTCACCATGGAAGGACAGGATACAGCCGGTGTCATGCTATGAAGAATCGGCCACCCTGTGTGTCTTGACATTGTCAATAGAAATAAATCTGTTTTCCTTACGACCTGGAAGTGGTGGTAAAATGACTGTTCTTGTGCCCTTCACTCCAAGGACTCGGACTGGTGCTCGATATGAGGGACCAAACTCTTTCTTGTTATCGATCTTCTCTCGAACCAGTTCTCCAACTTGGGGTAGCCAGCCAACTACCGGGATCTGCAACGCATCATCCGATGTGGAGGGCAAATGTTCCTTTGCAAGACTGTCTCTGGTCTTTTGTAGATTCTGTAACACATTGCAATGTTCATCTACGTCAAAGGCCCCGGCCTGGGCCTTGTAGTCCGGCCCATCAAGGTCAGGTACATACATCTTGATACCAAAGAGCATTTCGTATGGGGTCCGCCCACCCAGAGACCTTCTAGGGAGATTATTAAGCGCACGCTGCACGCCTATGAGGTGGGCTAGCCAGTTTCTACCAGTGCCTATAACTCGGGCTGTCAAAGATTGCTTTAAGTCGCGGTTCATTCGTTCTACTACACTATTACCCTCGGGTCTGTAGGGGCTTGAAAATTTGACTTGGACTCCCAACGAAACCATAGCAGCCTTATATGCCTTAGAGGCGAAAGCCGGACCCTGGTCCGAATGGAAAGTACCACAGGCAAAAATTCCCACAAAGACACGCAAATCCTTAATGACAGTCCGTGAATCAGCGCTTCGATGCGGCCATACCCATACAAAGCGTGTGCATGAATCAACTGCTACTAAGATGTATTTAAGCGCAGTATCAGAAGAAAAAGGACCGCAGTGATCCAAATAAACGCAACCAAGCGGTTTATTAGAGATGTACAACTGTGTCTGAGGCGGACGCGCAGCAGTAGAATGCTTAATCTGCTGGCAAATGTTACATTGAAGAACATATTCACGCGTCTGTTTGTACAGACCCCGCCACCAGAATCTCTGTTGTAGCTGAGTTACAGTGGCCGAGACGCCCGCATGCGCAGACGCCACACCTTCATGTGCCGCTGTAATCAAAGCAGCTCTGCGATCCGAGTTGGGAACTAAACGCTCGCCAACTTCAGGGATTTTCACATAAGGAACCTTATCGGGACTTAAGTGGTATGTGTATTTAGAAGGGAATCCCGCAGGATATTTACTTCCCTTCTCCGTTGCAGCTACAGCTGCCAAGATGTCATCATCGATTTTGCTTTTGGACCTCGTGACTGCTGCAACTAAGTATTTTGATACCGCTGACTTCGCTGCTTCATCAGCAAGCGAGTTGCCAACAGCGTGGACCCCCACGCGCTGATGACCGAGAGTATGAATCACAAACACGAGCGGCAGCTTCTCTTTAAGTTCCGCCACTCGGACCCAGATAGTTTTATGTTTGATTGTGCTACCTTTGGAGTCACGAAAATCATTCTGAATCCAAAAGAACAAGTTTTCATTGTAAGACTGGACACAGTAGTAAGAATCGCTTACGATTAAAGTCGTCACACTAGGATCTGCGTACTCCAATGCAAGCATCAGAGCACGAAGCTCTGCCAATTGTGCGGTGCAGTCTCCAAGCGTCTGCGTGTGCACGACACTGGACTTGAACTCATCGTTCACCATGGCACCGACCACAATGGCGCGAGCGGAAACGTAGGCATGTTTAGAGCCATGCGCAACCTGCGCCGAACCATCAGTGTAAATGAGGCAATGGAAATCCTCCAACGGCCGCATTGCTAATGGAGCAGGATGAACAAACTCATACTGTAAATACTCCTGGGACCGTAAGGTGGCGTCAAAAATAAACGTGACATCCTGGGACGTCAAGGACGCAGCCCATTGAATCCACCGAGGGTGCAAAGCTTTGGAATTAGGTACACTGGCTTTCGTAACCGCCTCTAAGGCAGGGCACGGGGTAACAACCAACATGCGCTTTCCTTGTGACAGGGCACGTTCCTTAAGAATTGCCATCTGCACAGCCGTTAAAACTTTCTCCACAGTGGAAAAACGCAATTCAGCCGAAGTGTACAAGTGTGACTTGTAAGCAATAGGTACTGTATCTCCTTCATTAAAAGTCAGGTACGTGAAACCCACCGCCCCAGGGATAATTCTTATCACCAGGTTGGTCTGGTTATCACGAGTCTGTAAGTATTCAGAAGCGAGCAAATCAGCCTGCAAAGACTGCAGAATGGCTGAATGCTCAGGCAGCCAGCATGATTTGGAAAAAGATGGTTGTATCAAAGCATACAAAGGCTTGATACGCTGGGCATATTCCGGAATGTAAGTCCTCCCGAAATTCAGAAAACCCAGAAGAGATTGTAATTTTTTCAGTGTTGTCGGAGAGCACAACTGTGCACATTTCTCCAGGAAATGGGGTGCTAAACCCTTCCCTTCATGGTTAAGCTCGTAACCCAGAAACAACACTGTGTACTCTGCAATGTGCGACTTTGCAAAGTTAAACTTGTAACCTACATCAGCAAAGTTACAAATTATGCTATTTACTCGACACAGATGCTCCCAAAGATCGTCGTCTGTGAGATAAATGTCATCCACATACGAACAAGCAACTGGGTCGAAGCTCTCCAAAAGAGAGACTATGCGCGCGGAAAAAACTCCCAGACTGTTCTTGTAGCCCATTGGGAGTCGTTTAAACATTTTTTGCACTCCGCCGCACGTAAAACTGGTCCATTGTGAACTTAGACCATCTAATCTATGTGCATAAAAACCATTGGAAATGTTAAGCGTGGTTTTGAACCGTTTACGCTCAAGACTATTCACTAACGCAGAGCCGTGCGTATTCTGTACTGCACAGTTACGGCAATGCGAGTTCAAATGCCTATAATCCAAAACCAAACGATATGACCCGTCCGGTTTGTTCACAGTAAAAAGGGGGTTATTCATCGGTGACACACACGTTTCAATTACACCTTGATATTCCAATTGTTCAAGGATAGCCGCGACTGAAGCTTTCGCTTCACGCCGTATGGGATATTGGGGTTGAGGCTGTGGCTGTGACCGTAAAGGAATCTCATGGCTTGGTGACAATTTATCCCAGCCACACTGATTGCGGTACACAGCCGGCGCAAGCGCCAGAGCCCACTCTTCTGCAAAATGCAGCGCCTCCACCCTCGGCAAGGTGTGCGCGAAGCTGGGCAGGATTACCTCCTCCCCTCGCGGAGCTGCGAGAACAAAAGGTGGGGGCCAGTCAGCCTCCGAAAGCAAAATGTCATACGTAGACGAGAGATTTTCCCAAAATACCCCTTTTACAGTTCGCTGCATGTCACCTTCAATTAACAGGACAATTTCAAAAAGTCTTTCAGGGGGAGCAACATGCGTATCTGCAGTTTCAATCACAACAAAAGTTTCAGTCGCTGTCACCTTCAACAGTGGACGGAGGGCCTCTCTCACTATGGTAATCTCTGCAGCGCTGTCCAGCAAGGTCAGAGCCCACGTCAGATTCCGAAGCCGCGTACTCACTATCTGGGGCATAACGATGCGCGGTCAGGGCAGCGACTTTCGTCGTGGCAAACTGAGGTCTCTTGGGCGTAGAGCCTTCCTGCTGATCTCCACTGGAACGCGGGCGGGGCTGACCACGTCCTTGCTGGCCACCCCGGCCCTTGCCGCCCCCTCCACCACCGGTTGACGGAGCCGATGAGTCCTGAAAGGAACGAGGAGAGCGTTGTTCAGAAGCCTGAAACCTCTCAGGCGATTTAATCATCGCGCGGTCGCGCAAATCATAAAGACGATCCGACTGCGCAGGCAATGGAGACGCAGGAGTAGAAACCTGTGTTTGATGTTGTTGTTGCTTACCCCGATTCTGTTTTTTAGGCCAATTTTGTTTCTTGGACTTTTGTTGACCACCAGTTTCCGATGTCTGACTCTGGGGCTGTTTCTTCTCTTTATCAGGAAAAGGTTTAACCCCTTTGGAATTGCGGCCCACCATCGCGTAAGCATGCACAACAATCTTTGCTAACTGTCGGGGTCGATCGGGCTCGGGAACCAACGCTAACGCGTTAGCAACCTGAAAGTTCACTGCATCCCCCTTGACATTCGCAAGGATCACACCGCAAACCACTTCAAAGGAGCCACACAGGCGCATGCCCAATACAACAGCCGCCTCCGGTCCATGTTCATCCTGAACACGTTTAAGGACCCCACCCAGGTTGGTCACAGACGGGGAGCCATAGCACCTCGAATAGACCGCTGCAAAAGTTTTTCCCCAGGTTTTCACAGTCAGCAAGGTCAGGAGCCAGATCCTTCGGTAAACTCGGTGTAAGAATCCGGTGCTCATCACCCGGACTCGTATTAGGAAACACAGCCTCCAGCTGGCCGAATTTCTCAGCAAGCCAGAACGGAAAATCGTCCTTTTCTAAGGGCTTTTTACCCATCACGGAATTAACCATGACCGGGTTGATTTTCAGACCAGCATGTTCTGCTCGAAGCTGTGCGCCTCTAGGGGCCGCTTCCTGAACATTACGGCCAATGTAATGAACAAGCGCTCTAATCACTCCCACCGCGACTTCATGAAGCAGCCGCAGTTCACCTACGTTACATGCGTTACGTCTAGGGTGAGGAGTAAATCCACCCAAAGCAGGCCAACTAGTGCCTGCAATGGACAAAGGACCTAACCTCGGAGCGGTCATAGCGTGCGGTAGGGCGCCACCAAACCAAACTCCATGCTGCCAAGCGTCAATAGGAACCTCCAGTGCTCTGTACGGAGCGTACGCAGCCGGTACATCTGAAGCAGTGTATGTGTGGAACACACCAGAATCAGCGTCCACCGCCGGAAATGTCACCCACGAATAAAACAGTTCGTACGGGTAAGCATGTTCCGCGCTCACCACCAGAACCACAGCCAAGCCATCCAAAGGAACATCATACATCCGCAAATGGTCACGCACCGCAATGCGACTATGCTGCGGGATGTCCACGGCTTGAGCCATGTCAGCACAGGAATTAGAAAAAACAAATTATACTTTGCAGCACAACTGGGTAGTAATTCAAAGAAACCGTTTTAGATAGATTCAAGCTTGAAAATTACCTATTTCAAAAATAGGTAGGTTTTTCCGACACTGCCGTTTTCCGGAAACGGGAATGTAGGCGTTAAGGTTTGAATGATATACTACTCGAGTGTCATGTTATAGGGCCAACCAACGTATGGGCGCCATGTCGCAGGGTTTCCGTTCTCTCACAGAACTGTGCACAGAGACCTAGAACCTGGGTGAGTCAGGGTGACCCACAACTCACCTAAGTTTCAGAAATCCCCTTACCAGGCTAGCTACAGTATCTCATCGGCAGTGAAGACTTCCCGATGTCTTAGACAATCCAGAACATGAACTTAGAATACCTCAGGTATCGTGGAACACATGAACACTCTTTCGTTATATTATCATTCCAAACCGAAACTGGGAGGCAATGAGAACACGTGCAAGTTTGAAATGTTTATTTTTTCAATGCAACATTCTCAAACGCAGTATCTTGTATAATATCAACATACATATTATAAAAATCAGAGTCAGCAGCATAGTCACTAATCCATAGTAAGCAAACTGTGATAACATATTATGATGCAAAATCTATAGAATTCTGTATCACCTATATTTCGCGCACCCTAATTAGCATATTATATTATATCTAAGAAGGTCTCATTTGGGCTTTAGCTGGGCGAACCCATACCTCAAATTCTCAGTAGTAGGAGATCACATCAACAGCTACCAGCTCTCAGCATGTCCAGCATCAAGTGTGTTTTTCAATTCCCTGTAACTGTATCTTGAACTCACGTAAAGCCCAAAGTTGGCACAAACATTATTTGTGTTATGACTAACGTAGTGCGAGGATCAGGCCTACAATAACCTTGTGTTAGAGTGTGCAGCTCTCAGTGTGCAGACAGTTGTACCAAGTGTTCCAGGCACGACTGATACCAGTACAATAATATATTATTCTGAAGTAAATCACATCTTTCTTCTAGGTTAAAAGCTGTAATAACAATTAGGTGTCGTGTGCAAACCGAAGCAGAAAGAAAAGATGGCGTTTAAACTTTTAACAAGCGCATGCTAACTTAACACAACCTATGGAAACGTAATAACCATATGACAGTATATTGGCCTCTTCTAGTAGATCCAGTTTTGGGGTCATTTGTAACTGCCCTCTTCCCACCATCATTAACAATTTGTTCCGCTACCACCCTAGGTGGGACTATGTCTCGCTGTTTAGTGGCTCCTGCGGGAACCGAGGAGGGGTGCAATTTCTCACTTTGGGTAAGCGGTAAAGAGTGAGAAATATCGTTTAGACAGTTTGTAGATACCATGGCCATATCGGGAGGTGGTGGAGGCCCTTGACCAATTTCGTGTCCCACAGCCCTGTCCAAAGTTGCCGAGTTTGCTATTACCATGTTTTCAAACCTCCCTACACTCTCACTGAGATGTTTAACCCTCTCCAGGATTGGAAATATTAAAGATTTCAAAAGTTGTTCTAAGGTTTCTATGGTGCCTCTTGGGAGTGAACTTACTGGAGATTGGTTGGGAGTACTCATAGTAACTTGGTTACATGGGCCATTAGCCGATAAATGGTGCAGGATAAGGGGGGGGGGGGGGGGTCTGTTTGAGTTGTAGTGGTGGAGAATTTTTGAACTTTTTGTACTTTTTAATTCCACCCTTCTGTGTCCTTCTACCACGCTTTCTCTTGCCTATGGTTGGCGGTGTGGAGATTCCCTTACTTTTTTCCCCTTCCTTGGAATTAGTCTCAATACACGGGTTACTAATGGTAGGGAGATTGGGTTCTGGTGGTCTACTCCCCAAAATTGATATACTGTCTGTAGTGGTGTCTAGTGAAGAACTACTTCTAGAAGTCTCAACTCCTGCCCTCTCCGGGTTCGTGCTTGGGTTTTGTTCACTACGAACAAGCAGCCGCTCTGGTGTGACAGCGGTCATAATTTTACCCAGAGGATCTTTTTGCAGCCAACTCCTGCGATAGTCTTTTTTCAGTAACTAAAATTTCGTACTCAAGAACATTAGCTGCTCTCGATATAATATGATCCAAAGTCCCTGATACAGAACCGCCCACACTACCCTGTGCAATCATTCTCCCATTTCTTAGATGTAGCGCCATTGCTAGCGCTCGGTATAAGATATTAGCTAGTAAATAAAAGATGACAAGCTAGCATCAACGGCATCAACAACTTTAGTGTTCGTGTGTAATCCCCCACATTTACTTTTAATCAATTTCAATCTATACACTGTCCCTGGTGGACCAACAAAGGTGTAACCCCTATACAATAACACAAGCAATGTTCGGCCAGTCAATGAATGCTGCCCAATGTTAGTAACCTGAGTCTTTCTTTACGGGAACACAGAGGGAAGGGGGGGGGCCCACACCGGCCCCGGACGGCCACAGACGGCCCGCCCTTTGCCTGGGCTTCGCCCGGTGCGATCCTGCGACGCGGGGGCTGCACGAGTTTTAAAGCGCCTCCGGGCAATGGTATGACATTGTCTAACAGCGCCACAAAGAATCCTGGCTAGTTGAGTCCCCCGTTCGGTAGGAAAAGTGGCAGAGGGGGGACTCTGAGGGCAGGGGAGAGCGTCCAGCGCCAACAATCACCAGCAGGTACAAGGAGTGCAGGGTCCCAAATGAAAAAGCACCCACTCAGACACCCTTGTAGCAACTCACAAACCCACTCAAACCCATACAGCCGCTCACACACCCAGTCAGACCCATGCAGCCACTCAGACCCATACAGCCACTCAGACCCATACAGCCACTCAGACCCATACAGCCACTTGCGCACCCAACTACACACCCATACAGCCACTCGCGCACTAAAGTACACACCCATACAGCCACTCGAGCATCCAAGTACACACCCATACAGCCACTCGAGCATCCAAGTACACACCCATACAGCCACTCTAGCATCCAAGTACACACCCATACAGCCACTCGAGCTCCCAAGTACACACCCATACAGCCACTCGCACACCCAAGTACACACCCATACAGCCACTCGCGCACCCATACAGCCACTCGCGCACCCAAGTACACACCCATACAGCCATTCGCGCACCCAACTGCACACCCATACAGCCACGCGCACCCCACTACTCACCCATACAGCCACTCGCGCACCCCACTACTCACCCATACAGCCACTCGCGCACCCCACTACTCACCCATACAGCCACTCGCGCACCCCACTACACACCCATACAGCCACTCGCGCACCCCACTACACACCCATACAGCCACTCGCGCACCCCACTACATAACCATACAGCCACTCGCGCACTCCACACCCATACAGCCACTCGCGCACCCAACTACACATCCATTCACAGACCCAGACAGCCACTCACTCACACATAGTCAGTCACACACCTACTAAATCATCCATACAGACACTCATACACCCACTCATTCTTCAATACACCTTTGCATGTATATATATATATTTGAGATGTCATCAGTGATGTCACTGGCCATGTCATGAGTGATGTAATATGCAACGTCATCAGCAGTGTATTGCAGGGGCGCGAGTTATAGTTACCTCAGGTAACTATAACGGCCGAATTTCTCTGGTTTTTTACACGTGAAATGTACAAATAACTATGATGTCCATGAAACCTATGGTTTTTTCAGTGAATTGCAAAGGTTTTTTAAATGCTAATTTCTAACTATAATAACCCTGAAACCTATGGTTTTTTCAGTGAATTTCAAAGGGTTTTTAAATGCTAATTTATAACTATGCCTACATAGGTAGGACATTTGCAGAAAGAGGAAGAAAGGTGCAGAAAGAAGCAAGAGAAAAGCAGAAAGAGGCAACAGAAGTCAAAAAAGACAAAGAAAGGTGCAGAAAGAATCAAGAGATATGTAGAAAGAACCAACAGGTGCAGAAAGAGGCCTATATTGCAAAGTCATCCTGTGCTCCCAACTTTTTGCTGATTGGTACTGGTGGTAACTGACTCTGACTAACCAGACCTAGAGCCTGAAGAATGTGGGGTGAAGCAATTTATACCACCTAAACGCAATGTTGAAAACTCAGGATAAAGTTAATATTGTTCATGGAATTTGGGTTATAATGCACTGCGTGATTATAAATTACAAACCATTGTGGCACAGAGCAAGCAACTGTGATTGAGAAATTTGTGAGGGTGTATTGGATTTGTTATCGAACATTGTTTTTAAATACAAAATTGTTTTATTACTTCAATGACATTTTATATAGAGTATATTGTATGGCATGTGTAACAGTTTTAATAAATTGGAATAAATAAGACTTTTTGCATAAAACAGTGTTCGGTGTAAGGACAGTGGAGTGGATAATAATAGAAGGGTGAATGTTTTTTCTTCCTATATGAAAGAGGTAAATGGTATGAATGGCCAAGAGTGAGTGAGACAAAAGGATTCCTTTTTCCTTTTTAATGTATTCTTTGACACTATTCCTTTTGATTAAAAGGTTACCTCTTCCTATTTGGTGAGTGTGGATGTTACTGCCTTAGTCTACACTCTTGCCTGGCTCTTGACCACGATTTCCTAGCCTGGAGACAGTGTGAAAATTGAAGACTGTGACCTGAGGGAGAGGCACTTAAAACTTTTCTTCAAACGTTCAACACTTTGTCATGCAGCAAGAGAAGGTAACACTGGTTTTTGAATCTCTGCTACCACTGGTGAAATCACCAAACTCTGTTAGGTGCATGTTGCACCTTGTATCCACCCCTACTACCATTTACAGGACAGAAGGGCACCCCAAAACAGTCATCTACTGGAGTTTGGCAAAAAATATGCCTTTATGCGAAGGGTACCATTTTAGCACAAGAGGATGAGGCAGTCACCCACTTACTCAAAAAGAGATCCTGTGCTTTCAAGAATCCCCGTTGTACCGCTTGTTCTCTTTATTGTCTGCTTACCGTCAGGACAGCCCTATATATATACAGAAATTAGACACATCTATGACAAGTGCTTTTGACTACTTACTCATGACAATCTATTCTTATAAGAATTTTTTACATTCTTACCTCAGTTTATCAAAGCTGTAGTATATTTGAAGAAAGTCTTCTCTACTCCTTTTGTTTTTTAGGGTGAGCCTAGTGCAGCGCACATGCGCTGCCCTTGGTAAACGAGTTCTTGAAATCGCTTCTAAAAAAGACATCACTCAATTGGTCAAAGGCGTCTGCATGTATCCGCCTACGGCCTATTCTCGCAGTTATGAGCAGGGGCGCGCTATGTGCCATCTGTTCGTTATTGTATTTCAAAGCCTTCACGTCATGTTCACTTGGTGGCCGCGGCCTGGCACTGTTTTCTGTAAACAGTGCTTGTTTAACACTGCTCCCGCTTTTACTTCCACAACAGGGGTGCACACATTTAACAATGGCGCCAGTGGCTCGCAGGCCCTCATTCCGACCACTGGGCGCCGCGCTTAATGTTTCAGCATGGCGCGGCACATACTTGATGGACTGCTCCCCGATCTGCTTTGTGCGGGGTTCATCGCCTTCCCCGCTGCGGGCTGGGGGGGGTCCATCACCTCCTTGATCCGGTCTCCCTCGAACGGTTACTGACTGGAGCAGCACGAGGGCTCCAGCTCTCCTAGCCCTGATTGCCCAGGGACACCCATGCACAAGACTATCCACAAGCTACGGCTCTTCGATACCCTGCACACGCCCAAGGTGAGTGCCACCCCGAGTCCTGCAGGCCATGTGTGACCACCTGCAACCCTGTGGTTGGTGTTGGACACCAGCGTCAGCTGTCATCAAAGTTGTTGTTGAATTTCTTTATGGGAACTTATGAATGGGTCATTGCTTACATTGTCTTTAACCACATGCGCGCTAGCGGAATTCTGCTCCTACGCTGAGATTTTCAAAAGCGCATGTTACGTGACGAGCTGGGCTTGTCATCAGTGTGCGAGGAGGCTACGCCATGACGAGCCCAGCTAGTCATCAGCATGGAAGGGGTTAAAACGTTAGGGTTGGTGGAAAAGTGTGCTCCACGTCCTTGGTAACTGATGGGCATCCTTGCCACGCCTACTTAAGACCAAGCAACCGCTTGCAGCGTGGCATACCCCTACGAAGAAGGCCTGACATATTTCCTATTGAATGGCTTCACATAGCCTCCTTATAGATTTGACCATCCAGCAACTCGTCCCAGGCTGTCATAGGTACAGCCACCAATCGCTCACCCCAAACACCTCAGCAGGCTTTCGGCAGCTCCCTGTTACAGGGGCCATACTTAGTCGCTTGAGCCATCACCGGAACGCCGCAGGCCTTATCTGTAATGCACGTTTGGTTATTGGCCATATCCGTTCCTTTTCCATCACCGGACACGATTGGCACCCCAGCTGACTCCCGAATTACTCTTCGCAGTTGCACATTCGATTGTGTGCATGAGAGTGTGTGTGTGTTTGTGTGCTAAATGGGACACATCTGCTCTCAGCATTTAACCTAAAACATTCAATCTTGTTGTCAATCATATGTTGTCCATGTGAGGAATTACTGTTCATTTTATATCTACGCCTTTTCTCCTGAGAAATCTGCAGAATTCAGCCTGTGTTAACATCTTTACCGCTCTAGCAATGGTGGAAAATGATTATCACTGTTGTGCTCCAGACACATTTCCCCCTAACTGTGCATGTCTTAAGTCAACACTATGAACACTTGTGTGGAGCTACGACCAGAACATGTCACTTACTTCACCTTGAAATTATGAACAGAATTTACTGGGTAGATTAAATGCCACATTCAACTTGGGTCCGGGAGCCCATGCACCGCCCTAATGCATAGAAACCGTAGCATTCTTTCAAAACACACAAAAGTGCCTAAAAATAATTATCGTTGACGACGTTATCACCAGTGCAGGCAACATGTAGCTGCCACTATGTGAGTTAAATAGGTGAAATTCAAGCCTCCCACTATACATCTGAACAGGACAAGCGCTGACATTGCAGCACAGGTGAGATACCATTACACATCCAGCTGTCACTTGTCACCCCCCTTATAGGGTCCACATCCTTGTTATTACAGAAGATGCTTCAAAGGCAACACCTTTCCATTACATTCTTGCCCCGTGGGATATGAGAGGTGACTGTACAGTCTGCAGAGTACCCTCGCCGAGGCGTAGAGATATGTTCAGACATCATTAGTCACCCACAGCTACTGACGCCCAACGCTCCTGTCCTCCATGAGAAAGAGGCCCTGAAATAAAGCGGCAGAGTCTGGCAATATAGAAAAAAACGTTTTATTTGAAGTGCCACTAACGGGCCCACTGGTGACCGCAAACACGTCCTGCTAACACGAAATCCAACTGATAAATCCAGCACATAACTAATATTCCCTGTGACATAGTGAACATTCCACAAGTGACAAGAGTGACATATGAGCAGCATTTATTTATTTAAGAGTTTTAAATAGCCCTGGCTAGACCCAGAGGTATCGGAGCACTTTACATAGGGAACAGTGAGTTACAAGTTACAAAACATTATTACATTAGTTACACACAGTTACATAGAAAGAAGAGTAACTAGAGAATAGCAAACATTTCTGAAACTATGGTAACTGCCATACTACATGCCCGTTTACACATAAAGCTGTTACCCCTGAATCTCCAGTGTAATGCAACTTGGAGTATTAAGTAAAATACAGCAGGCGTGATCAATTAAACTTTTATTGATGGCCGTTGAAGGTCATGTGGTATACCCAGTCTTTTATCCAGACATGCATAGGCATGTTTTTTAGCTCGGATCTTCTGGCACCTCTAAAATTACTCCAATCTGTGTTATCCCAGTGCACTCTTAGGTATGACACTTTCAAAAAAGTTTTTACTTCACTTTGGTTGGCGCTACATCTGTTGCACGTCGTCAATCCGTGCCTTGAAACAACAAAAACATGGAGTGAGAAGGACCACTCCTCACAAAGATGTGCGCTCTATAGCAGGAGGAACCTCTCGTTCCTTCAGGTTTCAAAATAATTTGTAGTCAAAAAAAATAATGCTCCACTTTTCCGATGATTCAAGTATTTATTTTCATTATTCACATGTTCATAATGTTCATCTTATGATTTTGTAGTTTTTTTCATCATTTATTTTTTCCCAATCTTTCATAAACCCAATGCATTTCGGGTCAAAATCAAAGGACCCTTCTTCAGGGGTCAGTAAAGGAAACATACAGGACCATGTTAATTACCCACATGTGTAATACTTAGTAGAAAGTCACAGTAAAAGAAAAATAACGAAAGTCTAAACAAACTAGTTAATAGAGAATTCAATACGGGGAAAGTAAAACTCATTGTATCCTTCGTATGTGGACTAAAAAAACTGACATTAAACCTGATAGCGGGCTAGCAGGAAACATGACAAATGGTTTATAATAAAGTCAACAATTTATCAACAGCATGCGTCACAGGGTAATCACACGAGCGTCGTGCCCATTCCTAACCCAATGCGTTAAGAAAACATTTGACAGTTTAAATTCCTTCTGTCACTTAAAGACCGGGAACAAAGCGTCTCCGTGAACGACTGAGGAGCCATGTTCAACGGCTTCTATAAGCGTTAAGCCAATCGTAAACCAAGACCTCACCATGTGATGTTGGTCACGTGATATGAGTATGTCAGCTTCAAAATAGGAAGTTATGCGGGAATACAGTTCCTTTAACTAAAAGCACCTGAATGTTTAAATTCTATATAATAACTGTCATGGTTACAGTGTTAACATGATGAGCGCTGCTTGAATGAAAACAAAGTTAATTAAAAACCATTTTCGAAAACGAAGACCTAAACAGAAAACATTTTCATCACAAACGCTAGTGATTTAAAACAAATATCTGTAGATGCATTACACATTTTTCAAACCATTAGATTTCTTAAAGGGTCAACATTTTTAGGTCTCGCCTCTCAATGCGCAATCGCATTGAGCAGAGCGAGACTATAGCGTCTTAAACAGACTTTACCTAACTGGGCGATTTGGTGCTGTGCCCGTGGATTTTAGGTCAATGCGCTTGCGCATTGACTTAAAATGCGCGTGCACATCATCAAATCGCCATCTGTTCCCTCAGCCGCACTCCTCCCACACCTTTGAAGTGAAGCTTAATTTCACTTCAAAGGCCCCTGCTGCTTCACACCCTCATCGCCGCTCTCCCTGCTCCGCCCCCTGCTGCGGCCGTGTCTCATTTCTCCTCCCCCCAGCAATGCCCTCCGTCTTGTTTTGAACGTCTTCTCCGTGCTTTCCTGTCAGTTTCAGTGCCTTTCCCTTTCTTTTCCTTCATTTTTAACGAGTTTTCCTCGCTTTTTCTCATTATTTGAGTGTCTTCTCCTTGATTTTTGCCGCTGCTTTCAGCTTGCTTTCTCCGCGTTTATCTCATTGACGTTCCCGCAGAATTCATACTAATAATTACTATAATGGTGACAATATTATTGTTAATAACTCATTCGGGAACAATCATTGTATCAATTTCCATTAGTATCTCAGCACAGCCGCTATACTCGCTCTGAAATAGCTCAATGGTCGACACGCTGACTGGGGAGACCTGTATCCAAACCTTCGTATTATTGGCCATTATCAAAACAGTAACTTCTTCAGTTAATGAACATACTGATGATGTGTGTGTAAACCTGTAGATCCCACAATATGTCCGAAAATTAGCTCAGTAGATAAATGTCCCTCTTCAACTGCTCTCTGTATAAACTGTGGGTCACTTGATACCAGCACACTTTCATCCTCAGCAAAGTGCACAAATGTGACAAATGCTGACAACTGGGGCAGGAGGGGTCTGAATGCCCGAGCTGCCAGTAGTCTGAGATATCAGGCACCCGGTCTGATGACTCCTAGTTCCATTTCGGATTTTGATTCTCCCTACCGCAGTCTCTATCCTGCCCTGCTCCCTGATTGGATCAGGGCCGAACGCGGGAAGTATATATACAATAATAATTAAAAAACAGCTCTAATACACGCCAGGTATTTCCGGGTTTGCTGTTTTCCACGCATTACTGCTCGGCGATGGATCGGCTTTTTGATGATATTGCGATGTTGTTAAGGTATGGGAACTTCGCTGGCCTGTTTATTCGTGCCGCATTTATATCTTCCTTTTGTTAGTGGGGGTCCAAGGACGTGTTATTCCATCTTTGAAAACGTCCGTTCCTTGGGTTTAAATAAGGGAAGCGTGGGTCCATGTCCCTTAACTTCAATCACAAGTACGGACGTGTTATTGTTCTATCTTTTCACTCTGGCCCCTATGTTCATTTCATGATTCAAACTACGAGCGGGAGGGCTTCGAAATGTTTGCTACTTCTGTCTGGTCTCGTAAAAATGATTTTGTTCCGGAGAGAGAGTTCTGTTTTCTTTCTCCCCCCCCCCTCACCCTCACAACCCTCACTCACCCTCACAACCCTCACTCACCCTCACAACCCTCACTCACCCTCACAACCCTCACTCACCCTCACAACCCTCACTCACCCTCACAACCCTCACTCACCCTCACACCCCCTCACTCTCACACCCCCTCACACCACCTCACCCTCACACCACCTCACCCTCACACCACCTCACCCTCACACACCCTCACCCCCTCACCCCCTCACTCACTCACCCTCACACACACCCTCACACCTTCACCAGCATAGCATAACAATACATAGCATAACAAAACACAGCATAGCATAGCATAACAAAACAGCATAGGATAGCAAAACAAAACGTAGCATAACACAAAACATCATAGCAAAACACAACAAAGCATAGCATAGCATAACAAAACAAAGCATAGCATAATATAACAAAGCATAGCATAACAAAACATAGCATAACAAAACATAGCATAACAAAACATAGCAAAGCCTAGCAAAACATAGCATAGCATAGCATAACAAAACATAGCATAGCATAACAAAACATAGCATAGCGTAGCATAACAAAACAAAGCTTAGCATTGCATAACAAAACCTAGCATAACAAAACCTAGCATAACAAAACATAGCTAAACAAAACATAGCATAACAAAACATAGCATAACAAAACAAAGCATAGCATAATATAACAAAGCATAGCAAAACATAGCATAACAAAACATAGCAAAGCCTAGCAAAGCATAACAGAACAGAGCATAGCATAGCATAACAAAACATAGCATAACAAAACATAGCAAAGCCTAGCAAAACATAGCATAACAGAGCATAGCATAACAAAACATAGCATAGCATAACAAAACATAGCATAACGTAGCATAACGAAACAAAGCTTAGCATTGCATAACAAAACATAGCATCACAAAACATAGCATCACAAAACATAGCATCACAAAACATAGCATCACAAAACATAGCATCACAAAACATAGCATCACAAAACATAGCATCACAAAACAAAACATAGCATCACAAAACAAAACATAGCATAGCATAACAAAACAGAGCATAGCATAGCATAACAAAACATAATAAAACATAAGATAGCATAACAGAGCATAGCAAAACACAACATAGCATAGCATAACAATACACAAAACATAGCATAGCATAACAAAACAAAACATAGGATAGCAAAACAAAACATAGCATAGTATAACAAAGCAGCATAACATAACAAAACATAGCATTAAAAATCCATAGCATAACAAAACATAGCAAAACACAACAAAACATAACATAGCATAGCTTTACACAACAAAACAGCATAGCAAAACAAAACATATAATAGCATAGCAAAACATAGCAAAGCATACCAAACACAACAAAACACAGCATAGCATACCAAAACATAGCATAGCAAAACAAAGCATAGCATAATAAAACACAACAAAACATAGCTTATAACAAAACATAGCATCATAGCATAACCTAGCATAGCATAACAAAACACAGCATAGCATAACAAATCAAAGCATAGGATAGCAAAACGTAGCATAGCAAAACAAAACCTAGGATATCAAAACAAAACAAAACATAGCATAGCATACAGCATCACTCACCACCACCACAGCATCACTCAGGGGCACCACAACATCACTATGCTCTATCACAGCATCACTAAACGCCACAGCATCACTCGTTCGCCATCACAACATCACTCAACGCCACCAGAGCATCAATCTGTGCAACCATTCAACAACTGGTTCAAATATGTTCTCTCAATGTTTCAAGCTTTATTGCAAATGTAACAAATATGTTAATATTTTACTTCTGTTCTTGGATTTTCGTCACAATAAAATACACTGAACATAATCTTCACAAAAGTTATTTACAAAAGTTTAAGCTATTGCCATTATAAATTACAATAACTTTTATTTAAGTATTAATTATAAAAAAAAATTAAAAGCCATTTTCATTTGTAATATCAATACATGTAAGTCACGTAAATACAACACATATTGCATTACAAATGGTATAGGTATCACATTTGCGAAAGTTATAACTATTGGCATTGTAAATGACAAAGCTATTAATTTCGCTATTTTCAAAAACAAAACATAAATAAAAAATGTGTCATTTACAAGACCAATAGCTCCAACTTTTCTAATGCGAGACCTATTGCATTTCCAATGCTTGTTGTAATGTGTATTCAAAGAGGATCCGAGGTGAAGAACAGTCCATAAGCCAATGTCATATACAATCAAAAATTATAAGAATCAATTATTATAAGAAGCAAGTGTATTCGATCCTGTCGTTCATCCCCACCGGTTGGAGGGAATTAAGTTTCTTTATCCAAAAGAACTCTGCTTGTAGTCTTTGTTTAATTGGATCCATGTCTCGGCGTTGTTTCATCCCCTCAAGAATCGTGCATCTCAGTTGTGAAATTTGGTGACGTGCTTCCATCCAATGATTAGCGACAGTGGATTTTGTGTTTGCAAGTCTGATATTACTTTTGTGCTCAGTAATGCGTACTTTTAGTTTTCTTTCTGTTTGTCCCACATACACTTTGCCACATGGGCACTTTATCGCATATATAATGTTCTTAGTATCGCACGTGGCTGAGTGTTGTAGTTCAATCTGATATCCTTTCGTTGGATGCATAAACTGGTTACCTAAAATCATGTTCCCACAGTGTACACAATTCTGACATCTGGACATTCTTTTCTATGTCCTTTTTTCTCCCTTGTTAGGACAGTTCAAAATTTCTTTTAAATTGTGTGACCTTTTGTATGCAAAGGTAATTCTCTCACTGTATAATCCTTTCAAATCAGGTTCTCCTGAAATTAATGCCCAATGTTGGTTTAAGATTCGTTTGATCTGAGTTGCTTCAGTAGAATATTTAAGCACACATACAGTTTTTTCTGTGTTACATGGAGCCTTTGGTTCAAGTAACCTGCTTCTAGATTTTGCTTTCACTCGTCTAGAGATTCCTTCAAAATGGTTTCAGGATACCCCCTTATACGGAATTTCTGTGTCTGAATCTCTACAATTACTAACATGTTTATTGTTTTCCCATTTAATCATGATTTTTCTTTTATAGTGGGGTAGTGTTTGGGTACCTATGGCCATTGTGTTACGGGTGCCTTTTTCTTTTATTTACTTTCGACAGCGGCCAGGTAGTCCTTGCAACTGATGATTGCAAATAACTTTAAACGTTTTGGCTTTGTCTGGGCACCTATCATTGCAGAGTGTACTGCATATAGTGCACAGCCAATAGGTCTCGCTTTTGGGACCTTATAAGTATTTAGTTATGAAGCACAATACCCTTGGTGCAACAACATCAACTGTTGCATGACTAAACACTTATAAGGTTCCAAAGGCGAGACCTATTGGCTATGCCAATGCTTGTCTTGCTCTTTCAGGGGGAAACCTAACTCATCACCTTCCCTCTGTTGTATTTCCAATGTAGAGTGGAGAGCTTAATGTTTATACTCACTCATTGTTCAGATTAAACATAAGATCATCATTCAATACTGGTCAACTATTTTTCCAATAATTGTTTTTATATGTACCCTGTACACATAAATCAGTTTTGTCACTTCTCTGTTCCGTTTCTCTATTCTTTTTACACATACGTGTTTGCAAGTTGTTCATGAACCACAAGTTCTCATTTCCTGCACGTATTTGTTATCATTCAGGATGTATCGTGAACATCCTTTTCATGATTTGCTTCAGTGTCAGTTCTGCCTACAAATACCTTCTGTAGATTATACTCCCCATTCTATCTCGCACCTAATGTGTTGGTAAAATGCCTTCAGGATGATAGACTGTTTGTGTGGATGCATCTATAAAACACAGGATAATAGATTCCTAAAAATTGGAATAATTAAACTTTTTGCATAATACAGTGTTTAGCGTTAAGACAGTGGAGTAGCTAATAGAAGGGTAAATGGTTGTTTCTACCTATATAAAAGCGAGGGGAATGGTATGAATGGCCAAGAATGAGTGATGCAAAAGGGATCCTTTTTTCTGGGGGCAGGAACATCATACTGGCTGCAGAACTTGATTGTGTCTAAATTACAGCATGGGAGAATAAAGACTAGTCTTACCTCAGCAAAGTGAGGTAGAAGACAAAAGATTTCTGAGCTTTTTGAAGAATAAACTCCTCTGAAAGGCAAAAAAGAAATACATTTTAGGAGTGTTTTTCCTTTCGATTCAGATTTCAAATGTTATTTGAAAATAAGTGCATGCAAAGTCAAGAGTTTTGGCATCCGTGGCAGCATACTGGCTTTTCCAATGTTTTTAGGTCTCGCCTGAGCCAGCGCATGCACTGTCTGCGAGACATTTAGTAAGTCTGTTTTCAAAATGCTACCTAAGGCTTTTGCTGGCCTCAAGCTTGCGGTTACGCGCAGCCGCCATCTGCCTTTCTGTAATGGCATTCCTCACATTGCTCGATCAGGCGCCATCTGGCTTTCCTTTCGAACGCTCCTCCCCCACCACAGAGCACGTCCAGTTCCTCCCACTGGCTGCTGCTGCTCCTGGCGCCATCTGGCCACTTTCACTTTCAGGGCCGCGCGGCCGCGTCACTATTACGGCCGACCGTGCGGCCAATGCTTTAAAAAAAAAATTATTTCCTTTTAGCGCACGCGTACCTCCTCGCTCGCACCTCTGCCTGTCATTGCTTTCGTCTATGCTCCTATTTAGCACTTTGTTTTAAAGTATGCCCGTGCGGCCCCTCCACACCACAGACCGCAATCTGGCTTGCCCAGGCCGAGAGAGGCTGCCATCGCCCGGGTTGTGACTGCTTCATCTCAGGTCGACTGGCAGCCACGGCGGAGCTATCACCAATGTAAACTCAATACATATCCGTCGCCAAATAAGGGAACACAGCTCGAGCGTATGACCGACTCCATAGCTAATAGGTACTTCTGAATATTTAACCTTTTCTATGATTGGCTGAGGTGCGTCCAATGCGCCAATCACCTGATACATTACCAGTCCTGCCCACTTCAAGACGATTTTCAGAATATGGTTTACCATTGGGTCGGCTTTTATGCGATGCAATCCGGAAGTTTTGAAATCATGTTCGGGTGGACATTAAGCTGAATTTAAGGATGACCCCTGTAAGTAGTGGACAGGTGGTCACCTGTTTTCTTTGGAATGAACAGTATATGTGCGCATATAAAACTAAGAGCATGTAATTAATTCACAGTTTCCAAATGTAATTTTTGAAAGATTTATTACGATTTAGCCAAATGTTATGTACGTCACTCAATTTGGTAGTGCGGAAGGTAGGATTTTCGGCCACACAGCATCCAATTCCTCCAAAGAAATTAACTCCTCTTCTGCTTGGCTTTACACGACCCTGTGTGCCATTTGCTGCATGTTTGTTCCTTGTCCTCAGTCCATTTCTCTCTTCTTACCAAATGTATCTTCTTTACTGGTTTGTAAACTATTGCCACTCACTTGTGTGACTACTACTGTCCTCACGCCACTCTTTTCTCACCCTTTCTCACCTCTTTCCTCACCCTTTCTCCCCTCTTTCCTCACCCTTTCTCCCCTCTTTCCTCTGTTGTCTGTCTTTTGCCACCCTCTGTGTCTCTACCTTTGTCTCTTGTAATCTACTTTCTCTCCCTTACTATTACTGGCAGTACTGTCACCCTCTCTCACACCTTCTCTGCCCCCTGATCTTTAGCCCCTCTACTCCTATCCATCACCATAGTCCGATTTCAGTATTTCCCCCTCCAGCTTTATATTCTCTTTCCTCTGGAGATGTTTACATCTGCTTTTTGTCCACCCAAACAATTTTTCTCCTATCCTTATTCTCCCTCATTGTCCCTATCCTATGGCCAGATCTCTTCTTTTGCTCTTCATTTGTCTCCCCTCTAACCTAGTACGCGCGCACCACTCCATGCCGGGCTTGTCCTTTCTTGCGGCTGTCTTCTACTTTTTCTTTCCCTCTGTATCTCCCCGTCTCTTTCCATATATTTCTTTCCTCCAAATGTGGGTCTGGGTGAAATATCTTCACTCCTCTCATGCATAATATTTTTGGTGTAGGCAATGGCTGTATACATTGTATAACAACCTGTCTGAAGCTCTGACGCCTTTAACATCTATGTAATGCATGTCTTCTGGACATGCGCTATAAACATCTTACTAAAGATCCTTCAAACAAAATCTATCAGTTAGCACTCAATCAGAATGTAATTGCTGCTTTCCAGATCTAAAGTGAGATACTCTGCTATTCAGTGTATGTCACACATACGGCTTAAATGCCTACCACTGCTACTGGTCTGTTCTTCATGTAGGGTAGCCACAAAGTCCTTACTCTTTCCACAATAGTACTGCTTTCATTGACGTAAACACATGTTAAACCACCACCTGCTTTAAAGTTCTAAAGTTTCCATTTCCATTTTTAAAGCAATGTGGAATGAAGACAGTATTTAACCGTTGTCAATGTACTCTTGTCACATTATTGTCTTTTAAAAATGTAGCAGACCTTAAGGTCTCTCTATCTATCTATTATATATATATATATATATATATATATATATATATATATATATATATATCACTGAAAAAACCATAGGTTTCACACCAGTTATAGTTAGGAATTAGCATTTAAAAAACCTATTAAATTCACTGAAAAAACCATAGGTTTCACACCAGTTATAGTTAGCTGGAAATTTTACTGATATAAAACCATTGAAATTCCCACGTTATAGTTAGTCGGACTCACTATAACTTGCGCGTGCAATGCACTGCTGATGACGTCACATATTACATCACTCATGACATGGTCAGTGACATCACTCATGACATCACTGATGACACCATCCAGTGAATATGTGTCTTTCTGAAAAATAAATATTAGTGAGTTATGTTTAAATATTTAAATACATATATTAGTGTTTCACTTTGTGTATAAGTGGCTACATGTGTTGATAAGTAGCTACATGCGTATGTATATGGGTTATTTGATATTTTTATTAGTATTAGTATGAGTGTCTATATGGTTAGGTGGAGGTATTACTTAGCACATAGATGCATGAGTGACTGACTCTTTGTTTGTATGTGTTTTGAAGACAGCATATGTACAGGACTGTATGGGTGGATGAGTGTCTATATGTGTTTGTTAGTGAGTGAATGACTGTCTCACTAGTGTCTTTATCAGTAACTACATATGTTTTAATCTAGTATATATGAATATTGATGTATATAACTGAGTATATGTGAGAGTAAGAGATTGTAAGATTTCCTGTTTAAATAAGTATGTGTTTCTATAAGTGATTGTTTAAGAGAATAAATATGTGTAATTTTCAATAGAAGTAAGGTGGAAGTGTGTGTATAACTCTATTTTCAAATAAATGGTTGTTCAATAGTTTATTTGCACGTGTGAATATGTGTGTGAGTAACTTTTGGATGAATGTCGGTGTGTAACAGAATGTATAGGTGTATCTCTTCATATGATGAGTGAGTATATGTATGAGTGACTATATAGAACTGTTGGTGAATGAGTGGATGAGTATATAGATAGTGGAAGTACAGAATTGCTTGTTGTAACTGATATAGGTATGTCCATTTTTTAAAAATTTCAGTTTCTATTTTTGAATATGTGTCTCAAGGGTTACTTTACACTGAGAGGAGGTCTGTCACTATGTCACAAGGATGGTGTCATCAGTGATGTCATGAGTGATGTCACTGACCATGTCATGAGTGATGTAATATGTGACGTCATCAGCAGTGCATTGCACGCGCAAGTTATAGTGAGTCCGACTAACTATAACGTGGGAATTTCAATGGTTTTATATCAGTAAAATTTCCAGCTAACTATAACTGGTGTGAAACCTATGGTTTTTTCAGTGAATTTAATAGGTTTTTTAAATGCTAATTCCTAACTATAACTGGTGTGAAACCTATGGTTTTTTCAGTGAATTTCAAAGGTTTTTTAAATGCTAATTCCTAACTATAACTGGTGTGAAACCTATGGTTTTTTCTGTGAATTTCAAAGGTTTTTTAAATGCTAATTCCTAACTATAACTGGTGTGAAACCTATGGTTTTTTCAGTGCATTTCATAGGTTTTTTAAATGCTAATTCCTTTGTATATCGAGTTTCTAACCTTTTTTTTTTTTACAATTTGCTGTTTTTTTTAAGTATTCATTTTTTTTATAATTTTTTTTTTTTGCGCTCTGGGTGCGCGCACGGGGAAGCTTTCAGCTAAGCTCTCCTGTAAGCTTCTCCGTGCGCTCATCTGAAAGCGCACCCAGAGCGCAACTGTCGTTCGTGAAAAAAAAATATGAATGAAAAGTTAATAATAATGCAAAACATTTCGTACCATACAAATAAAATTTGTTTTTTTTAATATGGAAAATGATTATGCATTTCTATTAAAGATTGATGACGTCACTTCGGCGCGCAACGTACGTGCCCTCGGAAGCGCATACGTGCGCGGCGCCTAAACGCACGCAAAAGCGCCTACGATCGCGCCACGTGTGCGCCCCGGAAGCGCCTACGATCGCGCTGCGTAAACGCACCCGGAAGTGCACCCGAGCGCGCATCGTAAGCGCGTCAGGTCATGTGACCCTAAAATAACACTTTTCATTGGTTGCTAACAGTTTTTTGTTACAATGAATGAAATCCCCACCCATTTCCTTCACTTCTTCTTTCACTTTTGTGACTGAAAGACCTGCATTTTTTGCTGCTCCATATTCCTGGATTCATCATGGCTGCCAGATCATCCAGCAGTGAAGATGACTTCATTGATGAAGAGCCACCTACCCCAAAGGTGAAGGGACATTTCATTTGGAAATTCTTTAAATTCCCAGCAGACCAGAAGAAGGTGAATGCACCAAAAGTAGAGTGCAGGATCTGCAAAAAGGTCCTGTCACGGGGTAACCCCCAAAAAAAGTACTCTTTTGGGAACTTTACGATGATCCGACATGTGGAGACCAGGCACCCCCAGAATTTTGCCCGGGAAAGTGTCAGGGCTCTGGCACAGGAGGTTCCTAGAGATGGGGCCTCTACATCTACAGGAGGAGCAACTTCTTCCGGAAGAGATCAATCTCAGGGGCAGGTAGCAAACATCCAACCTGCATTCAACCATGGGGTCGTCAGATGCAGATACTGCAATCAACTCCTCACCTATGGGGAGCAAAGTGTCCTGCTCATGGTTCGGGCATTAGAGAACCATCACTGCCCTTCCCACCCCTAATTTTTTTCTTTTCTTTTTGCTCCTGTTGAGCAGTTTCTATTCCCTGTTTTTGTTCCTCTTCAGTTAAAAGAAGAAAACCAAAAGTTCTTTTCAGAACTACCTCCAATTCTCATCAAAGAGCTATAATCTTAAAAAATGAAGAGTAAGTGAAATATAGTGCATTGATAATTGAAAGGAGAATGAGTAAGAAAGAACAGAAAGGTATGAGAGGTGAAAGGAAGTGAAGTAGGAGGACTGAAAGAAGGTGAGTGTTAGAAAAGAAATTTATGACACAGTGAATAAACTGGAGGCCTCATTTCTGAAAAGTGACGCATCGCTACGTGAAAATAGCGATGCGTCACTTATCTGGACGCACTCCTTATGACATTCCACATATGTCATATTTAATATATGACTAATCAATTCGCAAGGAGTTACAGATATGTCAGTATTTCTGACATATCTCTAAACACAAAAGTAACGCATTGCAGGAGTGCGTCACAAAAGTGACGCAACTCCAGTAATGTGTCCTTTCACATGGAAAAAGCACCATGTGAAAGGTTTGCTGTGAAGCAGGCGCAAGATTTTGGCGCAACTGCATCCTAAAAGTGACGCACTGCGTCATTATTACCAAGCTTTTTGCAAGGAACACCCCCTCTGCATGCATTATACCTGACACTATTTTTTAAAAAGTGACGCATGTAGGTACATGGGTCACTTTTTAAAACTCTGCGCCATATTGTATCTGCATCAGGTATAATGTATGCAGAGGGGGCAATCCCTCGCAAAAAGCTTGGTAATAACAACGTACTGAAATCTATGAGATTTCCCTGCGTCACTTTTAGGATGCTATTGCGTCAAAATTTTGCGCCGGCCTCGCATCACTTTTATGTTTACACATATGTCAGAAATACTGACGTATCTGTAACTCCTTGCAATATGATTCGTCATACATTAAATATGACACATCTGGAATGTCATAAGGACTGTGTACAGAAAAGTGACGCATCACACCAGCAGTGTAATAAAATGTGCCTCGTTGCACTATATTTAAAGGATGCAACAGCATCCTAAAAGTGACGCAGTGAAATCTCAAACATTTCACTGCGTCGCTATTACAAAGCTTTTTGTGGGGGAACACCCCCTCTGCATGCATTATACCTCACGCAGATATAATGTGGCGCTTGATTTTAAAAAGTGACCCATCTACCTAGATACCTCACTTTTTAAATATAACGCAACGCAACACATTTTTTTACACTACTGGTGCAATGCGTCACTTTTCTGTGCGCACTCCTTATGACATTCCAAGTAACGCATTGCTGGAGTGCGTCACAAAAGTGACGCAACTCCAGTAATGTGTCCTTTCAAATGGGGAAAGCAGCATATGAAAGGTCTTGCCTCAGTCTAACACCTGCTGTAAAGCAGACACAAGATTTTGACGCAACAGCATCCTAAAACTGACGCAGTGAAATCTCAAAGATTTCACTGCGTCGCTATTACAAAGCTTTTTGCGAGAGAACACCCCCTCTGCATACATTATACCTGACGCTATTTTTAAAAAGTGACGCATCTAGGTACATGGGTCACTTTTTAAAACTCTGCGCCATATTGTATCTGCAACATGATTCGTCATACATTAAATATGACACATCTGGAACGTCATAAGGAGTGCGCACAGAAAAGTGACGCATAACACCAGCAGTGTAATAAAATGTACCTCGTTGCACTATATTTAAAAAGTGACGCATCTAGATAGATGCGTCACTTTTTAAATATTGCATAACAATGCGCATTTTTTTACACCGCTGGTGCGTCACAAAAATTGACGCACAGGAAGCGCAAAACTAACAGCGCAAGGCCTTCATAAATATAGTCCTGGATTTAGGGGGTCAGAGGGGGTCTACTCTTCCCCCTTATGATCCAATCAGCTTCCTGCGCGCAAGTCGCGTGTCGCGCCTGGAGCGCACTCCCGTGCGCGCACGGGAGCGCGGCTATCCCCGCGCAAAACGAAAAAAAAATTTTAATGCCCTGCAGGACCCTATTTTAGTCCCTACATCAAACCTAGGGGGTCAGAGGGGGTCTACTCTTCCCCCTTATGGTCATTTGCCCCTTTTTTTTTCAAACTCCTTGTGTCTCGATTTTACCGAGACACAAGATGGCGGCCGCTCCGCACTGTTTAGAATGTTTACAGACAACTGAGATCCAATCAGCTTCCTGCGCGCAAGTCGCGTGTCGCGCCTGGAGCGCACTCCCGTGCGCGCACGGGAGCGCGGCTATAGATATATATATTTTTTTGAACCTAAATTACTCAAAATCCACTGGAGCACATATCTTGAGACATAGCAAAGGCACATCGGGCTACCAGTCCCTACAATTTTGCCAAGTTTGGTGGAAATCCATTCAGCCGTTCGGGCTAAAAGTGAAATCGACCGCCCTATGGAAATTAACATGGGGAAAACGCGTTTTGGGACCCCCCTTTTATCTCGGCCCCCGCTTGACGAATCCCCCCCAAACTTTCAGGGAAGGACCGGACCGCCATGAGACCATTTTCCTGAAAATTTCAGGCAGATTCGTCAACCGGCGCCAAAGTTATTCAAAATAGAATGTTGAGATTTAACATTGAAAATTATCCTAACTATAACTACCTACTGGCGACCGCCAGTAGGTAATATATATATATATATATATATATATATATATATATATATATATATATATATATATATATATATTACCTACTGGCTATCGCCAGTAGGTATATATATAGTTAGGATAAATTCCCTATGGGACTTTTGAAAATTCTATGTCTAATAACTTTGGCGTTTGTGGATGGAATCGGCTGAAATTTTCAGGAAAATGGCACATTTTGTTTCTGAGCAGCCCCTGAAAATTTGGTGGGGTTTCGTCAAGGGGGGGCTGAGAAAAAAGGGGGGTCCCAAAACGCGTTTTTTGCATTGAGTTTTCCATAGGGCGGTTGGACTCACTTTTAGCTCGAACGGCTGAATGGATTTGCACGAAACTTGGCAAAATTGTAGGGACTGTTAGCCCGATGTGCCTTTGCTAGGTCTCAATATATGTGCTCCAGTAGTTTTTGAGAAATTAACGTTCAAACCAAGATATATATCTGTAACAGCGCTCTGGGCAGCGATCCGGTCCGCTTACTTTTCGCTTATCGGAACTTTGCGCGCAGAAAGCTGATTGGCTCTCCGGTGTCTGTCAACATTCTAAACAGTCCGGAGCGGACGCCATCTTGTCTCTCGGTAGGATCGAGAGAGAAGAAGAGGTGGAAAACGAAGGGGGAATTTAATGAAAGGGGGCAAGGTATCCCCCTCTTGACCCCCTAGGAATGTTGTTGGGGTTATTAAAGGGTCCCGTGGGGAAAATAAAAAAAAAATGATTTTTCACGGTAGAAGCGCGGCCGCGAACTGGTAGCGAAACGGGAATTCGCCATTTTGTGCTTCGTAAATTAAATTACTAGTTATAAGTGGGTGCGGGAGACGTATCCTAATCCCTTATGTTTCCTGAGGGTGGGTGAGGAGGCTGATATATGTTGATACATCTCTTCCAGCGGCTGTGCGTGAGCTTTTTTTTTTTTTTTGCTGCGTGACAGTGCGGAGCGGCCGCCATCTTGTCTCTCGGTAGGATCGAGAGAGAAGAAAAGGTGAAAAACTAAGGGGGAATTTAATGAAAGGGGGCAAGGTATCCCCCTCTTGACCCCCTAGGAATGTTGTTGGGGTTATTAAAGGGTCCCGTGGGGAAAATAAAAAAAAAAAGATTTTTCACGGTAGAAGCGCTTCACGGGCCGCGAACTGGGCCGCAAACTGGTAGCGAAACGGGAATTCGCCATTTTGTGCTTCGTTAATTAAAGTACTAGGTATAAGGGGGTGCGGGAGACATATCCTAATCCCCTATGTTTCCTGAGGGTGGCTGAGGAGGCTGATATATGTTGATATATCTCTTCCAGCGGCTGCGCCATCTTGCCTTTTTTCGAATGCCACAATTTTGTCGTGCACGGCAGCCATTTTAGATGCCAGGCTGGTCCCAGGCTATCACCTACCCCTGCGGATGTAGTTTATGGCCCCAGCTGTAGAGAATTCAGACATGCCAATCCTCCTGATTCAGGCGTGTGAGTACTGATTTCAGTGCTAGTCTCCCGCCTCCCGATTTCTGCAAGCAAAAACCCGGGGGCATATTACGAACAACTAGCGATAATTTTTGTCTATAACTTGTTTAGAGACAAAAATTATCGCCGCACATCGGCGATTTTTATCGCAGATAAACCTTGCTATTATCGCAGAAAAGTCAGCGATATTCATGTATTATTGACCTAATGCTCTTAGCCATGTTATCCACCTCCCATTGGATAACATGGCTAAGAACTGCTCAGGGCAGGTGTTAGATTTGGGAGATATTCGCGCTTAGCGCGAATATCTCCAAAAGTTGGTAATAGAAGGTAGCGATGTTAGGGACTGTTTCCAGTCGCTAACATCTTGGCACGCCACTTTGCATGTCATTAGTGATAAGTATCACTGACATGCAAAGCCGGGCCCAAGATGGTCGCTATCTCCTTTTAGGTGTCACTAACTGGTGTTAGCGACAGCTTGATAATAGGGAAATAATTTTATCTCCGCTTTCATGGTTTTTAAAGCCAAAAAAGCGGAGATAAACCCCCTTGATAATATGCCCCACGATTCCTTGGGGGTTTCAGCTGACAGGGCTTGGTATTGTGTTACATGGTAATTTTTCCATGAAACGTCAGAGGGTCGATGTAGGGGTTCTAGAAGAGGTGATAAACCATTTAAGCCTCATGAACAAGCGCATGGTCTTTTAAAGATTTGTGAAGTACTCGGGGCGGCGGTGTGTGTGTGCCCTCTTTCAGGAGCGGGCGGGGGGGCACTGCCAGCAACTTGCCAGGTCAGGTAGTGTTCAACACGTGCATCACCCTTTCTCTGCCTGCTATTGCGCTCCATGCTTCGGAAAGGTAAGAAAAAGAACGTGCATTTGAGTTTGAAATGTCCGATCCTGCAGCAGCACACTTCCAAAGCCCACACATGACAATAACCCGATTCAAGGCCCCATTCACCCGTTTTTCAAAAAATAGATAACACTCCAACAAATTAAGGTTATAAAACTTTATTAACTTTTAACGATAATGAACAGAACAAAAACTAAAAACATTTAAACATTTATTAACACAAAAAGCAACAATGGTTAGAAGCTGTCTTTTGTGCGAATAGTCCCAAGGCAGCACAACGTGCAGAGTTCTGGACGGCACCCAGGTGATGTCGCCTGGGTGCCGCACTGGTTTAGGGATCCTACAATGCTGCTCCGAAAATTGGCGTGGGGCGTCCCGGGTGGGGCGGGGGGAGGCCTCGTCAGTAGCGGTCTGCTGTGCGAATAGTCCCAAGGCAGCACAACGTGCAGAGTTCTGGACGGCACCCAGGTGATGTCGCCTGGGTGCCGCACTGGTTTAGGGATCCTACAATGCAGCACAGAAAAACAGCGTGGGGCGTCCCGGGTGGTGCGGGGGGAGGCCTCGTCAGTAGCGGTCTGTGTCCAGTGTCACATGGCTGACACAACATGTACGACAGGCACCCAGGTGATGTCCAGTAAACTGCCGCACTGGTTTTGGTATCCTACAATGCTGCTCCGAAAATTGGCGTGCGGCGGCCCGGGGGGGGGGGGGGGGGGAGGCGGCGTGAACGGGTCTCCCCAGGTGGCGGCCATCTAGCTGAGTTGCGCTCGCTCTTGCGGCCACAGCGTCTCGCTCACCATGTTGTGGAGTTGCTCCCACTCTTGCAGTGCAGCGATAGGCGGCTGCCACATGGCTGTCAAAATGGCGGACGGCTCTTCGGTTTTGGGCCTGGTCCACTGAAATGGCCCTGGGACACCTTGGAAGTCGGACGCTTGCCTGCTAGGGCTTGGGCTCCATTCTCGAAAAGCGTCCCCTCAGCCGTGAAGATTGTATAAAAGTCTTGGGGGCCCCCGACTCCCGCAGGCTTCCGGTGGGGAGCGGCTGCCATGATTGCTCGCGGAATGACCACGACGGAGCCACGAGATGGTGGTGCTCTCATGCTGACGCCAGCTTCAGTCTGAATGATCCAGAAACAAGGTGGGGCTTTCATCGTTTGGGAAAAAAAAATGTTCTAAACCAATGAAAAGTGTTATTTTTAGGTCATATGACCAAGCCTTCCATCTTTAGGAAACCAAAAGTAAAATGAACCAATGAAAAGTTTTATAAACAAGTCACATGACCTGTTATGCGACATAGGGCTACAAAAAGCGTAGAAAATCCGTTGGCACGTGAGGCGGCGTCAGTAGCGGACCGATGTGCGAATAGGCCGAAGGCAGCACAACGGGCCGAGATCCGGATGGTACCGAGGTGGTGTCCAGCAAATTGCCGCACTGGTGTGGCCATCCTACAATGCTGCGCCGAAAGACGGCGTGTCCAGCTGAGTTTCGGTCACTGTTGCGGTACAGTGACTCGAACGCGCCGAGATCCGGATGGCACCGAGGTGGTGTCCAGCAAGTTGCCGCACTGGTATGGCCATCCTACAATGCTGCGCCGAAAGACGGCGTGTCCAGCTGAGTTGCGGTCACTGTTGCGGTACAGTGACTCGAACGCGCCGAGATCCGGATGGCACCGAGGTGGTGTCCAGCAAATTGCCGCACTGGTGTGGCCATCCTACAATGCTGCGCCGAAAGACGGCGTGTCCAGCTGAGTTGCGGTCACTGTCAGTAGCGGACCGATGTGCGAATAGGCCGAAGGCAGCACAACGCGTCGAGATCCGGATGGCACCGAGGTGGTGTCCAGCAAATTGCCGCACTGGTGTGGCCATCCTACAATGCTGCGCCGAAAGACGGCGTGTCCAGCTGAGTTGCGGTCACTGTTGCGGTACAGTGACTCGAACGCACCGAGATCCGGATGGCACCGAGGTGGTGTCCAGCAAATTGCCGCACTGGTGTGGCCATCCTACAATGCTGCGCCGAAAGACGGCGTGTCCAGCTGAATTGCGGTCACTGTTGCGGTACAGTGACTCGAACGCGCCGAGATCCGGATGGCACCGAGGTGGTGTCTAGCAAATTGCCGCACTGGTGTGGCCATCCTACAATGCTGCGCCGAAAGACGGCGTGTCCAGCTGAGTTGCGGTCACTGTTGCGGTACAGTGAGTCGAACGCGCCGAGATCTGTATGGCCAAGTTTCAAGTTTCATCTGGCAGTTTTTCTCCATCCCTCCTGGATCAAAGAAGGTGAATGCTAAATATGCCACCTGCCTCATCTGAACATATGAAGTTAACTTGTATACACTGTGGTGCTATGCTGTCCTATGGCAACATGAGCATCAACCTGATGAATACGGCATTCGAAAATCATAAATGCCCTAATGCACCCAAGAAGTAATTTTTTTTTTGCTCCAGTTGAGCCGTTTTCAATGCCTGTTTTTTGTTGATTCCCCTCCATCAAGAACAAAACAAAAATACAAGGCGCTAAGATCCGAATGGCAAGTCCTGGATGTTGAGTGCCTCAGTTGAGAGTTCTGAGCAGTGCTTGTAAGACTGTCTGAAGCTTATTTGCACCTGCTGCAGCTTCACTAGGTCCGGCGGAACTTTTTTCCTTTTCCTTTCTGCTTCTTTTCCTACAATGCGTTTCATCTAAAGACACGACCAGGTCCCTGAATGTGTGCAGGGGGACGCTATTGATTGAATGAAAATGGCGGCTTGACACAAAGCTGACTCAAGCGTTACTGTTGGTGCTATACAGACAAAAATTGGTTTTCAGTTTGGACATTCTTCATGTTTTTTTTTTCCATTCAAGTCTGATTGAGAGTTTGTAGAAAAATGGCTTCAGATTTACCACATACTACTCTTCAACATTCTTCCTAAATGTAACAATGTGAAACTCGAGAACGGCTGTTTCTGTTTCCTTTCAAAATGCTGCCACCAATATTTTCTGAATGGAAGACACCATCTTGTAGCATAAAGGGCCGAAAGGGGTTCTGGTCTGGCCGATGGTTGGTGGAGACATTTTGACTATATCTTGGACCTGCCCGGCCTCGCCCAAAATGGCGCCGGTATAAATGGGACTCGTAACTCTTTGCCCGCAAATGTATATCTAGAAAATGTTATTGTAAGTGGCCCTGTCGTATTTTAATTACAAAATGTACGTCCACCGATTCCGCAACTGTTAGACACCTTTGTTCTTGTCACCTAATGGCCCGCTCGTTACGTTCTTCTACAGTGTAAATGTCTCCTCATCATATACGATTTCAGTTTGCTCCGTGGCCGGCCCACGTGGTTATAGGCCCGTATTTGTATACTGACATTTTCACAATAAAGGTTTTTAAAACAAAACACGGTAGTAGTATTTTCATTTGTAAAGTTTTTACTTTTAGTGACTGTTTTCGAATCAGTAAAAGGCAAGTGAAATAAAGCAGTCCAATTACATGACGGATAAAAGGTATAATATGTAGGAACGCAGTAAAGATAAATGGTCAAGGGCAGTTGTGTTTTCCACTCCTGCAACATAAAGTGATCGATAAGAATCTGATAATCAGGCGTATCGGCGACTAAGACAGCAGGCCGAATCTCTTTTACTCAACGGCTCCGTCATGGAAGGAAGAAACGCCCTTTTTCTCGAAAAAGGAATATATTTTACTTGCAAGACAGTTGTAAATTTTCCGGGAAAGTACATTAGCCTGGAATATTATAACATATGTTTGAAAAAAAAATATTGTTCGAAAATAATAAAAAGCGTAATTTTTAGGTCATATGGCCAAGCTTTTCATCATTAAATTAACAAAAGTAAAATGAACCAATGAAAAGTTTTATTAACAAGTCACATGACCTGTTATGCTTACGTTACGCGCTGCGCGCCGCGCCTCGGATCACTTCCGGGTGCGCTAACGCGGCGTGTCATAAAACGCATTACACGACAACGTAGGTCAAGAATATAGTCTAAATGTCTCCACCAACCAGCGTTCAGAACACAACCCCTTTCAGCAGTCCAAAAAGTTCTGTTAAATGACAACAGAGGGGACAGGCAACAAGAACCATCAGTCAAAGAGGGGAGGGCAAGTTCTTCTCTTCCGGGTCATGTTGGGGCGCTACCGGAACTGATCGAATTGGTAGTCTACAGTGTTTCTGGATGTTTCAGACTAAAGCTGGCGTCAGCATGAGACCACTACCATCTCGTAGCTCCGTCGTGGCCATTCCACGAGCAATCATGGCAGCCGTTCCCCACCAGAAGCCTGCGGGAGTCGGAGGCCCCCAAGACTTTTGTAGAATCTTCACGGCTGAGGGGACGCTTTTCGAGAATGGGACCCAAGCCCTAGCAGACAAGCGTCCGAGTTCCAAGGTGTCCCAGGGCCATTTTAGTGGACCAGGCCCAAAACCGAAGAGCCGGCCGCCATTTTGAGAGTCCTGTGGCAGCCGCCTATCGCTGCACCGCAAGAGCGGGCGCATCTCAACTACATGGTGAGCGAGACGCTGTAGTCGCAAGAGCGGGCGGAAAACAGCTGAATGGCGGAAGAGGCACAGTGTAGCAAAAGCGGGCGGAATGGCAACTAAAATGATAAAGGGGCGCCCCACTACAGCTTGTCTTCAGGTCAAACGGATTGTGGGACAAGGTCCAGAATTGAAGAGTCATCAAAAGGCAAAAAGTTCCGCCGGACCCCGGGAGCCGGCCGCCTATGTCGGGGGCGATCTCAGGCTACACCAGTGCTATAAGACTTGGGGAGGGTGTCGGAGCCAAGCGTCTTCTCCGAGTCCATGGCCATCACACCGCCCCTCAGGGGCCTCCGTCAAGCTGTTTAGGAAGGTAACATATCACATTGTTTTCTAATGCAGTCAGGTCCACAAACGACACTCACTTACTTTGAGAATAGTGAAGCTGCAGTAGGTGGAAATAAGCTTCAGACAGTGTTACAAGCGCTGCTCAGAACTCTTAACTATGGCACCCAACATCCAGAACTTATGCTATTTGAGAATGGTAGTGACATCGAAGCATCTCAGGGACCAAAACCATTAACGTACTTTCACGTATGAAAATCTTACTTGGGGAGGGGGCAGGAGCGAAGCGCCCCCTCCCAGTCAGCGCCACCACACCGTATGTTGAAAATCTGAAGCCATCGTTCTACAAAGTCAACCAAACTTGGATTGAAAAATCTAGAAAAATGTACAAACTGAAAACCAGTTTTGGTCTGCATAGCATCAGTAACAACGCTTGAGTCAGCTTTGTGTCAAGCCGCCATTTTGATTCAACAAAGCACAGGCATTGAAAAAGGCTGAAATTCAGAACTCTAAACTATGGCACCCAACATCCAGGAGCTTGCTATCCGGATCTTGGAGCCTTGTGCTGTTTTCGATCTATTCACACATCGGTCCACTACTGACATCATCTTATAAACCAACGTTATGTAAATAGTTTTTTAATAAAATGTTTTACCCTGTTTCTTTGCTGGTGTGTTGTCTATATTTTTAATATTTGCATAGGGTTTGTCATTATTTTGTGCGGGATGGGTGATGGAGCCGAGCTGTCTTGCAGCCCTCATGGTGTGGAGCTCAGTTCATGTCACTATTTTCGTATTTCTCAA
This sequence comes from Lissotriton vulgaris, assembly GCF_964263255.1. Lineage (NCBI taxonomy): Eukaryota > Metazoa > Chordata > Amphibia > Caudata > Salamandridae > Lissotriton > Lissotriton vulgaris. Next base: position 836,534,901 of record NC_141699.1, read on the forward strand.
GAAGGGTTGTTCCTAATATTTCTATTTTAGCGAGGTCAAAAAGAGATCCAATTAGTGGCCTACTGATTTTGCTCGATTACTTTTATTTTTTTACACGATTTTTCACTATCTGCAAAGAATAAACAGAGTATTGCGACTTTGTGCTTGTTTGTAAATAGAGAATGATCCAAAGAGAACCAATTCTAAAACAGTAAATGCTTGGACAACAATCAATCAAATGGAGAGACAAGGAGGCACGACGGATTACAACGGGGGTAAAGGCCTGCGTTAACTACCCTTCAGTATCTGCAAAGAGAGAGTACTACTAAGGCAAAAGAGGGGAGGGGGGGGGGGCAGCGTTCAAAGCACATCAGCGTGCATAAATACGAAAATGTTTTTATCTATCACGTACTTGACATTTTAAAGCTTTTCATATTTGCTATTAAAAAACCAATGAAATTCACAGAAAAAACCATAGGTTATAGTGGATATATAGTTAGGAATTTGCATTTACAAAACCTTGAAAATTCAATGAAAAAACCATAGGTTATAGGCCATATATAGTTAGGAATTAGCATTTACAAAACCTTATTTTACTCGCATAAAACCATTGAAATTCCATATATAGTTAGCTAACTATAAGCGCTAACTATATATCGCGCACACGCAATCCACTGCTGATGATGTCACATATTACATCATTCATGACATGGTCAGTGACATCACTGATGACATCACTGATGACATCTCAAATGACATCACTGATGACAACTCAAATGATATCAATGATGACATCTCAAATGACATCACTGATGACAACTCAAATGACATCACTGATGACATCTCATTTGTCATCACTGATCACATCACTCATGTGATAATACAATGAACCTCTTCAGACTCTAATATAACCTTACATACACTCAGTATAAACAGACACTCACAGACTGTCACTCATTCATGGAGTTACTCACACACCTAGTCAGTCATGCAAAGAATCAATCACACCTCCATTTCCTCAACTATACAGTTATACACATCTTACTTATTCAAACATATAATAACATATATTTACTCTCTTATATAATCCCTGATACAAGCTCACAGTGATCGATACAGCCACTCACACATTCACTGGCTCTTATGTTCAGTTATTTATATATCTCAACTCTCACATGTATTGTGTTTTACATACGTACTTACTTGCACATGTAGCAATGAGAAATCCATTCACTCACCAACACACCCATGCACAGTCAACCGCCCATATAGCTGTTTCCACATGCACTCTTGAACTCATACTCCTAGTAAATCAACTGCTTACACATCTATGCACAGAGTCACGCACCTCCCAGCCACCCACACACACACTCAGCCTCTCATTCAAATATTTGGGCAACCAATCAATAACCCATATGGCCACTTTTATAGCTACTGATCAACACATGCAGCAGCTTACACAACATCAAACATACTGATGCACGAATTAAGACAGTTTAGTCACTAACCCATGTACTCAGTGAGACACATTTAATCACTCACTCATACAGTCAGTCATGCACCTACTAAATTCTTCATTCAGACACTTATACATCCACTCATTCTTCAATATGTGAAACATATTTAAACTTTACAGACACATACAATCACTGGATGTTGTGATCAGTGATGTCATCAGTGATGTCACTGACCATGTCATGAATGATGTAATATGTGACATCATCAGCAGTGGATTGCGTGTGCGCGATATATAGTTAGCGCTTATAGTTAGCTAACTATATATGGAATTTCAATGGTTTTATGCGAGTAAAATAAGGTTTTGTAAATGCTAATTCCTAACTATATATGGCCTATAACCTATGGTTTTTTCATTGAATTTTCAAGGTTTTGTAAATGCAAATTCCTAACTATATATCCACTATAACCTATGGTTTTTTCTGTGAATATATATATATATATATTACCTACTGGCGGTCGCCAGTAGGTAGTTATAGTTAGGATAATTTTCAATGTTAAATCTCAACATTCTATTTTGAATAACTTTGGCGCCGGTTGTCGAATCTGCCTGAAATTTTCAGGAAAATGGTCTCATGGCGGTCCGGTCCTTCCCTGAAAGTTTGGGGGGGATTCGTCAAGCGGGGGCCGAGATAAAAGGGGGGTCCCAAAACGCGTTTTCCCCATGTTAATTTCCATAGGGCGGTCGATTTCACTTTTAGCCCGAACGGCTGAATGGATTTCCACCAAACTTGGCAAAATTGTAGGGACTGGTAGCCCGATGTGCCTTTGCTATGTCTCAAGATATGTGCTTCAGTGGATTTTGAGAAATTAACGTTCAAAAAAATATATATATCTATAGGCGCTCTCGGGTGCGCGCACCCGTGAGCGCTCCCGGCGCGACACGCGACTTGCGCGCAGAAAGCTGGTTGGCTCTCAGTTGTCTGTAAACATTCTAAACAGTCCGGAGCGGCCGCCATCTTGTCTATCGGTAAAATCTAGTCATAAGAGGTGGCAAAAACAAAGGGTGGAATTGACCATAAGGGGGCAGGGTAGACCCCCCTGACCCCCTAGGTGTGATATGGGGGCCATTAAAGGGCCCCGCGGGGCCTCAAAAATTTTTTTTTTTTTTTCGATTTTCGCGGGGGAAGCGCCTGGTGCGCGCACGGGGGAGCGGGGGAAGCGCCTGGTGCGCGCACGGGGGAGCGTATCGGGGAGGGTACTATGGAAAAATAATCACTTCAAAAATTGTATGTTTATGAATTGTTTTTTTTTTTTATTTGTTTATACTTCATGAATTACATATAAAAAAGAATATTGTCTGATACAATTGATATTATTAAAGATAAATTTATTCCTCTGATTCTTTTTCATAATTTAATAAAATTTCTAACATAATATTGTCCGGAATTTCCTCATAATTATATGTACATGATTCAATTTCTTCCAAACATTCTATAAACTGTTCATCCAAAGAGTCATCCATGAAATCAACTTCTTTTTTTTCATCTTCTGGTTTTTCCACCTTTACTTTGATAGAAGTATCATTTGCCTTATTTTCTCCCATTTTCTTTCTGTAAATTGCATATAAATTAACTATATTAGTAGAGCTAGTATACCAGAGAAGCCTAACTCAATCCATAACTATTACAGAGAAGTCTATGTCTATCTCTAACTATTAAAGAGGGATAGCATATCACTAACAGAATATTTTTTAAGAAATAAACTTAATGTGTACAATGTACTTCCATAATTAGAAGTTACCTTAGAGAAATTAGTTGAAGTTGACAGTGAAATTTGTTTTCAAGTGTACTTCAGGAAGCAGTAGTCAAAATGGCTGTGTTTCCCTCTCTTCTTTTATATATATTGTTGTACTTAACCAATCAAACGACAGGAAAAAATCGTAGAAAATGAGAGATACTTTTTAATTGGTTGTAAATTCTAACATTACAAGTGTGTTTTTGTCATGTAATTTACCTCAGGATATTTAGACAGGCCTGTAGCCTAAATGTCTCAATGGAATTTCACCAAATTTGGGCAAATGGTAGGGACTGCTATGTAGTAGGGCGTATTCTATATTTGATGAAAGTGTCTCCATTGGGTTTTCCGTAAATTACTTTCCCACCTTTTTTTATTTTGCGCTTACTAGTGCGCGCTCCAGTACGCGCACGGGCAGCGTAACGGGAGTCATCCATTTTGTGTTTCGGAACAATCGAGACACAAGATGGAGGGTAAACAATGTTCGGAATGGATAGAAGGGGGAACTGTAGAGACTTCTTGACCCTCTAGGTTTTCTGAGGGGGGCTTAGGAGGCTCATAAACGTAAAAAAAAAAAAAAAATTCTTTAATTTTCCACGGGGGGAGCGCCTGGTGCGCGCACCTTTAAGCGTACTCGTACGCGTACTTTGGTGAAAAATAGTGAAAAAAGTTAGAAAAAAATAAACGCTTTGAATGATCAGAGTTAGGGTAGCTCTGAAAAGAGCTTTTGGGTTCTGTGGTTGATTTAGGTACCTACAAGTAGGTTCCAATACACATTCTTAAATTCAGGAGGAATATTCTATTCCCCTCATCTGAGAAGTGCACTCCATCTCCTCTGTAGATGTCTTGCATGTTGTAACGCAAGTTATTATTGTATAATGAACCCATTCCATAGTCTCTCATGTAAGCAGAAACAGATTTATTTACATGTTTCCGTGCTTTCTCAAATTGTGGACCAAATTGGTTGGACCAGTTCCATTTCTGTCTTTGGCATATATTGGAATATACCAAGGCAGTGTGGGGAAAAAGTATCATCAATTGATGAAAGGTGTCCTTTAATAGCATTTCCAGACCTACCCCAGTTAATGTGCCTAGATCGTTTCCACCACAGTGCACAATTATAAGGTCAGGTTCTGGCAGATGCAAAAAGGTTTTCACCAATGGTATCAATTGGTGACATTTTAATCCTCTGTGGCCAATCCACTTGATTTCCACATTTGATAAATCAAGGTTATGAAAATTTCTGCTAGCTGCATACCTTTGAGCCCAGTGGATGTAGCTATGTCCAATAACCCAAACAGAGTACATGATGTGAGAAGGTTCTGGTCCAGTCAGATGAAGTGTGGGAATGAAATGGCAGTTGGAACAGTAGGAGTTCACAAAAAAATAATTGTGGAGTTTCTGTGCTCTTGAATCACTAGCAATGATTGGTGGATTCAGATAGTTGAAAACTGAAAGTTAGGGTGTATGGTTATGTTGTGTGAAAGAAGCAATTTGAATGGTTTAAAAAAAATCACCAAAAGCAAAAATACCCTGTATAGGCTGCTGTATTCACAGGTCAAACATCCTTGCTGAGTTAATTTGCAACATTGTAAGATAAACTTTTGAACCTTAGAGTTCAGTTAGGAGGGAGTTGCTATGGTAACAGATAGAAAGGTTTGAGAGGGGGATGGGTGTTGGTTTGAAAATAGTGAGGGAAGAGTTTTCATTGGTTGAATTAAGGCATATGTGTACAAAGATAGAGATTTTCTATGCCAGTCTTGGTTTCAGTGTATTGAGAGCACACCTTTTCCTCTGCTAAAGAAAAATTGGTGTGTGTGTCTGACACTGTTTTCAATCTCCAAAAGCATTTCTAAAGGTAAGTAATGATTCATTTAATTTAGATAGAGATTTATTTTCTCTATGGAGAATATTTGGAAGCAGATAGTTATGTTTTAGAAGTGAAATTGTATGTTAGTATATAAGTCCTGCGCAGTGTTTTTTACATGTTATTTAAAAATCGATTTTGGGTGCAAATGAATGGTATTTTTATTTGGCCTTTTTTATGATTGCCATGTGCAGTTGATGCATGACTTTAAACATGGGTAATAAGTGATGCACTGGTGGCGCCAGGCTTTTATAAATGAGGCCCTGATTTTGTTTGATGAGATTGAGTGGTTTTAGTTAGGTTCTGTGCAGTGTTTCTTACATGTTATTGAAAAATCGATTTTTGGGTGCAATTGATTGGTATATGTATTTGGCCCTTATTTATGAATGCCATGTGCAGCTGATGCATGACTTTAAACATGGGTAATAAGTGACGCACTGGTGGCGCAAGGCTTTCATAAATAAGGCCCTGACTTTGTTTGATGATATTGAGTGGTTGTACTTAGGTTCTGTGCAGTGTTCCTTACATGTTATTTAAAAATCGATTTTTGGGTGCAATTGATTGGTATATGTATTTGGCCCTTATTTATGAATGCCATGTGCAGCTGATGCATGACTTTAAACATGGGTAATAAGTGACGCACTGGTGGCGCAAGGCTTTCATAAATAAGGCCCTGACTTTGTTTGATGATATTGATTGGTTGTACATAGGTTCTGCGCCGTGTTCCTTACATGTTATTGAAAAATCGATTTTTGGGTGCAATTGATTAGTATATGTATTTTGCCCTAATTTATGATTGCCATGTGCAACTGATGCATGACTTTAAACATGGGTAATAAGTGACGCACTGGTGGCGCAAGGCTTTCATAAATAAGGCCTGACTTTGTTTGATGATATTGAGTGGTTGTACTTAGGTTCTGTGCAGTGTTCCTTACATGTTATTCAAAAATCGATTTTTGGGTGTAATTGATTGGTATATGTATTTGGCCCTTATTTATGATTGCCATGTGCAGCTGATGCATGACTTTAAACATGGGTAATAAGTGACGCACTGGTGGCGCAAGGCTTTCATAAATAAGGCCCTGACTTTGTTTGATGATATTGATTGGTTGTACTTAGGTTCTGCGCCGTGTTCCTTACATGTTATTGAAAAATCGATTTTTGGGTGCAATTGATTAGTATATGTATTTTGCCCTAATTTATGATTGCCATGTGCAACTGATGCATGACTTTAAACATGGGTAATAAGTGACGCACTGGTGGCGCAAGGCTTTCATAAATAAGGCCTGACTTTGTTTGATGATATTGAGTGGTTGTACTTAGGTTCTGTGCAGTGTTCCTTACATGTTATTCAAAAATCGATTTTTGGGTGCAATTGATTGGTATATGTATTTGGCCCTTATTTATGATTGCCATGTGCAGCTGATGCATGACTTTAAACATGGGTAATAAGTGACGCACTGGTGGTGCAAGGCTTTCATAAATAAGGCTCTGACTTTGTTTGATGATATTGATTGGTTGTACATAGGTTCTGCACAGTGCTTCTTACATGTTAAACAAAAATCGATTTTTGGGTGCAATTGATTGGTATATGTATTTGGCCCTTATTTATGAATGCCATGTGCAGCTGATGCATGACTTTAAACATGGGTAATAAGTGACGCACTGGTGGCGCAAGGCTTTCATAAATAAGGCCCTGACTTTGTTTGATGATATTGATTGGTTGTACTTAGGTTCTGCGCCGTGTTTCTTACATGTTATTGAAAAATCGATTTTTGGGTGCAATTGATTAGTATATGTATTTTGCCCTAATTTATGATTGCCATGTGCAACTGATGCATGACTTTAAACATGGGTAATAAGTGACGCACTGGTGGCGCAAGGCTTTCATAAATAAGGCCCTGACTTTGTTTGATGATATTGATTGGTTGTACTTAGGTTCTGTGCAGTGTTCCTTACATGTTATTCAAAAATCGATTTTTGGGTGCAATTGATTGGTATATGTATTTGGTCCTTATTTATGATTGCCATGTGCAGCTGATGCATGACTTTAAACATGGGTAATAAGTGACGCACTGGTGGCGCAAGGCTTTCATAAATAAGGCTCTGACTTTGTTTGATGATATTGATTGGTTGTACATAGGTTCTGCACAGTGCTTCTTACATGTTATTGAAAAATCGATTTTTGGGTGCAATTGATTGGTATATGTATTTGGCCCTTATTTATGAATGCCATGTGCAGCTGATGCATGACTTTAAACATGGGTAATAAGTGACGCACTGGTGGCGCAAGGCTTTCATAAATAAGGCCCTGACTTTGTTTGATGATATTGAGTGGTTGTACTTAGGTTCTGTGCAGAGTTCCTTACATGTTATTCAAAAATCGATTTTTGGGTGCAATTGATTGGTATATGTATTTGGCCCTTATTTATGAATGCCATGTGCAGCTGATGCATGACTTTAAACATGGGTAATAAGTGACGCACTGGTGGCGCAAGGCTTTCATAAATAAGGCCCTGACTTTGTTTGATGATATTGATTGGTTGTACATAGGTTCTGCGCCGTGTTCCTTACATGTTATTGAAAAATCGATTTTTGGGTGCAATTGATTAGTATATGTATTTTGCCCTAATTTATGATTGCCATGTGCAACTGATGCATGACTTTAAACATGGGTAATAAGTGACGCACTGGTGGCGCAAGGCTTTCATAAATAAGGCCTGACTTTGTTTGATGATATTGAGTGGTTGTACTTAGGTTCTGTGCAGTGTTCCTTACATGTTATTCAAAAATCGATTTTTGGGTGCAATTGATTGGTATATGTATTTGGCCCTTATTTATGATTGCCATGTGCAGCTGATGCATGACTTTAAACATGGGTAATAAGTGACGCACTGGTGGCGCAAGGCTTTCATAAATAAGGCCCTGACTTTGTTTGATGATATTGATTGGTTGTACTTAGGTTCTGCGCCGTGTTCCTTACATGTTATTGAAAAATCGATTTTTGGGTGCAATTGATTAGTATATGTATTTTGCCCTAATTTATGATTGCCATGTGCAACTGATGCATGACTTTAAACATGGGTAATAAGTGACGCACTGGTGGCGCAAGGCTTTCATAAATAAGGCCTGACTTTGTTTGATGATATTGAGTGGTTGTACTTAGGTTCTGTGCAGTGTTCCTTACATGTTATTCAAAAATCGATTTTTGGGTGCAATTGATTGGTATATGTATTTGGCCCTTATTTATGATTGCCATGTGCAGCTGATGCATGACTTTAAACATGGGTAATAAGTGACGCACTGGTGGTGCAAGGCTTTCATAAATAAGGCTCTGACTTTGTTTGATGATATTGATTGGTTGTACATAGGTTCTGCACAGTGCTTCTTACATGTTAAACAAAAATCGATTTTTGGGTGCAATTGATTGGTATATGTATTTGGTCCTTATTTATGATTGCCATGTGCAGCTGATGCATGACTTTAAACATGGGTAATAAGTGACGCACTGGTGGCGCAAGGCTTTCATAAATAAGGCTCTGACTTTGTTTGATGATATTGATTGGTTGTACATAGGTTCTGCACAGTGCTTCTTACATGTTATTGAAAAATCGATTTTTGGGTGCAATTGATTGGTATATGTATTTGGCCCTTATTTATGAATGCCATGTGCAGCTGATGCATGACTTTAAACATGGGTAATAAGTGACGCACTGGTGGCGCAAGGCTTTCATAAATAAGGCCCTGACTTTGTTTGATGATATTGATTGGTTGTACTTAGGTTCTGCGCCGTGTTTCTTACATGTTATTGTAAAATTGATTTTTGGGTGCAATTGATTAGTATATGTATTTTGCCCTAATTTATGATTGCCATGTGCAACTGATGCATGACTTTAAACATGGGTAATAAGTGACGCACTGGTGGCGCAAGGCTTTCATAAATAAGGCCTGACTTTGTTTGATGATATTGAGTGGTTGTACTTAGGTTCTGTGCAGTGTTCCTTACATGTTATTCAAAAATCGATTTTGGGGTGCAATTGATTGGTATATGTATTTGGCACTTATTTATGATTGCCATGTGCAGCTGATGCATGACTTTAAACATGGGTAATAAGTGACGCACTGGTGGCGCAAGGCTTTCATAAATAAGGCTCTGACTTTGTTTGATGATATTGATTGGTTGTACATAGGTTCTGCACAGTGTTTCTTACATGTTATTCAAAAATCGATTTTTGGGTGCAATTGATTGGTATATGTATTTGGCCCTTATTTATGATTGCCATGTGCAGCTGATGCATGACTTTAAACATGGGTAATAAGTGACGCACTGGTGGCGCAAGGCTTTCATAAATAAGGCCCTGACTTTGTTTGATGATATTGATTGGTTGTACATAGGTTCTGCGCAGTGTTTCTTACATGTTATTCAAAAATCGATTTTTGGGTGCAATTGATTGGTATATGTATTTGGCCCTTATTTATGATTGCCATGTGCAGCCGATGCAAGACTTTAAACATGGGTAATAAGTGACGCACTGGTGGCGCAAGGCCTTTATAAATCAGACCCTGACTTTGTTTGATGATATTGAGTGGTTGTACTTAGGTTTTGCGCAGTGTTTCTTACATGTTATTGAAAAATCGATTTTTGGGTGCAATTGATTGGTATTTGCATTTGGCCCTTATTTATGAATGGCATGTGCAGCTGATGCTTGACTTTAAACATGGGTAATAAGTGACGCACTGGTGGCGCAAGGCCTTTAAAAATAAAGCCATGAGTTGCTATTGTATAAACTTAAATATGTTGCAATTTATTGTTTATATTGTTTGCTTTTTAACATTACTTTGTTGTTTGCTAATAGTGGTCTTTCATGTGTTTTTTTAACAGAACAACAGATTCAAATCAACTTCTGAAAAGCAAGCAAAAATGCCTTCAAGGCAAAGAAATATCAAAAATACCATACGGAAAAGGAGAACATCAACAACAGAGTTTATGGAATCCTCTTCAACAACTACTTCAAAAAACACCAGAAAAGCTTCTGGTAAGCCAATTAAGTCTTTTCTTCGTAACATATGTCGTAGGAAAAAAAATGAAATTGCTAATGTGAATATACAGAAAAAGTCAACAAATCTAAAAAGGAAAGAGAAGCCCACAAAAAATGTTTCCATTGGACCAGGAGAGAAGAGAATGGTTAGCAATAGAAGAGTAAATGTTTTTAGGGACATTCGTAGGCGAATGTTTCGCAATAGGGTAGTTTTAAATTTGCTAAAAAATGAAAAGAAAAGTAAACTAAAAGCTGCTTTTTACAAGAAAAAGAAAAGTGTAGAAAAGATTGTTGATCAGGCTTTTGAAGTTAAGAAAAAATTATTTATTTTAATAATCAATAGAATTAGGATACTTAATAAGGCAATGGATGTTTTCAAATCGAACAGTAGATGGAAAAGAATTATTAATCGGAGTAATTTTTGTGAAGTATTTTCTGGTGAATGGATGCATAGTTCAAGTTCTGAGCCTTTTTTTAATGAGGAGAGTTACTTTCAGGAAAATGATTTGGTGCATGCGGTTGACACCAGTGGTCGTGCCTATGAGGTGAAAGATAGTTGTGTGATGGAAAAAGAGAAACTTGTACCTAGAGATGCAGAAGAGGTGTTAGCTGATGAAGTTTTAGGGAGACGTACTAAGGGTCCAGTGTACACATGGAAATGCAGTAGTATTTGTAGTGTGCGACAGGAATCAATTGATTTGCTTCGAAATTTCTTACGTACATATAGTAAAAAAAGTCTCAAACAAAAAATGAAGATCCTGCAAGAGTTAGATCCTTGCAGAGTGAGAGAAAGCACAGGTTTGCAAGGGCATTCACTAGCATGTCTTTCTAGAAAAGTTTGTCGGAGTGTTTTTCATCATTTTAGGATGTTAGCAGTGCATCATAATAACGTAAGGAAATTAGTGAGGAAGTTGTATTATGCAAAAAGTCCTGCACTTAAGCTTAAACAGTTAAATAGTGCTCTTTTGCATGGATCTGAAGTGGATGTGAAGACTATTTGTGAAGAAATTGAGTTTTGTTATTTTGGGAACAAAGAGGACAGTGTAGAAATAGATATAGTAATGGATGGTAATGCAGAAGATAATGGACAAATTTCAAGTATTGAAAAGTTTGATGAGGAAATTATCAAGTTTAAGGTGAAATCAAGTGAGAGGCCTAATGTAACTTGTGTGTGTTGTCGACGGACTCATTATAAAATTCAGACTAGGTTAGTTGATTTATATGCAAAAAGTGAATTGGAAAATAATAGTGAATGGGAGGATTTTGTAAGTTATTTGTTGGTGGAGAATTCTTTTGATTTGAGTTTGGATCAGCGTATTTGCACTTATTGTTTGAAAAAATTAAATGAAAATAGAATGCCTGCAAGAGCAGTTTATAATAATCTTCAGTTGATAGATATTCCTTCTGAATTGATGGATCTAAATACTTATGAATCTATTTTGATTCAATGTGTCCATCCTTTTCAGGCTATTGTACGCATGGAGCCTAAGACAGGGAAATTGCCTCCATCAGATTTACTGAGAGGATTAAAGGGAAGAGTTGTTTATTTGCCTCTAGATGTAAAGAAAAATATTAATACAATTGGTGTAGAAAGAGCAGAAGAAGATCCTTTAGTTATTCTAGTTAATGGGGTTCCAACAAAGAGTAAGAAAATTTGGCAAGATTTAGTGGATGTTAAAAAAGTCAAGAAGGCAACGTTGTATTTAGTTAAAAACAATGAGTACTACAAACATGTAAGTGTTGGAGTTGAGGAAACAGCTACAGAAGAAGATAGTGATTCTTCAGTTGGTCAAATTGAAAAAGTTGATGTGTCTAGAACTGAAGAAATATATGAACATTATACTGTTCATCCTTTGCATTCCAAAGAAGTAATGGGAAATGCAATTGACTTGTTTCAAATGAAGGCAGCAAAAGGAAGTCCCATTAGTGTATGGGAAGAAAGTTTGGAAGCTCGTTGTTTTCCACAATTATTTCCAACAGGTTGTGGTGGACGATATGATGATCGACCAGTTCAAATTCCTGCAGCTGAATACCGGACTCTAAGATTATATGCAGAAGATCCAAGGTTTCGTCAATGCATTCCATATTTATTTCATCTACTGTTTGAAAGTGATTTGTCTGGGCTTTCTTATGCAGTTAATCATATATTAAAAAGTGGACCTCATTTGCAAAATGTATGTGCAAGGGACTTTATGGAGAAAGTTAATCTGCAAGACAGTATTTTGGAATCTCAGCTAATCAATCTCATGGCATGTCAACGTGGAACCAATGAGTATTGGTTTCGTCGTCATGGAGAATTGAAATGTATGCTAAGAAACTTAGGAACTCCTACATGGTTCCTCACTCTTAGCTGTGCTGAGTATGCATGGGACGATTTACTTCAATTTCTACGAGAGGCAAATGAAAACATACCAAATATAGAATTGAAAACACCAGGAGAACTGTGTTCTTTAGATCCAGTGAATGTTTGCAGATATTTTAATCATAGATTTGAAGCTATGATGTCTTTTATTACCAACAAAAAAAATCCTCCCCTTGGAGAGGTTTTGGATTTCTTTTGGAGGAAGGAATATCAAGCGAGAGGTGCTCCTCATATACATATGTTGTTGTGGATTAAAGATGCACCCAAATTTGGAACAGATTCAGATGAAACAGTGATGAGTTTCATTGAAGAGTATTCAACATGTGCTGTTCCAAAATCTACTGAAGAAAACAATTTAAGGCAACAAGTTTTACGTTTTCAATCTCATCGTTGTGGAAAGTACTGTCGTCGAAAATTTAAAAACAAGGAAAAGTACTACACGAAATGTCGTTTTGCATTTCCTCGACCAGTGATTTCTAAGGGAAGAGTAAATAATTTGATGTCATCTCTACGACATACTGTGACGAGAAAATCTCCCAAAAACACATATAATTTGAAAAGAAATGAAGAATCTAAGTACATCAACGATTACAACCCAGTGATTTTGTCCATGTGGAATGCTAACATGGATATTCAGTTCGTTGCTGACAACTCTATTGCTGTGGCTCGATATGTGACATCTTACATCACCAAAAAAGAAAAGACAGAACTGAAGGAAATGTGGGAGGACATTTCACATGAAAAGAGTCTAAGCAAGAAATTATACAGTTTCAGTCTGAAGATGTTGTCGCATCGAGAAATTGGAGCATATGAATGTTCTGATCGGTTATCATCAGCAAGTCTCTATGCCAAATCAAGAACAATCATTTGGGTGAGTCTTGGTCTTGCTGCCACACGAAACCGAGTTTTGAAATCTGTACAAGAAATTGAATATTTGGCGGAAAAAGAACCAAACAGTACAGATATTTTGAAGACAAATATGTTGGATACATACTATCCAAATAGAAGTACTCACCTTGAGAACACATGTTTGTATGAAGTTCTTCAAAACTACAGTTATAAGAGGAACATCACAGAAGATATCAATAATGGAAAATATGCACTCATTGGCTATGAAGGATGTCTAGTGAAGCAGAAAAAAGGCCATTTGATTAATCATCGAAAATTGAGTTGTGAAGTTCCAGACAAAAGAGAATTTTACTACTTAGCTCTTTTGCAACTCTTTAAGCCATGGCGTACAGAAGAGGAACTACTTGGAGATTTTCTCTGTTATGAAGACTCTTTTAATGCAACTAAGGATACCATAGAATGTCCTATTTTTCTAAATTATCTGCAAATGTTGAATGAAGAAATGGAGCAAGAAACCACAATTGCTGAAGAGATAGCTAGAAACAGTTCTCAAGATAGTCAGAGTTCTACTTCATTGAGCCAGGATCCACTAGGAGGACCAATTATCCAAAATGAAGCTGCCACTGCCATGGATGAGGTGGAAAGAGCTATGGAACAAGCTCAAGAGGATGGAGTTAACTTAGAAGATTTGGTAACGCAACTAAACATTGAGCAGAAAAAGATATATGATGAAGTCACAGAGCAGATTGAACATGGATTCAGACATGAGAAAAAAGAGTGCTCATGTATATTATTTGACCCTGTCCGACTGTATGTAAGTGGAGAAGCGGGGACAGGAAAAAGTTTTCTAATTAAAGCCGTTGCAAGTTATCTGCAGAAAAGGACTGATTCACCACTGTCTTGTGTTGTAACTGCTCCAACTGGTCTGGCAGCACATAACATTAAAGGGATTACTCTACATCGTTTATTGATGCTGCCAGTTGAACATGATAATAAATTGCATTACAACAAGCTATCTGGAGATGCGTGTTCTGAAGTTTCAAGAGTCTTGAAGAAAATGAAACTTCTTATCATAGATGAAGTAAGCATGGTCTCAAATCTAATGCTTGCTTTTGTGCATTTGAGAATGCAAGAAATTCTTAAAACAGACTATGATGTGTTATTTGGAGGAAAACACATTATTGTTTTTGGAGATCTATTGCAGTTGACTCCAGTAAAAGGACAACCAGTGTTTAAAATGCTCACGCATGAAGATACCAGGAAGTCCCTTGGAAGCATTGGAAATGTTAATATATGGCTAAATTTTAAATATGCTGAACTGCTTCAAAATATGCGACAGGCCAAGGATGAAGATTATAAAAATATTCTACAAGATGTAAGAATTGGAAAAATGACTGAGAAAGGGAAAAAAGCTTTGCATAGTCGATTAATTTCAAATTTGTATCCAAATGACAACATTCTTCCAGAGAATATTTTTAAAAAAATGACTGAGAAGAAATCTGGGATATGTTTGATGCCAACTCTGCAAGAATGTTCCATCTTCAACCAAAAAATGTTAGACTTAGAAAATGAAGAGATTGTGAAACTAGAAGCAATAGATAAAATAGAGCATATGGGTGCAACAATTGTTTTGTCAGAAAATTTGAAAATTAAATTGCATTCATTGGAGAAAAGTATTTCAAAAACAGCTGGTTTTGAAAAGACTCTGAATGTGTGTTTAAATTGTCGTATCATTTTGAGAAGGAATTTAAATGTTGAAAGCGGTCTGGTAAATGGAGCAATGGGTTATGTTGTTGATTTTGTGAATTACAGAAATAGAGATGGAATTGAATTTTTAAAAATAAAATTTGATGGCATTGAACAAGTACAACAAATAAGTCGTTGTTCTGCTAGATTTTTACTTGTAAAAGACTTATATGTTCGCCGAAAACAGTTTCCTGTTTGTTTGGCGTATGCAGTGACAATTCATAAATCTCAAGGTTTAAGTGTAGATAGTGCATTGGTGAACATTGGAAGATCTGTGTTTAAAGAGGGTATGGCATATGTGGCATTATCTCGAGTCAGAACTTTATCAGGATTGTATTTGATTGCGTGTGATGAGACAAAGATTTCTGCAGATCTAGATTGTGTTAAAGAATACAATAGGTTAAGAAGAGAGTATGCTCCACATTTGCCTCAATATCCTCTGTTTGAAAAACGTGTGGTAGGCCGAAAAAGAAGAAATGAGGATAATTGTAGTGAGGTAGTTGCAAAAAGACAAAAAGTAGAGAAAACTGTAATTGAAAACAGGAAGAAAAAGAATTGTGGAGAAAATGTTGTTGGATTTCAGTTTGAAAACAGTTCTGGTGTCAACTGCTATGCTAATGTAGTGGTTAATGTTGTTTTTTTTCTTAAAAGTTTACAAGAACAGATTGTTGAAAATCGGGATCAAAGATTGTGTGGTTTATTGAATTCTGTGTTTCAGAAATGTAGCAGTGTTACAGCACAAATAGAAAGTGTAACAGAAATTCGAAATATTTTAGATTTGTGTTCTGGTCAAGATAAATTTTCACAGAACATTCAGCAGGATTGTCAGGAATTTTTAATGTATATGTTTGGTGTTTTGGAAGATGAAGGTGTAGATGTAGATAATCTTTTCAGTCTTTCTTATCAATGGCAGCATGACTGCCACAATTGTAGTTTATCAAGTACTACTACAATAGACACTGAAAGATTTATATATTTGACTTTACCAGACTGTAAATCAGTGTCTTTTAAAAATCTAGTTAAAGCAGCAGATCATAATATGGTGTGTACCCAATGTAACTGTACAATGCTGTCCACATTATTTATACAAAGGTATGGGCAGTATATCATTTTAGTTTTCCAACGATGTAGACCTGATGGAACTAAATTGACAACTTCTATCAAAAATTTTGTGGCTTCTCAGTTATCAATTTCTGGAAGGACCTTTACAACTGAAGCTATTATTTATCATGATGGACCTTCGACCACCTCAGGACATTATACATGCTACTTAAAATCTGAAAATGGATGGAGTTACTGCAATGATTCTCATTTAACTTATAAACAACGTTTGCCTTATGACTCTACAAATTCTTATCTAGTGTTTTTAAAACCAAAGTTTTAGTAAAGGGAATTGGCCTTTGAGGACGGGAATAGTTAATAAAAGTTAGTTAGTTAGTTAGTTAATCTAATATTTGAAATTATTTATCTCATGTAGATACTTTAAGTGGATCTCAAAGTAAAAAATACTGATATATCTGACACAAATTGGCCGTGAGGAAAATGTAAGATATGATGTTGTTAGATCTTTTTTCATAGGAAGTTGATGAAATCGAAGTTATAGAGCACAGGAGACTTTTTTCACCAAAAGGACCTTCACTATCTGCAATCTCATGTAGATACTTTAAGTGGATCTCAAAGTAAAAAATACCGATATATCTGACACAAATTGGCCGTGAGGATTGTGTATGGTATGATGTTTTTAGATCTTTTTTCATAGGAAGTCGATGAAATGGAACTTATAAGGAACAGCAGACTTTTTTTCTACCAAAAGGACCTTCACTATCTTCTACTTGGCCTCATGGAAAAGTAAGTGAATCAAAGATTAGTGTACATATATGAGATGTATGTTTGAATGGGTTTTTTTAAACACAATCTTTTAGATTGTGTTTTTTTTTTCCCGCTGTTATATGATGAAGACTTTGAACTCACTAATTTAAGTGGAATTCAATATATTCTGAGAACAGCAAAAATAAATAATGTAACATATTGTAGAAGTTATTGTGTTGTTTGCTTTATGTAATTTATATTGTGTTCACATTATTATGCACTCATTTTCTTCTTCACCCTTATTTACCTCTCTTTACTAATTTACACTCTTTTTTCATTGCTGTTTCTTTACTGTACTTCATTCACAACTTCTTAATGTAATAAGAACTATCTGCATTTCCTCAGTTCCTTCCACCACTTTTTATCTTTTTTATATTCTCTTAGTACCACTGCTTTAGTTTCCTAACCCTCTTTCTCTTTCTCCATTTTTTTTTCTTTCACACTCATTGTACTGTAGTTCAGTTAGTTCTTCCTTTTGTCTTTCTGTGTACTTACTCTCTCACTCCTGTTTTATCCATCGTTCTATACTAACTTCATTCCTTTCATCCCTTCACTCTGTGACTTCACTTCACTCACTCTCAATCATCTTCTATTCCTCTATTTTATTTATAGTTTATCAATCTGACTTCTCTCTTTTTCAATCATTTTTCTTTTAGTTTCTTATCTTTACTCATTTTGTTTTGATATTTTACATTCTTTTAGTATCTTTTTTACCTTTAGGAATTTGATCTCCAACTATTTCTTTTTCCTTTTTTTTTCTTTCTACATTACTTTCTTTCTGTTTTTGTATCCTTTACTATTGCTTCATTTCTAAGTAAACTTTTGTAGATTTTTAAACCTCATGAACTGTTTCTTCTATTTTAATATACATTTTTATGTAATTATAACATGTTTTTTCCTTTATCTTTCACAGATACAAATTTGCATAGATTATATGGTAAGTGTGTTTGTAAAATGTTTTTTGTTATCACCTTTTGTTTTATTTTCACTATTTTTCTGTCACCCTACCGCACACCTATTTCCTTACTTTGCTTCCCTCACTTATTCTTTTGTTGCATGTTTACTTCCGACCACATTCAATTTCTTTCAGTACTTCTGCCTATGCACACTCCTTCACTTACCTTTTTTACTGGTTCACTTAGTCCCTTTGTGACAGTCCTTCTTTTACTCTCTCTCTTCTTTCTGTCTATTACTCCCCATGTGTTACCCTTATTCACTTACATGTACCCTCTTTCACCCCTCTTTACTTATATTCACTGATATTTACTTTCCCTCAATCACTGCTATTCTTTTCCTCTGATTCCGTCACTACCTGACATTCCCATACTTAACTGTCCTTCTTTTTACTTTCAACATCCATTTACATTCTCCCTTAA
Source organism: Lissotriton vulgaris (assembly GCF_964263255.1). Lineage (NCBI taxonomy): Eukaryota > Metazoa > Chordata > Amphibia > Caudata > Salamandridae > Lissotriton > Lissotriton vulgaris. The sequence continues at coordinate 836,553,240 of NC_141699.1, forward strand.
CCTCTGCTTTAGTCTTCTTCCTATTTCTTCTTTCTTTTGCTCCATTACTCATTTTTCTTTTCTCAGTTACTTCCTTTTACAGTTTTTATCTGTCTTACTATCTATTACACAGTCCCTCCTTCATTTTTTTTTCTTTTTTTTTGTTAGTGCGCTGACGGTACGCGCACCAGTGCGCGCACCGAAAGCGCACCAAAGTGAAATATAAAAAAAAAATATTTTAAATTAAAAATATTATCGCAATATACATTATAGTGTTCATTTTTACAAAAACATACTTTAGCAATTCACTAAAAAACACATAGGTATGAGTATGAATAAAAAGTTAGGAATTAGCATTAAAAAAACCTATGAAATTCACTGAAAAAACCATAGGTTTCACACCAGTTATAGTTAGGAATTAGCATTTAAAAAACCTATGAAATTCACTGAAAAAACCATAGGTTTCACACCAGTTATAGTTAGGAATTGGCATTTAAAAAACCTATTAAATTCACTGAAAAAACCATAGGTTTCACACCAGTTATAGTTAGCTGGAAATTTTACTGATATAAAACCATTGAAATTCCCACGTTATAGTTAGTCGGACTCACTATAACTTGCGCGTGCAATGCACTGCTGATGACGTCACATATTACATCACTCATGACATGGTCAGTGACATCACTCATGACATCACTGATGACACCATCCAGTGAATATGTGTCTTTCTGAAAAATAAATATTAGTGAGTTATGTTTAAATATTTAAATACATATATTAGGGTTTCACTTTGTGTATAAGTGGCTACATGTGTTGATAAGTAGCTACATGCGTATGTATATGGGTTATTTGATATTTTTATTAGTATTAGTATGAGTGTCTATATGGTTAGGTGGAGGTATTACTTAGCACATAGATGCATGAGTGACTGACTCTTTGTTTGTATGTGTTTTGAAGACAGCATATGTACAGGACTGTATGGGTGGATGAGTGTCTATATGTGTTTGTTAGTGAGTGAATGACTGTCTCACTAGTGTCTTTATCAGTAACTACATATGTTTTAATCTAGTATATATGAATATTGATGTATATAACTGAGTATATGTGAGAGTAAGAGATTGTAAGATTTCCTGTTTAAATAAGTATGTGTTTCTATAAGTGATTGTTTAAGAGAATAAATATGTGTAATTTTCAATAGAAGTAAGGTGGAAGTGTGTGTATAACTCTATTTTCAAATAAATGGTTGTTCAATAGTTTATTTGCACGTGTGAATATGTGTGTGAGTAACTTTTGGATGAATGTCGGTGTGTAACAGAATGTATAGGTGTATCTCTTCATATGATGAGTGAGTATATGTATGAGTGACTATATAGAACTGTTGGTGAATGAGTGGATGAGTATATAGATAGTGGAAGTACAGAATTGCTTGTTGTAACTGATATAGGTATGTCCATTTTTTAAAAATTTCAGTTTCTATTTTTGAATATGTGTCTCAAGGGTTACTTTACACTGAGAGGAGGTCTGTCACTATGTCACAAGGATGGTGTCATCAGTGATGTCATGAGTGATGTCACTGACCATGTCATGAGTGATGTAATATGTGACGTCATCAGCAGTGCATTGCACGCGCAAGTTATAGTGAGTCCGACTAACTATAACGTGGGAATTTCAATGGTTTTATATCAGTAAAATTTCCAGCTAACTATAACTGGTGTGAAACCTATGGTTTTTTCAGTGAATTTAATAGGTTTTTTAAATGCCAATTCCTAACTATAACTGGTGTGAAACCTATGGTTTTTTCAGTGAATTTCATAGGTTTTTTAAATGCTAATTCCTAACTATAACTGGTGTGAAACCTATGGTTTTTTCAGTGAATATATATATATATATATATATATATATATATATATATATATATATATATATATATATATATATATATATATATATATATATATAAAACCTACTGCCGGTCGCCAGTAGGTATATATAGTTAGGATTTTTTCCCTATGGCATTTCTGAAAATTCTATGTCTAATAACTTTGGCGTTTGTGGACGGAATCGGCTGAAATTTTCAGGAAAATGGCACATTTTGTTTCTGAGCAGCCCCTGAAAATTTGGGGGGGGGTCGTCAAGGGGGGGCCGAGAAAAAAGGGGGGTCCCAAAACGCGTTTTTCCCATGTTAATTTCCATAGGGCGGTTGGACTCACTTTTAGGCCGAACGGCTGAATGGATTTTCACGAAACTTGGCAAAATTGTAGGGACTGTTAGCCCGATGTGCCTTTGCTAGGTCTCAATATATGTGCTTCAGTGGATTTTGAGAAATTACCGTTTAAATCAAGATATATATCTGTAACAGCGCTCCGGGCAGCGATCCGGTCCGCTTACTTTTCGCGTTTCGGAACTTTGCGCGCAGAAAGCTGATTGGCTCTCCGGTGTCTGTCAACATTCTAAACAGTCCGGAGCGGCTGCCATCTTGTCTCTCGGTAGGATCGAGAGAGAAGAAGAGGTGAAAAACGAAAGGGGAATTTAATGAAAGGGGGCAAGGTATCCCCCTCTTGACCCCCTAGGAATGTTGTTGGGGTTATTAAAGGGTCCCGTGGGGAAAAGAAAAAAAAAATGATTTTTCACGGTAGAAGCGCTTCACGGGCCGCGAACTGGGCCGCAAACTGGTAGCGAAACGGGAATTCGCCATTTTGTGCTTCGTTAATTAAATTACTAGGTATAAGGGGGTGCGGGAGACGTATCCTAATCCCCTATGTTTCCTGAGGGTGGCTGAGGAGGCTGATATATGTTGATACATCTCTTCCAGCGGCTGTGCGTGAGCTTTTTTTTTTTTTGCTGCGTGACAGTCCGGAGCGGCCGCCATCTTGTCTCTCGGTAGGATCGAGAGAGAAGAAGAGGTGAAAAACGAAAGGGGAATTTAATGAAAGGGGGCAAGGTATCCCCCTCTTGACCCCCTAGGAATGTTGTTGGGGTTATTAAAGGGTCCCGTGGGGAAAAGAAAAAAAAAATGATTTTTCACGGTAGAAGCGCTTCACGGGCCGCGAACTGGGCCGCAAACTGGTAGCGAATTTTATCGCACATAAACCTTGCTATTAGCAAGGTTTATCGCAAATGCGATAAAAAACGGCCGCAATGCATGAATATCGTTGAAAAGTCAGCGATATTCATGCATTATCCAGCAAATGCTCTTAGCCATGTTATCCACTTCCCATTGAACAAGCGCATGGTCTTTTAAAGATTTGTGAAGTACTCGGGGCGGCGGTGTGTGTGTGCCCTCTTTCAGGAGCGGGGGGGGGGGGCACTGCCAGCAATTTGCAGGCCAGGCAGTGTTCAACACGTGCATCACCCTTTCTCTGCCTGCTATTGCGCTCCATGCTTCGGAAAGGTAAGAAAAAGAACGTGCATTTGAGTTTGAAATGTCCGATCTTGTAGCAGTACACTTGCAAAGCCCACACATGACAATAACCCGATTCAAGGCCCCATTCACCCGATTTTTTAAAAAAATATAGTACTCCAAGACAGTTACATTTTAAAACTTTATTAACATTTAAATATAACGAACGCAACAAAAACTGTAAATATATTTAACCATTTTTTGAAATTAACCAGAACTATAACGATAACAACAACATCAACAATAATATAACTTTTATGCCTAAATTACGCAAACATTTAGCTAATCTGCTTAAGGGGGGAGTCGCAATTTCTTTACAATAATCAATAATGAAAAATCCACATCAATAGGGTTGTCCGTTTTCTCGATGCAGCACTATAGTGCAATATACACAGCACCTGGGGTGTCAAGAGTGAACAGGTCTTTCTTTGTTTCTTAATATGTTATCTCCGAGAATGCTGATGCATTGGTGTCTGTACACTTCTTTGTCAATTCTGTCAAGATGATAACTGCTTTATAAACAGACGATATCTTTGTTTAGTCATTAGTGTTAAGTGTGTCTGAAACTACAGTGCCCTTCTGTTTTTTTTTCTTCAGGCTCTACAGAGTTTTGTGTGTTGTTCTTTTGAGCGACAATTATTCCAGAGGTTTCAGGTTCACTTGTTTTGTCCTGCAGTGAGTTAACAGCTTTAGAGAGTTCATGTTTATTTGCTATGTCCTGCTGTTCGTCAACTGCTTCAGAGACGTCAGCCTCATTTTTTATGTTTCAGTAGATCCTGGACCTGCCCGGCCGCGCCCAAAATGGCGCCGGTGTAAATGGGACTCGTAACTGCTTGTTCTGTACTGGTTGCCCAACCTTGATATCACGAGATACATATGCAGTTTTGAAGCACATGGCGGAGGCTTGTCTGCTGTAGTGGGGCGCCCCTTTATCGTTTCAGTCGCCATTCCGCCCGCTTTTGCTACACTGTGCTTTTTCCGCCGTTCAGCTGTTTAGCGCCCGCTCTTACGGCTACAGCGTCTCGCTCACCATGTAGTTGAGTTGCTCCCACTCTTGCGGTACAGCGATAGGCGGCTGCCACAGGACTCTTAAAATGGCGGCCGGCTCTTCGGATTTGGGCCTGGTCCAGTAAAATGGCCCTGGGACACCTTGGAACTCGGACGCTTGTCTGCCAGGGCTTGGGTTCCATTCTCGAAAGCGTCCCCTCAGCCTTGAAGATTGTACAAAAGTCTTGGGGGCCCTCGACTCCCGCAGGCTTCCGGTGGGGAGCGGCTGCCATGATTGCTTGCGGAATGGCCACGACGGAGCTACGAGATGGTGGTGCTCTCATGGTGACGCCAGCTTCAGTCTGAAACATCCAGAAACAAGGTGGGGCTTTCATCGTTTGGGGAAAAAAAATGTTTTAATCCAATGAAAAGTGTTATTTTTAGGTCACATGACCTAGTCTTACATAATTAGGAAAAGAAAAGTAAAATGAACCAATGAAAAGTTTTATTAACAAGTCACATGACCTGTTATGCTTACGTTACGCGCTGCGCGGCGCGCTCTGGATCGTTTCCGGGAAGCTGCGCCTTGCGCACCGGAGCACTTCCGGGTGCGCTAACGCGTCGCGTCATATGACGCATTACGCGACAATGCAGTTGCAGAATATAGTCAAAATGTCTCCACCAACCAGCGGTCGGAATACAACCGCTTTCAGCAGTCCAAAAAGTTCGGTCAAATCTTAAGAGCGGGAGCAACTCAACTACATGGTGAGCGAGACGTTGTAGTCGCAAGAGCGAGCGGTAAACAGCTGAATGGCGGAAGAGGCACAGAGTACCAAAAGCGGGCGGAATGGCAACTAAAACGGTAAAGGGGCGCCCTACGACAGCGTGTCTTCAGGTGAAACGGATTGTGGGACAAGGTCCAGAATGAAAGATTCTTCAAAAGGGAAAAAATTCCGCCGGACCCCGGGAGCCGGCCGCCTATGCCGGGGGCGATCTCAGGCCTCACCAGGGCAACACGACTTGGGGAGGGGGCAGGAGCCAAGCGCCCCCTCTCAGTCCGCGCCATCTCACCGCCCCTCGGGGGCCTCCGTCAAGCGGTTTAGGGAGGCACCGTATCACATTGTTTTCCAATGCAGTCAGGTCCACAAATGGACCCCACTTACTTTGAATAGTGAAGCTGCAGCAGGTGCAAATAAGGTTTAAACAGTGTTACAAGAGCTGCTTAGAACTCTGAAGTATGGCACTCTACAACCAGGACTTATGCCATTTATGTAAGGCAGTGACATGGAAGCAAGTCAGGGACAAAAAGCATGAACGAACATTCACGTATGAAAATCTTATTTGGAGAAGGGGTAGAATCCAAACGCCCCCTGCCAGTTCGCGCCACTACACCGCATGTGGAAAATCTGAAGCCATCATTCTACAAACTCTCAACGCTTGTTATCAGTGCATGAGTTTCATGCTCGATCGATTGAGCTAGCCGGATCGGGCAATAAAAAGTATAAAATAGTTATGTAAATAGTTATTTAATAAAATGTTTTACTCTGTTTCTTTGCTGGTGTGTTGTGTATATTTATAATATTTGCATAGGGTTTGCCGTTATTTTGGGCGGTGTGGGTGGCGGAGTCGAGCTGTTTTGCAGCCCTCATGGTGTGGAGCTCAGTTCATTTCACTATTTTCGTATTTCTCATGAAGGGTTATTCCTAATGTTTGTATTTTACCGAGGTCAAAAAGAGATCGAATTAGTGGTCTACTGATTTTGCTCGATTACTTTTATTTTTTTACACAATTTTTCACTATCTGCAAAGACTAAACAGAGTATTGCGACTTTGTGCTTGTTTGTAAATAGAGAATGATCCAAAGAGAACCAATTGTAAAACAGTAAATGCTTGGATAATAATCAATCAAATGGAGAGACAAGCAGGTACGACGGATTACAACAGGGGTAAAGGTCTGAGTTAACTACCGTTCACTATCTGCAAAGAGAGAGTACTACTAAGAGAAAAGAGGGGAGTGGGGGGGGGGGCAGCGTTCAAAGCACATCAGCGTGCATAAACACGAAAACGTTTTTACCTATCACGTACTTGACATTTGACAGCTTTTGATATTTGCTATTAAAAAACCATTGAAATTCACAGAAAAAAACCATAGGTTATACTCCATATATAGTTAGGAATTTGCATTTACAAAACCTTGAAAATTCAATGAAAAAACCATTGGTTGTAGGCCATATATAGTTAGGGATTTGCATTTAGAAAACCTTATTTTACTCGCATAAAACCATTGAAATTCCATATATAGTTATAAGCGCTAACTATATATCGCGCACCCGCAATCCACTGCTGATGATGTCACATATTACATCATTCATGACATGGTTAGTGACATCACTGATGACATCACTGATGACATCTCAAATGACATCACTGATGACATCACTGATAACATCTCATTTGACATGACTGATCACATCACTGATGATATCATTCATGTGATAATACCATGAACCTCTTCAGACTCTAATATAACCTTAGATACAATCAGTGTAAACAGACAGTCACTCATCCATGGAGTTACTCACACACCTAGTCAGTTATGCCAAAAATTAATCACACCTCCATTTTCTCAACTATACAGTTATACACACCTTACTTATTCAAACATATACTAACACATATTTACTTTACTCTCTTATACAATCTGATACATGTTCACAATGATTCATACAGCCACTCACACATTCACTAGCTCTTATGCACAGTTATTTATAGATGTCAACTCTCACATGTACTGTGTTTTACATATGTACTTAATTTGACATGTAGCACTGAGATATCCATTCACTCACTAATACACTCATGCACAGTCAACCGCCCATACAGCTGTTTCCACATGCAGTTTTGAATCTATACATATAGTGAATCAACTACTCACACATCTATGTACAGAGTCACACACCTCCCAGCCACCCATACACACACACTCAGTTTCCCATACAAATACTTGGACAACCAATCAATAACCCATACAGTTACTCATATAGCTACTGATCAACATATGCAGCAGTTTGTAGAACAACAGATATAATGATGCACAAATTAAAACAGTTTAGTCACTAACCCATGCACTCAGTGAGACACATTTAATCACTCACTCAATCAGTCAGTCATGCACCTAGTAAATCCTTCATCCAGACACTTATACATGCACTCATTCTTCAATATGTAAAACATGTTTTAACTTTACAGAAACATACAGTCACTGGATGTTGTAATCAGTGATGTCATCAGTGATGTCATTTGAGATGTCATCAGTGATGTCATCAGTGATGTCACTAACCATGTCATGAATGATGTAATATGTGACATCATCAGCAGTGGATTGCGGGTGCGCGATATATAGTTAGCGCTTATAACTATATATGGAATTTCAATGGTTTTATGCGAGTAAAATAAGGTTTTCTAAATGCAAATCCCTAACTATATATGGCCTACAACCAATGGTTTTTTCATTGAATTTTCAAGGTTTTGTAAATGCAAATTCCTAACTATATATGGAGTATAACCTATGGTTTTTTCTGTGAATATATATATATATATATATATATATATATATATATATATGAATCAACAAAAATTTCCCTCTCCAAAAGGAGATAACGCAGGATACCTCTGGATGCTTACAAAGATGCCACACTTTGCCTGAATAAAACATCTTTGTAAGCATCCAGAGGTATCTTGCGTTATTTCCTTTTGGAGAGGGAAATTTTTGTTGATTCAAATTGAGGGTGACCGGCACCCACGCAGGATCGCAACCAACTGTGCGCCAGGAACAACCGGACTTTTGTGGTCGGATATATATATATATATATATCTAAATCTCTCTCTCTCTCTAAATCTCTCTCTCTCTCTACATCTCTGTAAATCTCTGTAAAGCACTCTCTAAATCTCTCTGTAAATCTCTCTAAATCTCTCTCTCTCTACATCTCTCTCTCTCTAAATATCTCTCTCTCTAAATATCTCTCTCTCTCAATCTCTCTCTCCCTCACTGGTTGGTTGACATGCTAGCTGTTTATTTGGGAGTAGGACGTAGCTGATACTCAACAGTTACTATGTAAACAAGCGTTGGCATAGCCAATAGATCTCGCCTTGGGGACCTTATAAGTGTTTAGCCATGCAACGGTTGATGTTGCTGCACCAAGGAGATTGTGCTGCAAAACTAAATATTTCTAAGTCCCAAAAGCGAGATCTATTGGCTATTCTAATGCTTGTTGTAAATAGTCTCCTGTTTAAGTGTGCGGGGGAGTTGTTGAATTCTCACGAAGTTTAAAAAAGAACAAACATTGGAATGCATCCAAGGCCCATAAATTTCTGATACTGTAAGGTGCTGCTTTGCCTGTGGGTGAGAATATTCTGTATGATAGAATGCTGTCCCACTCGTACCAAGAAACGAACGGCTAAAGTGGGCAGACCCTTTGCCTCATTCTGCATGCTGTAGTGGGCTGAAGCAGCATGTGAATGATTCTAAACCAGACCAGAACACATCAGTCTGTGTTTCCATCGGAAGAGCTTTTTTTATTTTACTAATAACTTTGGCGTAGTTTGAGAAATGTTCACAAAACTCTCCCAAAAGAAGTTCACCCACCTCCACTCCTTCCTGGAAAGTTTTGTGGTGATCTGTCAAGCCAAGGTTAAAAACACAGTCCGCCCCAAAGCACTTATTCTGTCATGCATTTTCCATAGGGAAAGTTTGGGCAACCATTAAAGACGAAATGTCTGAACAGAATTGCTCCAGAATTGGCAGAAAGCTATATCTTAACTCAGAACGCATGCTTTTTGTGAGTTGGCATAAATACTTTAAGTAGTTTTTGAGAAATTATGGTGTAAAATGAAAGATAAGTTGATCATCTGAGTCCTGCTGTACTTAAAATTCCATACATTAGTGTTCTGATTGGAGTTATTTTTCCCCCGTCGCCCTTCCTTCTCGCAATGTGATTGGCTGCCTGCAACCTGAATGAAAATGTTGCAGCCGCCATTACAGGACATGGTCCACGTGTCCTGCAAAAAAAATAACCTGTAAATGGGCAGAGTAGGTATGGATATATATGTAAGTATATGTGTGTGTGTATATATCACAAAAAAAGTGTAAAAATCTATTGTTTAGGGCGTGGCTTAGCCGGCAACGATGGCGGTCGTGTAGAGCGAGAGCTGGGGCCAGCCGATCTGTATCCTGTGCATTTATCCTGGCCCTAGACATCCAAAAGGGCGCTGCTTCTCCTCTCGGGTTCGCCTGTCCCGGGGGGAAACATCCGGTGGTGGTTGCGGTGCTATACCGGCTCCGGAGTGGTGTGCGGAGATCCGGCGAGGCGGAGCGGCGTACAGGAAGCCGGCAGAGCATAAGCCGGGTCCTGGATTTCCTTGCTGACCCGGTGAGACGCGCTCAGCCATCGGCGCGTACGGGATGAAGGGGCCGACACGGAAAAAGCGTAGCTCGCTCCAGTGGCCATGGGGCCGAGTGTGCCCAAGAGTCTGGCGGACTGTGGAGAAACTTTGCCATAGGAGCCGGTGAGCAGGCGCAACTCCACCCGGGAGTGCCGAGCAGCGATACACCCCGAAGCGGTCCAGCGGCCGCCATTTTGAGACGCACCAACTATCCTTAAGGGTAACTGGTGGGGGAGGGCTGCTGCACCCTCGCCCAGAGGATTGTTATTTGGCTGTGGCATGGTGCCGGAGACCCTCCTGTGGATCGGTCCGTCTGGTGGAATCTGCCCAGCGGGTTCTCCGACGGCCTCGCAGACGGGGCCTGTGTAGAGCGGCCGTTCGCTTTGACGCCCCCCCCCAACCCCCCCCGCTGATCTTCATGGGCAGCTGCTGTCTACTGCGGTGGGGAGACTCAGGGGCCAGATCGGGCCTTGGTGGGGTAGGCTGTGGACGGAGGAGCTTCGGGGACCAGCAGTGAGGTACCTGAGCGGTGGTGCATTGGGGCAGTGCCTTGGGCCGGTTGGCTGCGTTCTTCTTGCGGTGGACCCCTGTGGCTGGGGCCATAGCCTTCTCTGATTGCCCAATACAGTGGAGACCGGGAGTCTGCTTCTGCGACTCATCGCACAGAGTTTGGGTTGCCTGGAGGCTGTTGGAGTGTGCCATCTGACTTTCCTGAATTGCTGGTGGAAACGAACTTTGGGGTAGGGAGTACTATTGCCTGGAAGACCCAGCACCGCCACGATAACGCGGGATCGCACTGGTGGCGGCCACACTAAGCAGGAGATCCTTGATAAATTTACGGAAGTGAGCCACGTGGCCGGGACCACGGGGTCCCAGACCCAGGCACCTGACAATGCAGCGCTGTTGGCAGCAATAACCCAGTCCAGGGACATGCTGGACTCCAAGATCGGGGCCGTGGGATCGGACATCATGTTGCTCAATGCAGGACCTGAGGAATGCCGTGGAGCGCATCACTGGTATGGAGACCCGCATATCGGAGGTAGAAGGCGATGTGTCCATTCTCAAGAAGGGCGCGGCCATGGAGAAAATTCAAAAGGGCCTAGCCATGCGGGTCGAGGACGCTGAAGGGCGGGCTCGGCGGAACAACCTATGCTTCGTGGGATTTCCCTAGGGCTGCGAGGGCGACAACGTGGAGTGATTTCTTGCCCAGTGGCTGGAGGGCTGGCTCACCCCGGACGTTCTCTCTCGCTGCTTTGTGGTGGTGCGGGCCCATCAGGCCCTGATGCAGAAGTCCCCGGTTGGGGCACGTCCGTGGCCGATCATCGCCAAGTTCTTAAATTACTCGGATCGCGACACCATCCTGCGACAGGCCAGGCTGAAGGCCTCCCTCAAGTGTGGTAATGCGACCATCCTTATCTTCCCAAACTATACACGTTTGATGCAGCAGCAGCGACAATCCTTTCTTGTGGCAAAGGCCCGTCTTCGAGGACTCAAGCTTCAGTATGCCCTGCTTTACCCGGCGCGGCTGAGAGTTATCTTCAAGTCCCGCACATTATTTTTCGATTCTCCAGAGGAAGTATTCAAATGGACGGATGAAATAGTGAAAATTCGAGTCAACAAGTCACAGGGTGGAGACTCTGAGTACTCCTCGAGTGGAATGGCCCGTGAAGGCCTCAGGAGTCAGCTGCAACGCCGCAGGAGATCAAGGTCTGGACGCATATCGCTCTGGCTCCGCGCCTCGCCAGCGGGATCCGACACCGGAGTAGCAATCGGGAGTTGAAATGATTTCTGGGACTCCCGCACAAGACAATGTATGGTAATTATTATGGATGTCTGGGTGGCTAGTCTCGTTAGGGCTGGGAGCCTGGCCCAGCAGGAGTGGGAGTGAAGCCCTATAGTTGTGGGTTGTCAATTGGGGATGCATTGGAGGGGGTGGTTCTTGTTCCCCCGTTTGGAATTAGGCTACGATCCGACCGCGACCGGTGCTTCCATGTTCAGGAGGTACGTGGTTGGGGCTGGAGCGGAGGGGGGGGCTGGTGTGGGGGTCGGAGGTTGGGGGGATTGTTTGCGCAAGTTTTGATGCTTTACGTTTGCCACGTTATATGCATGCTGAGCCACAGAGACACCTGCAGCTTACACAGTAATATTCCATCACGTCCACTGCTGAAATGGGAGGGCAGGTAGCCCCTGGTTCCCTGCGCATACTTAGTTGGAACGTGCGGGGCGTGCTAGATAAGGTGAAACGAGGGGCTGTTCTCCAATTTGCCAAAAGAGCCGGTGCAGATATTCTTCTGCTCCAGGAGACTCATCTGCTCGGCACGAAGGCGCTATGCCTGCAACGGTTTGGGTTCAATCAGGTCTACCACTCTGGATTCACGAGGGGCTCTAGGGGAGTTGCGATCCTAATACATCGCAGGGTCATGTATACACATGAAAAACTGGACAGATACACAGGGCAGGTATGTTATTGTACAGGGAAGGGTGGGGGGGGGGGTAGGGTGACCCTGGGTAGTGTGTATGCCCCACCGCCGCTACAGTGGCCCTTGGTGGAGAAACTCATGTTCCTTTGGAGTGCCATGCCGGATACCCTCTCTATGGTCGGTGGTGACTGGAACGATGTGATGGAACTGGGTAGCGATGGATGGAGGAGTGGGGCGACTGACGGGGGAGGCGGGGGGGGCTCACCCACCAAACTACATGCCCTAGCTACGGGACTTGATTGGATAGCTGCCTGGAGGTACAAACATGGCCCACTTAGGGAATACACTTACTTTTCCACGGTTCACGACCCATTTTCTAGGTTGGACAACATCTTCGTTCCCAGGGGGCTTGCACATATAATACTATCGGCGGCTATTCTGCAGAGAGCCCAGTCCGACCATTCGCCGGTGGCCCTTACGTTCAGGATAGGCCCGGCCAGGCAGTCGTTTCGGTGGCGCATGTCGGGGTGGCACCTGCTGCAGGACGAGTACAGGGAGCATATGACTAAAGAAATTGATCACTACCTGGTCTCTAACGTGGGCTCCGTAGACTCCCCAATTACCCTTTGGGAAGCATTAAAAACCACATTGTGGGGTCTTGACATTTCCTGGTGTGCGGCGGCCCGTAGGGAAGAGGCAGAGAGACTTAGTGCAACGAGAGGCGGCACTGGAAGCGCTGGAGCGAAGGGGTCGGGAGGCGGGCGGTGGACCTGCCAGACGACAGCTAGTGCTGGCCCAGCAGCAGTATACCGCGGTATTGATGGAGGAGGCACGGCAGGCCTGGTTGGCCACTCGTAGTAGGATGTACCAGTAAGGGGATAAATCCAGCAAGATGCTGCACCGCTTGTCAGGGCACACTTCATGCCCAACCGCTGCCCCAACTATTGGACCCGGAAGGGATGCCTGTACTTGAACCCCCGGCTATCGCAGAGAGCTTTGCGGCATACTATGAGGGGGTATACGCGCCCAAGGAATGCCTGACAGACTATGTCATCCAGCGGTTTATATATGACCTTCCCCCACTGTCGGTCTCGGACGAAGTACGGGAACAATTCGATCGGCCCCTGTCTGACGACGAATTGGGCACGGCCCTGGGTGAGCTGAATCCCGGTAAGGCTCTGGGCCCCAAACGCTTTCTGTGCGAATTTTTCAGGCGGTTCTATGTACAGCTGGGTCCGCATCTCAGTCCGGTCGTGGAGGAGGCGTGTGAGGGTGGCGTGCTTCCCCCCCTGGATTGGCGACACGCGGAGGTGGTTGTCTTTTTGAAGCCGGGTAGACCCCCGCGGAGCCACACGTCCTACCGCCCTATCTCACTACTCAATACTGAGGCCAAGGTCCTGGCTAAGGCCCTGGCCAACAAACTCAAGCCTCCCATAGCAGATTTGGTCCACCCAGATCAGGCGGGCTTTATGCCTCGGAGAGCGACTCAGCATAATATTCGGCGTGCCCACGTCGCGATATCGGCTTGGGGGAGTTTGGGGGAACAGGCAGCGCTGTTTTTGGCGGACATGGACAGAGCTTTTGATTCCCTGAGCTGGGTAGATCTGTTCGCACTACTGCGACGACTCAATTTTGGCCCGCGCTTCATGGCTTACTTACAGCTGCTGTACACTGATCTTACGGCGTCGGTGTGAGTGGGGGGTGTGGTCTCTCGATCCTTTTGGGTCCAGTGGGGTACACGACAGGGCTGTCCCCTCTCCCCCTACCTATTCGCGCTCGCAATGGAGCCCTTGGCGGTGTGGTTGCGCATTGATGCCCAGCTCAAAGGTTTTCGGTGGTCATCTGGTCTTGTTGATAAAATAGCACTAAATGCTGATGATGTCTTGTTCTTTCTTACTGATCTGGATCAGTCTGGGCCGCGGCTGCTGCGTATTCTGCAGATTTTCGGCGAATCCTGTGGCCTCTATATGAATCTGGGCAAGTCGACGTTTTGGATACTGGGTGGACAGCGGCAGGCGGGAGCATGGGCGTCGGGCCTTCAGTTAGCGTCCGGAGGGAGGAAATATCTGGGAGTGTATCTGTCAGAGGAGGCGGCCGCCTCCAGGGATCACAACCTCACTCCTGTATGGGATCACAACCTCACTCGTGTATGGGATCACACGCGTGAGGACTTGAAGGTTTGGTCCCGTATGCCACTAACAATATGTGACAGGTCGGCCATCTTTAAGATGGTGGCGCTCCCTCGTCTATTGTATCAACTACAAAACCATCCATATCGGATTTTTCCCCGTTGGTTCCAGCAGGTCAACTCGGCGCTGGGTGAGTTTTTGTGGGAGGGGGATCCGCGTGTGTGGCGTTGCGGACATGCTTTTTATCTTCCTATACTGGGGGACTAGCCACGTCAGATGTTCTCTTACTATTAAGCGGCACACTTGTTGGTTCTAAAAGAATGGTGGTATGGCGATAGGGTGACCAGGCCTATGCGGTCGAGCAGCACCTAATGGGCTCTGTGTCGGTGCACACGCTATTGTACTCTGCCTCGCTTCGGAGGTGTCTTCCCGCTGCCAGGCAGGTGGTATTTTACGTCTGGAGGCAGGCACTGGGCAGAATGGGGTGGTATAGCGTGCTTACCCAAGAGACCCCTCTCTGGCGTAGTGGTAGTCTACCACGAATGGACGCACTGCAGGGTTTCCTGGGTGGGACGCGATTGGAATCTCCTTCCTGGGAGATGTGATGTCGGCTGCTCCCTGAAGTCCTTTCAGAATTTACAAAATGAATTCTGGATGCCTCGCTCCCAGTTTTTTAAATACCTCCAATTTTGACTCGCACTGACACCATATTTGACAGACCTAGGACATCTTCCCGAGTTATGTCCGCTAGAGGCCAAATTGTTCATGGGGGAATTACCTGATAAGAAAATCTCACGTATCTATCAGACATTGGTCCACCACTGTTCCTCCGACTTACACAGACTTAGGTCGGAGAGGGATGTGGGAGGCTTAGAGGAAGAGGATTGGACAGAAGCCTTGGCAAGCCCAAGGGAGGCAGCAATTTCCACTCGCTTGCGACTGATACAATTTAAATATTTACATTGCACCTATTTCACCCGAGAGTGCTTATGGAGCCCGGGCATGGTTAGCTCTCCCGATTGTCTCCGATGCAGTACAGAGGAGGGTACACTTCTACACACTGTCTGGGGGTGCTCTACGCTGCATAGATTCTGGAACGGGGTTTTCACAGGCTTATCTGAAGTGTTGGCTTGGGTGCTCCCGCGTGCTCCGGAATTGGCTTCATGGAGGTGATTGGGGGTAATAGGTGCAAGCGTCACCTGTTATTGCTGGGCCTCACACTGGCCAAAAGAGACATTGCCAAAGCTTGGAAGGCGCCTCAGGCTCCGCCTTTGACCGCCTGGAGGAATGTCATGGACTTTTGTATGGGTCTTGAGCAACCTATATTCCTGGCTAGGGGGTGCCCCCGTAAGCACTTTAAGATTTGGAAGAGGTGGGCCGACTACCGTGGGCTGGACTTGGACCCTCCACCAGACAGGGCCGCCCTCCCGACGATGTGACAGATGGATCATTGGCGATGACTACAGAGTGTTTCAATGGACTTGGCATGTCTATTTCAGAAATTATATAGTAATTCAGTGGCTGCAGCAGCGCAAACGGTGGGGGGGGGGGCTGGTGTTTGTTTTCTGTAAAAGTATAAGATGCTATTGTTGGTCCATTAATGTTTGCAGCAGACTCTGGATTCCGTAGCTATATAATATATGTGCTTCATGACAAATAAAATCTGTTTAAAAAAAAAAAATTACATCTATTGTTTAACACCATATGGGAAGGGAGAAAAATTTAACTTACAGAGGATTACATAAAACATTGTAGTGTTTACAAGGTCCAGCCTGAAGGCTCTGAATAATGTTCTCACCAAGTCTGGACATTGCCTCATGATAGAGAAACGAGATTCCTTCTTCACACTTATCTTCTTGCTCAAGGTAAACCTGCTCACCCTATTGTGGAGAAGTGTGGCTCAGGGGTTAGAGGCGGCAGACCCGGAAGCTGAGATCGGCCCTGGACCAGGGTTCAATTCCCCGCCTCGGCGGGTCTTGGGCTCAAAAATTCCACGGACTCGATAATTCTCGCACCGGTGCCTTCTCAACTCACGGGTTCACACTCTGCGACTCTGGGCAATAGCTTGCTTAATCTCCACAACGGCCCCTCGCGGCGGGATGCCTGGCTTTCACCTTGTGGATACCCTGCCGGGGTTATCTCACAGGGGAATACCAGGACGGGTTCCCTAAGCAAGCGCCGGGAAACCCTTTGTGGGTAGCTGTGCGCTATATAAGCTCAAATACATTTACATTTACATTTACAAAGTTGCATGGACGTCATGCTGCGAACCCTCACTGGCTTGCCCCTTGTAACCCCAGTCACTGCCTTTTGGTAGCCCTTGCCTCGGGGGTTGTGGTAAATAAATATTTACCGTCGGAATTTCTATGCGGTAAAGTTCAATAAAAATAACTCAATCGAAAATAAAGAGACAAAGTCCGTGGCAGCTGGGTTAAAAGGGGTTTTATTCCATAAAATGGAATGGTTCGAACCAGGATATCATGTTCCTTTCACCATAAAGGATCGGGAAGGGATAGAGCATACTTTATTGACAGAGTACAACTTTTATAGTTAATGCACAGAATGGTGAGGAATACAGAAGGCGTAACAGCTGAGAGAAACGAGATAAGAACACATGTGCGTAACAATACGTAATCAGAAGGCGTGCACTAGGGCGTACACGGAGGTGTGTGCTAGAAAACGTCACATGAAATTGTCACAGGTGGGTGGATACATAGTGGAATCTTGCAGTGTCAGCAGAAATCTGTAGCAAGGATGCGCGCGCAGCAGCATGACGTGTGACTGACGTGAGGCTGGAGGGTGCAGGGGACTTGACATTTAGCACTAGAGGAAAGAGACAGAAGTCTGGCATGTCAGATCAACTCGTTCCTAAATCATATCTGATATCTTGTGTTTGGGGAACTATATTATCTAGAAGGAAAGGTCTCTCGGGCAGAGGCTACTCTATACTGACTATTAATGCGTGCATATGTGACTACGTGTCTGCGTGAAATGCGAGGGGCCATGGGCCTAACATGGTAACAGGAGCAATGAATTACTTACATGGAGACAGAGAGGCCGGGCCCTTTGCTCTGCAGCCGGGGAAATGTTTATCTATTCTGCTAGACTGGAATGTGTTTTCGAGGAGCTGAACTCGGCTATACTGATAACTTGAAGGCAAAATACTGTCTTTGGCAGGCAAGCAGGCCGAGCCGGGCACCGCTCGCCGCGCAGGGAGTAGGACAGAGGTCAGGGAGGCATCCCACATTGCAGGTTTTCAGGAGGCAGAGAACAGAAAGGGCTTGATGGCAGAAATCAGGGCCTATCTCTGCAGGGCTAGGAAAAACGTGGAAGTGCACCATGAAAAGACGTTGGCAAGGCATACTTAGGAACTGAATTATCGATCCATTCATGGTGGATCTGAAAGAGGACATGTTAACGTTGGACGCAAATGTATTTGCGTCTTCATAGCAGGTCGAGGAGGGAAGTTACATGCACATTAAGCTCGTACATGGAGACGGTGGGGTTCACGTTAGGGGACACAATTGACTATAAAAATTTATATTACCTCATTCCCTCCTTGTCCCCTACGGACCCTTCATGATACATCAATCCTCATTAGTCCATCTATTTGTTCATGTAACATCATTTGCTCTTCCTTTTTCAGACGGGATTTAGAACGTGGACTTGGATGAGGAAAACAGGATGTGGCGCACAAGCCGCAAATCGCCGGCCCACATTGTATACATAGGCAGCAACTGAATACTAGGAGAAGGGCTATTCCGAGGAAGGAAAGGACTTTCCAACCCCAGGCTGACAACACGCTCCAGAACCAACCGGACCAAGTCCAGGTACCTGGATTCTGGTGTATCTGACTTGCAATCCTATGGAGACGTGTAATGGCTTTATATACTGACGGTGCATTATTTGGAATGAAAACACAGCAGCTCGATCCGAGGACTTTACAGGCCCCGCCCCTATCGGCCAGGATGACGTCAAAGACGAGACGATTTTGAAGAACGACAAGTCTCATAGCAGACTGTTCCTCGGTCAAGTTACCTAGGGCGGAAGTAGTTTCATTCACTACTGCTTCGAGGGTTCTGGTTAAGTGACGTATAGATTTACTATTAAAGACAGCACCTAAATAGGGAAAGAAACCTTTATTGAAATCTGTGTATCGTTCCCATGCCGTTTCAGTATAGTCGACAAGCGGGAGATCTCTTTTGGGTCTGTGAACTAGATGGGAGTTTCTATGATAATCAGGTGGAGCTAGAAAAACAGGTGGCAGAAGGAATGCAATATAACATGTCCCATCCCAATCTAGTGGCAAACGTATATAGGCTGTATGACCACAAATGAAATAGGAATGGCGGGTAGCTTTGAATGTAGACTTGCCTTTATCACTGAATTCGATCACAGTAGTACATTTACTATGACCTAGAGGTACTGAACCATTCTTTCTGACACATAATTCGCCTTTGACAGGTAATACTGACATAGAGGGTAAGTCTGGTCCTGTATCAGACTGAACATTTAGAATCATGAGGTTGAGGGTATAATTACCTAATCCATATACTTCATTTTCTAGATCGGTCCCTGTCCTTTGTGGAAGACCCTCCTTGTTAGGGTAACATGCTTTATGCAGAACTGTGTTCAGATTTCCCCATATCCAACTGCCTTTGTAGACTATGGACGCAGAGTCTAATGAATTTATTAAACTAAACCAGGCACCACAGGAACCATTATGTGTGAACGGATACGGGAAGAGGGGCAAGACTCCCTTGTATTTCTGATAGGGAGGAAATCTGCCACATATCCAACAATTTGTAGCGTTGCTGGTCTGATGAGAATGATGTAACATACTGATAAAAGTATTGTTGCGCAGCGCAAGTCGGTAAGCTAACTCATGCGGGGGTAGTTCACTGAAAGTATGCTCGACAGTGCTGTTTGAAAAGAAATGTGCATGTATGGAAAGAGGGAAATACATGTGTAGCAGAATACTTGCAGCAATAATCGTAAGACTCAGAAAAAACATAATCAATAATGTCACAATACCTGGGACCTACCTGGACTAGCACCACAGGAAGCCAACACAGTCAAAAGAATCCTGCTGGACGCAGGGATCACAAAGTGGGGGGATCTGCTGATGGAAGGAACAATCTTGGGCTGGGATATCTTTAAGCTTAAAGTAACATCACCACTCTCCTGGATAATATATCTACAAATAGGAAGTTGGATTCGGACTCAAATTAAGAAGAAAGGAATGATGGGACAAGAGAGCCCTCTAGAGAATATCCTAGTGGAAAGACCGGCGGGGAAAAAAGAAGTTGCACTCTTCTATTGGCATATTATAGAGGATGGAGAGCGAGACTTTAACCTCCCGGAAAAGCTTTGGGGTGCTGAGGGAGAACCAGATAGGGGAGATATTTGGGAGGAATCTTTTATCCTCCTCTATAAAATCGTCAAGCCAGCATGGCTGAGGCGCAATCATTTCTTCACACTTCATAGAGCATATTACTCTCCTAAACGGTTGTCGAAATTCCAAACAGGGAAGTGCTGTAGTAAATGTTCCTTACTAGCAGCGTCAGACCTGCATATGTTCTGTGACTGTCCGAGTATTGCCACCTTTTGGCATGAAGTTAGAACAACACTCGAATCTATTCTTAGTGTCACTATCCCGTGGTCATGGTCTTTGGTCATCTTCGGATTAAATCATAACATCAAGGGATCAGAGAGAGATTTTCTGTTTTATGCCATCTTACTGGCTAGAAGAGAGATCTGTAAAAACTGGATTAACATAAATCCCCCAACGCATGCAGAGTGGCTGTCTTCATTATACGCAACTTCAAAGCTGGACTTAATGAGAACATGCAGCCCTCGATCTCTTACATTTTGGCACCTTTTGATCGATTGGAGGAGGGCTAGTTAGCCTACCCGGGTTTTTTTTTTTTTTTTTTCCCCCGGGTCCCATGATTAGGCCTAAAATCTCTCTGTCCAAAAGGGTGGTATCGTACAGCAACTGGACAACTGGCCGAACTGGTCTGAAGGGAGTACGTCTATTCAAGCTCTGCTGGAAGCATGGGGGCCGGCTCTCTGGGCACCTGGAGCTCAGCATTGGGCTCCTTGGTGCTATGGGGGGGGACGGTCCTCGTGTCTGAGAGGCTAAGAGCATAGTTGGATCGACTTTATGGCTAATGAGGACCAAAAAAAAAAAAAAATAAAAAAAAAAATAATAATAATGTCACAATACAGTGACTACGAAGAGATTTACAATATTCTCGTTTCTTGAGCTGTTTCTGTCTATCTCTCTCTCTCTATTGGGGTCTAACGGGTACATGTCAGAAACTGTCTAACCGATTCACCTAGGGGAGGACTTAAACAATTAAACTGTCTGACTTGCTAGACCTCAGCTTTAATTTATACTCTTGTTGAGGAGTTTTCTCTACCAGGGGAAGTTTAGAGTCACTGGAATCTGGGCAGTCCTTAGAGGGGGAGGAAGAGTCAGTCTCTGGCGGCGATCCGTAAAGTTTTTTAACATGACTCATATGGACCCATCCTTTGCGGCCCTCCAACTTCACTGCCGTCCTTGTGGTCAATAAGACGAGCTTCGGCTCCTGCCAGCGGGGCTCCAGCGGGCTTCTCCTGTCGAAATGTCTTACAAAAACGAAGTCCCCCGGTGTAATCTCGTGCGGCTTCACCTCGGTATTGTCGGGAAAGGCTGCAGCTACCTGTGAACGACAAGATTGTAGTGCAGACATCAAGGAGGCAAGGTAATCTGTCAACATGTTACTATCAACATCTGTAATTTTACGAGGCAGAGGCGTCCCCCACATATTCGGTGGCCTACCAAAGACCACCTCGTACGGGGATAGCCCTGTTCTAGAGTGTGCAACCATTCTCATGTAAAACAATGCAACTGGTAAGGCGACTATCCAGTCTACCCCTTTCTCGGCACAGATTTTAGCAAGACGTGTTTTCAATGTCTGATTGTGGCGTTCCACGAGACCTGCTGCCTCGGGATGTCGGACGCAGTGGAATTTCCACTGATATCCTAGCAGGAGTGAAACCTGCTTCATTAATTCGGACGAGAATGGTTGGCCGTTATCTGAATACACGACACGAGGCAAACCGTACCGTGGGAAGAATTCACGAACCAGCTGCTTGGCAGTGGTCGGAGCGGTGTAATCTGGGACTGGATATGCTTCTGTCCAACGGGAAAGTGCACAAACAACTACGAGGACATATTTGAATCCTCGACATCGTTCCATCTGGATATAATCCATCTGGAGGACTTCAAAAGGGTAATCGGGAGGATTGAATCCACCTTGCTCTACAGGAATGCTTTTACCTGGATTGAACTGACAACAGATCATGCAAGTACGCACTTTCTGTTTTGCTGCTGCTCGTAAATGTTTGTTGTACCAGAGATTCTGTAAACTGTCTAACATGGCTTTTTCTCCCAGGTGTGCTGGACTGTGTGCAGTGTTGATCATAACTTGAACCATAGAGTCGGGGAGAAACCATGTGGCTTTTCCCTTCGTCATCCATCCCTGATCTGTCTGGATCCCTCCTAGTTCGGTCCATTTCTTTATTTCGTCTGGAGTAGCATGTGTCTGTATGTCAAGTACATTTAGTGTGGGATCCTTAACTGTCATGCAATGTGTCGGTGTCTGAACTATTGTCTTTGTCATGTCAGCTGCATGTGTATGAGTCAGAGTCGTGTGTTTTGCGGTTTGATCTGCCAGGTCGTTACCCTGGGAAATGGTATCGGTAACTTTAATATGTGCTTTACACTTCATGATGGCTATGGCTGAAGGCAGATGTATTGCTTCTAACAGTGCTTGAATGAGGGGACCATGTTGTATTTTGGCCCCGTGAGAGGTCAAGAAACCTCTTTCCAGCAAGAGTACACCGAAGTCGTGTACGACTCCAAATGCATAACGTGAATCTGTGTATATGTTAACATTCCTGTTTTTGGCTATTATACAGGCTCGGGTCAGAGCAATAAGCTCTGCAGCTTGAGCAGACAGTGTGTCAATACGATGAGTTTCTTTGACTTCAGTTTCAGTGGTCACTGCATATGCGGCCACTAATTCTCCTGTGCTGGTTCTCATACATGAACCATCCACGTAAAGTGTCAGGTCTGGGTTTGTCAGTGCAACATCTGTCAAGTCTCGTCGGGGCTTTGTTACTGCATTAATGATCTTTATACAATCATGTGGAACTGGATCTGTGATGTTCGAAGGTAACAATGTGGCAGGATTGAGTATGTTACAGCGTCTGATTTCTATGTGTGGCTGGAACAATGTCAATTCATAACCTGTCAGTCGTGCTATGGTCAAGTGTTGAGTCTGTGTTCTGTTTAAAAGAACTTCCACAGAGTGTGGAACTTGTACTGTCAGAGGATGTCCTAACACTATGGAATCACTTTGTCGGATTGCTAAGGCTGTTGCTGCAACTGATTTTAAGCACGCAGGCAGAGCCTGGGCTACTGGATCTAATGTACTCGAAAAATAAGCACAAGGCTTATGTGAACCTGCTTGGTCTTGTGTGAGGACAGACAACGCTGTACCATCACGTTCTGTAACAAAGAGTGTAAAAGGTTTGCTGTAACAAGGTGTTGCTAAAACTGGTGCTTGGCATAATGCTTTCTTTAATTCATCAAAAGCCTGTGTGTGTTCCTGAGTCCCAGGGAGGACAGTCGAAGTCGCTGCCTCCTGTGTTGTCAACTGTATAAGTGGCTTGGCTAGAAATGCGTACTGGGGAATCCATTGCCTGCAGTAAGAGGTGAGGCCAATGAAGGCCCGCACTTCCTTTTGTGTCGTAGGTTGCGGTAAGTGTGCAATTAACTCGATGCGGTCAGGTGTTAGCTGTCTCCCCCTCTTGGACAGCAAGTGCCCAAGGTACACCACTTGCTGAACACAGAATTGTAACTTTGAAGGGGAAACCTTGTGTCCCTTGTCAGCCAGAAAATGTAAGACTGTCAGTGATGCGTGTTCACATTCAGGTTCGCTACGAGCGGTGATCAGCAGATCGACGTACTGCAGCAGAGCAGTGTTAACGGGCATTTGAATACTGTCAAGTTGTCTTTTTAATGCTTGGCTGTAGATGCTGGGGCTTTCTGTGAATCCTTGAGGTGCGCGTGCAAATTTGAAGCTTCGGCCATTTAAACAGAATCCGAAAAGATATTGGCTTTCCGGATCAATGGGGACACTGAAGAAGGCGTTCTTGAGGTCAATTACAGTAAAGAACGTCGCCTCTGAGTCAATAGCAGTCAATAAGGATGAGATGTCGGGGACCACAGGGTACTGTGGCACAATGCATTTATTTAATTCTCGCAGATCAATCACCAACCGATAAACTGGTGGTGCATTTGGGTCAGTACGTTTAAGAATCGGAATGATAGGGGAATTACATAGATTGGAGTCGGTTTCGACAACCACTCCCTGTGCAATGAGCTCTTCAATGATTTCCAGTAAAGCCACTACAGCATCGGGTGGTAACATGTATTGTCGGATTCGGGGCAGTACAACTCCTGGCTTGAGTGTAACACGGTATGGTGTAATGTGCATACAACCTACATCAGTTGGGCCTTTTGCCCACAAATGGTCTGGTACATTTTTCAATCTATCATCAAAATCTCGTAACACATAGTGACCCTTAAAGTCACGTAGAAATAGTCTAACTCCTTCCGGAGGACAACATATTACAGCTCCTAGAGCCTTCAGTGTCTTGATACCTAACAAGTTTTCTGGACATGACTTCGTGAGTAGTAAGTCTGTAGTGCGTGACAATGGACCAACTGCTAGGGGAACAGGTTTCGATACTTCATTAACAATAGGCTGTCCTGAAAAACCAAGGAAAACATTCTGTGAGCCTGAGAGGGGTGCCCCTGGAACCTCATTGTGACTTATTGTTGTTCGACTTGCCCCTGTGTCAATCAGAAACTTTCTATCCTTTCCTAATACTTGACTATGTACATAAGGACCCTCTTGATCTACAGGAATTTCAATAAGAGGCAAGCCAACCTCCCTCTCTAGGCTGTTTCATGTGTATCGCTGATAATCGGGATAATCAGATTGTGCATACTGGTACATCTGTTGTGAAACTTGCTGTGTCGCGGCAACAGGCTGTGGCTGTGGTACCGCTACTGCCTGTACTGTCTGTTGTGGAGCATGCATTGGCTGGGTGTTCTGTGGAACATGTTGCTGGACCTGATGTTGGATCTGGTCCTGTCTAGGCTGACGGGGTCTCTCTTTAGTTTTACCTGTGGCTATGTTGTATTTCAGGACTGTACATTCATTTACATAGTGACCTGGCTGTTTACAGTAGTTGCATGTCCCTTTAACAGGAGCCGCCGAATTATTAGACTGTGTCATACCCCTTTTCTGACCGTCAGCTGGGACTGACTGAGCGACTAACATTTTCATTTTCGTATCTTTCATACGCCTTTGTTCGTGATCTTGTTCTTCTCTAATTCTATTCTGATGGTACTGTAACATTTGTAACATTTGGGATGGCGTATTTGCTTGCCATGTACTCTCGACTTTATATACACGGTTCTTAACCTGTGGCAGGGAATTCTCAACTAATTTGGTTACAAAAAGGTGTATGACTCGCTACTTGGTTTCAGGCCGCTATTAATAATAAAACATTTCTCGAATCTAGAATAAAAATCACTAGTGTCTTCATCGTGTTTCTGTTTACAGGCTGAGATTGCATCCCAGTCTTCCTTTTTCGTTGTCAACAATCTCGGCAAAACCTGTACAATTAATCCTGGTAGTGCTTTAGCTTTTTCCCCAAGGCCTAACCCTGGAGTACGACCATTTTCCTCGTCTTCTATTTCGGTCCAATTAATCTTTTTATCTCCCACCTCCCATTCTTTCTCTTTGAGTTTCTCGTAAATGCCAGCTGGCAACAGTACTTTTAACATTTTCATAATATCTGAGTACGTATAGTCACCCATGAGTAGCATATCTTTAATTTCTCGGTGAAAACCTGCAGGGTCTTTATTGTGACTGGGTACTAGTTTCTTCATTTCTAGCAGTTCTATTTTAGTGAGGGGTGTATATACATATACACGTTCTAGTGTGTCATCTTTTCTTACTGGATGTACTTCTCGTAAGGGATTCTGTCGAAGTAAAACATTTTTTTTTCTGGGGGTGGTGGAGCTGACATAAACTGTGGTTTCAGAAAAGTATTATACTTGTGTCTATGTTCTAGAATTTCTTTAATTAAATCGGTACCTAGGCCTCTCCATCTGTTAGAGAGCAGTTCTACCAATATGTCCGGTAAGGGACCTGGATCAGAATGTTAGCTTTTAAGTAAAGTAATGAGATGCTGAATCATGTATACACTAGCTAATTTCTGTTCATCAGGGGAAAGGCTCAAGAACGTCTGAGCTACTGCATCATCATTATACGTACTAGAATTGTCAGCCCATTGTACGGCGGACCGGGCTAGTTCTTGTTCATCCATGGAATTGAGTACATGGTACCCCATTCGATCTTGAAGTATTTTATCGGTAGCCTGAAACTAATGTTCAGGAGTCCTCGGATTTGACATGGCTGCTTGAAAAAGTCTCTTGCTTTCTGGACGTACCGGACGTATTGTATTATTAAAGGGTCTTCCCTTACCTACATATGCTATCATTTCTCTAGCTGGTAATTGCAATATTTCTGCTGTGGTCTCTGGTTGTTCCTCCTCCTCCGAGGATTCATTCTTGTCTGTATCTATTTCTCTTTCAGGCTGTCTTCTTTCGTGTATTTTTACTACTGCTTTTCGGATCCTTCTGTACATGTTATCTATACAACTCTGTTTATCATGCTTTCCGTCTGCTATATTCTGACCCCATTTGTTAAGTGCGTTCATTTCTTCCTTGTCTACACCGGGCCTATCTTGATCTCTTATCAAGCAGTTTATGAAGAAACGTAATATCATACCTTGAGTGTCAACTTTCTGGTATGCCATGGCCTCGCCAATACTTTCAGGACCTTCCCCCGTTTGGACAAAATGATATATTCTGTCTAGATGATCAATCATTCCTGGTAGTAACATTAAATAGTTTGCAACTCGTCGTAGACGTACTGATGCTAGCATCATTCTGTCGTCTTTACCGGGTACTGGATCATATCTACAGTCTGTGAGAGGTTCTTTAAGTATGTTGTAACTCGCTGTTTGAGGTGTACGTTGTTTTGCTAAATCCCTATAAGTCAGTCAATGTGTTTGTGGCGGCGTTTGAAAACCTCCTGTCGCACCTCCCGAGGTGCCAGGTCCAAAAGGATTTAGTGGATGAATGCCAGGAATAATAGGTGCGGGAAGGGCTGGGGCTGGGGGAACAGGCGCGGGATGTGGAACGGGAGGAGGAGTTTGTTGTTGCGGAAGTGGTAGATTATCTTGGGGCGGGGTGCCATCAGCAGGTGGTACATGAACACGTGCATTTGTATATGCGGGAGCTACGTCGTCTAAATAGGAAGAAAGGAATATGTCCTTTGCGGTCTTGTGGCGTAATTTAGTCTGAACTAATAGAGGGGGCAGATCTTTTGGTACTTCTGGGGTGGCCTTAGGTAAACCCTCGGCCAAAAGAGGATACATACCATTCGCAAGAGTATTTCGCGGTCAGTCTACTTGTTCTGCTCTGACTCGTATACCTTCCTCAACTAATTCATTTTCTCGGGCTTTTTCTGAATCTTCCCTATGTTTTTCTGCTTTTCTGTATTCTTTTTCTGTTCTTTTATGTGATTCTTTACGCCACAATTCTATGGCATCTTTCTGAGATTGTCTGGCTTTCTTTTTCCATAGCGCTTCTTCTACTCTCATGATGCAATCTGCATCCCATGTCCCTGTAACGGGCCATCTGTATTTCTCTTCTAGGTTCTTAGTATAATCGGCCCATAAATCTAGGTATAGTATGGCCTCGAAACCATGCTTATGGAACATAAAATTTCCGGGAGTGTCCCTGGGTGGGACAGGAATTGCTTCCTCTAGTATCCCTTTCCTAGTTCCTATCTGTTTTAATTTGCTGAATAATGGCATCTTGGTACTTGACAATTGATACTTTCTCGAACTCGAACACAGCTGATCTACAAAAACACAGTAAAACAGTCACTCATACCACGACATTAATCACATAAAAATTTTTTTAACACATATTGACTACCCTTGAACTCTATAACGAGAACAAAATCGAACCCTTGAATGTCTTGATATACTGCTAAACAGTACAGATACACTGCTAAAACAGTGCAGACCGGGTCTGTGTACCCAAACCCGTCTTTACCGGATACATAGTAATGCACCAGTCTAGATGCGTCCCCAGCAACAGTACTCACCGGGAAGCACGGAACGGAAGGCCTCGGAAACTCGACTGGACTGGACCGGACTGGACTCGACTCGTGACGTAGATACTTCGGAACTGGTGGGCCTCTAGATACCTCGGGCCTTGTTCTCTTTGGCTGGGCTCTGGTCGGGATCCTCCGCACTCCTCACCGCCTCGTCTGGGTGCTGATCGCAGTCTCCGTCACCTCCGTAGGCCCTGAGGGAGATACAGGAAATCCTGCGGGTACGCGTAATTGTCCGTCTTGGCTGGGGCAGGGGGCAAAGCCTGCAACGCACCTACCGGCGCGTGGGGTGGGGGAGGGGTCCCTGTTCGGGCGCCAAATTAATGTGGTAAATAAATATTTACCGTCGGAATTTCTATGCGGTAAAGTTCAATAAAAATAACTCAATCGAAAAAAAAGAGACAAAGTCCGTGGCAGCTGGGTTAAAAGGGGTTTTATTCCATAAAATGGAATGGTTCGAACCAGGATATCATGTTCCTTTCACCATAAAGGATCGGGAAGGGATAGAGCATACTTTATTGACAGAGTACAACTTTTATAGTTAATGCACAGAATGGTGAGGAATACAGAAGGCGAAACAGCTGAGAGAAACGAGATAAGAACACATGTGCGTAACAATACGTAATCAGAAGGCGTGCACTAGGGCGTACACGGAGGTGTGTGCTAGAAAACGTCACATGAAATTGTCACAGGTGGGTGGATACATAGTGGAATCTTGCAGTGTCAGCAGAAATCTGTAGCAAGGATGCGCGCGCAGCAGCATGACGTGTGACTGACGTGAGGCTGGAGGGTGCAGGGGACTTGACATTTAGCACTAGAGGAAAGAGACAGAAGTCTGGCATGTCAGATCAACTCGTTCCTAAATCATATCTGATATCTTGTGTTTGGGGAACTATATTATCTAGAAGGAAAGGTCTCTCGGGCAGAGGCTACTCTATACTGACTATTAATGCGTGCATATGTGACTACGTGTCTGCGTGAAATGCGAGGGGCCATGGGCCTAACATGGTAACAGGAGCAATGAATTACTTGCATGGAGACAGAGAGGCCGGGCCCTTTGCTCTGCAGCCGGGGAAATGTTTATCTATTCTGCTAGACTGGAATGTGTTTTCGAGGAGCTGAACTCGGCTATACTGATAACTTGAAGGCAAAATACTGTCTTTGGCAGGCAAGCAGGCCGAGCCGGGCACCGCTCGCCGCGCAGGGAGTAGGACAGAGGTCAGGGAGGCATCCCACATTGCAGCTTTTCAGGAGGCAGAGAACAGAAAGGGCTTGATGGCAGAAATCAGGGCCTAGCTCTGCAGGGCTAGGAAAAACGTGGAAGTGCACCATGAAAAGACGTTGGCAAGGCATACTTAGAAACTGAATTATCGATCCATTCATGGTGGATCTGAAAGAGGACATGTTAACGTTGGACGCAAATGTATTTGCGTCTTCATAGCAGGTCGAGGAGGGAAGTTACATGCACATTAAGCTCGTACATGGAGACGGTGGGGTTCACTTTAGGGGACACAATTGACTATAAAAATTTATATTACCTCAGGGTGGCAAAATCAGTGTCAAAAACATGCAGGTGCGCCGCATTCCAAATTGTCTCCCTTTTGTTTTGTTATACTAATATTTAATAATAATTTATAATCTTGGTGTAATAAAAATACAGCACACTTTGGACATATCGTGGCATTTGTGGGAAATATAATGATTTTAAATGTATGTTGTATGTGTGATTGCAGGTGAGTGTGTTAAGTGAGAGAGCATACATATGTGTGAAAAACAATTCTGTATGTGTAAGCATGTGTGCGAGTGTAAGTGAATGAGTCAAATGACACGTAGTAAGAGAGATTGAAGGCAAGATTTACTTTTCTTTGACACTAGGCAAAGCTGGACCAAAGTTGCTGCACTGTCTTGGGTCAAAGAGGGAGAGAAGAAATGCTGTATATCTAATAAAAATGTGGTGCATTCTTTCGCTCCCTGTATGCTGGCGCACAGTCATGCGCCAACCCACGTATACTTGTGCAAGGTGTATGCATGTGCTGAAGCATAGGATTAATACTGGAAATAGTCCCTTCCAGTACAAAAACTATGCTTTATGGCTTTTCCCACTTTGCATGTGTGCTGCCTAATACAGCACACATGTAAAGTTGGAAAAACAGAAAACAAATGAAAAGGTTTCTCCTCTGAATGCCTGCCTCGAGGACGCATAAGATTTTGACACACATTCCTGCGTAACGATGTTTGTAGGTAGGTAGATTTGCATCAAAAGACATGGCTGGTTGCATGGGAGCCCCAATGCAAAATCCATAGAACGCTCTTTGATACAAAATAATGCAGCAGCACATGGGGAACTTTGTTACTATCAACGAAAATCCTCAATTATTGTAATGTTACGTCATCCCTGGAAAGAATCACGGTCAGAGTTCATATTATTATTATTATTATTATTATTATATCTGATTTTGTAGAGCGCGCAGCTACCCGAGGGTTTCCCGGCGCTAGGAGAACAGAAGTAATAGAGGGCAAACGGGAGTGTAAGGAACAGGTTACAGAGAGAACAGCCAGGCTTTCACTCCTTTGCGGAACTTAAGATAACATGTTTCAGACCGCAAAGGGATGGGGAGCGAGTTCCAGAGCGTGGGTGCTAGGTATGAAAAAGAGCGCCCACCGACTCTAGCACGCTTGAAACGGGGGACAGAGAATCTGCAGTGAGTAGAGGATCTAAGGGTGCGGGAGGGACAATATTGTTGAACTAAAGTGGATAGATAGTGAGGGGATTTTCCAGCTTTAATACGGTGCATAAAGCATAGTGCTTTGAATTTGGACCTGGATTCTATGCGCAGCCAATGCAGGCTACGCAGGGAAGAAGAGACTGAGGTAGTTCTAGGCAAATTACAAAGTAGACGGGCAGCCATGTTCTGAACCACTTGGAGCTTCCGGGTGACCTCTTTGCAGGCACCCAGAAGAAGTACATTACCGTAGTCCAGGCGAGATGTCACTAGGGCCTGGACCACTGACTTCTGGGTGTCTGGAGGAGGCATCCATGTGATCTTCCTCAACCACCTGAAGATGGTAGTACAGGTGGCTGAGACTTTGACCACATGTTGTCTCATGGATAACTGATTATCAAAGAGGACCCCGAGATTGCGTGCTGTAGTTGCTGAGGCCGGCAATGGTCCCATTTGCTGAGGCTAATGTTGCGGGCCCCAGAGAGCAGAGTCCGGCCCAAACAAGAGAAGCTCTGTTTTGCCGCCATTTAGCTTTAGTTTGTTCGTCAGCATCCAGTTGGCGATGTCAGTGAGTCCAGAACGAAGAGAAGAGGAGGGGGAGTGCTGATTAGAAGAAAGAGAGAAAATGATTTGAGTGTCATCAGCATACGAAAAAATAGAAAGTCCAGCCTATTCAGCAAGAACAGCAAGAGGTCTAACATAAAGATTGAAAAATAAAGGACTGAGAATAGAACCTTGGGGAACACCATACGGAGAATTGTGAACAGTGGACACAGAAGAGGGGGAAAAGACCTGAAAAGTGCGACTAGAAAGAAAATTAGAGATCCAAGCAAGAGCGGAGCCGCAGATACCAACGGACTTCAAGGCAGAGAGAAGGATGTTGTGGGAGACGGTGTCAAAAGCGGCACTCAAATCCAAAAGGATGAGTGCCACTGTCTCCCCTCTATCTACCTGGCGCCTGACTGTCTCCGAGACTCCCAGAAGGGTGGACTCCGTCGAGAAGCCCGCCCGGAAACCTGACTGGGAAGGGTGGAGAACGTTCGCTGATTCAATGTGGCTGGTGAGGTGACGGTTAACATGCTTCTCCAACACCTTCGAGAGGCAGGGAAGCAGGGAAATGGGCCGGAAGTTGGCAGGGTTGCAAACATCCGCATTGGCTTTCTTCAAAAGTGGAACCACCATTGCATGTTTCCAGATGTTAGGAACAGTTGCCTCCATAAGAGAGGCATTCAAGAGAGCCAAGATACAGTCCAGAGGGACGTTGGCTAAAGTACAGAGAATCTGGGGGGGGCATGGGATCCAATGGAGAGCCAGATTTGATCTCTGCCAACAGTTTCTGGAAAACGGGCATAGAAATACGTTCCCACTTATCTAATAAAGGAGAAGGAGGTCGCTCAGGGTCGTCCTGTATGGATGGTCGGTCGTATTGCTGAATGGATGACCTGGGTGAAGCGGATGGTCAAGCTCTAAAACCTGCATAGATGTTGTCAATTTTCATTGTAAAGAAGTCTGCCAAAGAATTACATTGATTGCTATCCAGACAGGGAGCTTTGGGGGCACAAGACATACCAGATAGTTCCTGAACTGCCTTAAAGAGGGCTTTAGGACGATTCTGGGCTTTCAGTATCGTGTTGTTAACATAATTAGCCCTGGCAGTATTACATAGAGTGTGATATTTATGTAATGCAAGTTTGTAGTTTTCTTTGTCTGCCGAAAAATAGTTGGATCTCCAGATACGCTCCAATCTTTTGCAGCGGGATTTTTCCATTTTGATGTCACTTCCTGTGATGTCACTTCCACTGAAGTTTTGGTGAATCGATGGTCATGTAAAGATGTAGAGTGCCACAGGTGGTTTCTCAATATCCCTATGTTTTTCACACTAGTAGTTTTTTTTCCACCATTACCGTAACACTTGGAGGCTGGTAAGCTATTGTTGCAATATCTCAGTTTTGAGTTGCTGCCCTTAACTTACTCAGAGGGTGGCGAGCCACTAGATGCATGATATATATACAGTATGAATATTCGAATTGCATTTAGGGCCGATTGTTAAGCAAAACTTGCAGACTGTTTGAAATCTCACTTATACATAAGAATGCCTGTAACCCTTTAAAGAAGCCTTACACTAACACCTGGACATCTTGTAAGCAGCTTTAAGTATTTCTCACCTTCCTGCTGCCCAACAGTTTCACTTGTTTAGGGGAAAACATTTTCACACTAACTGCACAAAGAGAAACTTGATGCAAAAAAAGCAATGGGCTGCATGTATGCTGCGATCCAGCAGCTGTCCAGTGACATTTAAAAACCATTTGTTGGGATTCATTATTTGACCACAAATTCTCAGTGTATTACCCTTTTGATAGCAGATGGAGAATGTATCAAGACCAGCAATATGCTGTCAAAATGCAGAACTCTGCAGGTTTTTCCAATCCGAGCTGCAGCCTTTTCAGAAAGTGGCTTGCTGGTATTTACTGAAAGTGAGTTTGCAACAGATAAATGCTGCCTATAGGTGTTTATTTTAATAGTACAGATTCTTCGTTTATTTTACATGCCCACAACCATATTTCTCCCATGGAAAGGAGCAGGATAACAAAGTTTTAGAAGGTTTGAAGGAAAGGTTGATAATGTATGTATCAGAAGGAATAAAGTAATTTTTGCATAACTTACAACCGCCAAAAAGTTACGTAACCTTAAAAACAAACTCGATCATAGCCGTCATTCCTCATCTGACAATGCAGTATCCTTATATTTTATGGTAGAGGATACTTATTTGACGTGTATTGCATTAATCATGTTCAGATTGTATAATAACTCGCTAGGCGAAGTGGTTTGAAATGGTAACATTCTAATTCCTAATACCTATGAATTACGGCTTGTTCATATTTATGTTTTTGTGAATTATGGTGTCTGAACCGTTCAGTGACATTATTCAAGTAACTAATAGGTTATATATGCAGGCGTGAACTGGGCTTCATGACAGTCTAATTTTTCTCATTAGCTGTGCAATCTACTTTGGATCTTTACCTGAACCCTCCTTCAATATTATCTTTTATTTGTTAATTTTTCTGGAAGAATATGCATGTCCGATTATGGTCTACTCTAGTTTTGTTAATCAGTGCTTCCTGCCCATGGTTTCAAACTAAAATTGAGGATTCAGTGGGTATGCATGGCTGTTATATATGGTTCTCTGAGCCCCGTGCAGCGTACAGAGAAACATTTGTTGTGCTCTACAGACCAGTCTTCCCACGTGCCTTGAGCAAAGCAAACTCTGTGCAGATGCACAATATTACAGATACCATTATTGGAGTTTCTGAGGTGAGTAACTTCTTGTTGACTTTAAATTGTGCAGTACTGTCAGCCTAGACTTAGTTTATGATTCACAACCACTGTTGCACTACATTCCATACGTTTCAAATAGCTTTAGGGTTATGAACTCAAAGAACATGCCTCCATGTGTTATAGTTTTTTTTAAGGTTGTCTTTTCAATTAACTTTTCAACTAGATTTACTGCCACTTGCGCCTCAAGAGTTTATTTTTTTACTTGTAGGTCAGATTTCAAAAAATAAAAAATGGATCAAATACTTATTAACGTGTCATGTTTTACATTTCACAGCGCTTCTGGAACAGTTTTCACAGCCATTGATGTGGCCACAGGACAAGAGGTAGGCATTAGATTTTACCCCCATAATTTGGGGCAAACGTCTATGTGCTTTTCTGTACTTTTAAATGAGATAAAGGTCTTTCCCTTCAATCGATTTCCTGGGTGTTGTATAATTGGCTCTCTTACAGTTACTCCAGTATAAAAGTTTCTAAGAACCGATTGAGGGAAACTATATGTTTCAGAATTGCTAATTTGAAGTTTAAGATCAATGTTTTCTGATATGGTTTTCTTTTTGTTTAGGAATGCATCGATTTTATTTTTAGCTTCTCAGGGAAGGTAGTGTTTGAGGCATGTGAGCTGTAGATCACATGCTTTGCTTACTCCTGCCATATAGTGTTGAGTCAGGATGTTGGCAAGTTATTTTTCTTCAAAGAAGTCTTTACAGTGAAGAGGTAAGGTGACTCCTCCTTTCGGTGATAGTGTGCATGGGCATTGACTCCCTTGTTGGATTGTTTTTCTCCGCCATCCGGTTCGGACGTGAATTGCTGCACTACGGTTCGAAATTGTTCTTTGGGTTCCCCTCGGTACTCAATCCACTATACCCACATCGGAATTGTTTCGTATGCGTATCCCACTTCTAAGCGTATTGGTCGAAGAAAATTAAAATGTGATCGGAAACCTCGTGGGAGGCCTAACCGCGTCGGTCCACCTCGCAGTTGATGGAACGGACTCCATTCAAATTCTGCCCTCTGTGCCACGCAAAATATCAGTGCACTGACTCGCACAAAGCGTGCAACTTAAGCTCATCTCCAGAGCAGGACGAACAAGACTGCAACGCATGCAGTTTCTTTCGATCCAAGAAAATTCTCTGCAGTCGTCACTAACTACAAAGAGAAACTTGATGCAAAAAAAGTAATGGGTTGCATGTATGCTGTGATCCAGCAGCTGTCCAGTGACATTTAAAAACCATTTGTTGGGATTCATTATTTTACGAGTGAAGAAAACCCAGCTGGGTGGTAGATCTTCTTTGTTCGGAGCGTCCAAATTATGGAACTCCCTCCCTAATTCCTTGCGTCAGATTTCCTCTGAAACACAATTTAGGAAGGCAGTTAAAACATGGCTTTTTAACCTAACTTAATCCCATGGGACTTGTTCGCTGCTGTCTCCCGCGTTTCACTTGTCGCTCGAGCGCCGGGACACCTCTTTGGAGGTAGCTGTTTGCGCGCCTTAAATGCCTGTATTATTATTAATATAAGATTCCTTTAAAAAAAAAAAAAGGTCGGTACTAACCCATCTCCTCTTCCACCATGTTCCCCTACACCTTCACCACCTTCTCCAATATTGGAACATTTAATATGGACACCACACAATTCGCCACCCTCGCAGGATGATGATGAACATATTCAGTTACCTGTAGATCCCTGGAAAGACTACACTATTGATTGATCCACCTACAGATAATGATCCAGACATTTACCCTGCAGAGCCTTCCCTGCATGATGACAATGTAGGTTATTTAGAGTTCCTTGCTAGAGCTGCACAGTATCATGGGGTACAACTACACAAGGAATTCCTGGAAGGTTTCTTGTTCGAAACTTTGAGTAGTACACACAGATCTAGTCACTCTCCTTATGCTCAAAGGTGTGATGAGACACTCCGAGGACATCTTTAAAGCCTGCTCCCTCTGACACAGCCTTCATTAAGGGGCAGTTACCTCTAGACTCGGTTGTTGTCTCCAATGCCCTTAAATGTGCTAATTCACAAACCTCTGGGTATCTCTCCTCCCTTCTCCAGACAAACAGTCCAAATTATAGACACCTCTGGCAAACGAAGAGCTGCCCAGGCTGCAAATCATTGGCGCATCATCAACACCCTGGCCCTCTTAGCCAGGTATGATAGAGCGCTCTGGGACTAATAACTCTCAAATAAGCACAAAGCTAAAGCATAGGTTCTAGTACAAGAAGGAAAGTTTGTCTCCAATTCCTCTATTAGATGTGCGCCGATGCTGCCGACACTGCAGCTCTAGAGATTGACACTAATGTGTTACTCAGGAGACAAGCCTGGCTAAGGATTTCTGGTTTAAAACCTTGAGTCCAGCAATTCATATTAAACACTTCATTCGATGAAGAGAATTTTTTCGGGTCTGAAGTTGATCAGGCTTTAGAGAAAATAACAAAAAGACACAGAGGCAGCAAAGTCTATAGGAACTCTACAGTCTCACTCAAATAGGGCTGTCTCTCCTTTTATCATGGGGGAGGCTCTAAGACCACATCTTCAGACACCAGTGTTTCCTCCTATAAAGGCAACGGTCAACCTTCCTCCACTAGAGGTTTCTTTAGAGGAGGATATAGTTGAAACAACAGCAAGGGTAGAGGAAAGGATTCCACGTCCTGTAACTCCCCCTTGCTCTAACAAGCAGTGACTTACCTACCCTTCCACTGATCATTTAACACCTGTTGGTAGACGTCTTCTTCAATTTCTCCCCGTTTGGCAATCTTTAACAACAGACAAATGGGTGGTTATTGCCTGGAGCTTACCACCAATCTTCCAAACATTACTCCCCGGTCTCACAAATTGTCCCAAGAATATTTGCACCTCCTCAAACAGGAAGCCCTAGAGACGGTACCATTACAATATCAAGGGTCAGACATTACTCCCTGTATTTTCCAATTTCCAAAAAGGACGGCTCGTTAAGTCCTATTTTGGACCTCAGAGGACTGAACCGGTACTGTCAAAACATTTCCACATGATGACACTTCAACAAGTGCTTACACTTTTATAACAGGACAACTTTGTATACTCTATACTTAAAAGATGCATATTTCCACTTTCCAATTTACCCCGCTCATCGCAAATATCTCAGATTTGTGATAGCGGGTCAACATTACCTATTCAATGTACTACAGTTAGGAGTCCCCACAGCTCCGATAGTATTTACCAAATGCCTGTCCGTAGTCGCAGCTTGTCTGAGAAGACAGCATATCCACGTCTTCCCCTATCTAGAAGACTGGCTCATCAAAGCCAGCACTTGCCAGAAGTGTCTCTAACACACTCAGCTTTACTTACTACACCAACTAGGGGTTACAGTGCGCTGAAGTCCCATCTGCAGGCTTCAAACACACAGCCTTATTTGGGAGCCACCATAGACGCTCAAAAAGCTTTGCCTCTCCCAATGCAGCAAGAATTCACAGTAGTCAGTCTCTTCTCACTCAGTTTCTGCCCAACCACTCATTACCAACCCCATGCAAGACCTCACATTTGTTCCCTACAAGAATGCTTAGTATGTCAGTTGAACCTGTCGCAGGGTCAATTAACTGATCTAGTGTTGGTAGACTGCTGCACCCATCGCTCTCTGCAGCTGTGGAACCCACAAAATGTATCCAAAAGGCTGCCCTTCATAGACCCTGTTCCACAGATCGTGCTAACAGACAAACCGCTGACTGGTTGGGGTGCTCACTTACAGGATCACACAATCCAAGCATTGTGGAATCTAAAGCACAAAAGTCTCCATACAAATCACCTAAAACTACTAGCAGTGTTTCTAGTGCTCAAAGCCTTTCAAATTCGCCTTGTAGGCAAAACTGTCCTAGTTCGCATGGACAACATGACAGCTATGTACTATGGGATAAAACAGGGGAGTCACACACTCCACCTCTCATGCACAAGCCATTTGGAAATGGGCTATACGCCACAAGAATAATCTCCTGGCAGAACACCTTCCAGGAGTAAACAATCAAATTGCAGACCTTCTCAGCAGACAGAAGCAGCAAATCCATGAGTGAGAAATTCATCCTCAGGCTTTCCTACCCTACTTTCAGGAATGACGATTTCCTCAGATAGACCTGTTTGCCAGAGCAGAAAACGCAAAATGCCCAAACTTCGCCTCCAGGTTCCCACACCCGCTCTCCTAAGGCAGTGCCCTATGGATGAACTGGTCAGGGATATTTGCCTATGCTTTTCCGCCTCTCCCACTCATTTCACTGGTAGTTCGGAAGCTCAGGCAAACATCCCTCACATTAATTCTCATCACTCCAACATGGGCACCTCTCATCACTCCAACATGGGCACCTCAGTGCTGGTTTACCACCCTGTTGGAACTGTCAATAGTTTCACACCAGAAGCGCATCTCACCTCCAGTCTCCTCACTCAAAGCCATTGAGAAATCAAGCCTCCAAATCCCAAAGAACTCGACCTGCCGATCTGGCTCCTGAAGTCCTAGAGTTTGGTTATTTACACTTACCACCAGACTATAGGAATGTCCTAAGAGAAGCTGTAAAGTCTACTACTAGGACATGTTATGCAGCAAAATGGAAGCAATTTATCTATCGTAACAATATCAATCCTCTTGATGCTTCTATATAGAACATAATCAGTTACCTGTAGCCTACACATCCATTCGCTTAAATTTAGCAGCAGTAGCTGCATATTTGCAAAACAGGCAACACAAATCTCTCTTCAGATTACCAGTGATTAAAGCCTTTCTAGAAAGATTAAAAAGAGTGATACCACCAAGAGTCCCACCTGCACCAGTGTGGAACCCAAATATAGTACTTGCATTCGAATCAATGCATCGGTGCCAAATACAATTCCTCTCATGGAAGGTTGCTTTCCTCATCGCAATACCTTCACTGAGAAGAGTCTGTGAACTCCAGGCATTAACTATACAAGAGCCTTTCTTTTATGTTCATAGAGACAAAGTGGTTCTTCGCACCAATCCTAAATTTCTCCTTAAAGTAGTTTCTGCATTTCAATCAATCGGTTGAGTTACCAGTGTTCTCCCCTGAACCTGATTCTATAGCAGAACAAGATCTACACATTCTTGATTTTAGAGGAGCTTTACTATATTACATAGACCGAAAAAAAGAATAAAAAAACAAAGCAACTTTTTATTGCATTTTCTCCACCACACAAAGGCAATCCCATATCTAAATCAGGTATTGCAAGATGGATTGTAAAATGTATCCAGACATGATATCAGAAAGTAAAAAGAACTTTGCTAATACCCCCTAGAGCACATTCCACTTGCAAGATAAAGGCTGCTATGGCTGCCTTAGGGAATATTCCCCTTAATGACATCTGTAAGGCTCCAGTGCCGCTACTCAATTAGACAAAACCTTTTTCTCTCAAAACATCTGAATAAAACAATATGCTTTGTGTTCTTATTTACTTTCAGTTATTTTATTTTGTTCAATACTTATTTTTACTCTTATTATTGTTTTTTTTTTAATTTTCAAACTTCACATTTTTTAAGACCTTATGTACACAAAAAAAACGTTATTCCTCACAAAAACGTTTCTACATTTCAAAAAGAATCATTCAAACAATCATACCTCTCTCATACCGTTAAAGATGACATAAATTTACTAAATATTTGCTGGAATTAAGTTATTCACAGCACAGCCATTAACAATTTATTTTCTCATCAAGAAGCCTATTTTTTTCAATTTCTTTAGCTTATTCTATCCTTTTGGCTTTTTACAGTCTACGCGTTTCGAACTCGCATTAAGGAGTTCTGATCAGGACCATAGTCTGCAAAAAAGGAAAAAACCTTTCTTTAGGACATATATCTTTTCGCATACTGCCACCTCCATTACTGCTAGCCTCCTTATCTTACCTCTTTTGTATCAAAATGCAGATGATGTGAGTTTGCCCCCGACGTGAACTCAATTCTATTGCAAGGAAAATGCAGAAAGTCACAACCCACATCCAACATTGAGCATCCGTAAACATCCTACACCATTATCGTGCCACTTACTTTTATGTGTATTGAGTGTCCGACTTTGTTTACTCGACTGCCTGGCTCTCTAACAAAGAAAAGAACCAATAAGTTGTGGTTTACAACTTTAGCCACGCTGCTACGTTACAGTTCATTCGATTAGTCAGCCCGTTCTTACTTCATTCGTGGGTTCAGGTTTCCTTGTACAATAGTCGTGTGCTCCCGTCTGGAAAAAACCAAGAGGAGATGGTATTACACGCCCAAGAGTCTGGAGTTAGTTTGTGCTTGAAGGTGTACCCAGCCATGCGTCAATATTTACCTTAAAAGATCAGGGCACGGAGCATAAAGTGCTTTCCTTCTGAGTTTGAACACCGCGTCAAAAGTGAATGGCGTGAGCTTCCGGGTCCGCAAAGGATCATGGGGGATGTATTTCCGGTCTAGCTGTGCCCATTAAATGTACCAGCTCGATTCCATATATGTTACTTGTTTGGATTAAGTTTTAACGTTTGTCCCAAAATATGATCGACTTTTGCAATCTTGGATTTGCGTTTTTTATATTAGTCATGTTACCGTGCCACTTCATTTTCCTTTGGTCTTTACAATGTTTTCCACTTTATTTTCCTTGGACTTAACAATATATGGTGGGGCACGTCTGAAATAGAATGTTTGTGCTCGTTCCGCATAGATTGTGCGCAATTGGTGATACTAATTTATATCATATCTCTGGGTCACATTCTGCCAGTTGTGCGAAGAATCATGGGATATGTAGTTTAGCTGTGTTAGTATGCATCTTCATTCTTCTCCGATGTCACTTGGTCCGTTTTTTTTGGAGCAAACGCACTGATAGCAAATGTCTGGAGAATCTCCACGTGTGTGCTCAGCAAAGCCTTATGTGCAATATTCAGATACAAGCTGTAATATGTTTGACAATAGCCGGATTGCTCTGGTATTATCTTCATGTGTGAGGTCTTTCCAGGATCTAAGTGTTAGAATTTAACTAGCAGGACAACACGGGTTGCGGATGGTCTACAGTTATCAAACCACCTAGCAATCTCTCTAATGGCCTGTGTTGTGAACTTGTTTCAGCATTATCCGCTACCAATTCTACATTCTATTCAGGTGTCCACACAATTTAACATAGTTTCAACATCTGTCAGCTCATTCAAACCCTGTATGGCCGAGTTAAATTTGACTATTAGCATAGCTTCCCTTCGCGAGAGCTTTGCTTCCAAGTCACCGCCTCTTGCGTCGTTATCCACTTTCGAAATTACTGTCCAAATTAGGTCTGTTTCCTTGTGATTCTTTTCCCGCCAATGGTTTACAAGGGGTGCTTTCGCTACATTGTTTAATCTGGATGTATGTTGTTGTATCCTGAGTCGCCCCTCTTGATTAGTTTTCCCAATGTACACTTGGTTACAGGGACATACGATTCCATATATCACGTACCGGGATTTGCAGTTTGTGAATGTCTTGTGTTTCCAGATAATATTTTTATGTTCAAATATGATTCCTTCTTTTGTTGTATCACAACATGAGCATGTACCACATTTATGGTGTCCTTGGATAGGCGGTAGACATCGTTCGTAAGTTGGGATTTTTTTCTTGTGGAAGGGCTGCTCTTACTAATTGGTTAGCAATGCTGCAGTTCTTCTTGAATGCGAATAATGGTTCTTTTGTAAAGGCAATCAACAAGTTATATGGGGATGGCGGCACTCCTGGGTAAACGTTTCAAATAGGTCAGTGTCGATACGATAATAATCGTGTCTTTGGGTGCCAGGGAAAGAGTCCCTCCCGGCCGGTAGGGGCTCAAAATTTTAACTCAAGAGTAAGGGGAGTGCAGGAGTCGCCCACACTGCTTCCTAAAGCACACCTGTGGGAGACGAAGGCTCCTTCAACAAATTCCAATGTAAGTAATCCAGGTCTAGAAACTGAAAAATTTCTTATTCAATGGTAATCCATTTAGAGAACTTTATTTTGTAGGTCACATGTTACATCATAGTGACTGTATTGAAGAATGGTGCACGCAATTTAATTTTCAACAACATCCAATTGTATTGATGATGTCCCTATGCATTTCGGGACGGGGCCCTTCATCAGGGGACAATTCACAAATCTGAAAATGAAAGTTATCGTATCAGGAAGGGGAGCTCTCAACCACAATATTAAGTACATCACTAAAAAAATAAGATGGTCAAGGGGTGAGCTTAAATAGATGTCCAAACCAGTGGAATAACACTAAAGAGATGTGTGAGTAAGAAAAACAGTAAAGCACCCAACACAGTAACTACTAAAAAGTGACAAGGAAATCTAAAACTGAGAGTGTACCAAAGTCTTTCTCAGTTGTTGTAAAACCTCGTGTTGAAAGAAGACATCGTGAAAAAATAATAATAAACATAAAAATACCGGTCTGTCTCGTGACGAAAAGGCATTAATCATGGGGACAGTGAAATAATGGCAAGATTCCAGTGAAGTTAAACCATAGTGCTCGGCGTGGGAATCGCGTGAACATCGCCCGTGCAAGTAA
Source organism: Lissotriton vulgaris (assembly GCF_964263255.1). Classification (NCBI taxonomy): domain Eukaryota; kingdom Metazoa; phylum Chordata; class Amphibia; order Caudata; family Salamandridae; genus Lissotriton; species Lissotriton vulgaris. The sequence goes on from NC_141699.1 coordinate 836,595,476, forward strand.
TTAGCTCCGTGTTGGCTCGAGCGCAACGAACGCATAGCACGGACAAGTTACATCTGATATAAGGCCCCCGTGTGGGTAAACCGCAAAGGAATAAATACAGTAGTAAGGGCTTACCAGAGGTCGTGCGTGGAAAGCACAAAGCAGGTCTAACAAGTGGGTCGGCACTCCGTGAAGCAACACGGAAGTTAATGAAATAAAGGGAAACTAAAAACGGACCAAGGTAGTGAAAGATAACATGCCGATGTAGGGAACCAAACTACTAATGAGAAAATAAAAGTATATTGAGGCTGAGCCCAGAGGTCAAAACCATGAAAATGTATACAATGGACAAAAATATAAAATAAATCACAAAAAAATTCAAATGGGGGTAAACATGATAGACGAACAAATGACGGCGGCCACCTTGGGAGGGTCGTACTTCCCAAAGGTTTAATCATCAATACTAGAATAAGGAATAAAAAGGGTTATTGAGGGAAAATGGGAAAATGTACAAAACAGGGTGAGAAAAGTTACAAAGAAAGGTAAAGAATGAAGCTAAATGCACGTGGGTAGACAAAAATGGCATTAGACAGTCGACAAAATCGGAGAGACCACGAGAACGTAAGGTAGTTCAGAAATTGTGAGAGAAAAGCAAATAATTAGAGGAATATAGGAGGGTAAAGAAAAAGTAAGAGAAACAAGGGGAACACCGATATATTGTGTTGAGGATTGGTACATAAGTCTTGGAACACACAAATGAAACATCAACCATGGCACATAGTAGGAGGTTCAGGGCTATACATCTTTTGCTACTTCTAATTCCATGTTTTTATCATTTTTTTCTCGTTCATCACTATCTTTCACTATCTTCCTGATCTTTCTTCTAGTGTACTATCTCAGATGTCCTTCTGTATAGCCCTGAACCTCCCATACGCTCTTTCGATATTTCATACTATGTGCCATGGTTGATGTTTCATTTGTGTATTCCAAGACTTATGTACCAATCCTCAACACATTATTTTGGTGTTCCCCTTGTTTCTCTTACTTTTTCTTTACCCTCCTATAATCCTCTAATTATTTGCTTTTCTCTCACAATTTCTGAACTACCTTACGTTCCCGTCGTCTCTCCGATTTTATCGACTGTCTAATGCCTTTTTTGTCTACCCACGCGCATTTAGCTTCATTCTTTACCTTTCTTAGTAACTTTTCTCACCCTGTTTTGTACATTTTCCCATTTTCCCCTCAATGACCCTTTTTATTCCTTATTCTAGTATTGATGATTGAACCTTTGGGAAGTACGACCCTCCCAAGATGGCCGCCGTCATTTGTTCATCTATCATGTTTACCCCCATTTGAATTTGTTTGTGATTTATTTTATATTGTTGTCCATTGTATACATTTGCATGGTTTTGACCTCTGGGCTCCGCCTCAATATACTTTTATTTTCCCATTAGTAGTTTGGTTCCCTACATCGGCATGTTATCTTTCCCTACCTTGGTCCGTTTTTAGTTTCGCTTTATTGCATTAACTTCCGTGTTGCTTCACGGAGTGCCGACCCACTTGTTAGACCTGCTTTGTGCTTTCCACTCACGACATCTGGTAAGCCCTTACTACTGTATTTATTCCTTTGCGGTTTACCCACACAGGGGCCTTATATCAGATGCAACTTGTCCGCGCTATGCGTTCGTTGCGCTCGAGCCAACACTGAGCTAATTACTTGCACGGGCGATGTTCACGCGATTCCCGCGCCGAGCACTATGGTTTAACTTCACGGGAATCTTGCCATTTTTTCACTGCCCCCATGATTAATGCCTTTTCGTCACGAGACAGACCGGTATTATTATGTTTATTATTATTTGTTCACGATTAATGTCTTCTTTCAACACTAGGTTTCAGAACAACTGAGAGACTTTGGTACACTCTCAGTCTTAGATTTCATTGTCACTTTTTAGTAGTTACTCTGTTGGGTGCTTTACTGTTTTTCTTACTCGCACATCTCTTTAATGTTATTCCACTGGTTTGGACATCTATTTAAGCTCACCCCTTGACCATCTTATTTTTTTAGTGATGTACTTAATATTGTGGTAGAGAGCTCCCCTTCCTGATACGATACCTTTCATTTTTCAGATTTGTGAATTGTCCCCTGATGAAGGGCCCCGTCCCGAAATGCATAGGGACATCATCAATACAATTGGATGTTGTTGAAAATTAAATTGCGTGCACCATTCTTCAATAGTCACTATGATGTAATATGTGACCTACAAAATAAAGTTATCTCTAAATGGATTACCATTGAATAAGACATTTTTCAGTTTCTAGATCTTGATTACTTACATTGGAATTCATTGAAGGAGCCTTCGTCTCCCACAGGTGTGCCTTAGGAAGCAGTGCGGGCGACTCCTGCACTCCCCTTACTCTTTTGTAAAGGCTTCATCCAGATTTTTTAATAAATGGCAGTTTTTTTTTACCACCTTTTTTAATGTGTTTGGTGTTTGTTTCAACATTCTGCCCAAACTCTTTCTGTCAGTTTCTTTTTTTGTCTTTCTTTCAAGTAAGCTTTCTCGTGGTGTCCACCACGCTCTCTTGAAAGATTTTTTCAATAGTTTTTTGGGGTTTCTGCGTTGCAACAAATTATTTGTCAGATTCTCTGCATGTCTTAAATACTCATCCTTGTACTGGCAATTCCTTTGGACTCTTAAATATTGTCCATATGGGTGATTATCTTTGAGGCTGCGAGGGTGATTACTTTTGAAGTGGAGAGCCTTGTTGCGGTCTTTTGCTTTTTTATAGAGAAATGTCACTAGACCGCCTTCTTAGGGATAAACCTCTACATCCAAGAATGGCATTTTTTTCTGAGAATGTTCCATGCTAAATTTGATTGTTGGAACTCTATTGTTCCATTCATGGAATTTATTCAAATCCTCCTCTGAGCTGGTCCAGACTAAAAAAATATTGTCTATCTATTGATACCAATTATTTATCCATTGGACAAATGGATTATCCCGATATATAAAAGTCTCCTCATATTTCGACTTAAATAGGACTGCCAATTCTGGGGCGAAGGGGCATCCCATAGCCACACCGCCTGTTTGGAAGAAAAACTCTCCATTGAAATTGAAATAATTATTTTTCAATGCAAACTCTGCAAGTTTTAGGATGAAGGCTGTTGGTATTTGATGGGGTCTTTCTCTCTCTTCTAGAAATGCTTCTAACACATAGATCCCCTCTTCTTGCGGGATTTGTGTATATAAGGACGTAATGTCCATTGTCACCATCCAGTGATTGTCTTAATTGTATTAGATTGTCATCAATTTATTTATAAAGTCTGTAGTATCCTGTATGAATGATTTGACGTCTGATAGAAAAGGTTTAAGAAAAAAATCAACAAACTTAAATAGGTTCTAGTAATGATTCGCAACCAGAAACTATTGGTCGTCCCTGGTGTGTTTTTTCATTTGTATGTGTTTTTGGTAAAACATGAAATAGTGGGGTCCTTGGATGTTTAATTTTTAGGTACTCCATCTCCTTTTTGCCCAGGAATCCCTGTTCCTAGCCATCATCAATGATTTTATGTAATTCATGTTTCAAGTCCGATGTTGGGTCTTTATTTATTTTCCGGTAACATGAAACATCATTAAGTTGTCTTTTCACCTCAAGAATGTACAAGGCGGGGGAGGAGCTTCGCGGGCAAGCAAGATGGCCGCGTAAGCTCGGAGCTCCGGAGACCCTCCGATCCTCCACATAAATCCTGATGAGAATCCTGATCCACGACAGTGGAATATTGTGGGTGAACGGTTGCTGAGGCGGGACTCGTTGTCCGATTTCAAATCCGACACTCCTAGGTGGAGTTACACCGTGTAGAAGAATCGTGCCAGGGCCGTGCTACTGCCCGTGCGGTGGTTGACGACGGCGACACTATCGCACGGAAGCGGAGTGGTGCGAGAGTGACTATTCCGCTTGCCCAACGAAGCACGCGGAGTTGCGGAGTGGGACGGTGCTGATCAGCAACTGGTGTTCACGGCGCCCGATAGTCTCATCGAAGAGCCGGTGAGGCCCCAGTGGGTGATCCATTGTGCTGGTCCCCAAACCCATCATGGCGGGCAGAGGCGAGTCGGACAAGACGAAGGTCCGTGGGAGTAGGAAAACTATGTACTCCCAATCGAACAATATGGATCGCTATGCCCAGCAGAAGAGCTCGCCGGGTGCAGCTGCCAGGCCTAAGAACTCAAATCGGGAAGAGTCGCCAGACACGTCGGACCCGACACTTCGGGACGTCATGGGCGCCATTGCTGACATCAAAACGGAGATGCATAAACAACATGAGGTCCTGACGCATAAAGTCGACACCCTGGCAATTGAGGTCAACTTGATTAGAGCCGATCTGGGCAAGACCAACGATAGGGTCAAATTGTTGGATATTAAAACCGCGAGCCTCACAACTGATGTATCGGACCTACAAACAGAGGTCCGGGACCTGAGATCGGCCAACGATTTTCTCGCGAGACGGCTGGATGATTTTGAAGGACGTGCCAGGCGACAGAACGTCCGAATTATCGGCGTACCAGAAGGGGCAGAGGACTCGGCCACCGATCTCTTTGTGGAAGACCTGATACAAACTCATCTGGCCCCTGCGGGCCTCAGCCGTTTCTTCTCAGTGGAGCGAGCTCATAGACTGCCAGGGGGACGCCCGAAAGTGGGTGCCCAACCGAGGCCCATTATAGCAAGACTGTTTAACTTCAGAGATCGGGATGCTATCCTGCAGGCATCAAGGAGAGACGGACCGCTTAAGTTCCAAAATGCAGACATAAACTTTTATCCGGACTTTACTCGGTCGGTACAACGGCGGCGACAAAGCTTCACAGGGGTGAAGAGGCGACTCAGAGATCTGGGGATGAAGTACTCGATGATGTTCCCCGCAAAACTGCGCATTGAACATTATGGCCGTGCCTTATTCTTTGATTTGCCTGAAGTGGTGAGCGAGTGGTTGGACACTTTGCCGCAGAGACATGATGAACGCGAGGAACACTCGGAGGGCGCCTCGGGAGGCCCTGAGCAACAGGAGTAGAGTCTATCTTCGGAACATAGTCGGACAATGGGACTGCTGGTGACAACCGGTATCACATTCCTGCACTTTATAATGAATATCCTTTACTTGGTTTTGGAGGGTGGCGGGGGACTGCGTGATCTCCATTCTCCTCTAGGGTCTTTCTGTAGAGTAGTTTTCTGGGGTGACAGGCACACTGCTGGTTGGGGGGGGGGGGGGGGGGCTTACTTAGTCTGATGCAGGGGTGCAGGGTGGGGGGTGGTTTGGTTGTATGTTTTTTTTTTCCCCTTCCTCTTCTCCAAGGCAATGTAAAAACTGTAATTATTATGGTTCTGTAACTGACGCCTGCCGGGATCGGCGAAGGCCCACACTTCGACGATGGGGGGTAGGAACCTAAAAGTATTGTGTTGGAATGTCAACGGGCTGGTGAATCGCATAAAGAGGGGTGTGGTTTTGCAACTGTTTAAAAGATGTATGCCAGACGTTATTTTGCTACAAGAGACACACTTGGTGGGGAACACGTACCAGGCGCTTAACAGGAAGGGTTTCAAGATGGTGGCGCACTCGGGGTTCTCTACGGGATCCCGGGGGGCGGGGATCATGGTGCGCGCGTCTCTCCCATTTGAGATTGACTCTAGTGTTGCCGATGAGAGGGGGCGTTACGTCGCTGTCTCGGGGAGATGGGAGGGGCGGTCCCTGGTTCTGGTTTTGGTTTATGTTCCCCCAGGGTTGCAAAACAACACGTTTCAGGACATTGGGAGCGCCATTTTAGGTCTCCCTGAGGGTCTGCTTATTATAGGAGGGGATTTCAACGCAGTTTGTTCGGGGACCCTAGACAGACATCCATCCAGAGATCTCCTAGGTTCGCAATCCTGGCTTCCCAACTTCCTGGACACTATGGGACTTATTGACTGCTGGCGGCTCATGCACCCTACCCAGAGTCAATACTCATTCCACTCAGGGGCACACGGAAGCCTCTCCAGAATCGATTATGTTCTGGCTCTAGCGGCCCACGCGTCGGCAGTCTCTGAGGCCCGACTAATTGCGAGGGGCATCTCAGACCATTCTCCGGTCTGGGTGTCCTTTGACTTCGACATCGTGGCGACCTAGAGGGTGGTATCAGTTAATCCGTGGTACTTCCGCAACCCCAAGACTCGTGGACTCCTGGCTAAGGCTATTGAGCTTTATTTCTCTGAAAACTCAGGGTCAGTTACATCGGCTATCTCCCTATGGGAGGCCTTTAAGACGGTCTTGAGGGGTGAGGCGTTCTCCCTTATAGCTGAGGTGCGGAGATGCAGGGACGCGGATGTGGTGCGGATTGAATCTGAAATTGAAGATCTGGACTCCCAATTGGAAGTCGACCCGACACCGGACCTACTTCATGTTCTCTCACTTAAACAGTCAGAGTATCGAGCTACTGTTACTGATGCTGCCAAGATCATGGGTAGAGAGCAACAGGGTAGGATCTATGATGTCGGGGACAAGGCGGGCAAACTCATCGCTTGGCTGGATAAAAAAGAGAGAGCCAGCAGTGTGGTCCCGGAGGTGCTGGGGGAGGACGGCGTGACTGTCACCGACCCGAGTGCCATTGTCATGGCATTTGCAGACTATTTCGAGACCGTTTACACCTCGGTCTCCGACATGTCTGAGACTGACTCTGGGGAGCTTTTGGCAGAAGTGGAGCTCCCGTGCCTGTCGGAAGAGGAGCGGGACGACATGGATAGGGATATTACCGCCGATGAGATTGCCCTCGCAATACGTTCCCTGAGATCTGGCAAAGCGCCCGGCCCCAATGGTATACCAGTGGAGCTTTACAAGATTAAGCCTGATGCCATCTCCCCGCCCCTGTGGAACATGTTCCTGGAGGCGCGGGAGACGGGCATGCTTCCCTTGGACCAGCGACTGGCCACCATTGTGGTCATTCATAAGGAAGGGAAGCCCAGAGACCTGTGTCGATCGTATCGTCCCATCTCCCTGTTGAATGCGGAACCCAAGATTCTGGCTAAACTGCTTGCCAACCGTTTGGTCGGAGCGATTAGCGACTTGGTTCACCCGGACCAGTTGGGCTTTATTCCACACCGCAACACTGCCCTTAACCTCAGGAGACTACATGGGGCCCTCGCGAGAGTCCACTCGCTCAGGGAGCCTGCCGCCTTGGCGTCTTTGGATGCTACGATGGCGTTTGACTCTCTTGAGTGGAACTATCTGTGGGCAGTGTTGGCGAAGTTCGGATTTGGTCCGGAATTCTTAGGATGGGTCAAGCTCCTGTACGCTAGCCCGCTTGCCAACGTAACAGTTAATGGTCGTGTATCTGCGTCCTTTGCTCTCTGCAGAGGCACCAGGCAGGGTTGCCCCCTGTCGCCCCTGTTGTTTGCATTGGCACTTGAACCGCTGGCGGCGTGGCTGCGACTCCACCCGGATATAAACGGAATACGGTGGTCCCCTGGATTCGAAGACCGTGTGTCGCTGTATGCAGACGACATCTTGCTATATCTCACCTCTCCTTGTAAGTCACTCATTGTGGTGTGATGTGCTGCATCTTTTCGGTCGGCACTCTGGCCTGGTTATTAACTGGTCGAAGTCACACCTATACGTGCTGAGAGGTGGGACACCTCGGCTTCCAAGGGATTGCAACATACAAGTCGCGCGGCAGGGATTCAAATACTTAGGGATCTATATTTCAACGGATCCCAAGGTACTCTACACAAATAACTTGCTCCCCCCTCTCGCACGTCTCCGGCGTGACGTAGAGGGATGGCGGAAGCTCCCGCTTTCCCTGCTCGGGCGTGCGGCACTGTTTAAAATGATGTCCCTGCCCAGATTCCTGTATGCCCTTCAGAATACCCAGGATCCAGTCCCATCCAGTTACTTTAGGGAGGTCGAGGGTTTGCAGCGGGCCCTTCTCTGGGATGGCAGGCCGCGTATCGCTATTGCGAAGCTTACGCTCCCATGGTATGACGGAGGCATTGCGTTGCCTGACATCCGGAGATATTATTGGGCTTCTCAGCTAGCGGCCCTTAATCACGGCCTCTACGGTCCAGCAGTAAGTCCGGGCTATGCCATGGATCGGTGGCTCCTGGACGACAGGAAGTATCATAGAGCGCTATACTCGAGATCTCTGGATGGTAGGATGTCGGGGCCGACGAAGACAGCTGTACACATATGGCGGGCAATCACAAAGTCACATGGGTGGAAGGGTAGGCTTATGATGGCAACTCCTCTCTTTGACTCTGAAATACTGGGCAAACTATGGCACACGAAGAGATTCGACAGGTGGGACATGATAGGCATATCCAAGATGGAAGATATGATTGTGAAAGGGGAGATAAAGTCCTTTGCTCATTTACAGACAGAGTTCCAGTTGGGTGGAACGGAATATTTCCGGTACGCCCAGCTGCGTCATGCCATTCTGGCGGTGATGCCGTAGGGCGAAGATCCCTGAGTCTTTCCCGTTGGAGGACAGGGTGCTGGACGGCCACATGCCGGACAGTGCCATTTCCTTAATATATAAAAAAAACTCATCAATGTCCGTACGGACCTCCTCCTTGGGGTGAGAGACCAGTGGGTGCGTGATGGGATTGAGCTGGATGATGAAGATTGGCAATGTGCAGTGTCCTCCCCCAAAGAAGTGGCGATCCCGGCCAGGTTGCGGCTAGTTAAATTTTAGATCCTCCATAGAGTGTACGTGACGGGTCCCAGGCTGATACACATGGGTCATTCAGTGGATGGCCTATGCAGGTGTGGCTGTGGTGCACTGGCCACCTTCATGCATATTATCTGGGAGTGCCGGATGATCGCCTCCTACTGGAGGCGTGTACATATGATCATGAGCGAGGTGACTGGGGTAGACGTGATGGCAGAGGCCCGGCGTTGCCTCCTGAACGCGTGGGGTCCTACTGATTATAATAGTGCACAAACGCAATGGGTCACCCTGGGGAACATGGTTGCGAAACGAGATATTTATTTATTTTATGGGTTTATAACGCGCCGGAATCACACCCGAAGGTGTATCTCCGCGCAGTGCTGAGAGGAAACAGGTCTAGCAGGCACTAATACTGAAATAGGGTTGTCTTAAGACTTTTCCTGAAGGCTAGATGACTAGAGCACTGTCTAAGGGAGAGGGGGAGGTTGATTGTTCTTTCGAATGTAATTACTTCTTTAGGCACCTTGCTGGTAGGGGGGAAGAAGACAGGTTTGTTCCTTAATCCCATAGTTTCTGTTGGTGATTGATATATATTTTCTGCAAAAAATAATTTTAATCTAACTTTTCGACAGAATTCAATCACTTCTGTTTTCAATTTAACAAAGTCCGTCTGTCTGGTTGGGACGAATGTTAATCCTTTTTTCAATATCTTCTCTTCATCACTCGTTAAGACTTTATTTGATAAATTAAATATGGGCGACAGGGCTAGTTCTTGTAGTTTTGTCGTCTTGTCGACATCTCCCATGGTTTTTGGTTGTATCTGGTTTTTCCACGAGGTTTTGTTTGGCCCCTGGCTAAAAAAGAAGGTCCTTGATGTTGCTGTTGAAATTCTCCTCGTCTATTATTATTTCTCCGGGGAGTTGAATTATCTCCCTCACTACTGCTGCCAGAAGAGGATGTGCCAGAAAATGTGATAAAGTTGTTTTGTGATCTCCCATGATATTCTTGGGGATGTCTCCTTGCTTCTGGTCTGGTGTAAAAATCCGGTTGTAGGAAAGGGTAAGCTTTCTTTAGGTTAAAGTTCTTTTTATCCTTTTCAAATTGTGCTGTCTTTTGATTTATTGTGTAATCTTTAAACTCTCCAATGTCTTTTTGGACTTTTTCAAGTAGTGTTTTTGCACCAGTTATTAATTGATTTGTCGAGATTGCGATTTCCAGTGTTTCTATTTCTTCCAACTGGTCTTTGGACAGTCTTTGAGCTGTTTCAATAGTAAGCACCATCAGGTCCCGGCTACATTTTGTCTCTATGTAGCTATAGCCTTTTTTGTATAGGGGGTCTTCTGTAAAAATTACAGGAACATTTTTGTTTTGTAATCCACCTGGAATTGTTCCACCTCTAAGGTGTTGAAGCAAGAAATGACCATGCAGGTCGGTGCGAATTTGTTTTTTCTTTAGTCTAGTCAGTTTATCAATTTCCTTTTGGTTTTGAGCAGAGGTACTTAATGATGCAGAAGCGAATAATGGGGGTGCAGCAAGCAAATTCTTTATATGTTCCTCGCTATAAGCAAATGTTTCATTTTCAGACATACTATCACAAGCTTTTCAACCCACTCTCACCATAAGGTCAACATACACTCTAAAGTGACACGGACGCAGAACCCTAATCTCTGCTAAAATTCACAATATATACACATTATCCAGTATTATGGGTATCTTTAATAGATTCCCATGCCTGAATCATTCCCCGTCGTCGGGGTGGGAGTCCCCGGTATATAAAATAGTAATGTCCTAAAGATATATATATATATATATATATATATATATATATATATATATATATATATACACATACACATACACATACACATACACATACACATACACATACACACACACACTAATAGGCCGGAGGCCACACATTAGTAACCTATCTGAGTCCTTTTGTAAAAAAAGGACCAAACTTTGGCCTGGAGCCAATCCGCTACTACCACCCTCTAGAACCTTCCTGGAAGGAGCCCTAGTCCCTCAGATTTTCTACCGCACATCGTGCTAAGGGCGTCTCCACTGAGCTCTGCTCAGGTTTCTGGTATTTCTGTATTTATTCCATATTTTTCTCTTCTTATTTACTCTTGTGAAGGAGGGTTAGAGCCCACTATGTCTACCACTCCTAAAAAAGGGCTCTTTAGACCTTGTGCCTCATGTAGTAAGCTGAGACTGCATGTAGATGACAAACATGAAGACTGCCTCTACTGTCTCTACCCTGACCATTCTGCCAAGGACTGTAAGGTCAGCCGCACTTTCTCTGTCAAAACTCTTAAGGACCGAGAGGGACGCCTGCTTCTGTGGCTTCAGAGACTGAAGGACAAGGATCAAGCAGTCTCCTCAGGTGAGAGCGAGTGTTCCTTTTGGAGCTCACACTCCTCTTCTAAAAGGCCGAGACAGACATCTCCAGGTCCGTCTAACATGCCTCCTCAAAAGAAGACGCCAAAGTCTTCAGAGGGTCGTCCAAAAGCCATGGCAGTTAAGACTTCTCTTCAGGAAACCACCTTAAAGAAGCCTGTGCTGGTGTCTTCTGCCATGCCTGTGACAGCGTCGACAGTCACCATCTCTACGTCAACAGCATCGGCCTTCACCACCTTGACGACATCTACTTCAACTTCGTCGTCGTCGGGTTGGTCTATAACATCTATTATTCCTGTCAAAAGAACGTCGACGACTCCTTTGTCGACGACAGCTCCACCGTCGACAAAGTCGAAACCATCGTCGATGAGAGTCCCATTGACGACTACCACCTCGTCGACTATGTCTTCGACGACGAAGCCATCGACTAAGCCATCCACGTCGACACCAGCGCCGACTAAGCCATCGACACCAGCGTTGACGAGGCCGTCGACGACGAAGCCGTCGACGACAACTCCAACAATGCCGTCGACGACGATACCGTCGACGACATCGTCGTCGGTGAAGACGACAGAGGGGCCTACTGTGGCTGTCCGCATCCCACCGCCGACGACCACCCCGTCGACGGGCCCGTTGACGGAAGGCTCTCCCAAGCTGAAGTATACCTATACACCCTTCAGTATGTCAACGCGTACGCTGACGTCAGAAGCGACGTCTCCTAGCAAAGTCCAGCCACTGCCACCGGTTCATTTACTGGAGACCGAGGACTCTGATGATGGCGCCATGTTCCCCACTGCAACAAGTCCATCAGAGTTAAATGTCAAGGTCCACGAGAGTTCGGATTATGAAGATATGGGTCAGGCAGAAGTCCCATACCAGGAGTAATGTCATTCGCCTCCTCCTTCACAACCTATGGTGTGCCTTCCGGCCTTAATTGTCACAGACGTCCAATTCCTTATAGCGGACTACAAGCAGCGGTTTCCTCCTACTCCGCCACCTCCAGTAGTGCCACCACAAACATTGACACCAGCTCCTACTCCTCGCACTAGACCACCTCCGCTAGTAATTACTCCAGATCCTGTATCTTTGCCTCCACAACAATCTTCGGTTGAAGAGGAATCAGTGGAAGAAGACGAGGAGGGTCAACAGGAAGAGGGAGAAATACAGGATGACGAGTGGAATGACTACATCATTTCACATCCAGCATCCCCAGACCAGGCACAGGCGGATTCACCTCCAGAAGACATCGGGGGGTTTCATAATATTATAGAACGAGCAGCAGCAAGATTCAAAATAGAGATGACCACGCAACCTCAGGACTGCTTCTTATACGACTTTAAGGAGCCATTCAAGAAGACGGTCCGGTCAATCCCTATTATTGACCACGTCTGGGACCAGGGAATAAAGATAATGCAAAACCCCTCATCTCTACTTCCAGTACCGGCCAGACTTGATAAGAAATATAAGGCCCCGGACACGGCTCCGGCATGCCTTACAGGCCATACTAAACCGGACTCCGTGATTACACAGGCCGCGCAGCGGAAATCCAACAAACCGGCTGCCGCACTGACTGCGCTTCCGGACAAGGAAGGCCGTAAACTTGATAACATCGGGAAGAGGTTCTCGTCGATGTCGGACATTAACGTCAGGGCGGCAAACTCGCTTGCGCTCTTGGGACGCTACAATCGCCAGATGTGGGCAGATGTTGCCCCGTACCTAGGCACACTGTCAGAGGAGCAGAAAGAAGAGGTCAAGAAGATCCTCCTTGAAGGAGAGCAGTCCGCCTCAGAGACTATTGATATGGCGATGGATATCGCCTCAACAGGATTTCGCCAGCTGGCGGGGGCGGCTGTCCTAAGGCGCCAAGGCTGGTTAAAAGCTACATCTTTCCGGCCGGAAGTCCAAGCCAAGGTACTGGACATGCCGTTCGACGGCGAGCTTCTCTTCGGGAAGCATATTGATGAGATGCTCCAGGGTATCAAGAAAGATACCGAGACTGCAAGATCCCTGGGTACCCTCCAGTACAATAATACTTCCTTTCGGGGCTCCAGAGGAAGAGGCCAACAAACAAGAGGTGGATACCAGGGGTACAAATCCTCCTACGGCTCGTCCCAGCAATGCAAGCCTCAATACCAACAGAGGCAGCAACAAGGCCAGTCTTCTTACAATAAGTCATCCTTTCGAGGGAGAGGAGGAAAAAAAGATCCTCCTAGAAGACAGTGACTTCTTTCTCCAACAGGCCTCCACTTCTTCTCCATGTTACGTAGTTGGAGGCAAAATTTCCAACTTTCTCCACAATTGGCAAAAAATTAACTACGGACCGTTGGGTTCTCCAACTGGTTCGGTTCGGACATACTCCGGAGTTTGTGGACACTCCTCCTTCGAACCCACCATGTCCCATGCCACACAAGAATCTTCATCTTCTTCAAGCGGAACTCTCACTAATGCTTCAGAAAAGAGCCGTAGAAAGAGTTCCCAGAGGTCCGAGGGGGAAAGGATTCTATTCACGGTTCTTCGTGATACGAAAAAAGGAGAAGAAATGGAGACCTATACTGGATCTAAGGAACCTCAACACATTCCTCAAAAAACAATCGTTCCGTATGGTATCCATTAAGAGGTGTTTCAACTACTCAATTCCAGGGATTTCATGGTGTCCTTAGACCTAAAGGACGCCTATTTCCACATACTCATCCACAAAAGTCACCGCCAATTCCTAAGGTTCACTGTGGCGGGCAGACATTACCAGTTCAGAGTGTTGCCATTCGGCCTAAAGTCGGCGCCACGCACTTTTACAAAATGCCCATCTCCAGTGGCAGCCTACCTTCGCCAGCAACATCACCAGGTATTCTCCTACCTGGACGACTGGCTCGTCCAGTCTCCCACTCTAGAAGGTGTGAACAGGTCTTCCAAAGCCTGTCTTCAGCTCTTCGAGAGTCTAGGACTTTCACTCAACCAGGAAAAGTCAGTACTGCAACCCTCTCAGTGCCTCACTTTCCTGGGAGCAATTCTAGACACACATCAGGAGAAGGGCTTTCCATCACAGGAACGTCAGGCCAGACTGAGGTCGCTGGCAGCACACATTCAGCTCAAAACATCCTCCTAATACCACACTGCCGCCTCCTTATGCGTCCCTTACAGGAGGCGCTATCATCCCAGTGGATTCAGAGTACGGGATCCTTTGACGATCTACTCAGGATCACTCCGTTCATGGTCAAGGCCCTGCACTGGTGGCTTCAAACAAAAAACCTGAACCAGGGCCTTCCATTCCTGCTTCCAATCTCACCGCACGTGATAACATCAGATGCATCATTGGAAGGATGGGGTGCGTTCCTGCAGGAACTTCAGATACACGGTCAGTGGTCGCCAGCCGAAAAACTGCTCCACATCAACCTGTTAGAGTTGAGGGCAGTATACCTGGCTCTTTGAGCTTTCCTGCCCAGAATCAGGAACTCCCCAGTGCTTGTGAGGACGGACAACACCACCACAATGCACTACTTAAACAAGCAAGGGGGAACTCGATCCATGACGTTGTCTCAAGAATCGCAGCAAATTTGGAAGTGGCTACTCCCAACACATATAATAAACAACAAAGGTACCAGAGGGTCTTGAAATGAAAATGCCCATAAGTAAGGAAAGACTAACCAAGGAACCACAATTTCACACATAGTGTCACAGAGAGCTCTCCAAGGATGAGGAAAAATACCCATCAGTCACCATTCGGATCCGCCCTTCATCATTTGGGATTTTATCCGTACCACCCGTCAGAGGTTGTTAATGCTCTACTGGGAGGTCAACCCGGTGGTAGGGGGTGCCCTCCAACAGTGTTAGAGACGACAGTGTGGAATACCACTAGATGTTAGTAAGTGGCCAAAAAAGTGGGACTGGGGTGTGCAGTGCCAAAAAAGTGTGGGAAAAAAGAAACCAAGAAAAAGTGTGTTTAAAATTGGTTTTGAAAAAGCACTTAACAAAAGTTTATTCCAAGTGTGCTTGCCATACCAATGTTAAAAACAGTGTAACCTTAAGCTGACTATTTATGAAGACAGCCTATGGTAAGTGTGGTCATGTGGTCGACTAGTTTCAGCAATAAAGGGACTATTACGTCCTTGCTTTCATCAGGACCAATTTACAATAAAACTACTGCACCAACATAAGGATGTGAGACAAAACATAAAACTAACACCCATGAAAACATAAACAAGTGTACACAGTCACCTGAATGCTTTGGGTGCCCTTACAGTCTGTGCATGTCACTGTAGAGAGAGAAAAAAGTGGGGAGGTATAGCTATCAATAACAAATGGGCCAAACAGTAAGACCATTAATTATGGTTCAAACTAAATGTGGTTTTTTGACAAAGGCACTTACTAGGCAAAACTCAATGGAAATACATGTGGAAAGAAATTTCTCATGCCAAATGTCATAATGCTCTTACCTAAATCTGTAAGGCAGGCTGGCCTCACCCCACCTGGCAGAGGCTCAGGGAGAAATGAAGCACCGCTCTAAAAAACATGTAATACACATGTCAAAACATAAAATGCACAAGACAGAGACAGACTTCTCCCTCAAATTACAACCGAGAAACCACGGTCTTGTTTAGCCATCAAGGTGGTATTCTTTACTGAATGGAGGCTCTGTCTGTATAAGCCCCCAGCAGAAGAAAACGAAAACGAAGAGATGTAGCAAAGTGCAAGGGCTCCTCTCACCTAACCGTCGGTACTCCTGGCCGGCGAGTTGGCCGTCTGGGGAGGTACCGACGGTTGGCATTGGACCGTGTTATAAACCCTGCTCTAATTGGTTAAGTCTCCACATGAGGCGAGCACTAGCGCCTCTGAATAAGTATCAATGCAGCCGGGGCTATACGCCCACTCATTAGAAAGCCAAACAGCGCTCGCGCGTACTCAATGTAAACACCAAAAGGCAGGCGGAAGGCTGTTTAAAAGCTGCGCTGCTAATGGGTGCGCGGCCGCGTTGAGCGTCTGAACGCGTCTCCTGATTGGACGCGTAGTCACGTGGGGCCCCGAGCCGTGTCCCATGATAGGACAAAAAGGCTGCAATAAGATTGCTGGGTCTGATGTAGGTTGTCAGGGAGATGGGGGTAAACAAATAGCGGTAACAGGTCCTGTTAGTACACGGACCGATGAAAAAGGTGATAAAAAACTGTGTTTTGGAGTACATAGCGCTGGCAAGCTACAGGAAAGCGCAAAAGACTCTAAACTCACAGGGAGTGAAGTTTGCACTCATAGATTAAGGGCAGGGAAGTGTAATACACCATGAGGGGAGTAAAACTCCCTGAGTGTCAGTCTGTAGGTACAGCAGTTGAAAGCAGGGATTCCCTATTCAAGTACAGTACGTTACTAGCCTGAAGATCTTAATACAAAGAAGGATACACAAATCTCGGGAAAACCTGGATGACTGTCTCCCTCTTACTAGGGAAAAGCTAACTGCCCACTGCTGGAGATGTAGCTACAGGGATGAAACTGGAAACTGAAATAAGGTGATAGTATTACCGATGGGACCATTCACAATGAGGACCACGGAATTTCATCGTTCAAACCTTCTTTGTGGGTTTTCAATTTGAGTACCCATCTTTGTTCCTTTTTCAATAAGAAGCTGGCCACATCTGTAGTATGGGTTGGTATTAAAGGTTGCTCAAGGACAGTCCACTGAAATTCAGTGGCTAGGTGTTTGGCCCCCAGGAAGTGAGAAGTAAGTTTAGTGGCTTGTCTTGCACACCGGATCGTGCTCTTATGCTCAGATATCCGTATGCGGACCTTGCGTGTAGTCATGCCCACATACTTGTAACCACAAGGGCAAGTGATCAGATAGATGACGTGGTCACTATTGCAATTAGTGAATTTTAATTGCTTTTGGGGATAGTACCCAGAGCTTGGTCTTTAAACTTCCCCTAGGTCCTCCCCTACCGTTGTGTTTTGTTGTACTCCCAACACAACATTTCGCTGAGGGCAGAGTACGTCCCAGGAGCAGACAACACCCTGGCGGACTCACTAAGCAGGCAACGATCCATTTGCCACGAGTGGGAGCTCGACCAACATGCTCTCGACGCAGTGTTCTCCCGATGGGGCAGACCTCTCCTGGATCTATTTGCGACGAAGATCAACGCAAAATGCCAACATTATGCAAGTTGGCTTCCCCAGAAAGGATCTCTCGGGGATGCATTAACGATGACATGCTGCAACGTCTTTGCTTACGCTTTTCCTCCATTTCCCCTGATCCCCAGGGTCCTCCGGAAACTGAAAGCAGAGCATTGCACCCTGATCCTGGTAGCCCCAGCGTGGCCACGCCAATACTGGTTTACAGAACTCCACCTTCTATCGCTGGAGCCTCCGATTCCTTTCAGGCCTCACCCGCATCTCCTCACTATGAACCAGGGGCAAGTCCAGCATCCAGATCTGACATCTCTCAGATTATCGGCTTGGCTCCTGAGTTAAGAGAATTTCAGGACTTAGAGATCCCTCAGGACTGCAGGGTCGTCTTAGCCCTGGCCCGGGCTGACAGTACCAACAAGACATATTCTCTTAAGTGGAAGAGATTCTGTTTATGGTGTAAAGCTAACAAATTGCACCCGTTCTCGTCATCTCCGGCACAACTGCTGCCCTACCTGCTTCACCTAGCCAACTCGGGATTGGCTCATGCCTCAATCAAAGTCCACCTGGCAGCCATATCTCGGTTCAGACGCTCTTCGTCTGGTGCTTCTCTATGGTCCAATAGACTGGTCAAGCAGTTTCTGAAAGGCTTATTCAGGACTTATCCTCCAGTGAGACCTTTACCACCTACATGGCAGCTCAATATTGTCCTGGCGCAGTTGATGAAACACCCCTTTGAGCCGATGCATAAAGGGGATCTCAAATACTTATCATGGAAAACAGCTCTCTTGCTGGCTCTCACGTCAATAAGGAGGGTGAGTGAGCTGCAGGCTTTCTGTATTCAGGACCCGTTCCTTCAGTTTAAACAGGACAGCGTCCTTCTTCGGACTAACCCCAAATTCATACCAATGGTTCCGTCTGCTTTTCATCTAAACGAACCTATTGTCCTGAGATCTTTCTTCCCTAATCAATCTTCAACAGCGGAGAGATCTCTACATTCCTTAGATCTGAAAAGATGTCTGAAATTCTACCTTCATAGAACAGAACCATTTCGCAAGTCCAACCAATTATTTATTGCCTTCAGCAGGCCCAGGAAGGGCCTACCATTGACAAAGCAGAGCATTTCAAGGTGGATCTCTGCGGCTATCGCCTTCTGCCACCAACAGGCGGGTCATCCTCTGCCCGCCAAAGTTCGGGCTCATTCCACTAGAGCGGTTTCCACCTCCAGGGCGCTCTTTTCTGGGGTGCCCATCGTCAACATCTGCAGAGCGGCGACATGGAAGACACCACATACGTTCACCAAGCACTACTGCTTGGATTCGGAACTTATGAAGGATGCAGCAGTGGGACAGGCGGTGCTCCGTCATCTATTTCATTAGAGGTGAGCCTTCTTCCTTTCATCCCACCTTTCCAATTTCCTAACTGCACATTTCTTATTCTGCTACTGTTTGCAGTTTATTTTGTTGCACTATTGATCAGTTATTATCAAGTTTCTTACATACTATAATATGCGAAATGTGCTGCCTACTACTCGCTACTCTGATTCAGGCATGTGAATCTATGAAAGATACCCATAATACTGGATAAGAAATGCGTTACTTACCTTTAACTGCAGTTATCCAGTATTGATATCTTTCATAGATTCACATGCAACCCACCTGCCCCCCCCTGGAAGGGCTCACCTTGGTTCTCTCAGTAGGTACTACTTAGCACTGTGCTTACGAAAATCTAAGGGACTAGGGCTCCTTCCAGGAAGGTTCTAGAGGGTGGTAGTAGCTGATTGGCTCCTGGCCAAGTTTGGTCCTTTTTTACATAAGGACTCGGATAGGTTACTAATGTGAGGCCTCCGGCCTATTAGTGTATATATATGTCTTTAGGACATTACTATTTTATATACCGGGGACTCACACCCCGACGACGGGGAATGATTCAGGCACGGACTTCCAGACATCTCTGACCTCGACCTTCGCTCACAGCAAAGCAAAGACCCGTTGCGGACACGAGAGACTTGGGACCGGAGCTCCTGGACATCCCGCATTTTGCAAGCTGCTTCGACCCACGAGGTATCTCAAAGTTGTGCATTGGGGTGCTTTAAGCCCCAGCCTCGAGCACCATTTGCACCGAAGCTCAGAGGTCCACACTCCACGAATGTCCCGTGGGCCCCGCTTTTGCATTTCAGCTCGACGCGTCTTCCCAGTTCCTAGTCTGTTGACTAGTGAGCCCCCTGAAGACTTACTTCTGAATTTAACTTGCTTTCCTGGTTGCTCCAGGCTTGCTCCAGCTTCCCTACAAAGGAGAAGCGCCACAGACCTTGCTGGTCTGCACCAAAGCCAATCTCGACATCTTGCGTGGATTGCGCTTGCCAAGGCTTGTTGGGTCCAATCCGGATACTGACACTGCAGTCGACTAGATCCTTCGTGGGACAGCTCGAATCAAGCTCCTGGTCGTCGTCGACGCCTCCTGGACCTCGTGGCTGAAGAGACAAACTTCACCTTTTCACCTGAAATCACCCGACATTGGCTGGCAGCTTTCCATAGCCATCCTGGTCACTGGCAAGTGACCTAGACTCTGTCCCTTCTGCTTTCAGGTTCTTCAGGTCTTCGATCCACCCTTGGATCAACCCGGACACTTTTCCTCTGGTCGCCTGCAGCACTTCTTTGCAGATCTCCATTGAAATAGACGATGAAACCCGACAACAACAAAAAAACCTTTGCACCCGGCTTCCGTGGGTGAGGAAACACCAGTACTCTGGTAGTAACTCTAAAAGGGTTCCATCGTAGTTCATTTAGAAGTGTCCTTAAATTGTAAATTTGTAACTTGTTTGTTTCCCATAGAAAGTCAATGGTAACCCGCGGCTGTGTTTAGACACTGCATGCGTCTCCCGTGGGCCTCCTACTTCCTAACCCTTGGTTGTTCCTAGAAGCCCCAGCGATTCCACAGGCCCTAGGCCTGCTTTCTATCTCAGATGTGGTTCTTATACCACTATTTTTAGCATATGGTTTGTGAGGCCCCTAGGGCAAAAAGTATACTGTGCAACTTATCGTATGCTAATTAAGTTCCTTGTATTGTACTTTTACCTCTGACCTCATAAAGAGTGCAGAGGGGTTGTGTTTAGAATAAATACATATATATTTGCTATATACCTTGTGTGGTGTGCTTTCATTTAGTACTCAAGGGATTATAATTGGTAAAACAACTTGCTTAATGTGCTCTCTGAAGTCTTAGCCTGATGACTGCTGGTCCATGATACCACTAGGATAGCTTTCTAGAAGTTTGATTTTAAAACCACCATCAATAAGGGTCGATTAGACTGGTGCAAGGTGCCCACTAGAACTAGTGGACCTCATATGCCAGGCTAACTTCTCACAAATATCACTTTTAGACAGTGGGTATTTTCTTGCATAGCCATTCTGTGCGCCTCTGCTGATTTGTGGATTGACTGTCTGGCTTTGGAGTGACAGGGGCTGGGGATGTGCATTTTATCGGACATCCACGTGGGGTGCTCAGCTGTCTCCTGCCTTTCCGGATGAGTCAGGGCTGGGCTGAGTAGACCTGGGCTGCACTTTTAGTTGGAAGAGATGTCCTTGAACCTGAATAGGCTTGGTCTGCCTTGGACAATGCTGTCTCCCCCTGCTGCTGGAAAGCTTGGCCGGAGAAGACCAAACTGGTTTGAACTAAGCACAGACACACTCTGCTAAAGAGAACTAAGAGAAATGCAGAATAAATATTGGGGCCCAGACCCTAGAACCTTAGAACTCGCTTGGATCAAGGAACCTGACAAGAAGAGCTGTAAGAACTGCCAGGAGGAGTTCTACCCCTTTGCTGTGTTATTGCTTTGCTGGGTTGGCCTGCAGTTGCTGCTTCTGCCTTGGGCAGTGAAAGTATTGGACTGAACTTTCTCCACTTGTTACGGGGTATCTCCAAAGGCTTGAAGTAGAGATTGCCTCCTGTTCTGAAGTCTTAATTCCACATCCCCGTCCTGCCGGCCCATCAACGTTACCTCTGTTCACGGTAGGCCAGGAGCATTCAGTCTTCCCTTCCTAGACGACTGGCTTTTGAAGGTGGGCTCGCCCCAGGCAGTAGTCCACCAACTCCAGACTACGGCCAACCTCCTGCATTTGCTGGGGTTCTCCGTCAACGTGCTGAAGTTGCACCAGAGTCCCTCTCAGATGCTCCCCTTCATCAGAGCGTTTCTAGATTCGACGCTTTTTCGGGTTTATCCTCCCGAGCAGCGAGTCCGGGATATTCAGGCTATGATTCCGCTCTTTTAGCCTCTATCCCGTGTTTGTCAGGATGACCCTCCGGCTTCTGGGCCTGATGGCATCCTGCTGGTGACACATGCCAGATGGCATATGCAGGCTCTACAGTGGGACCAGATGTTCCAGTGGGCACAGCATCCGGGCAACCTGTCCCATCATGTCCAGATCTCGGAGGGCGCTGCACAACAGTTGCAGTGGTGGCTCACGAATCGCGATTGGGTCAGTGGCAGATCCCTCTCCCTTCCCCAACCGGAGCACACAGTGGTGACGAATGCGTCCCTCCTGGGATGGGAAGGCCACTTGGGAGAGGCGGAGATCGGAGACCTCTGGTCTCGGGTGGAGCCCCGGCTCCATATCAACCTTCTGGAGCTGCGGGCGATCCGACTTGCACTGAAGGCATTCCTTCCCTCTGTCCGGGGAAGTGTAGTGCAGGTGTTCACGGACAACACCACCGCCATATGGTATTGCAGCAAGCAGTGTGGGGTGGGTTTCTGGACCCTGTGTCAAGAGGCCCTGCGCCTCTGGACATGGCTGGAACGCCAAGGCATTCCCTTGGTGGTTCAACACCTGGCATTTTCTCTGAACGCCAGGGCGGACAATCTCAGCCGCAGGTGCATAATGGATTACTAATGGAATCTGAACTCGGATGTGGTGCAAGGTCTCTTTCTGCAGTGGGGAGAGCCTTGGTTAGATCTATTCGCCATCGAAGAGAACACGCAAAGTCATCAGTTCTGCACGTTGGAATTTCCAAGGCGGCACTAGCTCGGAGACTCTTTTCATCGCAAGTGGAGCTGCGGTCTGTTGAACGCCTTTCCGCCTATACCTCTTCTGCCCAGAGTGCTGAAGATCAGGCGCCACCAGGCCCAAGTCATTCTTGTGCCTCTAGACTGGGCTCGAAGAGTGTGGTATCCCGAGCTAGTCCGTATGAGCATCGATCCCCCGATCAGTCTGCCACTTCGGGAGGATCTTCTGTCGCAGCAGTAGGGGACGGTCCTCCACCCGAACCTGTCCAGCCGCCACCTCCATGCGTGGCGATTGAGCGGCGTCAGTAGACACATTTCGATCTTCCTCCCGAAGTCTGTGATGTTATTCTGGCAGCCAGGCGTCCCTTCACTAAGACGATATACGCTTGCAGGTGGAACAAGTTTGTGGCATGGTACACAGCACAGGCTGTGGATCCCCTTTCTACCCCTCCTTTCTGAGGTTCTTCTGTTTCTTCTGTCTTTGGCCCAGCAGGGCTCTGCTATGGGCACTATCAAATGTTATCTCTCTGCCATCTCCGCCTTTTTACGGCTTCCTGATCAGCCTTCTCTTTTTAAGTCCCTGGTTGTTAAGTTTCCTTAAAGGCATTACGCACATGTTTCCACACGTGCCCTTTGTGATGCCTCAGTGGGACTTGAATCTTGTCTTGACTTTTCTGATGTGCGCTCCCTTAGAGCCCCTTCATAACTGTCCCTTACGTCTTCTAACTCTAAAGACTGCTTTCCTGGTTGCTATCACCTCTGCTAGAAGAGTGAGTGAGCTCCAGGCTCTGTCTTCCAAACCTCCTTTCCTTTCGGTTCATCCGGACAAGGTGGTTTTAGAGACCTGTCCTCCTTTCCTGCCAAAGGTTGTCACGCCCTTCCACATCAGGCACACCATCACTTTGCCCATCTTCTTTCCGCCTCCGCATCCTTCAAGGGAAGAGGTGAGTCTCCACCGTCTGGACCCAAAACATGTGCTCTCATTCTATCTGCAGCATACACAGCAGTTCCGGGTGGATGATCAGCTTTTTGTTGGCTACGTGGACGCTAAGAAAGGTCTGGCTGTGCACAAACTGACCATCTCCCGGTGGGTCGTTCTGTGCATCAAAGCATGTTACTCCTTGGCCAAGAAGGAGTCTCCTGTGGGGCTGCGTGCCCATTCGACCAGGGCAACTGCAACCACTACTGCCTTGGGACGTGGCGTTCCCTTGCAGGACATTTTTTAGGCAGCTACGTGGGCCTCGCTGCACACGTTTTCCAAGCACTACTGCCTTGACAGTCCGGTCCGGAGAGACGGCTTCTTTGGCCGTTCAGTGCTCTGTGACTTTCTGGTGTAATCTGGTTCGCAGCCCACCACCGGGGTTGGTATTGCTGGGGTATCTATTCCAAGGTAAGGAATCTTATCACTAACGTATCTCTTTCAGATGCACAAGTTACTACTTGTGTAACGATATCTGTAAGAGTCATTAGTTAGTGATAGATTCCCTACCGCCCCACCCATCCTCCCCGTTCTGCGAACTAATTACTAGGTGTAGGAAGGTGGCTACCTGACTATGGTTACCCCAGATTTTTTGTTGCTGTGTGTTTAGCTGGTTTTCGACTTAGTTGGCCTGGTTCCCTGCTAATCAGGGCCCCAGGCTATCTGCTCTCTCTGTAAAATGGATTCCATGTACCCTAGGTGCATAACTAGATTGGCCTGGGTCACCTTATCAGCCCCTGTACAGAGCACTATAGGTGCCCAGGGCATAGGTGCATCCAAGGCCTACCAGGGGCTGCAGCATATCTTTTGCCACCCCTGGCTGGCTATCTAAAATTGACACAACTGGCTGATCCCTCAGCTGGGGCAAGGTGGTCTAATCACCCCTTGCTTATATATAGTATACCTATATCTAAACCTAACTGGACACATATAAACCAATCAGCCACTCCTATGGCAGGCCTTAACAAATCCTGGAGGCAGAGTGCTTGGTTTTATGTGAGATGGTGCTCTAGCATGAGCTGAGCCTGTCTGCAGCTGTCGGGACCAATTCCCTAAGCTGTTCCGGGATAATGCCATACCATATACTATTAAGTGCATTATAATCCTCGCGGTTATATGTTAACTTTGGTTTGGCTTTATCAAAACATGTCGTGTAAGGTGTCATACGAATTGGAATACTACCCCCTCGCCAGTCCTGGCGACGGGGGTAGCATTCCACCCCTCTAGAGGGAGACAACATGTTTGCTAAAACGCGGTTGATTTTAAAAGAGCCTCAGATCCACAAAATAGATGCTCCTGCCACAGACACGAGTCTGACCTCCTGCTGCTGACCGAAACTCAGCAGAGGAGGCCTGGACAAAGGCTTTCCTGTCGCAGGGAGGTGTCACACCACCCCAGACAGGAGATAGAGGATTATAGCAGGGAGGTTTGAAAGAAACCAGACGCTGCCTGGGGAGCAAAAGGCTGCCCCTTGCATAATCCGGCCAAACCGGTTCTGGGGCACACCAGCCCCTGTCCCAGCGCGGCCTGGATCAAAGGGAAAGGGGTGTATCCACCCCCTTCCTGGGTCCCACCCATAGGAGGGGACCTAGCAGGTAATCCAGCCCCCTAGATTGGTATAAGAATGGGAGCAGTGCCAACGCACTCATATGATCCTGATGAAACATTTGAAACGAAACTCTGGACCCTTCGACATCCTACTCAACGTAGAAGACTGAAGAATCTCCCTTGTGGTCAAGGAGTGACCACCCTGTGCAAACAGGCACCATCCAGCACCTCGACGTCTGCTTTGTTGCAGTTCCCGCCGGAACTCGAGCGACAGAGATCGACGAGATCAAGCTTGCCTGCCTTCTTACAGCCCGATCCACAGTCCCTGCAGAGCTGAGACCCGTGGAGGCGACCGGAAGCGTGGGGCACGCCATCTTGAAAAGACCACGAGACGCTGACTGTGCAGCCCACGAGTGACCCTCGAAGCTGTACCCCGTGGTTTGAGAAGCCCCAACCCTGAGCCACTCTTGCACCGAAGCTCACCCCTCTACACTCGACGAGTGCTGCGTGGGGCCCTTCTGCTTTCTTTGGCTCGACGCGTTGGCCCGGTCACTTGCCAGCTGGCTTGTGGCCCTTGTGCCGGCGAAAACCTAAATACGACTTGCGATTCTGGTTGCTCCAGACTTGCACCAGCTCCTCTGAAAAGGAGCACCCGCTCTGACCCTCCTGGTCCGAGTGAGAAGCAGTCTTCCAGTCCTGCGTGGATTGCTCTTGCCAAGTGTTTGCTCTGATCTTGAAGCCGACAGCGCCGACTGTGAGAGCCTGCGTGGGGCAGCTCGTGACCTGCTCCTGGACATCGCCGATGCCCCAGAGCCCACGTGGCAGCGGAGAGAAGCTACTCGACAACCGCCTGATTGCGCCCGATATTGCCTGGTTCCGTCCTGGTTCCACCCTGGTCACTGCTGAGTGACCCAGACTCTGTCCCCTCTGCTTTCAGGTACTTTTCTACTCTGATCCACCCTTGGATCACACCGGACACTTCTCCTTCACATCCCCTGCAGCATCTTCAGCTTCAAGCACCAAGAACCTGCGTGACGAAACCCGACGCCACTTCGACCCTATGCACCCGCTTCCTGTGGGTGAGGTAACACAGCAACGCCGGTGTTCCCACACTGGTACACACCTCTAGGGCCTGTGTCTAAAGTTTTGTCCTTCTAGGTTCAGCGGAAGTATCCTTAAACTCTATTTGTGTAACTTTTACGCACCATTGACTTATCATTGGTGCATCCGTGTGCTTTAAGCGCTGCACCCGAATCCTGCAGGCTTTTTCCGACTTCAGCATTGCTAGTCCCGACTGCTCCCATCGATTCCCTAGGCCCTAGGCCTAACCACTGTTCGATTGGTATCTCTTATACCACTTTCTTAATATATGGTTTGAGTGGCCACCCGCCCTCATCCATAATTGTGCAACTTTCATATGTTATACTGTGCTTTTGATTTAACGCTTGTGCCCCTTTGCTCATAAAGAGTACTGGGGATTATTTTAGAAATAAACACATATATTTTTATAATATATACTTGTGTGGTGTCCTTTCATTTGATATTGCAGGATTGTGATTGGTAAAACAGCTCGCTTAACACGACCTCTTGAGTTTAGCCTTTGAGGCTGCTTAGTCTATGCTACCATTAAGATAGCTTGTCTATAAGGTTGACTTACAACCAGACAACATAAGGGATTGTTTGGACTGATACAAGGTGGTTCCAGAATTGGAAACATCATATATCAGGCCAACTTCTCACACTAGGGTTAAGGCCATTCCCTTTTAGGGCCCTAGTTATATGCACCAATTGTCAGGATCTTGCAATACTCTGCGTTTCGGCACAGAAAATTTGTGTACAGAACTGACGTCGGCGCGCATGGGTGGCGCCTAAGTACTCTCCATGATGTCATCTCGGTGCCTTCGACGCCAGTGACGGACCCGGAGCCGCAGGACGCCACCTACTGGCGCTCAGGGGTACTGCTAAGCAAAACTTTCCGGATCCAGTCTGACGCCTGGGGATATTCTACGGTAAGGAATCTATCACTAACTAATGTCTCTTACAGATATATCGTTACACAAGTAGTAACTTGTGCTTCAGGGTTGTAGCCCTCTTCCTGAAAAGGGGAACACTATTAGAGATAGATATGACCTGGGCATCCATCTATCATTTTTAGTTTGGCTGGGTCTAAAACAGAAGTGTAATTACTTATGTGAAATAAGCTGCAAATCAAGGTTTTGATTTTTTGTGAAAATTTCCTTGCACTTGTATGTATTCCATAGGCATTTAGAGGGGTCACAAATGGATCACTTCTCTTTGACTCAGTGCAGTTGCAAAGAAGAGCACTCAGTCTCCATTTGGAAGCATTTTAATACAAGCTATTATCAAGAATAGTCCTAGATCGTGAATGAGTATTTCTGTTTCAACATAAATATAAAAACATGATTTAACTAGAACACGTCAGCTTAGATGTTTTACAGCCCCAGTCCTGTCCATGTTCATAAACCAAACTTTTAATTTCTGTAGCTGCAATTCTGAGAGTCAAAAAGCTAACCTAACATCAGGCAAACTGTATATTGGTGGAGTGCATGATGTTATGTTATGTTATAAACCGTTTTGTAGCGCGCTCTGTTACTGGTGAGTATCCTGGCGCGGGGAAAGGGTCAGAACGGCAGATAACAAGACAGCGAAGAATCCTTCGATGCTTAGTCCCCTGCCTCTTTACTTAGTGTAGCTATCGAGGAAAGGAAAGGAGTTTTGCCGTCAGACCCCTCACGTTTTACATACTGTTATAAGTAACTATCTGTATCAGTAGCCAGGGCTAAAAAATGTCAAGTCAGAAGCTACAAGGGCGTCTTGGGAAGAGACCACAGGTGGATGCTAAATTTAAGTGTACAATACAAGATAGTGAGGCGAACAGTACTGTTCACTTTCTCTTCACAAGAGGATACAGAACCGCAAATTGCCCAAATCTAACAATAACTAAAACTGCTGAGACCAAAGCCAGTGCAAGACTTGTATTGAACGCTGAATTAAAGACTCCTGAATAGATTGTTATGGTTGACATTAAAAGAGTGACAAGGTGCATTTCCTCCTTTTCTCAGGTGGCCATCAAACAAATTAACCTTCAAAAGCAGCCCAAGAAGGAGCTGATCATCAATGAAATCCTGGTAATGAAGGAACTGAAGAACCCAAATATAGTGAATTTCCTTGACAGGTACGAAGACACACCATGAATGATTAGCTTATTTAAACAGGAGAGTGGATGAGTGGGTTTGAGATCATTTTTTTCTCAGTGTATCATTTGAGAAGGTTCCTTGTGGGCAGGTGTAGAGGCATAATGATGAACATCCTGCTCTCGATTTGCAATGCTCAACGGACATTGCTAATTGAGATGCACGTGATGGAGAATCATTATTAAAGGTGAATCATCTTTTTTTATCAGTTCAAACGCATGGCTAAAGTAAAGTTTTAATGCACAATTTTTGCTTGCAGTTTCCTGGTAGGAGATGAACTGTTTGTGGTGATGGAGTACCTTGCCGGAGGGTCTCTTACTGATGTTGTTACAGAAACGTGCATGGATGAGGCTCAGATTGCTGCAGTGTGCAGAGAGGTGTGTATTCAGTTCTCATATTGTATGGTGCAGGTTTGCACAACCCATTTTTTAAGTGAACACTTTTACTTATTTTGTGAAAGTACTCCTTGATAGTGCATGTATAAAGCAACTTCTTTCACTTCTTTCACTTCTTTCACTCCTTTCACTCCTTTCACTCAGTGCTTTGCAGGTAATTTCCAGCTTACTAACTTTGTGACCAACCTCAAAGATCTTACAGAACAGGTCACATTTTTTTCCAATCCTCACGTCTGATGTATTCAAGGAATGCATTGTTAACATGACCCTATCCATTTCAGTCTTTTATTGGCTACTCATTAAAGACTGCTTGCAACATGAGATTATCATGAACATGTGAGAAACCACTAATGAGTATTTCAAAAAGTAGTTACTAGTTCGAAACAAATGACTAATCTTCCTATTTACCTGTGAATTGAATGAGCGATGATCATTAGACTAAAACACAATTTCATTCTCTCCTTCCTGAAGGACAAATGTAGGAAAGTTGGCTAGATTGGTCTCACCATTGTCCCAGAAGAATACTAAACTATAACGTTAACGTTGCAAGATGCTGCTCCATTCATGAATCCCAGTATAGGGAAAGTTCATAACAACCTCTAGTCATTCATGTATATCTTCCACATTTTTTCTGAAGAAATTCTATTTTTCTACTTTACCTCAATGGGGCATATGGTGTAACCTTTAATTGGAATCTATATCCTGACTGACTTGTATGTTGTAATGGTCGATTTTTCTGTTTGGATCAAGGCTTTAAGAAAATATATACACAGATATGTTAACCTGTAGTTGGAGAGGCAAAGATGGAATTCTTTTTTTCCAGCTGCTTGTTGAACCTAGGACGTCCTTTTTCTAGTTAAATATGTATTTTGTGTTGCAGCATCTCAGTAAAGGAAAGATGCTAACAGCCTTTTTTAGACTGGCATTGGTTCTAGGCTCCCTCATAGGTTCTGTAACATTTTGTTGACTGAAATGAATTAAAGAAGTAAAGGGACCATTGCTTTGAATGGGAGGCCGGGTTAATCTGGGACATCAGTCATTGGTGAACCTCCCTCTGATTTCCCTCTTGGCACATATTACTCTATTTCCTCAGCTGTAACACATCGGTGGAGACACCAGCTTCTCTAAATCTTCCCTGCAATGGACCCATGCTTTGAGTGGAAAACTTGGCATCAGACCTTCACTTTGAAATAACCTATCTTAAGAGGGGCCCAGTACCAACACAAACATAATTGTAGGGGCACTGTGTGCTATGTGGGTTTTGAGAGGATCAGAACACCAACATTGCTTCAGCAGTGAGTGTATTGCAACCACAAGGTGGCCCTTTAATAGGATGAAGTGGATGGATAAGATACCTGCTTCAACCAGATACCCTCGGCCCAAGTTATGCCTAACAGCTAAGCCTCCCAGTGTCAGAAAATCATCTCATTAGTGAGAGATCCTCTACCACTTGTGAGGCCTGTTTTACTTACTTGACAAGAGGCAACCTCCAGAGGTGGTTCGGGTCAGCAAGCTTATTTAGTTGTTGTAGCTAACAGAAAAGCAACAAATGTACACATACAAACAATTAAATCCAATTACACAAATAAAATCTTAATTAATTAGTACATTAAAATCGGTTATAAACAGTTAAAAATAAACAATACTTTTTCTCATGTGAATTGATTTAAAAATGAATGTCGCAACTGAAAAACAAATCTCGGGATTTCTTAGTGCAAACAATAGGCTCATGGCTGCATTAGTTGTTTAGGTCTCGCCTGTCGATTCGCATGCGCATCGAGCAAGCGAGACTATGGGGGCTTATCCACTCTTTATCCAACTTGCAAGGAATCGTGGCGATTCCTTGCAGTGCCCGTGACTTTTAAGCTCAATGCGCATGCGCATTGAGCTTAAAAGCGCGTGCACATCAGTTCCCTCAGCCGCACTCCAGGCCCTCGCTCCGCCCCCTCCCCTGCCCGCCGTGTCGCATTTCTCCTCCCCCTCCCCTTATCTGCCTTCCCTCCGTCTGTTCCCTCTCCCCGCTCCGCCCCCTCTCCTGCCCGCCGTGTCGCATTTCTCCTCCCCCCTCCCCTTCTCTCTCTTCCCTCCGTCTTGTTTCTCTATGAGAAGTGACAATGTTATATTGTGTCCAAACATAGGCCAAAGACGGGCACTTCTGACAGTCGCGTACAGACGGTGACGCGGTCCAACAATCGCACACTCTCATACCCTGCGACAGTACTCCGCGCTGCTCCCCTTCCCCTTCCCCTCTCATCTCCTCCCTCCCACCTATCAAAAATCAGCAGACGCCGGCTCGAGGCAAGCAGTCCACGCTTGGATTACGATTAATTTAGTTCTGCTGGAAATCCAAATAAACTCCAGTCTCTCAAAGATGGGCAGCACCCGCCTACTCTAAGTGGGCGGATTTGACTAAGACGTGACCGGACTCCACAGCCAATCAGCACATCGAAATTCTGTATGCTCCATATCCATCTCTGGGTGCCTCCAAAGCTCCAATCGCAGATCACCTTGCAGATTAGCAGCACCGTCCGGTCCTAGACGACTCCCTCAATATGTTCAGCCGTTCTATTGGTTGTTAGGCGACCCGGAAGTGCTGAATTCATGGACAAATGCAGGTGTGTAATAGCAAACGCTGTGCGTACTTAATTTGTCGTGTAGCTTGGAGAACGTTAGTGTTTCCTGCCATTTCAGTGAAGAGTTTGCAGAGTGACCGTTTGGGATAATTTCACTGGAAATTGAATATAAACATAGGATGTGTGTTTCACCATTAGTGTAAATCGAATGTCAATGCTACCAGTCATGCTTATGAATTGAATACGTTTTTACCAGGAAAGCCCGACCATTGCACTTGATTAATAATGAAAATTCAGCAAAATGTATGTGAAATGCTAAACTGCCATTTAGCATGATATTTTAGCGAGAAAACAAGAGGATGCATCTTGTGCTAAAAAAGGGTTAAAAAACAAAAGTGCCGCAAACTGCAGCTACTTGCATTCTGTCCTCTGCTAAAATGTTGTAAACCTGGTCTCATTACGTGTGCCGGAAATTTCTTGCAACAAGCATTAATGCAAAATTCGTGAGATTATGTGGTAAAAAGGAAACTTTGCCTGAGCCTAGTTTTAACAGAGCACTTATTGTGCTAAGTTATGGAGTTCATCAGTAGTGATGCATGTGAAGGCCATAAGAAGATAACTGTTATTGTATAAAGATAAGTTCAGGCCGACATACTTGTACTAGATCAAGTGATAGGTGTCACATTCGCGAAAGTTATAACTATTGGCATTGTAAATGACAAAGCTATCAATTTAGCTATTTTAAAAACCAACACATAAATAAAATATTTGTCATTTACAAGACCAATAGCTCCAACTTTTCTAATGCGAGACCTATTGCATTTCCAATGCTTGTTTTACATTTTGTTTCTTGAACAATGGTTTTAGATAAACAAGTCTATAGTTCAGATATAAATCACACAAAAGTAGAAAGTGCATAATGCTCTGTTTAGTACTCATAACATTGGCATAAAGTGACAGGCCATGTTTTCATTTCTGGGAACGCAACTAAATGGTGAACAATACCCAATCTCATCCTTGTTAGTGCAAAACGATGCGAGGGTCTTGTAACTAATGACAAATAGCTTTGGAAGCCATCAGTATTTACAATCTATTGTATGTGGTATGTTTCTCAACCATTCTCATCCTACACTCCTTTTTATCAGCCAAAAATGTGTTCTTTATCTTCTTTTCAGATAGGCCTATCACATCGGTTGGGCTTTCCCGGATCTTGAGCATAAATAAATCTGTTAACATCTGCGATATATTTTAACCAGAGGTTTGACCAATTGCAGGCAATCCTGGACAATACTTTTGGGGAATTTTGTCTCCTCTTTAGACCAAATTTATCTCCAGAGCATTAGAGGTCTCAAAGCCATCAGATCCGACAGGTATCCTAGCCCAACTCCACGGTGTATTAACTCAGAAGATGCAGATGTAGGCAGGCATAAGAGTTTTTTTAAGAAGGAATTTTCCTCTAATTGCAATTCCTGGCTGGTATTGTGGCCCCACACCCTGGCGCATCTAGCTTTATAGATGTTGATCATGTCCTTGATACGTCGTTCTCCCAGTTTGGATGCAAACTGAAAAGACCCCATGCACGCTCTTTGACATCTTTGCAAGGACATTAAACAATTCAGAAGACCACAATTACCTTTACCAGAAAAAGTTAACCCCAGATAACAGAAATTGTCAATGGTTTCCACTCTTGCACCATCTATAAAACAAGCATTTGGAATGCAATTGGTCTCGCATTTACGCAAGTTTGACGAATTGGCATTGTAAATGACAATGGCTTTTATTTGTTTCAAAAACTAAAACAAAAATAAAAGGCAATGCAATTTACAATACAAATAGCTCAAACTCTCACAAATGGGAGACCTATTGCATTGCAAAGGCGTGTTTTATAGAGGTTCGGCTGAAAAGGGTGGGAGCTATCTTTTTATGTTTTGCAAAGCTGGGATACTTAGCACCTGTTATAAGAAAGCAGTTTAATTAACAGGCATGCAACTGGCTTTAACAATGGCATTTTATCTATGTTCTTACTTCCTTTTCTGTAATTCTGTGCTAAGGAGAGAAGAAAAAAGCAGGAAAAAAAAGAGTACGTCAGACAAAACTCTTTCCCAATGGCTGGCCACCATTTAGCATAAACGGTGACGCCGGCCAATGGGAAGAGGGGCGGGGCTTAAAGCCAGATACATGAAAGCCCTCAAAAACATAAAATCTCGCCAGCGAGACTGCGAATGTGTGCAGCCCACGCATGCGAGACCTAAAAAAGGTTTTGATTTCCTGGATTTTTTACCACATACCATAGTATGTTTTGGCCTTATTAATTACCAACTTCCTTCCAGTAATAAAATCTGCGAACCTATCTATTAATCGCTGTAGGCCAACCAGAGTTCTAGATGAAAGCACCGCATCATCTGCATAAAGCAGAGCCTGTACGGCCTGGCCTGCGGCTTGGAGTGCATTCCCCTGCACCAACTTAAGAACTGCGTCAACTTCCTTTATAAATAGGGTAAAAAGCAATGGCGCTAAGATGCAGCCTTGGCAGATGCCACGATTGACCTTAAAATTTGGTGTACATTCACCCTGTTGGCCATACCGGGCTCTAGTTGTTAATTTCTCATATAACCTTGCAAGAAAATAAATAATAGACTCCGGGGCACCGATATCAAATAAAACTGGCCAGAGAATGGCATGATCCACCAGGTCAAAAGCACTACTAAGATCAGCAAAGCATAAAAATAGGCTCCCTTGTTTAGCACATGTATATTTGCCCACTAAAAGCTCTAGATTAATACATTGCTCAATCATACCTAACCCTTTTCTAAAACCATATTGAGCCTGTGATAAAATCCCATTCTCTGTTACCCACTCCTCCAATCTTACTAATAAAACTCTGCTCATCATCTTTACCGAGGAGTCCAAAAGGGAAATTAAGCGATCATTTTTAGCTTCTGATTTATTCTCCTTTTTGTTAATGGGGATAATAACTGATTGGCCCCAAGTAAGAGGGGCACCCTCGATAACTGCAGCGTTAAAAACTCTATTGAGTATCGGACCCCATAGATCTGGCACAGTTTTATAAACCTCTATAGTCAAGTCAAGTCAAGTCAGAGAATTTATATAGCGCACTACATACCCAGAGGGTCTCAAGGCGCTAAGGAGGGGGGGGAGGATTACTTGTCAAATATCCACGTTTTAAGTTGTTTTCTGAAAGCTAGGTGGTTCTGGGTAAGGCGAAGGTGAGTGGGGAGTGAGTTCCATGTTTTAGCAGCCAGGTAAGAGAAGGATCTGCCTCCCATGGTGGTCTTGTTGATGCGAGGTACAGTGGCGAGGGCTTGGCTGGAGGAACGTAGTTGGCGGGAGGGGGTGTAGGAGGACAGTCTTGAGTTGAGGCATTCTGGTCCAATGTCGTAGAGTGATTTGTGTGCGTGGGTTAGCAGTCGGAAAGTGATTCTCTTATTGACGGGTAGCCAGTGGAGGTCTTTCAGGTGACCAGAGATGTGTTCGTTGCGTGGGATGTCTAATATGATTCTGGCTGAGGCGTTTTGGATTCGTTGGAGTTTCTTTTGGAGTTTAGCGGTAGTGCCTGCGTAGAGGGTGTTTCCGTAGTCCAGTCGGCTCGTGACTAGAGCATGGGTGACTGTTTTCCTGGTTTCGGTGGGGATCCATCGAAATGTTTTTTTGAGCATGCGAAGAATGTTGAAGCAAGATGAGGATACGGCGCTGACTTGTCTGTTCATTGAAAGTGAAGAATCCAGGATAACGCCTAGGTTCCGTGCGTGGTCTGTCGGGATGGGTGCTTTTCCAAGGGCTTCCGGCCACCAAGAGTCGTCCCATGCAGAGGGGGATGGACCTAGGATGAGGACTTCTGTTTTATCTGAGTTCAGTTTCAGACGGCTGTGTTTCATCCATTCGGCAACTTCT
Source organism: Lissotriton vulgaris (assembly GCF_964263255.1). NCBI lineage: Eukaryota > Metazoa > Chordata > Amphibia > Caudata > Salamandridae > Lissotriton > Lissotriton vulgaris. The sequence continues at coordinate 836,630,268 of NC_141699.1, forward strand.
TTCATTCCTTCGTGTAGGTTAGTTTTGGCGGTGCTGGGGTCCTTGGTGAGAGAAAGGATCAGTTGAGTGTCATCCGCGTAAGAGATGATGTTGAGGTTGTGTTGGCGGGCGATGGTCGCGAGGGGGCTCATGTATACGTTGAAGAGGGTGGGGCTGAGAGAGGATCCTTGTGGTACGCCACAGATGACTTCGGTGGCCTCGGACTTGAATGGTGGAAGGCGGACTCTCTGGGTTCTTCCGGTGAGGAACGAAGTGATCCATTCAAGTGCTTTTTCATGTATTCCGATGTTGGTGAGGCGTTGTAAAAGGGTGCTGTGGCAGACTGTGTCGAATGCTGCAGAGAGGTCGAGGAGGATGAGGGCGACTGTGTCTCCATTGTCCAGTAGAGTTCGAATGACGTCTGTTGCTGCGATGAGGGCGGTCTCAGTGCTGTGTTTTGCTCGGAAGCCAGATTGTGAGGAGTCGAGGGATTTGTTGGCTTCGAGAAAAGCGGCGAGCTGGATGTTGACAGCTTTCTCGATTACTTTGGCCGGGAATGGAAGGAGCGAGATGGGGCGGTAATTTTTGAGTTCGGTGGGGTCCGCTGTGGGTTTTTTCAGAAGGGCGGTGAGTTCAGCGTGTTTCCAGTTTTCCGGAAAGGTGGCGGAGTTGAAGGAGCAGTTGATGACGTCTCGGAGGTGCGGTGCTATGACGGAGTCTGCTTTGTTGAAGATGTGGTGAGGGCATGGGTCTGTGGGGGATCCTGAGTGGATGGAGTTCATTAGGCGGATGGTGTCCTCAGTGGAGATTGGGTTCCAGTCGTTAAGGGTGTTCGCGGGGGGAGAGTGTTCAGCATGTGGTTGGGTGGGTTGGGATCCGGGTTGGTTGTCGAAGCTGTTGTGGATGTCTGCAATCTTGTTGTGGAAGAATGAGGCTAGGGAGTCGCAGAGGGCTTGAGAGGGGGTGATGTCGTTGGAGTTGGCCGAGGGATTGGAAAACTCCTTGACGATGTTGAAAAGTTCCTTGCTGTTGTGGGCGTTGTTGTCAAGTCGATCCTTGAATGCTGTTTTCTTGGCCTTTCGGATTAGTTGGTGGTGAGTGCGGGTGGCGTTTTTGAAGGCGTCCTTGGTGCTGGTGGATGGGTCTTTTTTCCACGCTTTTTCAAGGGTGCGGCAGAGTTTCTTGGACTTCTTAAGATCATCGTTGAACCATGAGGCCTTCTTGTTGCCAGGTTTGCTTTGACGTTTTTTCAGTGGTGCTAAGGTGTCGGCGGTGTTGGATAACCATAGGGTGAAGTTGGCGGCGGCTAGGTTTGGGTCCGAGGAGTGGGCTGGGGTGTTTAGAAGGAGCGATGAGGAGATCTGGTCGGTGGTGATTTTGTTCCAGTTTCTTTGCAGAGTCGGTTGGAGGTGGTTGGTGGGTTTGGGCTTGTTGTAGGTGAAGTGAACGCAGCTGTGGTCAGTCCAGAGGAGATCCGTAGTGTGGCTGACGGAGACATGATTGCTGGAGGTGAAGATGGGGTCGAGTGTGTGACCTGCGATGTGGGTGGGGGAAGTGACAAGTTGTTTAAGTCCGAGGTTGTCCAGGAGGGTGGAGGTGTTGCGGTCGTTGATCTTTTCAAGGTGAAAGTTGAGGTCTCCCAGGAGGATGTATTCTTTGGAGGTGAGCGCGTGTGGAGTGATGAAGTCCGTGATGTCTTCACTGAATTTTGCGCGGGGTCCTGGTGGTCTGTAGAGGAGGGTGCCTCTGAGTGTGGTTTTGGGGTCGATGTGGATCTGGAAGTGAAGGTGTTCGGAGTTGGCGAGGTTGGCGTCAGAGCTGGTTGAGATGCGGATTGATTTCTTATGGACGATAGCGATTCCTCCTCCTGTGTGGCTGGTACGGTCTTTGCGAGTGATCTTATAGTCTTCAGGGATGGCAATGGTGATGTCTGGGGCGGAGGAAGCGTTCATCCATGTTTCCGTTAGGAAGGCGACGTCCGGGGAGGTGGTGTCTAGTAGATTCCATAGGTCAATGGCGTGCCTGTGGACTGAACGGGTGTTGAGAAGGATGCATTGTAGGTGGTTGGGGTCGGGAGTCAGTGGTGTGGTCGTAGCGGAGATGTTGTCGGTACCGCTGAATTTGCAGGAGTAGCAGGAGAAAGGTCCGTGGGTTTGTCCAGGGGCGGCTTGGACGCAGTTGGGGGCGCGACCGGGGTTAAGGGCTAGGAGGGAGGCGGCATCGTAGGCAAAGCGGGAGGGCTGGGCATTACGAGGACCAGGGGGTCTGGCGCTGGGTGCGGTCCAGGCGCGGACGGGCGTAGACGGGCTTACCTTTGGCGCACCTTCGGCGTGGCCGAAGCGCCAGGGCTTTTCCTCCTTTGCTACCCCTATTTCCACCTCACCAAGTGTGATATTTAGGGGAATAGTAGGCCATGTTCAGTCTATTGGACTAGAATTTTTAAAAACCTAGAGATCATAATCATGTGGGTTAATAATGCTAGAGAAGAATAGCACCCATTCCTCACAGCTAACATGGGACAGTAGTTCCGGTAAAGATTCATTTTTGAGAAATGGCGAGTTAACAGTTTCCCAAAAAAACTTATTATTAGATGTACCTGCAGCCAAAGATAGTTTATCCCATGCCTCCTCTTGGAGCTCCCTCTTCCCCAGCTTAAGGGCTAATTTATTATCTGATCTTACATTTTGAACTAATACCTTATTCCTAGGTCTACTACAAAGTGCTTGTTTTAGCTAGTTCAGAGACTGTGTGCATGAATAGTTAAACCAACCCCTACTTTGTGTAGGTTTTTCTCTGGATGGTGCAGTCATTATATTGTCGATAGTATCATTAATTTTACAGAAATTGATTAATATTGTTGTAGGTTTAACCTCCACTTTAAGGCAATCAGAAATCTCCGTACCACATTCTATTACAATGTTATTTAAAACTTTAGCTGGATTAATACCCTTCCACTTTATTCTTGTACCGTTTGGTCTAAACTAAGTAGTATTACCAAGTAATATTGCAACCTTTTGTTGCATTACAATTTTGTTGCCCCAAATAAACATGGGCATAATAACACAATTATGATCACTGAGTATCAATTGGGCGATCCTCAGGGTAGAGCATGGGTGTACAATACTTGTGGGTACTAAAACATGATCAATCGTATTATTAGCATTTCTTCCAATAAAGGTTGGTATGTCCCTACCATTTCTATCTTGTCACATTGCATTAAATCAAGATCATATTTAGCCAATACTGTATTTAGGGTATCTCCATAAATATTGTGTGGGAACTGTATACAATCATCCCCTTCATCGCTCTTAAACCCACAAACTTTAGTCATAGACAGTGGGCATATTGGTATATTAAAATCCCCGACCCATACAATTGCGAAGTTAGTATTCACTGCTTTAACCAAGTTATCTATCCCCTTCTCTAATTAAAGTACTACATTATGGCGAGTTGAATCAAAAATATTATTGTAAAAATTAACCAGAAAAACTTCCCACCCGTCTTTATAAAGCATCCAGAATATCTGCCAGTGGTTTCCTATTTTAATCTCCCTTCTGACTACCAAAGGCAATTTATTTGAAAAAAGAATTAGCAACCGACCTTTGCCTCTGCCTGCAGAGGAGGATGCAGTCAGACCCTTGGAGGTAAACCCTTCAAAATGTACATGATCTATACTCCAAGTTTCTTGCAGGCAGATTATATCATGTTCATTGATAAAATCCGTTTACACAAAGTGGAATCCACTCAAAGTGGTGGTGGTCCCTAAAGTGATGGGGAACACACAGTGTTGTTTAAATGCCCCTCACACACCAACAGGCCACTTGGTGTCATGCTTCAACATCGGGGCCTACGCACCCCTCTACGGGATGCGGCGTGCTACGACTCACAACTACGTAGGAGCACTAAGCAGTGAACTATGTGAGGGAGTGTGTTTCTAAAGGAAAGTGTGAGTGAAGTGAGGTGAAAAAGTGAGTTACTTAAAAAATACCTGGCACGTAGGAAAAAAATAATTTATTAAGTCCTCGGCTGGTATTATTAAAAAGGTGCAGAGTGGGGTTGTAGGTATACGTATTAGGGTATTACAACCACTTCACATAGTTCACTGCTTAGTGCTCCTACGTAGTCGTGAGTCGTAGCACGCTGCATCCCGTAGAGGGGTGCGAAGGCCCCAATGATGAAGCATGACACCAAGGGGCCTGTTGGTGTGTGAGGGGCATTTAAACAACACTGTGTGTTCCCCATCACTTTAGGGACCACCACCACTTACTGAGTGGATTCCACTTTGTTTAATCGCATTGCCAAGGGAGACTGAATCCACTGACTCTCTCTCTCCCCCCTCTGGTTATATCTTACTTCAATAATAAAATCTGCCCAGCCCAGTGAATCCTTTTTATTTGCCAGTCCGGCTATATTCCAAGTAACGGTAGTATAGCTGTTAACTGGCAGATTCCCTATATTATCATCTAGGTGTTCACATATGCTCACATCCTCCTCCCTAATAAATGGGTGTTTTACGGGTGTATTTGTGGCATTGGGTTGGGAATTAGGCATGGCTTGACAACGTTAAGTACTCTGTCTCCTGTCAGCTCTTCTCCTGTCGACCCATCACCATCGTGTCTAACCTCCATATTGGGTAGAAGGGCAGTGCTTTGTCAATCATTTTCTTGGAGTGTACTGAGTTTGAAATCTGTTAGACACTAATAATGCATAAAATGGCTGTGCTAGCACTGCCGGTTTAGCACTAAATTTCCCCTGATCTCCTCCCCATTATGTGTAGGCCTTAGATGTCTATATAAAAAAACCTAAAGGTAATAAAAATACATTGGAATCATGATGTAATGGTACAACCACTCTTTCCAAAGTGTTCCTAGCCCATTTGGGGCTCCTAAAATTGATGATAATACAATCACCTTGCAGTGACTTTTCTAAGGGGCCAATCCAGCTTACTCTTCTAGTTAAAAGTATCTGGTCACCGCTACCCACTGGGTAGCCACAATTCTTGTTTAACCAGTGTACCACTTTATTTTTTAAAGTATAATCCAATTCCTTTTTTACCCGGCTCAAGCTGAGGTACATTCACCAAAACTGCCACATATGGGCAGCATTCAGGGGGTAAATATATTGACATACCAGTGCTTCCCTTGGAGACCCCCATCTCATCTTGTTTATTTGGATTCATGATCAACTGGGCCCTTTCAATCCTATCCCCCCTCTGACAGGACGTGGTTGATTTGTCAGGGTCGTACTCTTGTAAGAGCGAGTTGGGGCCATATTAGCACCTATTTTGTTCTATAGGTGTTTTCTACCTTGTGCCCCCCCCCCCCCCAGTCCCTATTATTACCTCATGTACTAGTCACCATGCTAGCTGCGGTTGTCCCCTGTGAAAGTTGATCAACAGAACCCCCCGGTATCCCATTTGTCTTCTCCCTGGGATTTTCATTAATATGTTTTAATATACCTCTGAGCTTGACAGCTTCTCCATTGAGTTTGTCTAGTTTATCATGGAGTGGCGTTAATGATGCTTCTAGCTTTTGGGTTAAGAGGGCTACAATCTGGTTAATTTGTAAATCAGGCAGAAGCCCTTGATCAGGGGGATCTTTGTGTACATTGACAATTGAGTTCTGCAATGGGCCTTTCTTACTTTTATTAATAGTCCCTGTTTTCACCTGACTTTTCTTTCAACCCCTTTTCCTTTTCGTGGTAGGTCGACCACTAGGCGAATGCAGTCGTGGCGCATCAGGTGCCTTGTTGCTCATTACAGGGAACATCCTCTGCTTCTTGCTGGTGAATCCCACTACCCACCCCAGCCATGTCTTCCATCACCATGCCCGCACCTAATGAGATGCGTTCTGCCCTATCTATTTCAACATTAATTGCGCTAACCGCCTGCACTAGATTGGAATCAATGGTGGCACATGGGGGTCAGCTGCAGGTTTTTGTAGTTTGCGCTTCAACATCCTGACTATTACTGCTGTACCACTAAGAGCTGTGTCCTCAGAGTACAAAGTGCAAAGTGCAAAAATGCAGAATACATAAGATGCAAAAGTGCAAAAATGTCAAATGCCGATGGATACCAAAATGGGAGGGATCCAAGTAGGTTGAATATTGGGTTTTAGGGAGGGGATAAAAAAATACAGTGTAATAAAAAGGGTGAGGTATAGTATAATAATGACCCGCAAGACTTAGGCTAAAAATAAGATTAAATCAGAATTAATAACTTGTTAATTGTTAATCACCAAAAATTAATCACAACAACATTCAGTACATAAAATAGAATGTACAGTGTACTACACAAACCCTAATCAGACTGGCTTTACCTTAGACCAGTCTTCTCCTGTAAGCTACTATCCTTAGCTGCCAAGGTTTCAGATAGCTTGTGTGACATTTTTATAATGTTAGTGTAATTATGAGTGACATTCAGCGGCTATGAGTGACACTTTCTTGCGAGCAAAATCAAGCAATGAAGACGAGGGAAACATAAATATCTGGAAATGTACCCATTTGTGCAAGGAGAAACTCTAAACATCTTAAAACTGCTGCAAAGCACCAGAAATGGAAGTGCACTAGAATGTGTGAGAAGCCCCAGCTTGGAGCCTGCGCCAGCCTCACTGACAATGAACTCAACATTGTGCAGACTGCAGACAGTGACTGCAATGCTGAGCTTAGCTCAGGCGCTGTAAGTTTACTTATAGGGCAGTCTTCTGGCTCAGGAAGTTAGATAACATATCTCTGACACTCACTCCCCCACTATTACCTGCTGTCTCTTGTGCAGTAACCACAGACTGCATCAAAGGCAGCTTGTTCTATTCTGCGACAGCACCGCCCCTCAGATAGCAGTGCTGCGGAGAAATACCCAGTGCAATAAAACCAAGGTTCGAGGCATGTGGGCTGTTGAATTCATATCTGTGCATGGATCGCCGCCTAGTGTTGGGTCCGGATGATTGCACATTGTTGTCCTGGAAGAGTCTTCGAAGTATCACGAGATAGGTGGCTCCTCCCCTGGACTACAGTGCGCATGGGCATCCTCTCCATCCTCAGATTGTTTTTTCCTCCATTGGGTTCGGTTGTTACTATCTTAGCTCAAGTTAGGAAAACTTTCTACAAAGCCAAAAGGCTTTCGATAGCGTCGGTATCGTTTCGTTCGGTATTGGTGCCTTTGCTTCTAGAGGACATCAAGGACTCAACAGGTTTTTTCTTTCCACACTCTACCCAATCTTAGATCTGAAATGGAACAAAGTCCATTCAAGAGGTGTCTCCTTTGCAATGCAAAATACCCGCACATCGATGTCCACTCGGTGTGCAACAAGTGCCTGTCCCCAGACCATAACGAAGCCAACTGTATGGCCTGTGCCCGATTCAGGTCGAAGAAAACCCTCAAGATTCGACGCGCAGCTCGAGTGGAGTCTAAGAAGTCAGCGCCTGTTCCCGTGAACATCTTCGGGACCGAAGACTAGGAGGTCGTTGATCTGGAGGATCAGGAACACTGCTCCGATCTGGCTTCGGGCCATGACTCAGAGTATGACGCCGAAGACGAGGAGGTACAAGACGAAGACGAGAATGTCGTCGATGAGGTAGGAGATGACGTGGAGGCCCTTGGGGTCGTAGAAGATAGCTCGGGCGAAGAGCTAGGCCAACCCGGCTACACGGGGGCCGAAGATAACGCACTCAATATGGCTCAGGTCGAGGGATCACCACTAGGCCTTACCCAAGATCCACAATCTCGTTCTACAGCCACGCATAAAGGCCCGGCTTCGAACATTTCTAAAGAGCCTGCCGTTTCGAAACCGCCATCGGTCGATACAAAGAAATCTAAACCGACAGCATCTTTGCAGAAACCGAAAGGGCTTGTGCCTCTCGTCTGCTCCAAGGCCTCAAACCCCTCGGAGCCGAAGAAAAAGAAAATGGCAGTCCATGCCGGAAAACTCAAGAAGGTCGTCGAGCCAATGGTTGGGGCGCCGAAGACCAAGGTCAAGGCCGTCGACCCATCGACGCCGAAGGGTGTCGATTCGCACAAAAGGCTCGAACCGAAAGACGGGATTGATCCTCGGTCGAAGCCTACGGACAAGTCGAAGACTGGCTCCAAGGACCCTGTCGAGTCGACGCGACCCAGTCCGTTCATAGCCAAAGAAGTGTCTGAGTCGCTCCAACGCGTCAAGGATAAGGCTACATCGGTCGGACCGAAGAAGGCCCCAACGCCGAAGCTGGTCGGACAAGTTCAGACCGCGTCGGCACCTATCAAATTTGGGTTACCGCCGTTACCGTTACCGTGCGTCCGAAGATGATCGAGCCCAAACAATCTACCGGCGCCACTAAACATGTGTCGACGGAAATGGAGGCTGTGGAAGAGCCTGAAGACCAAGAGCCGAGACAATTCATCGACTCTGAAACTGGGAGACTGTCCATATACAAAAGAAAGTTAATGCCAGAGACTCCCATGGAATCGTATAGGATTCCCTTGAAGAAAAATAGACTTTCTACAACTTCTCCAGCTCTTGTGGAACCCCTCCATCACTATGGACAGGAACCTCAAAAGTTTTCCCCAACATACTCAGATGTGGAGACAGGGAATAATGACAATGAGAATGACCTCTATCATGTGGACACTGATCCTAATGATCAAGACCAACAATGGACGGACCCTGCTGACTCGAGGGATCCGCAGACTGGCCTGGACACTCATGTGTACAGTGTGAAAACGTCTCCTACTGAAGACACAACTGCGTTTAATTCCCTTATTGAGAGGGCAGCCAGTAATCATGACGTCGAGCTACATGCTGACCCTGTGGACGAAGACTTTCTGGTCGACACTTTTTCAACTTCAGAAAGGGCAGTCAAAACCCTACCCATGCTCAAAGGGGTCCTCAAGCATGCTGCTGACATTTTTAAAGATACCACTAGGGCCAGGGTGTTAAACCCAAGGATTGAGAAGAAATATAGGCCGGCCCCTGTGTCCCCTCCTTATATAAGGGGACAGTTGCCATTGGATTCATTGGTTGTTTCTAATGCACGTAAGAGAGCAAACTCCCAGACTACAGGTGATGCTCCTCCTCCTGACAAAGAGTCAAAGGTTATGGAAACTTCAGGAAAAAGAGTAGCTGCGCAGGCGGCTAACATCTGGCGCATTGCCAACACTCAGGCACTCTTGGCCAGATATGACCGGGCACATTATGATACCCTTGAGACACTATTGCAACACCTACCTGATCAGTACAAGGAGGGGGCAGAGCTACTCATCCAGGAGGGGAAACTCATAACCAATGCTTCTATCAAGTGCGCTCTAGACGCAGCGGACACTGCAGCCAGGGCCATCAACACTAGTGTTATGCTAAGACGACACGCCTGGTTGAGGATTTCAGGATTCAACCCTGACATTCAAACTTCTATCCTCAATCAGCCAGTTAACCCAGACTTCTTATTCGGACCTGAGGTTGACACCACCCTTGAGAAACTTAAAAAGGACACAGAGACTGCAAAGTCTATGGGAGCTCTGCAGTCACAGCAGTTTCGGGGTGGCTCCTTTCGTCGCTCCAGTACTAGAGGCCCCTCAAGAGGCCAGTCAACGCAACAGACCCAATACAATAAGGGAGGTACACAATCCACCTACAATAAGAACAACCGGGGTGGATATCGGGGAAACAACATCAAGGGCAGAGGCAGAGGAAACAACAGTTCCAGATCCTCTGCCAATACCAAACAGTGACGCCCTGTCACTGCCCCCTGACCATATAACACCTGTCGGGGGGGAGACTACAACAGTTCCTGCCGGTCTGGAAGTCCATCACCACAGACAGGTGGGTGAGAGACATTGTACAGTACGGGTATTGTCTGGAATTAACGTCCACTCCACCCAACATCCCACCAAGACAACGTCCTATGTCCGCAGAGCACTTACGCTTATTGCAGCAGGAGGTCGTCAGCATGCTGCAAAAAGGGGCCATTGAGCTCGTGCCTGTAGAAGACCAAGGGTCAGGGGTGTACTCTCTACTTTCTAATACCCAAAAAGGACGGGTCTCTCAGACCTATACTGGACCTCAGGCCTCTAAACAGTTGCATTCTGTCAGAGCATTTTCATATGCTCACCCTGCAACAGGTTCTGCCGTTACTCAGTCAGGGAGACTTCCTCGCAACGCTGGATCTAAAAGATGCGTATTTCCATATACCCATATACCCATCACACAGACAGTATCTCAGGTTCACTATTCAACATCAACATTATGAGTTCAAAGTCCTCCCTTTCGGAGTAACAACAGCACCCAGAGTGTTCACAAAGTGCCTGGCAACAGTAGCAGCACACCTCAGGAGACAGCACATACATGTCTACCCTTATCTGGACGACTGGCTTATTCAAGCAAAGGCGGCCCAGCAGTGTGCCAGCCACATGTCCCACACCATTCTGAGAATAAACAGCATGCAATTGCTGATACAGAAATTCAGACCTCAATGCTCGCTTCCAGCGAAGGTGTTCATGCAGTTGATAGGCATGATGGCCTCCTGCATTTTCATAGTCCCGCACGCGAGACTACATATGCGTCCGCTTCAGGAGTGCTTAGCACGTCAGTGGAATCAGGCTGAAGGACAGTTAAAAGACCTAGTGTTGGTGAGCGGTCGGGCATTCATCTCTCTGCATTGGTGGAACCCACGAAACCTTTGCAAGGGCCGACCGTTCCAAGAGCCTGTTCCACAAATTGTACTGACGGCGGACGCGTCTCTCCAGGGATGGGGAGCTCCTGTACTCCACTACACTGTGCAGGGACTATGGACGGCACAGCAAAAGAAGATTCACATCAACCTTCTGGAACTGATGGCAATCTTCATGGCAATGAAAGCTTTCAAGGTACACTTGTGCAACAAGGTCGGGTTGATCCGGACGGACAACCTGACTGCCATGTACTACATACAGAAGCAGGGAGGAACGCACTCTCCACAGTTGTCTCATCTGGCTCAGAGCATGTGGAAGTGGGCCATTCAGAGGAACATCTTCCTCATGGCGGAACACCTCCCGGGCAAAGACAACCAAATGGCGGATCTGCTCAGCAGACACAGCCACCTGATGCACGAGTGGGAGATACATCCATCAGTACTCCAACCGTACTTCCAAAGGTGGGGTCATCCAGAGATCGACCTGTTCGCCACAAGGGAGAACGCAAAATGCCAAAGCTTCGCAAGCAGGTTCCCACACCCACAGTCGCAGGGCAATGCGATATGGATGAACTGGTCAGGCAAATTTGCGTTCGCTTTTCCCCCAGCACCTTTGATACCGCTGGTGGCACGCAAACTACGGCAACACTCGATGACCCTCATCCTGTTTGCTCCAATGTGGGCACGCCAACCATGGTACACCACGTTTCTAGAACTAGTACCGCATCAAAGGCTATGCCTCACACCCAGGCTTTTGACACCGAGCCATGGAGACATTCAGCATCCAGATCCGCACCAGCTCAACCTGGCGATCTGGCTCCTGAAGTCCTAGAATTTGGCTACCTCAACTTGCCGCCAGAATGTATGAATATCATCAAGGAGGCAAGACGGCCCACAACCAGGGCATGCTATGCGGCTAAATGGAAAAGGTTTGTCATATATTGTACCAACAATGACATTAACCCACTGGATGCATCTATTCAAAACATTATCTGTTATTTGTTGCATTTATACAGATGTAATCTAGCATACAGTTCCATTCGTATACATTTATCCGCCATAGCAGCCTATCTTCAGAACAGGCAGCACCTCTCATTATTCAGAGTGCCTGCCATTAAAGCTTTTCTGGAAGGACTTAAAAGAGTAATCCCTCCCAGACACCCACCGTCACCAGTCTGGAACCTGAATGTGGTCCTCACCAGATTGATGGGACCACCTTTTGAACCTCTACACTCTTGTGAGATTCAATTTCTGACCTGGAAAGTTGCTTTCCTAGTGGCCATTACCTCAGTGAGGAGAGTTAGTGAACTCCAGGCATTAACCATTCAAGAGACATTCATCCAGGTCCACGCAAATAGGGTGGTATTACGCACCAACCCATTTGAAAAACATTTGAAAAACAACAACCTAGGCAACTAATATTTAAAACACAATAACAATAGAAATGAACAATTAGCTACAGCTGGCTACAAAACATGGTATTTTATTAAGTAATTAAAAAAATTGACAGATCAGTGACATAACACAATAATCAGGTTAAAATTTCACAGAACACATTATTGTAAAAAACATTATACAAAAGTTAATGAAAACACAAGTTAAAAATTATCTCTAGTAGATAGGTGGCACAATGAGTCTCTACGCGCGTTTCGGCGGCCAGCGCCATCTTCCTGGAGCAGCCACGCAAATTCTATAAAATGAAAGTACATATAGAATACATAATTATACATTTTGAAAATAACATATTTATACAGATTAAAATTCTAACATCAAAGATTTTAACTTTTGCAGCCAGTTAGTACTTATTGTAGTTATATTTCTTATTCTTCATCTTTATCATTGTCATTTCCTTGCGGTATTTTGCCTAAGTCCATGGAGATGGGGTCTTGAAAGCAGAGTAAGTGGACCTGACAGCAATGGGTATATTTACAACAGGCACAACATTATCTCTAGGTTTACTGTTTCTCCAATTTTCGGAAAAACTCAATAATAATGAGTCACTTTATAGCAGCTTGTATATGTAATTGCCTTCAATTCCAATAATGAATTACTAGTAACAATGGACGTAGAGTCCTTATATAGCAATATCCCGTTGACTGATGCAATGAGAACCACTAGTTGGTTTATTGATCTGCACAATATTCCATACCCCAAAAACTTCTTACCTGCCTGCCTTGAAATTGTACTATCTGAAAGAGACACGTTAGTGATAGATTCCTTACCTTAGAATATCCCCAGGCGTCAGACTGGATCCGGAAACTTTTGCGTAGCAATACCCCTGCGCGCCGGAAGGCGTCGTCTGCGGCTCCGCGTCCGTCGTCGGCGTCGTGAGCGCCGGGATGACGTTGTCGGAGTACTTAGACGGCGCCCATGCGCGCTGACGTCAGTTCTTCTTTTTTCCGCGCCAGCTAGCGCAGATCCGGAAGAAGCTCTACCCCCAGTCACTTTTTGACTGAAAATATTTTGATCCTTTTTGATCTTCTCTAAGTCGACTGTCTCGACTATTGGTGCCAGGGATGCCCGGGTTCAAGCCTTGTTCGAAGTGCGGCCGACCCATGTCGGTCACGGACCCCCATCGCCGGTGCCTGAAGTGCTTAGGCCTCGACCACGACGATCGAACCTGCGCCGACTGCCGGGCCCTGACGTCTAAGGCTAGGCGGGAGAGGTCCCGCAAGCGTCTCGAGCTGAGGCACTCGGCCCCGCGCCACTCCAGGTCCCGGTCCCGGTCCCACGGGAGGTCGAGGGACAGGTCGCGAGGTCGGAGTCATCGACGTTCCGGAAGTGGACACCGATCGTCTGGTTCCAAGTCCTCAGGTAAGAGGCATGAGAGGTCGGAGCGACACCATCGGTCCTCCGACCCGCCCCGACGCTCGCTCGATGCGGCCGGGGACTCGGACGACTCGCCCACACGGCTCCGCGGGAGTCGCAAGCGTCGCCGCCTGCCCCACACCTTCGGGTCCCTGGGCACGGCGCGTCGCAGGAGGAGGTCGAGAGGTACCTCATGGCCATGAGGGCCCTCCCTCCTCAGTCGGTTCCCGTGGCGCCTTCGGGCCGATCGGCTCCGTCTGGAGGTCCTTCCGGGTCGGGCGCTTCGGCCCCGACGACGTCGGGTGCTTCGGCCCCGGCGCCGCTGGCGACTTCGGTCCCGGCGCCGCGCGACCTCGCTGGATCCGGCTCCGGATCTGGGACCTCGCCGGTCGACCTTACGACCTCGCCGGCGCCGTCCCTTCAGGTGTCGTCCCCGGCAGCCGATGTGGTTGCCGCCCCCAATGCTTCCTACGATCCTACTCAGGAGTCGGAGGGGCGCCGCTGGGCGCCGATTCCGTCGGCCTTTGGAGACTTCTATCTCCACGAGGAGGCCCTGGCTGCTAATCCTGGTCTCCAGGAGCCAGGTGACAAGGAGCAATGGGAGGGGTCCGAGGACCCTCTGGCACGTGATTGCCAGTCACATCAGGACTGGACATATGAGCTTGGGGAGGCCAGTGGTATTGACACCTCGCCAGACACTGGATTTACGTCGCCCCCGACTGTGGCTTCGGAGGCGGGTTCTGCTTACTGCGTAGTGTTGACGAAGGCAGCTAAGGCCTTAAACCTTCAGCTCCCCGTCGCGGCCGTGAGGACTAATCTCCTCACTGAGGTCCTCAAACAGCAGTCCGGCTCCGCGGAGCCCCTCCTGCCGTTCAATGAGGCCTTGTGTGACGTTCTTCTGGGCACTTGGTCCAAGCCCGCCACAGGCCCCCCTGTGGACAGGAACGTGGCCAGACGCTACCGCCCGGCGCCGGGCGACCCATGCTTTTTGTCCACCCATCCCACCCCCGAGAGCCTGGTCATCCAGGCCTCTAACTCCCAAACCGCATTCCCGTCGGCCCCGCCCGACAGGGAATCCAAGAGATATGAGCAGTTCGGGAAGAAGGTCTTCTCGTCTGTGAGCCTAGGGCTACGGTCTGTTAACACCAACTGTCTCTTGGGCCGCTACACCCACACTCTGTGGGACACGGTTGCGGAGGTGCTGCCACAATGCCCTGAGGAGGTCAGGGCTAAACTCAGCCAAACCCTTGCGGACGGCCGAGATGCGGCACGCTTTTCTATCCGGTGTGGGCTGGATACCACGGACTCACTGGGCAGGGCGATGGCAACGACGGTGGCGGTTCGACGCCACGCCTGGTTGAGGTCCGCCAACTTCTCGGCCGATGTCCAGGCCACCCTCCTGGACATGCCGTTTGATGGCCGTCGCCTCTTCGGCGACAAGGCAGACCATGCGCTGGAACGTTTCAAGGACTCCAGGGCCACGGCCAAGTCCTTGGGCCTTACGGCCCCACGCCAGCAATCGGGTGCCTTTCGCTCCTTTCGTGGCCACGGAAGGGGCGCCCCACCACGGACCGTCAGCCACGCGCCGCAGAATGTTCAGCAACGCGGTGGCGGACGTGGGAACCGCCGTGGCGGTGGTCGGGGCCAGCGGCGAGGCCAGTCCACACCTCCCTCAGCAGCCCCCGCCTCAAAACCTTCCGAGTTTTCAGGCCCATGTGACGCCTGTGGGAGGCAGGGTTCGCCATCACCTCTCCCACTGGCATACAGTCACTTCGGACAGGTGGGTGCTGCAAATTGTCCGAAGGGGTTTCTCCCTCCCCTTCGAGTCTTCCCCTCCATCCATGCCACCTCAATACCACCGTGTGTCGGGGGATCACTTGCAACTTCTGCAAGAGGAGGTTTCGGCCCTCTTGGCCAAGAGGGCCATCGAGCGCGTTCCTGGGCCAGAAGTAGGACGTGGTTGTTACTCCCACTACTTTCTGGTACCCAAGAAGGGCAAAGGGGGCCTACGCCCTATCTTGGATCTGCGGAACGTCAACGGCTTCCTCCGGACGGAGAAGTTCAAGATGCTCACTTTGGCTCAGGTCCTGGCTGCCCTGGACCCGGGAGACTGGATGGTAGCGTTGGACTTGCAGGACGCCTATTTCCACATCCCCGTCCTGCCGGCCCACCGGCGTTACCTACGGTTCATGGTAGGCCAAGAGCACTTTCAGTTTACCGTGCTCCCCTTCGGCCTTGCCAGCGCCCCACGGGTGTTCACGAAGGTGATGGCGGTGGTCGCAGCCCATCTGCGCAGGCAGGGGGTATCAGTCTTCCCCTACCTCGACGACTGGTTGTTGAAGGCGGGCTCGCCCCAGACAGTCGTCAGCCACCTCCAGACTACGGCCGACCTCCTGCACTTGCTGGGGTTCTCCATCAATGTGCCAAAGTCACACCTGTGTCCCTCTCAAAAGCTCCTCTTCATCGGAGCGGTTCTCGACTCGGTGCAGTTTCGGGTTTACCCACCCGAACAGCGGGTTCGGGATATTCAGGCTCTGATTCCTGTCTTCAGGCCGTTATCCCGGGTCTCGGTCAGGTTGACGCTGCGGCTTCTGGGGCTGATGGCCTCCTGCATCCTTCTGGTGCGTCACGCCAGGTGGCGGATGCGGGCTCTGCAGTGGGACCTGAAGTTTCAGTGGGCCCAGCATCAGGGCAACCTGTCCGATCATGTCCTGATCTCAGAGGGCACTGCAATGCAACTGCAGTGGTGGCTCACGGACCGCGACTGGGTCAGTGGCAGACCCCTCTCCCTACCCCAGCCGGAGCACGTAGTTGTGACGGACGCATCCCTCCAGGGCTGGGGAGGCCACATGGGAGAGGCGGAGATCAGAGGCCTCTGGTCTCCGGCGGAGTCCCGGCTCCACATCAACCTTCTGGAGCTGCGGGCGATTCGTCTTGCACTGAAGGCATTCCTCCCCTCTGTCAGGGGGAGCGTAGTGCAAGTGTTCACCGACAACACCACCGCCATGTGGTACTGCAACAAACAGGGCGGTGTGGGGTCGTGGACCCTCTGCCAGGAGGCTCTGCGCCTCTGGCAGTGGCTGGAACATCAGGGCGTGACCCTGGTGGTTCATCACCTGGCAGGCTCTCTGAATGCCAGGGCGGACGAACTCAGCCGCCGGTGCATGATGGATCACGAATGGCGTCTGAACTCGGACGTGGCGCAAGGTCTCTTTCGACAGTGGGGAGAGCCTTGGTTAGATCTATTCGCCACAGAAGAGAACGCGCAATGTCAGCAGTTCTGCGCGTTGGAGTTTCCAAGGCGGCACTCGCTCGGAGACGCTTTTCGTCGCGAGTGGAGCTGCGGTCTGTTGTACGCCTTTCCGCCTATACCACTTCTGCCCAGAGTGCTGAAGAAGATCAGGCACGACCGGGCCCAGGTCGTCCTTGTGGCTCCGGACTGGGCACGAAGATACTGGTATCCCGAGCTACTCAGCATGTCAGTCGATCCCCCGATTCGTCTGCCTCTTCGGGAGGACCTTCTGTCGCAGCAGCAGGGGACGGTCCTGCACCCGAACCTGTCCAGTCTCCACCTACAAGCTTGGAGATTGAGCCGCGGCAGTTGAGGCCATTTGACTTGCCTTCCGAAGTCTGTGATATCATTCTGGCAGCCAGGCGTCCCTCCACAAAGTCGGTATACGCCTGCCGGTGGAACAGATTTGTGGCATGGTGCACAGCAAAGGCTGTGGATCCTCTCTCTGCACCCCTTTCGGAAGTGCTGCTCTTTCTTCTTTCCCTTGCCCAGCAGGGTTCTGCCTTGGGCACTCTTAAAGGGTACCTTTCTGCTCTATCAGCCTTCTTGAGGCTACCAGATCAGCCTTCTTTATTCAAGTCCCCTATTGTGAGTAGATTTCTGAAGGGCATCACGCACATGTTCCCTCCTGTTCCTTTCGTGATGCCCCAGTGGGACTTGAATCTGGTTCTCACCTATCTGATGTGTGCTCCCTTTGAGCCGCTTCATAACTGCCCTCTTCGTCTCCTTACTCTAAAGACGGCCTTCCTGGTTGCCATCACCTCTGCCAGGAGGGTGAGTGAGCTCCAGGCTCTTTCTTCTTCTCCACCTTTCCTGTCTGTTCATCCTGATAAGGTGGTGTTACGCACACGACCTTCCTTTCTGCCCAAGGTTGTCACGGCCTTCCACATCGGGCAGTCCATCACTTTGCCCACCTTCTTTCCGCCTCCGCATCCCTCGAAAGAGGAGGAGAGGCTCCACCGTCTGGATCCAAAACGTGCGCTCTCCTACTACCTAGATCGCACACGCCAATTCCGGGTGGATGACCAACTCTTCGTTGGTTACGTGGGCGCGAAGAAGGGAAAGGCTGTGCACAAGAGGACCATCTCTAGGTGGATCATCTTGTGTATCCAAGCATGTTACTCCATGGCGAGGAAGGAGCCCCCAGCTGGATTGCGGGCTCACTCCACTCGGGCCACGGCAACGACAACTGCCCTGGGCCGCGGTGTCCCCCTGCAGGACATTTGCCAGGCAGCTACGTGGGCCTCGCTGCACACGTTCGCAAGACACTACTGCCTGGACAGTCAAGTCCGGAGGGATGGCTTCTTTGGCCGTTCCGTCCTCCAGGACTTTCTGGTGTGATATTGGTTCGCAGACCCACCACCGGGGTTGGTATTGCTGGGGTATCTATTCTAAGGTAAGGAATCTATCACTAACGTGTCTCTTTCAGATGCACAAGTTACTACTTGTGTAACGATATATCTGTAAGAGACATTAGTTAGTGATAGATTCCTTACCGCCCACCCATCCTCCCCGTTCTGCGAACCGATATCTAGGGTTAAGGTCATCCCCTTTCAGGGCCCTAGTTTCATGGCACCAGTGTTAGTTCTATCATGGCTCTGCGTATCTGGCGCGGAAAAGCTGTGTTATCAGAACTGACGTCAGCGCGCATGGGCGCCGCCTAAGTACTCCCACGACGTCATCCCGGCGCTCACGACGCCGACGACGGACGCGGAGCCGCAGACGACGCCTACCGGCGCGCAGGGGTATTGCTACGCAAAAGTTTCCGGATCCAGTCTGACGCCTGGGGATATTCTAAGGTAAGGAATCTATCACTAACTAATGTCTCTTACAGATATATCGTTACACAAGTAGTAACTTGTGCAACAGAAAATATATTTGAGTTTGGGACCCATATTTACCGCCAGATCAAAGGCGTAAGTATGGGCGCTTCAGTAGCCCCATCGATAGCCAACCTTTTTATGGCGGCCTTCGAGAGAATTTATCCAGAATGAGGTCGCCCCCTTCTATGAGTCTGTCTCCCATTGGTCCAGATACATTGACGACATCTTCTTTGTCTGGACCGATGGGAGAGAGACTCTGGAGGAATTCCTCCGATGGATAAATGCAGCAAATCCTAACCTGCACTTTACTTCCCATATTAGTAACGAGAAAGTAGAATTTTTGTACATCGAGATAATAAATGATGCAGGGATTTTGAAAGTAGATCTCCATATAAAACCCACGGCGAGGAATACATTACTGCACTACCGTAGCTTCCACCCAAGAACGCAAAAAAACAGTATTCCTTTCTCCCAGTTCCTGCGCGTTAGGCGCAACTGTACAAGCCTAAGTGATTTTGACAGGCAAGCTTCAACAATGAGATCTAAATTTATCGAAAGAGGCTATCCCCATCGCCTAGTAAGAGATTCTTACAAACGAGCACGGTATTATGACCGAGACTGCCTTCTAAGAACCAAAACAACTAAACCTAGTGACCAAATAGTCTGTATAACAAAACATTCGACTATGAATGAAAAAGTAAAACAAGTTATAAACTCAAACTGGCATATACTAAATAGCAGTTGCTCTAGTGAACAGAAATTGATGAAGCCCCTCTTTGCACACAAAAGAAATAAAAACATAAAAGAATTTATTGTTCATTCCCGATTTAAAAACACTGTAAATGAAGAAAACTTGACTCAAGATTCATTTCTATTGTTATTGTGTTTTAAATATTAGTTGCCTAGGTTGTTGTTTTTCAAATGTATTACTTTCCCTGACCTAGGAACTATAAGATCCATGTACTCAGGGGGTCCTTGTTAAATATACGTAATTACGCACCAACCCTACATTTATGCCTAAGGTGATTTCCCAGTTCCACATGAACCAGACCATAGAACTGCCAGTTTTCTTTCCTTATCCGGAAAATGTTGCAGAGAGATCCCTACACACGTTAGATGTCAAAGGGGCTCTAATGTACTATATAGACAGAACAAATGATTTTAGAAAAAATAAACAGCTTTTTGTTGCCTTTTCTCCACAACACAAAGGCAACCCCATTTCCAAAGCAGGGATAGCCCGGTGGATCGTTAAGTGTATACAGATTTGCTATGCTAAGGCTAAAGGCACACTAACCATTCCACCACAAGCACACTCCACACGTAAGTTAGGAGCGTCCATGGCTTTCCTGGGGAATATTCCCTTAGAAGAGATATGTAAGGCAGCCACTTGGTCCACCACACATACATTTACGAAACACTACTGCGTAGATGTGCATTCTAAACAGCAGGCAGCTGTAGGATAGGCTGTTATCAAAACTCTTTTTCAGACTGCTGCAGCTGGCACGGGCAGCCTTCGCTAACAGGAGGGACTGCTATGTAATCTATGCACAGATATGAATTCAGTAGCCCACATGCCTCGAACCGAATATGCTACTTACCAGTATGCATCTGTTCTTGGCATGTAAACTGCTGACATTCATATCGCCCACCCTCCTCCCCGGCGCCCGTAGCAGCTGTAGCATTCAGAACTACTATCTAGCATGGACATCACTCACTGTATTACACTCCATCTCTGCCACAATGGCGAAAAACAATCATGAGGATGGAGAGGATGCCCATGCGCACTGTAGTCCAGGGGAGGAGCCACCTATCTCGTGATACTTCAAAGACTCTTCCAGGACAACAATGTGCAATCATCCGGACCCAACACTAGGCGGCGATCTTTGCACAGATATGAATGTCAGCAGCCCTACATGCCAAGAACAGATGCATACTGGTAAGTAGCACATTCAATATATTTTGTATGCTTCCATTACCATCATGCTCGGTGGGTTGCTGTCCTGTGGGGTGTACTATTGCTACAGTATGTCCTACAGAATTAAAACATTACAAAAAAACACAAATACAAAAAGGCCTCTCAAGCAACAACAAAAAAACAGCAATTATAATACCAGTGAAACTAAAAGAGCACCACAGCTATATAAGGGAGTAAATGGTAGCAGTGAGGCCCAATCTATATATATAAAAACGAAAGTATGTCTGTTTGTCCTTTATGCATTACTACACCATTCATCCGATCGGCATGAAACTTTGGGAAGTTGTTGAGTACACTCCCGCGAAGGTTTCTGGCAAAAAAAAGAAAAATTTGTTAAATATCGTCCCCCCCAGGGCCCTCATAATCTTTCCAATAATGAACGTTTATAGTGTACGGTGCGACTCGCTTTTGCAAAGACCATCTTCAAAGCACAAGGACAATCGCTGCATGTGTGTGGACTACATTTGGAGAATCCGTGCTTCTCACATGGACAACTGTATGTGGCCAGCTCACGCGTCGGAAAGCCTTCTGATTTATTTGTGTACGCACCAGACGGAAAAACAAAAAATACTGTGTATCCACAAGCACTCGAATAAATAAACAGAATGAAAACGACCCTTTAAAATGTTTTCCATATTGAAATGAATAAAGTTTCAATAAAAATGACACAATGTAAAATAAATCTTATCATAACAAGTTTCCTTAAATTTCCTTTCTTCTGAGATTGCTGCAACGCGCGACGGGTAAGCTAGTATTATATAAAATACAATCATGCCTCCTGATTCTTAATAAGCAGCCATGCACACTTTGTGCCCAGGTAAGTATTCAACACGTTTGTCTTTCCCCAACTTTCACATAACAAAACAAACTGCTTGACAGGACCCTCATTGGACCCTCATTACCTTTCTAAATACGTGCTTCGAGTATGAAATCAGCTAAACGTGAGAGAAGCGGGGCTGTCGATTATCGTGTCTCTGGATGCTTTCCTTCCTCATAACGAATGCTGTTAAAATAATCGCAATCACTTTAAGGAATTACGTTTAAAAAAAAGTTTATATGGACATTCACTTTGCTTAACATCACCCGCAATACCTGTCCATTTTTATTACATTTAAAAATGTCACCAGCCGCCACTTCACCAGAGTGTTCACAAAATTTCTAGCATGTGTGGTGGCTCACCTGAGAGCAAGGGGGATTCATTTATACCCATAACTAATCCTGGCATTAACAGAACAAATTCACCTTTACCAGAAGGAGCAAGCTCTGACAGTGAAGATAGTGGGGAAATTGATGCGTATAATGACTACCTGCATTCCAATAAAAACGGCACATGAGACCATAATATGAGTGGCTACAGAGCTAGTGGTCACAGGCGACAGTGAGTTGGGAGGATGTATTGGTTGTAACAGATACAGTCCACAGAGAACTGCAGTGGTGCAAGAAAACCAACATTATGATAGACAGGCCATTCAAACTTCCATCTCTTGCGGTCATCATCACAATTTACAACGTTCATTCGCACTAGGGGTTGGCCCACATTGGCAAACAAAAGAACAGGGGCCTATGGAGTCAACAAGCTGCAGTAAGTCACATGAATGTGTTGGAATTCAAGATGGTCTTCCTAGCATTGCAAGTGTTTTAAACACAGATAAGAAGTTTAGTACAATTCAAGATTGACAACTCAACACCATGTTTTACCTCAACAAACCAGGAAGGACAAGGTCACATGGACTTTCCATGCTAGCACAGGAAATTTCGACATGGGCCATACAGAGACACATGACACTGGTGGCAATACATATAGCAGGAATACAAAATAAAGAGGTGGACAGCTTAAGCAGCCAAGCAAGTACCTCCCGATTGGGAGCTGAAAGAACAAGTGGTAGATAATGTATTCAGAAGTGCAGTACACCATGTTTAGATCTCCTTTTGACCCAGGAAAAGGCAAAACGCAAAAGCGTTGCAGCAAGATTCACAAACTTCGGGTCACTGGGCAATGCCCTGTCGATAGAATGGTCAGGAAAATCTGCATACACCTTTCCCCCTCTCAATACCTTTGACAGCCATGACACAAATTTTTTTCTGCCCACAAGGGGGGGAGACAGACTTGGTTCTCCCACCCAGTAAAGATGGCACAGGGCAGAGTGCTACCACTGCCAGTGTGTAAGGACCTGCTAACAATGCCGAGGTGCATGGGGGGGCGGGGGAGACCAGTGTTTCATCCAGAGCCACACACACTCCGCTTGGCATAATGGCTCCTGAGGACATAGAGTTTGGGCACCTATCATTTTGTGTTCACAAGCCAGTAAAAGCAGCCCCCTGCATCCCCCCCCCCCCCTTAGCAACAGGGATATTCTACTTCAGAGGGTGCTTCTGTGAGCTGTTTATGCTGTATTTACTAGGGACTGTGCACTTCGTTTTTTTGGCCAGGAGAGGGAGCAAAGTTTTATTCAAACAGTATTGTTAGATTTCAAGTTAGTGAGACCTTTATCTGCAGAAGTCCAAAGTGTGGATTGAGCCTGTCTGTCTCCTAGGAGATCCTGAACAAACAGGAGAATCAGCTCTCCAGCCTCCAGCCCCAGGCCAGCAGACTATTGGCTATTCAGCTACCAGGCAACTTTGAGCCCTCCCCTCACACTTGCCCAGGCCCCTTAAGGCTTTGCTGGGTGCACCCCAAATCACTATCTTCCATCTTGTGAGTTGCAGCCTACATGTGCCCCAGATTGCAGTGAGCAGAGTCCAGGAAGTGGTAAGGAGACAGACTAGTGTTGTCTCTTCCCCCAAAACAAAAGTTGACAATTCAGTTTTCCCTCCAAATTTTTCCTTTGTTCTGTGCTAAGACCTGTATGTTAATAGTGCGCCCCCAGCCACCGTTTTGTGTTCACAAGCCAGTAAAACCAGCCCCCCTGCCTCCCCCCCCCCCCCCCCCCCCCCAACAACAGGGATATTCTACATCAGAGGGTGCTTGTGTGAGCTGTTTTAACTGTTTACTTGGGACTGTGCGTTTTTTGGTCTGGAGAGGGAGTACATTTTTATTCAAACAGTATTGTTAAATTTCAAGTTAGAGAGGCCTTTACCTGCAGAAGTCCAAAGTGTGGATTGAGCCTGTCTGTCTCCTAGGAGATTCTGAATAGGAGAATCCGCTTCCAACTCCCTGGCCAGCAAACCTTGTCTGAGGTCGCTAAAACCTTGTGGTCTGCTAGTGGATGGTACATGTGTACACTGATTGGTGGTTGTATCTGGTGTTTCGATTGGATTAGGGTTAGTGTCCTCATTGGTTGGGTATTTGAGGGTTCTGATTGTTTCTAGGGTCTGTGATTCAATCAATGTAGGGTTGGGACTAGGGTTAGGATTTCTATTGGAAGTAGGGACTGGGGCTTTCTATGTTATTGGTTGTTGGGAATAGGGTGGGACTATGGCTAGGGTTAGACCTTTAATTGGAAGTAGCGATTAGGGCTTCTGGTGTGATTGGTTGCTGGACTAATTGTGGGACTAGGAGTAGGGTTAGGCTTTCTATTGGAAGTAGGGACCAGGACTTCCTGTGCCATTGGTTGGTTGGGACTACTGGTAGGGCTACGGCCTCTATTGGACGTAGAGATCAGGGTTTTTTAACTGATTGGGTGCTTGGACTAGGGATAAGATTGGCTGTAAAGCCTTGGTCTCCTATTCTAGATTTTAGGGCTTGTGTGATTGGATAGTATTAGGCCTAGGGTTCCCATTGACTGAAGGGCTCACCTGATTACTAGGGCTATAAAAGGCCAGGATTAGGCCGTCTCAGCCTGGGTGTCCAGGCTAAGGGCAGAGAGGACAAGGGCAGTTGCCTGTTTGAGCTGGTTTGATACTGGACAGGGCCAGAAATGCTGCCCATTAACCCATTTAGCAATACCCAGCCCACAACATCCACATCCACAAACTTATGGTACTTATGGATCTATATATTTATCACTTACTTCTAATTTAGCATTATCTGAAAGAAACACGTTAGTGTTAGATTCCTTACCTTAGAATATCCCCAGGCGTCAGTCTGGATCCGGAAACTTTTGCGTAGCAGTACCCCTGCGCGTCGGTAGGCGTCGTCTGCAGGCGTCCCCTGCGGCTCCGCGTCCGTCGTCGGCGTCGTGCGCCGTGATGACGTCGCTGGAGTATATAGACGCCGCCTCCGCGCGCTGACGTCAGTTCTTCTTTTTTCCGCGCCAGTGGACGCAGATCTGAAGAGCAGTACTCCGGTCTTTGACCAAGTTTTTCGATTGTTTTTTCTCTTATTGTGCCTGATAGGATGCCTGGGTTCAAGAATTGCGATGACTGTGAGCGCACGATGTCGGTCACGGACCATCACCGCCTCTGTCTCCGGTGTCTGGGCCCCGACCACGACGTGGACTCCTGTGTCGACTGCCGGGCCCTCACCAACAAGGCTAGGCGGGAGCGGTCCCGCAAGCTACTGGAGCTCCGGGTGTCGGCCCCACGTCGGGACCGGGAGCGGTCCCGGTCCGGCCGGAGGTCGAGAGAGCGTTCGAGGGAGCGGTCGCGGAGCCGCGCCGAGCGTTCCGGAAGTCGACACCACTCGTCAGGCTCGTCAGGTAGGAAGCACAAGAAGTCGGGGCGTCGTCATCGTACCCCCGACTCCCTCCGACGCTCGCGCGATGCGGCCGGGGGCTCGGGTGACCCCAACCCCGCGGCTCCGCGAGAGTCGCCGGCGCGGCCTGCCTCATACCCTCCGGTCCCTGGGCATGGCGCGACGCCTGAGGAGATCGAGGCGTTCCTCATGGCCATGAGGGCGCTCGCTTCTCCGACGGGGCCTACGGTGCCTTCGGGCCCAGTGCTACCGTCTGGGGGCCCTGGCGGTTCGGGTGTCCCTGCCTCGGCGCCGTCGGGTGCTCCGGCCCCGGCGCCGCCGACGGCTCCGACCCCGGCGCCGCAAGGGCCTTCGGGATCGGCGCCGGCTGGTCTTCCGGCCTCCCCGGCGCCGTTGCCATCGGGGTTACCCCCGACGCCGCCCCCGCGCGGCGCCGGTTCTCCAGTGCCGGCTCCGGCCGGCGGTGGGGTTCCGGCGCCGGCTCCGGGCGGCGCCGTCCCCTTACCTTCTCCGACGCCGGACGCGGCGCCGGACGGGCGTCGCTCGACGCCGGTCCCGGCGCCGATGGGGCCCATGAACCCCGAGGAGCCGGTCTTCATCATTGACTCCGAATACGGAGAGGATGAGGAGTACGGTGAAGGTTGGGAGGGGTCCGAGGACCCTCTGTCACGCGAGTGCCAGTATGACCCGGACTGGACAGGTGACTTGGGGGATGCCAGTGGTTTGGACGACTCTCCTAACCCTGGTTTGATCTCTCCTCCTTCCGTGGCATCGGTGGAGGGAGCTGCCTATTCTGTGGTGCTGATGAGGGCTGCCAAGGCCTTACACCTTGAGCTCCCCGTCGCGGCCGTGAGGCCTAACATCCTCACCGAGGTCTTCAAACCGCAGTCATGCCCACAGGAGCCACTGCTGCCGTTTAATGAAGCCTTGTCAGACGTTCTGTTGGGCACGTGGTCCAGGCCCGCTTCAGGTGCGCCTGTTGATCGGAACGTGACCAGGCGCCACCGTCCTTGTCCGGACGACCCCAAGTACCTGTCTACCCACCCCACTCCTGAGAGTCTGGTGATCCAGGCCTCGACCTCCCAGTCCGCATTCCCGTCGGCCCCGCCCGACCGGGAATCCAAGAGGTATGACCAGTTTGGCAAAAAGGTCTTCTCGTCCATTAGTTTGGGCCTGCGGTCTTGCAACACCGCTTGCCTCTTGGGCCGCTACACCCACTCTGTGTGGGATACGGTCGCGGAACTGCTGCCAGAATGCCCCATGGAGGTGCGGGCAAAACTCGGTCAAGCTGTGGCTGAGGGCCGGGATGCAGCGAAATATTCAATACGGTGTGGTCTTGATACGACCGACTCGCTGGGCAGGGCTATGTCAACGACGGTGGCGATTCGTCGCCACGCCTGGCTGAGATCCGCCAATTTTTCGGCTGATGTCCAGAATACATTGATGGACATGCCGTTTGATGGCTGTCACCTGTTCGGTGACAAGGCGGACCACGCGCTGGAACGCTTCAAGGACTCCAGGGTCACGGCCAAATCCTTGGGTCTCTCGACCCAGCGTCAGCAAACGGGTTCGTTTCGTCCCTTTCGTGGCCAAGGAAGGGGCGCCCCCACACGTGCTGCCAGCCACGCGCCGCAACAATCCTTTCAACGCGGTGGCGGCCGTGGAGACCGCCGTGGTGGCGGTCGGGGACAACGGCGGGGTCAGACCACACCTTCCCCCGCAGCATCTACCCCAAAATCCTCCTAGTCCGTGCTTTCGGCCCCATGTGACGCCAGTGGGTGGCAGGGTTCGCCATCACCACGCTCACTGGCGCACGATCACTTCGGACAGGTGGGTGCTGCAAATCGTCCGAAGGGGCTACTCCCTCCCCTTCGAGACCTCTCCTCCAGCCATGCCACCGCAGAACCACCGTGTGTCGGGGGACCACTTTACACTTCTGCAGGAGGAAGTTACGGCCCTCTTGGCCAAGGGGGCCATCGAGCGCGTTCCTGGGCCAGAAGTAGGGCGTGGTTGCTATTCCCACTACTTTCTGGTGCCCAAGAAGGACAAGGGGGGCCTACGTCCTATCTTGGATCTAAGGAACGTCAACGGCTTCCTCAGGAAGGAGAAGTTAAAGATGTTGACGTTAGCTCAGGTCTTGGCTGCTCTAGACCCACAAGACTGGATGGTAGCGTTGGACTTGCAGGACGCCTATTTTCACATCCCCGTCCTGCCGGCCCACCGGCGTTACCTGCGGTTCACGGTAGGCCTGGAGCACTTTCAGTTTATCGTGCTTCCCTTCGGCCTTACCAGCGCCCCACGGGTGTTCACAAAGGTGATGGCGGTGGTCGCAGCCCATCTGCGCAGGTTGGGGGTTTCAGTCTTCCCCTACCTAGACGATTGGTTGTTGAAGGCGGGCTCGCCCCAAACAGTCGTCCACCACCTTCAGATGACGGCAGACCTCTTGCACGACCTGGGGTTCTCCATCAACGTGCCGAAATCACACCTGTGTCCCTCTCAAAAGCTCCTTTTCATCGGAGCGGTTCTGGACTCGGCGCAGTTTCGGGTTTATCCTCCGGAACGGCGGGTTCGGGATATTCAGGCTTTGATTCCCATCTTTCAGCCGCTATCCCGAGTCTCGGTCAGGTTGACGCTGCGGCTGCTGGGACTGATGGCTTCCTGCATCCTTCTGGTGCATCACGCCAGGTGGCGGATGCGGGCTCTGCAGTGGGACCTGAAGTTTCAGTGGGCCCAGCATCAGGGCAACTTGTCCGACCACGTCTTGATCTCGGAGGGCACTGCGAGACAACTGCAGTGGTGGCTTACGGACCGCGATTGGGTCAGGGGCAAGTCCCTCTCCCTTCCCCAACCGGAGCACGTTGTCGTGACTGACGCGTCCCTCCAGGGCTGGGGTGGCCACTTGGGAGAGGCAGAGATCAGAGGCATCTGGTCTCCGGCGGAGTCCCGGCTCCATATCAATCTGTTGGAGCTGCGGGCGATTCGTCTGGCACTGAAGGCATTCCTCCCCTTTGTCAACGGGAGTGTAGTGCAGGTGTTGCCCGACAACACCACCGCCATGTGGTACTGCAACAAACAGGGCGGAGTGGGGTCGTGGACCCTTTGCCAGGAGGCTCTGCGCCTCTGGCAATGGCTGGAACGTCAGGGCGTGACTCTGACGGTTCAACACCTGGCAGGTTCTCTGAACGCCAGGGCGGACGAACTCAGCCGTCGGTGCTCGATGGATCACGAATGGCGTCTGAACTCGGACGTGGCGCAAGGCATCTTTCTGCAATGGGGAGAGCCTTGGTTAGATCTATTCGCCACAGAAGAGAACGCGAAATGTCATCAGTTCTGCGCGTTGGAGTTTCCAAGACGGCACTCGCACGGCGACGCCTTTCGGCGCGAGTGGAGTTGCGGTCTGTTGTACGCCTTTCCGCCTATACCACTTCTGCCCAGAGTGCTGAAGAAGATCAGGCGCGACCGGGCCCAAGTTATCCTTGTGGCTCCGGACTGGGCTCGAAGGTACTGGTATCCCGAGCTACTCAGCATGTCAGTCGGTCCCCCGATCCGCCTGCCCCTTCAGGAGGACCTTCTGTCGCAGCAGCAGGGGACGGTCCTCCACCCGAACCTGTCCAGTCTCCACCTCCATGCTTGGAGATTGAGCGGCGGCAGTTGAGGCCATTTGACTTGCCTCCTGAAGTCTGTGATGTTATTCTGGCAGCCAGGCGTCCCTCCACTAAGTCGGTATACGCCTGTCGGTGGAACAGATTTGTGGCATGGTGCACAGCAAAGGCTGTGGATCCTCTTTCTGCCCCTCTTTCGGAGGTTCTTCTGTTTCTTCTTTCTCTTGCCCAGCAGGGCTCTGCTGTCATGTGCTTATCTAGGTTCCTGATCGATACTGTGACCTTATGCCCCTATTCGGCTATAAATCCATTTATTCCCTATATTGGCATAACCGTTCAAGTGCGATTTTCTGTAAAGTCATCTCTGGCCTCACACGAGCAGAGCCACAGAGCCACATTCCAGCATGACTCTCTGCTACTTCCTTTGCGACCAATTAGTGCAATGACAGAGCAGCAGTCACTATCTGATATTCCTAGATAACACTCCGAGTTCTTCAACAAGATAAAAACTTAGCAAACCTGGAAATCCCCGCTTGCTATGTTTTGATTAGTAATGGAACTCTAATGAGCAACTGATAGCTGCCACTTCCTAGTGACATCTTTAATTGACGTCTTATGTCCAGCAAACTTGCGTCAAACCCGGCACCTGTCAGGTATAAATATTACCAACGTTGCCTTAAGCAATACGAAGCTGTGAGCTGTGAGAGCGAAGCTAACTGCTGTTGAGCGTTGCCTGTCGCTGCAGCCTGCTATCCTGTGGTGGTGAAGCTACTGATTACCATTATCGCCGCTACAGCGCGACCTATGGTGCAGTACGCTTGAGGAGCCGTGCAGCCGTCCTCTGCGAAGACATCCAGCCCAGCTGCCCGCGGACGCTGTCACCCCTCCTTCCTCCAGACGCGCTGAGAGAAGCCGCTGCCTTTCTCGTGCAGAGAAATCCAGTCCTGGCGCTTCCAGTTTACCCTCGCAGGTGACTGGGATATCGAGAGAGACCCCTGAAGGAGATACCAATCCTCCATCATTCTATTCAGAGGTATGGTGTTGACTAAACCCTTAGACGAGAATTCTTGAAACAAACCTTGGCAAAACCAACTTAACTTAAGCTACTTACTTACTCCCCTTCTCACGTGTTAGGCTTAGGTCAGGCACACTGGGGTAGGCTTAGTTAGAAGCACCAGTTGAGTATGTTAGCCTAATGTATATATGACTGTATATATGTTTTATTACTTTTAAACCATTGTATGGCTAAGAAACCATATCAATGCTTTTACAGTTCTATTTCGCTATTCTTATCTTACTGTACGTACTTTTCATAATAACAGTTATTGCAATTGTGGCAATACATTTCTCTTGTATGAGAAGAAAGACTGTTCAATAAATGTTAACCTTTATTGATAAACGCCCGTCTCTCTATTCTCTACATACTGTGAAAGTAAACTGCACTAGACTGACTGAGTGAAATCTATGTCTATTGTTTCACACGACCCTAGAGATCGACTCTTGATCTGAGGAGCAAAGTTGTCATGTTGCACGGTTGTTGGAAAGCTGAATCCCTTCTTGTCTGTGCCAAGGAAGCTGATCACTTCCTATGCAGAGAAGAAAGTTTCCAGTGACCTCTGAGCTAGTTGGTAACACAACCCAATTAAGTTTAGCATAGTCAGTGGAGGCCTGGAATATCCGCAGTTCCACGTCGATACTACTGTTTATGTTATTCCAATGCGCAGGGCCTAGTGGGAAACTAGGAACTACACTACATGGCGCCCAACGTTTGGTAAGGCGATAAACTAACGTAAGACTTGTAGAGTAACTCAGTCGTGCATATTTCACACCCCTTTCTCCCGTAAATACTCCAATAGACGTCTGGAGTGGGTGAAAGGTTAAAATCCGCCCGACCTTAGTAGGAAGAGATTCCTATGTAAAGCTCTGGTTTATTCAACGTTGAAGGATACAGTGTTCCAAAATATTGTGCATCTAATCTTTGTCTCCTTGGAGACCTACTCTGCAAAAACTGCATTTATACAATGTCAGTAGAAAACAACGGCACCACTGGGGCCGCAGTAGATGCGACTCAGCAAGGTCCCGAATACACAGACCCGGGTGCTATTATCATCCCGGTCCAGTTAAGAAGATCTATAACTTTAAAACTTATAGAAAACGGACTGCCACCTCAAGGTGGTACAGTAATTTTCGTGATAGAGGCTCACGAGTATCGGCAGACAGAGGTATTCTATTCATGGATAAACTTTCCAGCGGTAAACGCTATAACACAAGAGTTTCACTATTACAAAATAGAGGAACCTCCGGAAGAGTACGCTCCTTTCGAGGAGGTTGAAATTCCACTTAAATTTCAAGAGCACCTGCTCTGGTTTAATGGCGCCCTAAAACACAATGATCACATAACCAGGCTCGGTCCACTAGGTAGACCAGGAGCCACGTGGCCGGTTCTAGCCAGCTACACACCACATCCTGACATTGCAAAAATGTCTAGAGAAGAGCTGTTAGCACAGCTAAACACATTAATAAAAATACATAGGCAATTAGTCCAATATGTAATGCGGACTGTAACAGTCCAGCCAGCTGTTAATTCACACCAGCTGACCCCTCATCAGGGGAACACAAATAAAATTACACCACAGAACATACAGTCATGTCTTGGTAAAACACCCGTAAAACGGGAACAAATTCCTTTCTGGTTAGCCCAGAAAATCACTCAAATAGAGGCAGTATTTCCTGATACTACCCCTATTGAGAAACACAGAATCTTGACCATCTGCCTTCCTATGGGAATCGCACCACACGTGGAGGACTGCGACACTTGGGGTACAGTCTTTGCTTCCATTTACACAAAAACACACAGTGTTCCGTCTATGGCGGTAATACCAGACGTGCTAAAACAGATTCAAAATGAATTCGGTCCAGAACCAGCTTTAAATCTAGGTATGAAATTACTGAAAGACTTCAAGCAGGTCACGGCTATATTATTAGCCAATGTAAAGGGAGAAGCAGCATCTGTGGCGATTCGCCAGAAGTTGAAGGAAACAGATATAAAAGATCCTGTTGAGCTTGCAAAAATCATAGAAAAATGCTATGAAGAATTAGGTAGAGACAGCTTGGGTGGGAAACCAGTTAAGCCCCAACTGCTCGAAAATCCTGAAAAATTATTTATTAAAAATAATTTAAACACTCCTAAAAAAAGCTGGGATGGAAATAAACAATCCACTCCCAAGGAAAAAGTTTTCCAGTCCAGAGGAAGGTCTCCTCGACGGAGGGAGAGAACTCCGACTCGAGAACGCAAGTCTCCCCAGAGGGAGCCCTCTGAGAAAAGATATAACCTTAGAAATAGGGATAATATAAAAAGACCTGATAGATATCAAAGTATTGATACACGTCCCTCTCGATCTCTTCCACAGAATTCGGAAAGAAGAGGACGGTCAGACCCAGGAGAGCACACCAAGTCCAAAGACAAGGAACCTGCTCAAAATAAGAAATCTCAATTTCAGAAAAAGAAGGTAGCCAGTATTAGAGTAATCAACCATGCCGAGAATACTGAGGACACAGTTGAAAAACGGGGAGTGGGCATTGACAATGTTGGACAGTGCAGCAGAAATCAGTATAGCGCGCAAGATCTTGATGAGTCATCTGGAGACAGTGGACACGAATGAATACATTCAGGTTGAAACTGCCGACGCCAGACTTAGCGAGCCCCATAAAATATACGAAATAACATTGCGTATAGAGGGTGATAAGACTAGGAAAATTAAGGGTCTATTTTGGGATAAGCTCTCAAAAGGCTATGATATTCTGTTAGCTGAAAAAGATTGGCCCCCAGAGTTTGTCAGGGAGTGCCCTCGTGGCGAAGAAGTGATTATGCCTGCCTTCTCGAATCACATACCGATTCACAAAAAATACACATATGCAAGGAAATGGGCAGTGGCCCAGGCACCTGCATTGTATAAAAATCATGTAGGATGGGATGAGGATTCTACGCCTCACAAAATCCAACTAAAAAGTGAACCAACTGCCCAACGGCAGTATCCCATAAAGCAAGAAGCTAAAAAACAGGTCAGGGAGATCTTAGATCAACTTGAGTACCAGGGGGTGATTGAAACATGCACCTCTCAAATGAACAATCCTTTGTTTCCTGTCTCCAAGCCAGACAATTCATATCGTCTAGTTTTGGACTACAGACACCTTAATACATGTTGCAAAACTTTTGCAGTACAAAACTCGCATAGTGCAGCCCTAATGAATAACATAGTTAGGAAAAAATACAAAACGACATTAGACATTTCTAATGGTTTCTTTTGTCAAAACATTGCACCAGAAAGCAGATACTTGACCGCTTTCTCCGCATTTGGGTCACAGAAAAAATTCTGTCGACTCCCACAGGGGTTCAAGAACAGCCCAGGACTATTCTCAGCTAGGGTAACAGAGTTACTACAAATCTATGATGATGAAGCATTATCTTACGTAGATGATATTTATCTCACAGACGTGAAGAATGTGGAGAATAAATCCTACAATGCAGCATGTGCGATTATTAAAGGTCGTTGGCTGTGCGGTAAATTCAGACCGAAAATAACAAAAACTGAATCTGTAAGAAACTGTTCGGTTCAGAGAACTGAAATCAGATCTTTAAAGATGGCGCTCGAAAATGCAGAACGCGAATTCCCCACACTTATCGTGTGCGATTCTCATTTTTGCGTCAATTCTTACAACAACAAACTGCAGAGTTGGATCGAAAACGACTACAAAGATGACACAGGTGCCACAATAAAGCATAAATTGCTCTGGAACGAGGTAGCTCTTTTAAGTAAAGAACTACAAAAGACTCACGTGATTCACGCACAGAGTCTTCAACGTGATGGCGTTCACGTTGCAGGGAATTCATTGGCTAATACAGCCACCGCGGAAGCAACTAACCCGGCTTCCGTAGCCACAAAAAAGCGTACAGATAAGTATATAGACGGGGAAACCATGCTGGCAGTAAAAACGACCGTAAAAGGCGACTGTGCAGCACTACCCGTAAACTATCCACTCAATTATGCATACATAATCGATGCAAACTCCGTTCCTTTTGCTCGAATCCCTAGAGTGGGGGATAGAGTAATTCCAAACATGAACAGGAGAATATTTTTAATAGCAGACGCACACATGGGTTTGGGTCTAAGGCACAGAGAGATCAAGGAATCACTGACTGAATTACAATCAGTATTCTGGTGGCCGGGAATGAGTGTAGAACACCAAATATATGCAAACAACTGTGAAAATTGTAATAGGGATCGCAGTAAGGAACCTTGCTACCGGCTACCAGTCAGAAAGAGCGTAACGCTGCCTACACCCCACCCTGCGTCCTATTAACAGTTAAGGCGAAAAGCACTTAAAAAAAAATGAGGTCTCCAGCGCTCGGCTGACGCTAGAACGGTTATAAAAGATTAGCGAGTCCATATCGGCACATACGCAATTACCACGTTCCATTCTGACCAGGGTCCTGCTTTCAGCTCTCGAGCCTATAAGGAGGCCATGGCCAGCATGGGAATTGGGTTGTGGTATTCTTGTCCGTCGCATCCCGAAGGGAATAGTGTGGTAGAAAGAAAAAACCGGGACATAAAGCAATCTATAACAGCGAAGGTATTAGGTTCAGGCGCTGGGTGGGTCAAACATTTAATAAGTGTCCAGACTAGTCTTAACAACATGCCAAGAAATTCTCTAAAAGGTTTCAGCCCATACGAACTATTGTTCGGAATAAGAATGAACGTTCAGGACCTCGATAGTCAGATGTCAGTGGTACAAGCAGAAACAAAGCAGTTTGAAGTAAAAGACCGTTTGGCTGTTTTACAGGAACTGAATGAAACAAGAAAATCATTAAGCAACATAAAGTTAAAGCAACAGCCAAATACCACTGACGAGGCACCACCCGCAACAGCCCCAGCAAGGCCTGTCTGGATTCCAAAGATTGGGGATCTAGTCAGAGAAAAGATCGCGGTTAAGAAGGAATTTGGGCCTTCTTACAGAAAAGCAGTACCTGTCTTAGCAGTCACCGGAACAAGATCAGTTGTGCTACCGCCCCTTGCTGGTAAAAAGGAGAA
Source organism: Lissotriton vulgaris (assembly GCF_964263255.1). Taxonomy (NCBI): domain Eukaryota; kingdom Metazoa; phylum Chordata; class Amphibia; order Caudata; family Salamandridae; genus Lissotriton; species Lissotriton vulgaris. The sequence goes on from NC_141699.1 coordinate 836,665,047, forward strand.
CAGAGTCATGTCCATCGATCTGGTAAAACCACAAGCATGTGGCCTATAATCAACAGTAGGCCCAGTGGACTCCCAAGAAACAACAGAATACCCAAACTTGCAACAATTCAAGAGGTTCAAACTGAAAGACTAATCACATTCGATCAGCCTGCAGTGCACAATGAAGGACTATGCAATAATGCCATGGAACTCGTGCCTCTTGAAACACAGCTTGAAACAGTTCGTCAAGAAACAACACCAGTCTACACTAATGTGGCATCAGAAAGTGCTACCGAGAGACAGATTGAAAAAACAATCCCATCAATTGACAGAACTGCCTCTGGTTATTTCATCAACTTCGACAACTTCTCTGAAGATTTTAACGACCCCGAAGTGATGCCAGAAACAAAAAAGTATTCTAAAGAAAATACAACAGGACTCCTTCAACAAATCAAAGAACTATATCTGGATTCACCGTTGATTGAGCATTGGATTATCTCAGGGGTATTCATACTACTACTATGCCTAATTTTAGTTTTAATTTTAGGGAAGTTCATTACAATTGAATGGACACAGCAAGTCAGAACATCAACCTAGTCCTGAAACCACACAGATCATCCCACGTGAAGAAAAGAGAACTGTCAACAGTAAATGTCACAGCAATTCCAATACCTGGTGGGGTAGTATGGGAGAAAACAGACTATGAGATCTATGGTCCGGTCGAAATCCTGAAGTATCCTCATCAACTAAAGGTTTCCTTAAGTGACTTTGTGACACCTAGTACATTCTCTGATGATTGGGACTTTAACAGTATTAATGACATGATGTCTGATTTAGTAATGTCAGCTAGATTCACAGATCATGATTATTTACAAGGTTCATCTAGTTATGAGCAGTTATTCTGTTACACCCACTATGGGGATCATTACTTGCATAAATCTGCACAGCCTAGAAATGTTTTTATGTATAATCAATGGGAACATTGTTCTACACCACCTAAAAGCAGTTCTAAAGCATTTTTTGAGAAATTCAAATATTTTTCAGGGTTTAACACCAGTGATGCAGAAACGTTTTATTATAAACTGTTAGATAAAACAGGAATGAAAACAATGCTGACAAATTCTAAATTGATATATTCAGAAGCATTTTATGACAAAATGATGACATTTGGTTTTGATTATTGGAAAAATAATATTGAAACGAAATCAATTTGGGGTACAAAAGATTGGCAGGTGCAAGGCATAGAAGCACTGTTTAGAACCTGCATGATACCAGAACAAATGTTATTTTTAAATGACACTGTACACCAAACATCTTGTCTTGGCCTAGCTAAGAACAAAGAAATGAAAACACCGTCTATACCAAAGCCAATAGCTGAGAATACAACTGCAAATAATGAGTTAGACGTGTCACACATTTTACATTTCAACAGAACACATCCTGATTGGAAAAAGTGGTTAATCTGGCCTACAGACACAAATAGCTGTCAAGATAGATTCCTGAACAAAACACAGGGTTTAAAAATGACCAGATTAGACCCTAGATATTCCCAGAGACAACATCCAGGAATTATAACCACATACAGTGTAGGGAAACTCTGCCTTGAATGGCTAACTACATCCACACTGGCTGAAATTAAGCAACACTTGTCTTTATTAAAAGATGGTGCTGATTTGCGCGATTTCATTCTTGGACCACGCAAACAGCGTCAAAAGCGTTTCATAGCGACCAGCATCTATGCTGCTTACAACGAGGCTTGGAAAGTAAAGCAAATTGAAACAGCTGTAAAAATACGAGAAATTGATCGTATTAATTTGGAAAAATCACTTTCTGTGGTAGACAATGGGTTAATGACTCTGTCTTCAAGAATATATTCTTTGGACAATATTGTATCCTCTGCCTTTGATGTGATAGACAGAGATTTGCTAATGTTACAACATGGCCAGTCTCAATTACGCTCTATTATAGAACTAGGCTGGACGCTGCAAAATCTTCGTTCAGGCTATGTGCCTTGGCGTCTGATAAACACAACGTCATTATTTTCCATTTTTAACCTTACTGATAAACAGATCAGTTTGGCACAGAAAGGAGCAGACTATACAATTTTGAGCATCGAGAAACTCGAGAGATTATCATTGACAATGTCAGAGAGCCCTGTCATTGAATGGATAATACACGGAATTATCACAATTCCGATAACAACTTTCCGATTTCATAAATGCCTTGAGTACATACCTGCTGGCCAATATGAACAATTGGGTAAAGGATATGTAAAATCCGAATGGAAATTACCATACACTCATTCTTGCTATAGTGACAGCGACAAAAATGTATTTCTTAGTGGTGACAACTGTAAACACTCACTAAGCGGTATACTTTTGTGTCAGGGTATTAATTTACACGGAGCATGTGATGGCAATTCAAACAACCTTTCATGCCACCAGCTAGTCACACCTGCAACTCAGATAGAGCCCTTCTTTATGCAACTCGCAAACGGGAGTTACATTCTAAGAACGGATCACAGGTGCTGTGGCCTCGCGCCCGGAAAAAGTTATCTAGTACAAGTAACGTCCATGGTCAAATGTTGCATGCAAGCATTGTTCCCGAGCGGGCCTCCAGACTTAGTGACTCCCATCTGGCCTCGTCTGAATCTCTATTCTATACGAATTGATACATTAAGCAAAATGAAATCTGTGCTTTTACAGACAACAGTGCCTATAACGTCATCTAAAGAGACGTATGATCTTCTAGTCGCAAGGACGGCTTCTGAGGTCCATGACCTTTTATCAACAAATTGCCCCGTGCATTTCGTAGAAATGTTCAGCCAACTCCTTAACATGTCTAGTGCAACAAGCATCCCAGGCATATTTAAGACAGTCTTTACGGGACTGCTAACACCCTTCCAGGCAATTTTGGGAATCTTTCCTAATTTTGTGCACTCCATCTTTGGTGGTATTCCACTATTTTTGGGACTCATCGCAGGGATTCTATTTTTGACCATCCTGCTACGTTATGGCAAGCCTCGGCTCAGACATAGCTCCCATGGGAATGGAAGAAACAATCCTAGCAATGCGCTACAGGGACAGGATAACTAACGTCCTCGGATTGGCCAGGCTGAGAGATCTAAATATGACCTGGTTCCTTTCATTCAGACCGATATGGCAAAATTGCATTTTACCTGTGCTACGGTGTATGCTTTGCGGCGAGGAATGCGTGTTGGACATCTGTCTTTCACTTCCATCAGCAGTACCAATGGACGTCGATACTTTGCTAAGTCCAATAACGGCTCACGCATTGTGTTGTCCCCAGCGGCTACCAATCCTGATGACGGCATTCGTGGAGACTCCTGTACTACAGCCAAGTGGTAACAGTGGAGCGAGTGACAAAAGCAACATCATCCAGGTACAACGTTCTGTGAGCATTGCTGATCCTGCATTCGATGACAGCAATCATTCTCACACCTGCCAAGTTTCAGCGCTATCTAATTTGGTTGAACTATCACCTGATTTTGTAGACCAATTCTTTGCGAGCCTGTCTGATACGATGTTCTCACCCACAGAGAAACAATAACTTTTGAAAAGCTTTCCGACACACGGCGTTCCCATGAACTCTGAATTCGGCCTTCAGTTTTGATCAACATAAAACTGCCAGGAGCTTTGGTAAACTGATTTTTCTTTGAATTGGACAATTTTTTTAAAATATTGACCCTCTCTTTTTGGCACGAACAATTCTTTGCTTAACGTAAAAACTATTCTTAGAGAACAGAAGCTTCACACTTCTATTTCTAAACACATCTAGAGACATAATAACATAACACCAGCCTCTAGCACACATATTATTACAATGCATTTTTATGTGATGATTTATCTCGCATTTCTTCTGTCAGAGATACTTCATGTGTAATTCTTTTGCATAATCGTTCATTGACTTCATATGCAATACCTTTTGAATGATTACTATGTTTTAAAAAACGTACAGTACCTAAATTCCATGTATTACAAGTACGCCTATTTCGAATGCATTTATGTATTTTTGGGGTGGGCTATGTTACACAATGTTACACATACATCTAAATTGCTTAGTTTTAGTAATTTTGATGGACATGAATTCGTGGAGTGGGTGTCATGTGCTTATCTAGGTTCCTGATCGATACTGTGACCTTATGCCCCTATTCGGCTATAAATCCATTTATTCCCTATATTGGCATAACCGTTCAAGTGCGATTTTCTGTAAAGTCATCTCTGGCCTCACACGAGCAGAGCCACAGAGCCACATTCCAGCATGACTCTCTGCTACTTCCTTTGCGACCAATTAGTGCAATGACAGAGCAGCAGTCACTATCTGATATTCCTAGATAACACTCCGAGTTCTTCAACAAGATAAAAACTTAGCAAACCTGGAAATCCCCGCTTGCTATGTTTTGATTAGTAATGGAACTCTAATGAGCAACTGATAGCTGCCACTTCCTAGTGACATCTTTAATTGACGTCTTATGTCCAGCAAACTTGCGTCAAACCCGGCACCTGTCAGGTATAAATATTACCAACGTTGCCTTAAGCAATACGAAGCTGTGAGCTGTGAGAGCGAAGCTAACTGCTGTTGAGCGTTGCCTGTCGCTGCAGCCTGCTATCCTGTGGTGGTGAAGCTACTGATTACCATTATCGCCGCTACAGCGCGACCTATGGTGCAGTACGCTTGAGGAGCCGTGCAGCCGTCCTCTGCGAAGACATCCAGCCCAGCTGCCCGCGGACGCTGTCACCCCTCCTTCCTCCAGACGCGCTGAGAGAAGCCGCTGCCTTTCTCGTGCAGAGAAATCCAGTCCCGGCGCTTCCAGTTTACCCTCGCAGGTGACTGGGATATCGAGAGAGACCCCTGAAGGAGATACCAATCCTCCATCATTCTATTCAGAGGTATGGTGTTGACTAAACCCTTAGACGAGAATTCTTGAAACAAACCTTGGCAAAACCAACTTAACTTAAGCTACTTACTTACTCCCCTTCTCACGTGTTAGGCTTAGGTCAGGCACACTGGGGTAGGCTTAGTTAGAAGCACCAGTTGAGTATGTTAGCCTAATGTATATATGACTGTATATATGTTTTATTACTTTTAAACCATTGTATGGCTAAGAAACCATATCAATGCTTTTACAGTTCTATTTCGCTATTCTTATCTTACTGTACGTACTTTTCATAATAACAGTTATTGCAATTGTGGCAATACATTTCTCTTGTATGAGAAGAAAGACTGTTCAATAAATGTTAACCTTTATTGATAAACGCCCGTCTCTCTATTCTCTACATACTGTGAAAGTAAACTGCACTAGACTGACTGAGTGAAATCTATGTCTATTGTTTCACACGACCCTAGAGATCGACTCTTGATCTGAGGAGCAAAGTTGTCATGTTGCACGGTTGTTGGAAAGCTGAATCCCTTCTTGTCTGTGCCAAGGAAGCTGATCACTTCCTATGCAGAGAAGAAAGTTTCCAGTGACCTCTGAGCTAGTTGGTAACACAACCCAATTAAGTTTAGCATAGTCAGTGGAGGCCTGGAATATCCGCAGTTCCACGTCGATACTACTGTTTATGTTATTCCAATGCGCAGGGCCTAGTGGGAAACTAGGAACTACACTACACTGCTCTGGGCACTATCAAGGGCTACCTTTCTGCCCTTTCAGCCTTTTTGAGGCTTCCTGATCAGCCTTCTTTGTTCAAATCCCCAATTGTAACTCGATTCTTGAAAGGCATCACTCACATGTTTCCACCTGTTCCGTTTGTGATGCCTCAGTGGGATTTGAACCTGGTTCTAACTTTCCTGATGTGTGCTCCCTTTGAGCCCCTTCATTCTTGCCCTCTCCGTCTCCTGACTTTAAAGACGGCTTTCCTGGTTGCCATCACCTCTGCCAGGAGGGTGAGTGAGCTCCAGGCTCTTTCTGTCCAACCTCCTTTCCTGTCCATTCATCCTGACAAGGTGGTTCTGAGGACTAGACCTTCTTTCCTGCCCAAGGTTGTTTCGGCCTTTCACATCGGGCAGTCCATCACCCTCCCTTCCTTCTTCCCGCCTCCGCATCCTTCAAAGGATGAAGAGCGGCTCCATCGTCTGGACCCAAAACGTGCGCTTTCATTTTACATGGATCGCACACGCCAGTTCCGGGTGGATGACCAACTGTTTGTTGGCTACGTGGGTGCGAAGAAGGGACGGGCGGTTTGTAAACGAACCATCTCTCGATGGGTCGTCCTCTGCATCAAAGCGTGCTACTCTTTGGCTCGGAAGGAGCCTCCTGTTGGGCTGAGGGCCCATTCCACTCGGGCCACGGCGACTACTACTGCCCTGGGCCGGGGAGTCCCCTTGCAGGACATTTGCCAAGCGGCTACGTGGGCCTCGCTGCACACCTTTGCGAGGCACTACTGCCTGGACAGTCCAGTCCGGAGGGATGGCTTCTTTGGCCGTTCTGTCCTCCAGGACTTTCTGGTGTAGTTTTGTATTGGTTCGCAGACCCACCACCGGGGTTGGTATTGCTGGGGTATGTATTCTAAGGTAAGGAATCTAACACTAACGTGTTTCTTTCAGATGAACAAGTTACTTACCTTCGGTAACGATATATCTGTAAGAAACGTTAGTGTTAGATTCCTTACCGAACCCACCCATCCTCCCCGTTCTGCGAACTGATACCTAGGGTTAAGGTCATCCCTTTCAGGGCCCTAGTTTTACATGGCACCAGTGTTGGTTCTCTCATGGCTCTGCGTCTCCTGGCGCGGAAAAGCTGTGTGCAAAGAACTGACGTCAGCGCGCGGAGGCGGCGTCTATATACTCCAGCGACGTCATCACGGCGCACGACGCCGACGACGGACGCGGAGCCGCAGGGGACGCCTGCAGACGACGCCTACCGACGCGCAGGGGTACTGCTACGCAAAAGTTTCCGGATCCAGACTGACGCCTGGGGATATTCTAAGGTAAGGAATCTAACACTAACTAACGTTTCTTACAGATATATCGTTACCGAAGGTAAGTAACTTGTTCTTCAATGCACTACCCTACTCCTAAGCCTATACTTCTCTCAATATATCCCTTACAGCCACTCTCATTTATCCCAAACCACTACTATGATCCCCAAAATAACCCTTTCTAGACTCTCTCCTACTCTACCCCCTCCTTGGATCCTCCGACACCTTTTACTATACCGATCCCCTAAAACAAACCTTTCTAAACTCTTCCCTCTAACTCTTCCCCTCCAAAACTCCTTTTTACTCATTCAAAGCCTCCTCCTACTGCTAAAAACAAACAAAAAAGAATTGTTCATTCTTTTATCCCTCCACTATCCTTTTCAATCAAAATTAAGACTAACATGTTCACTTCTCAAATTCCATATTCAACTATACTAATTCACCAATAATTCTTTATAGGTTACGGAGTGGCGTGCTACTCGCCAGAAAAGCGCTTCAACACCCATCGGGGGTAACAAGTTCTATATGAATACAAATCTTTCTTCCCCTTGTATCCCTCCGCTATCCTTCTCACTTCAAATAACTGACTAATATCCCCACTACGACGGGGAATGATTCAGGCATGTGAATCTATGAAAGACACCAATACTGGAGAACCACAGATTACAGGTAAGTAACTATTTTTCTTTCTTACTCTCCCCTAGTAAAGGTCGATCAACCTGTCTTGTGGTCTGACCATCATGTCCTTAAGTTCCAAATACTAGGTGTAGCAGCCCAACCAAATCCATCGATAAAATCGCGTCCTAGCAGACCTTGGAATAAAATAAACTTACACTCTTTCTCCACTCATTTTGCCCGCCTTTCTCCACCCAAACTAGAGCTCCCTAATGAGGCGCCCATGTCGCTTGAGCAAGCCATCATATCCACCCTCGACTAAATTGCCCCGGTCAAACAAACTAAATGCCCTCACAAACGTTCCCCTTGGTTCACACATGACCTAAAAAATGACAAACTTAGCAGCTAGAAAGGCTGAACGCAAATGGAGACACGCACACCAAGCGCCTCAGATAAGCAGAACTATAAAACACAGCGGCGCTATATGAACCATATAGCCGCCGCCAAAAAAAACTACTTTGGGGATAAAATCAACTGAGCATCCAACTCATAAAAAGAGCTCTACAAGATCCTGAAAGTATTCTCCAATCCCCCCTCCTGTTAACCAATTCAGACCTCACCAGAGTGGGCCGACTGTCTGTCTTATTCGTGAATAAAATCAACATCATCCATAGCTCTTTCCCACAGTCCGAAGGAATACAACCTTCAGCTATGAATCCGGATATCTCCAGACCGCAGCTCAACCCCCTCAGAGAATTCCACTCCACAACCGAGGAAGAAGACCTATCTACCCTCTCTAGGATCAAATCCGGCTCCCCCACTGACCCAGCCTCCGCCCAGATTATATCTAAAATCGGGCCAGCCCTTACACCCAGACTGACCAAGCTACTTAATAACTCACCGTCCCTGACCACTGTACCTACCATCTGGAAAGAGGCCATAGTGAAACCCGTCCTAAAAAAGCCCAACTCCAACCCTGAAGAACCCAATAATTACAGACCCATCTCCCTTCTACATCTCTTTGGGAAAGTCCTGGAAACAATAGTAAACAAGCAACTGTCCGAACACCTTGAGAATAACAACCTACTTGACCCCTCAGTCCGGGTTCCGGGCCTTCCACAGCACTGAAACATTACTGCTGGAGATGATTGATAACATCAAACTCACTCTCGATGCCAAACAACCTGCCATTGTGGTGCTACTGGACCTGTCTGCAGCCTTTGACACCATCTCCCATAGCATCCTCCTGTGGGAGCTTGGTGTCGAAGGTACTGTGCTGAACTGGTTCAGGAGCTACCTCACCGACCGCACATCTAAAGTCCAAATAGGAGCCTTCACCTCCAGTAGCCAGCCTATAGATAAAGGTGTCCCCCAGGGTTCCATATCTGAAAGAAACACGTTAGTGTTAGATTCCTTACCTTAGAATATCCCCAGGCGTCAGTCTGGATCCGGAAACTTTTGCGTAGCAGTACCCCTGCGCGTCGGTAGGCGTCGTCTGCAGGCGTCCCCTGCGGCTCCGTGTCAGTCGTTGGCGTCGTGCGCCGTGATGACGTCGCTGGAGTATATAGACGCCGCCTCCGCGCGCTGACGTCAGTTCTTCTTTTTTCCGCGCCAGCAAGCGCAGATCCGAAGAGCAGTACTCCGGTCTTTTGACCAACTTTGTTATAACTTCTATCTCTTTTTGGTGCCTGGTAGGATGCCCGGTTTCAAGAATTGTGACGGGTGTGACCGCATGATGTCGGTCACGGACCATCACCGACTCTGTCTCCGGTGCCTGGGCCCGACCATGACGTGGACGCCTGCGTCGACTGCCGGGCTCTCACTAACAAGGCTAGACGGGAGCGGTCCCGCAAGCTGCTTGAGCTCCGGGTGGAGGTCCAGGGAGCGTTCGAGGGAGCGGTCGCGGAGCCGCGCTGAGCGCTCCGGAAGTCGTCACCATTCGTCGGGCTCATCGGATAAGAAACACAAGAAGTCGGGGCGTCGTCATCGCACCCCCGACTCCCCCCGACGCTCGCGCGACGCGGCCGGGGGTTCGGGTGAACCCAACTCCGCGGCTCCGCGAGAGTCGCCGGCGCGGCCTGCCCCATACCCTCCGGTCCCTGGGCACGGTGCGACGCCTGAGGAGATTGAGGCGTTCCTCATGGCCATGAGGGCGCTCAGTTCTCCGACGGGGCCTACGGCGCCTTCGGGCCCAGTGCTACAGTCCGGGGGCCCTGGCGGGTCGGGTGTCCCTGACTCGACGCCATCGGGTGCCTCGGGCCCGGTGCCGCCGACGGCTCCGACCCCGGCGCCGCAAGGGCCTTCGGGGTCGACGCCGGCTGGCCTGCCGGCTGGTTCGGCGCCGATTCCATCTGGGTTACCCCCGACGCCGCCCCCGCGCGGCGCCGATTCTCCTGTGCCGGCTTCGGCCGGCGCCGGGGGTCCGGCGCCGGCTCCGGACGGCGCCGTCCCCATTCCTTCCCCGAATCCGGACGCGGAGTCGGACCGGCGTCGATCGACGCCGGGCTCGGCCCGATGGGGCCTGTGAACCCCGAGGAGCCGGTCTACATCGTTGACTCAGAGTATGGAGATGATGAAGAGTACGGGGAAGGTTGGGAGGGGTCTGAGGACCCTCTGTCACGTGAGTGCCAGTATGACCCGGACTGGACAGGTGATTTGGGGGATGCCAGTGGTCTGGACGACTCTCCTAACCCTGGTTTTGTCTCTCCTCCTTCTGTGGAGTCGGTGGAGGGAGCTGCATATTCAGTGGTGCTGATGAGGGCTGCCAAGGCCTTACACCTTGAGCTCCCCGTCGCGGCCGTGAGGCATAACATCCTCACTGAGGTCTTCAAACCGCAGTCATGCCCACAGGAGCCACTGCTGCCGTTTAACGAAGCCTTATTTACAACAAGGGGTGGTGAGGGACAGAGTCTCTGAATTAAGCAGAAAGCTCTCACCCAGTCAAGAGATCAGGGCTAGATCCAACACCGTTTTTTAGCTCACTGCACCATCCCAGTTTCAGAACCTGGCTGTATGCAAATTAGTCTGTTCCTGTCCCAGTGCATGATGGGAACAGGGCAAACCAAACTACAAAAGCCAATTCTTACACTGGGAACAGGGCAGACTAAACTACCAAGCCAATTCTTCACCAGAAAGGAGACAAGCTCCCGGGGACCGGTTTCTGGCATTACAGCCGTCTTCGGCCCGGTTTGCTTGAATCCTGATGGTGCAATGAGCAAGGGTCTAATAACGGTGATGGATCAAGCCCTGACATGAGTCCCTTTCTCACTGCTCCATCAGGATTCAAGCAAGCCGGGCCGAAGACGGCTGAAATGCCAGAAACCGGTCCCCGGTAGCTTGTCTCCTTTCTGGTGAAGAATTGGCTTGGTAGTTTAGTCTGCCCTGTTCCCATGATGCACTGGGCCAGGGACAGACTGATTTGCATATAGCCAGGTTCTGATCTGGGATGGGGCAGTGAGATAAATAACGGTGATGGATCAAGCCCTGATCTTTGGACTGGGTAAGAGTGGTCTGCTCAATTCAGACACTCTGTTCATCACCACCCCCTTTTCTGAATCGTTTTTGGCCACTATAGGTGTGGCAGGGTATACTCAGACATGAGTCCCTTTCTCACTGCTCCATCAGGATTCAAGCAAGCCGGGCCGAAGACGGCTGAAATGCCAGAAACCGTCCCCGGTAGCTTGTCTCCTTTCTGGTGAAGAATTGGCTTGGTAGTTTAGTCTGCCCTGTTCCCATGATGCACTGGGCCAGGGACAGACTGATTTGCATATAGCCAGGTTCTGATCTGGGATGGGGCAGTGAGATAAATAACGGTGATGGATCAAGCCCTGATCTTTGGACTGGGTAAGAGTGGTCTGCTCAATTCAGACACTCTGTTCATCACCACCCCCTTTTCAGAATCGTTTTTGGCCACTATAGGTGTGGCAGGGTATACTCAGACATGAGTCCCTTTCTCACTGCTCCATCAGGATTCAAGCAAGCCGGGCCGAAGACGGCTGAAATGCCAGAAACCGGTCCCCGGTAGCTTGTCTCCTTTCTGGTGAAGAATTGGCTTGGTAGTTTAGTCTGCCCTGTTCCCATGATGCACTGGGCCAGGGACAGACTGATTTGCATATAGCCAGGTTCTGATCTGGGATGGGGCAGTGAGATAAATAACGGTGATGGATCAAGCCCTGATCTTTGGACTGGGTAAGAGTGGTCTGCTCAATTCAGACACTCTGTTCATCACCACCCCCTTTTCTGAATCGTTTTTGGCCACTATAGGTGTGGCAGGGTATACTCAGACATGAGTCCCTTTCTCACTGCTCCATCAGGATTCAAGCAAGCCGGGCCGAAGACGGCTGAAATGCCAGAAACCGGTCCCCGGTAGCTTGTCTCCTTTCTGGTGAAGAATTGGCTTGGTAGTTTAGTCTGCCCTGTTCCCATGATGCACTGGGCCAGGGACAGACTGATTTGCATATAGCCAGGTTCTGATCTGGGATGGGGCAGTGAGATAAATAACGGTGATGGATCAAGCCCTGATCTTTGGACTGGGTAAGAGTGGTCTGCTCAATTCAGACACTCTGTTCATCACCACCCCCTTTTCTGAATCGTTTTTGGCCACTATAGGTGTGGCAGGGTATACTCAGACATGAGTCCCTTTCTCACTGCTCCATCAGGATTCAAGCAAGCCGGGCCGAAGACGGCTGAAATGCCAGAAACCGGTCCCCGGTAGCTTGTCTCCTTTCTGGTGAAGAATTGGCTTGGTAGTTTAGTCTGCCCTGTTCCCATGATGCACTGGGCCAGGGACAGACTGATTTGCATATAGCCAGGTTCTGATCTGGGATGGGGCAGTGAGATAAATAACGGTGATGGATCAAGCCCTGATCTTTGGACTGGGTAAGAGTGGTCTGCTCAATTCAGACACTCTGTTCATCACCACCCCCTTTTCTGAATCGTTTTTGGCCACTATATGTGTGGCAGGGTATACTCAGACATGAGTCCCTTTCTCACTGCTCCATCAGGATTCAAGCAAGCCGGGCCGAAGACGGCTGAAATGCCAGAAACCGGTCCCCGGTAGCTTGTCTCCTTTCTGGTGAAGAATTGGCTTGGTAGTTTAGTCTGCCCTGTTCCCATGATGCACTGGGCCAGGGACAGACTGATTTGCATATAGCCAGGTTCTGATCTGGGATGGGGCAGTGAGATAAATAACGGTGATGGATCAAGCCCTGATCTTTGGACTGGGTAAGAGTGGTCTGCTCAATTCAGACACTCTGTTCATCACCACCCCCTTTTCTGAATCGTTTTTGGCCACTATAGGTGTGGCAGGGTATACTCAGACATGAGTCCCTTTCTCACTGCTCCATCAGGATTCAAGCAAGCCGGGCCGAAGACGGCTGAAATGCCAGAAACCGGTCCCCGGTAGCTTGTCTCCTTTCTGGTGAAGAATTGGCTTGGTAGTTTAGTCTGCCCTGTTCCCATGATGCACTGGGCCAGGGACAGACTGATTTGCATATAGCCAGGTTCTGATCTGGGATGGGGCAGTGAGATAAATAACGGTGATGGATCAAGCCCTGTTCTTTGGACTGGGTAAGAGTGGTCTGCTCAATTCAGACACTCTGTTCATCACCACCCCCTTTTCTGAATCGTTTTTGGCCACTATAGGTGTGGCAGGGTATACTCAGACATGAGTCCCTTTCTCACTGCTCCATCAGGATTCAAGCAAGCCGGGCCGAAGACGGCTGAAATGCCAGAAACCGGTCCCCGGTAGCTTGTCTCCTTTCTGGTGAAGAATTGGCTTGGTAGTTTAGTCTGCCCTGTTCCCATGATGCACTGGGCCAGGGACAGACTGATTTGCATATAGCCAGGTTCTGATCTGGGATGGGGCAGTGAGATAAATAACAGTGATGGATCAAGCCCTGATCTTTGGACTGGGTAAGAGTGGTCTGCTCAATTCAGACACTCTGTTCATCACCACCCCCTTTTCTGAATCGTTTAACGAAGCCTTGTCAGACGTTCTGTTGGGCACGTGGTCCAGGCCCGCTTCAGGTTCGCCTGTTGATCGGAACGTGGCCAGACGCCACCGTCCTTGTCCGGACGACCCCAAATTCCTGTCCGCCCATCCCACTCCCGAGAGTCTGGTGATCCAGGCCTCTACCTCCCAGACCACATTCCCGTCGGCCCCGCCCGATCGGGAATCCAAGAGGTATGACCAGTATGGTAAAAAGGTCTTCTCGTCCCTGAGTCTGGGACTGCGGTCTTGCAACACCGCATGCCTCTTGGGCCGCTACACCCACTCTGTGTGGGACACGGTTGCGGAAGTGCTGCCAGAATGCCCCATGAAGGTGCGGGCGAAGCTCGGCAAAGCTGTGGCTGAGGGCCGAGACGCAGCTAAATATTCCATACGGTGTGGTCTTGATACGACCGACTCGCTGGGCAGAGCTATGTCAACGACGGTGGCGATTCGTCGCCACGCCTGGCTGAGATACGCCAACTTTTCGGCAGACGTCCAAAATGCCTTGATGGACATGCCGTTCGATGGCTGTCGCCTCTTTGGTGACAAGGCGGACCACGCGCTGGAACGCTTAAAGGACTCCAGGGTCAGGGCCAAGTCCTTGGGTCTTTTGACCCAGCGCCAGCAAGCGGGTTCGTATCGCCCCTTTCGTGGCCAAGGAAGGGGCGTCCCCACACGTGCTGCCAGCCACGCACCGCAACAATCCTTTCAACGCGGTGGCGGCCGTGGAAACCGCCGTGGAGGCGGTCGGGGTCAACGGCGGGGTCAGGCCACACCTCCCCCAACAGCATCTGCCTCCAAATCCTCCTAGTCCGTGCTTTCGGCCCCATGTGACGCCAGTGGGTGGCAGGGTTCGCCATCACCACGCTCACTGGCGCACAATCACATCGGACAGGTGGGTGCTGCAACTCGTCCGAAGGGGCTACTCCCTCCCCTTCGAGACTGCTCCTCCAGCCATGCCACCGCAGAACCACCGTGTGTCGGGGGATCACTTGACACTTCTGCAGGAGGAAGTTACGGCCCTCTTGGCCAAGGGGGCCATCGAGCGCGTTCCTGGGCCAGAAGTAGGGCGTGGTTGCTATTCCCACTACTTTCTGGTACCCAAGAAGGACAAGGGGGGCCTACGTCCTATCTTGGATCTAAGGAACGTCAACGGCTTCCTCTGGAAGGAGAAGTTCAAGATGTTGACGTTAGCTCAGGTCTTGGCTGCTCTAGACCCACAAGACTGGATGGTAGCGTTGGACTTGCAGGATGCGTATTTTCACATCCCCGTCCTGCCGGCCCACCGGCGTTACCTGCGGTTCACGGTAGGCCAGGAGCACTTTCAGTTTATCGTGCTTCCCTTCGGCCTTACCAGCGCCCCACGGGTGTTCACAAAGGTGATGGCGGTGGTCGCAGCCCATCTGCGCAGGTTAGGGGTTTCAGTCTTCCCCTACCTAGACGACTGGTTGTTAAAGGCGGGCTCGCCCCTGACAGTCGTCCACCACCTTCAGATGACGGCAGACCTCTTGCACGACCTGGGGTTCTCCATCAATGTGCCGAAATCACACCTGTGTCCCTCTCAAAAGCTCCTTTTCATCGGAGCGGTTCTGGACTCGGCGCAGTTTCGGGTTTATCCTCCGGAACGGCGGGTCCGGGATATTCAGGCTTTGATTCCCATCTTTCAGCCGCTATCCCGGGTTTCGGTCAGGTTGACGCTGCGGCTGCTGGGGCTGATGGCTTCCTGCATCCTTCTGGTGCATCACGCCCGGTGGCGGATGCGGGCTCTGCAGTGGGACCTGAAGTTTCAGTGGGCCCAGCATCAGGGCAACTTGTCCGACCACGTCTTGATCTCGGATGGCACTGCGAGACAACTGCAGTGGTGGCTTACGGACCGCGATTGGGTCAGAGGCAGATCCCTCTCCCTTCCCCAACCGGAGCACGTTGTCATGACGGACGCGTCCCTCCAGGGCTGGGGTGGCCACTTGGGAGAGGCAGAGATCAGAGGCATCTGGTCTCCGGCAGAGTCCCGGCTCCATATCAACCTGTTGGAGCTGCGGGCGATTCGTCTAGCACTGAAGGCATTCCTCCCCTTTGTCAGCGGGAGTGTAGTGCAGGTGTTCACCGACAACACCACCACCATGTGGTACTGCAACAAACAGGGCGGAGTGGGGTCGTGGACCCTTTGCCAGGAGGCTCTGCGCCTCTGGCAGTGGCTGGAACGTCAGGGCGTGACTTTGACGGTTCAACACCTGGCAGGCTCTCTGAACGCCAGGGCGGACGAACTCAGCCGTCGGTGCTCGATGGATCACGAATGGCGTCTGAACTCGGACGTGGCGCAAGGCTTCTTTCTGCAATGGGGAGAGCCTTGGTTAGATCTATTCGCCACAGAAGAGAACGCGCAATGTCATCAGTTCTGCGCGTTGGAGTTTCCAAGACGGCACTCGCACGGCGACGCCTTTCGGCGCGAGTGGAGTTGCGGTCTGTTATACGCCTTTCCGCCTATACCACTTCTGCCCAGAGTGCTGAAGAAGATCAGGCGCGACCGGGCCCAAGTTATCCTTGTGGCTCCGGACTGGGCTCGAAGGTACTGGTATCCCGAGCTACTCAGCATGTCAGTCGGTCCCCCGATCCGCCTGCCCCTTCAGGAGGACCTTCTGTCGCAGCAGCAGGGGACGGTCCTCCACCCGAACCTGTCCAGTCTCCACCTCCATGCTTGGAGATTGAGCGGCGGCAGTTGAGGCCATTTGACTTGCCTCCTGAAGTCTGTGACGTAATTCTGGCAGCCAGGCGTCCCTCCACTAAGTCGGTATACGCCTGTCGGTGGAACAGATTTGTGGCATGGTGCACAGCAAAGGCTGTGGATCCTCTTTCTGCCCCTCTTTCCGAGGTTCTTCTGTTTCTTCTTTCTCTTGCCCAGCAGGGCTCTGCTCTGGGCACTATCAAGGGCTACCTTTCTGCCCTTTCGGCCTTTCTGAGGCTTCCTGATCAGCCTTCTTTGTTCAAGTCCCCGATTGTAACGAGATTCTTGAAGGGCATCACACACATGCTTCCACCTGTTCCGTTTGTGATGCCCCAGTGGGACTTGAACCTGGTTCTTACCTTTCTGATGTGTGCTCCCTTTGAGCCCCTTCATTCTTGTCCTCTTCGTCTCCTGACTTTGAAGACGGCTTTCCTGGTTGCCATCACCTCTGCCAGGAGAGTGAGTGAGCTCCAGGCTCTTTCTGTCAAACCTCCTTTTCTGTCCCTTCATCCTGACAAGGTGGTTCTCAGGACTAGACCTTCTTTCCTGCCCAAAGTAGTTTCTGCTTTTCACATCGGGCAGTCCATCACCCTCCCTTCCTTCTTCCCGCCTCTGCATCCTTCAAAGGATGAAGAGCGGCTCCATCGTCTGGACCCAAAACGTGCGCTTTCATTTTATATGGATCGCACACGCCAGTTCCGGGTGGATGACCAGCTGTTTGTTGGCTACGTGGGTGCGAAGAAGGGACGGGCGGTGTGTAAACGAACCATCTCTCGGTGGGTCGTTCTGTGCATCAAAGCGTGCTACTCTTTGGCTCGGAAGGAGCCTCCTGTTGGGCTGAGGGCCCATTCCACTCGGGCCACGGCTGCTACTACTGCCCTGGGCCGGGGAGTCCCTTTGCAGGACATTTGCCAGGCGGCTACGTGGGCCTCGCTGCATACCTTTGCGAGGCACTACTGCCTGGACAGTCCAGTCCGGAGGGATGGCTTCTTTGGCCGTTCTGTCCTCCAGGACTTTCTGGTGTAGGAATGTATTGGTTCGCAGACCCACCACCGGGGTTGGTATTGCTGGGGTATCTATTCTAAGGTAAGGAATCTAACACTAACGTGAACAAGTTACTTACCTTCGGTAACGATATATCTGTAAGAAACATTAGTTAGTGTTAGATTCCTTACCGAACCCACCCAGCCTCCCCGTTCTGCGAACTGATACCTAGGGTTAAGGACATCCCTTTCAGGGCCCTAGTTTCAAATGGCACCAGTGTTGGTTCTCTCATGGCTCTGCGTTTTCTGGCGCGGAAAAGCTGTGTACAAAGAACTGACGTCAGCGCGTGGAGGCGGCGTCTATATACTCCAGCGACGTCATCACGGCGCACGACGGACGCGGAGCCGCAGACGGCGCCTGCAGACGACGCCTACCGACGCGCAGGGGTACTGCTACGCAAAAGTTTCCGGATCCAGACTGACGCCTGGGGATATTCTAAGGTAAGGAATCTAACACTAACTAATGTTTCTTACAGATATATCGTTACCGAAGGTAAGTAACTTATTCATTTAGCCCCACCCTCTTTAACTTGTACCTATTCCCCCTGGCTAAAATAATCAAAGCTTACAGCTTTGATACAGTGTTGTATGCTGACGACACCCAATTATTTATCACCCTTGGTCCAGACCTCACCTCTACGAAACTCAAATTTAAAAAATGCATGGCATTCATTAAGTATTTGATGACCATCAACCACCTCCAACTTAATGTCAGTAAAATGGAGATCCTACTCTTCGGAAAGGCCCAACAGCTGTGGACTGATTACTGGGTGGCCTTCCCCTCTAGGTTCCTGCCCTCAACCTAAAAAGACAGCACACAATCTTGGCGTGCTAATAAACACCAATCTCTCAATGTCTGACCACGTCAGTCAGGTAGTGCGCACATGCTATGGGCTAATGCGTAACCTGAGAAAATATTTCAAGTGGATACCACTCTCCTCACGTATGCCATTAGTGCAGGGATTAATCATCAGCTGCCTTGACTACGGCAACGCCTTGTTGGTATCCATAAATGAAACACACCTAACAAAACTCCAGGTCCTACAGAATACAGCGGCCAGACTGGTCCTTAAACTCCCCCCACCCCCCGTTCGCCCTCTGCCCCCAGTCTGAAGTCCCTGCACTGGCTGCCCATTGAAAATGGATCACTTTTAAAATACTAATCCCGTACCAACCCACAAGAACCCTCCGCTCAGCCATCAAACATCTAACCATACGAAAGAACCGCACTGTCCAATATGGCGGCAGATCATTCTCCAAAATCGCCCCTACAATCTCGAACACGCTGCCATTACACCTCAGAAAAGAAAGCCATCATAAGAAATTCCGTAGGTCCCTCAAAACCCTATTATTCTAACTCCCAATGCCCTCAGCTCGTCCTCTCTGTGACTTACTGTGATTGCTCGTATGCAGTGCTATGAGACCTAAGGGTGATAAATGCGCTTAACAAATGTCAAATAACAATAGCCCATTGGCTATCTGACACTCCCTGTAATGCCCCAAATTACAGTATTTATGTGACACCCCTGATGACAGGACTTCAGATTAGAAGAACACAAATGAGGGGTGTACAGAGAAGATTGCTGACCTGAGAACAGAGGAGCACAACTGACTTGGTACCAACCCTGCCTGCCAGCCTGCCTACTGTACCTGACCCTCGTGAAGAAACAGACTTGTCCGGCCGCTGCGCAGACTCAAAGAAACCCGGATGGCTGCCAGTGCTTTGCAAATAGTCAGTGAACTCCTTTAGAGTAGAATAGCTACTCTCCTGTAGCTATAGGCACCAAATCAGCAAGTTCACGTTCACCTGGATTACCGATGCAGCAGCCAAGGAAAAGGTCACCATGCTCCCACAAGTCTGATCCGTCCTCTCAATAAGTGTGGGGAAGCCAGGGCTGACCCTAGCTGCACAGTACCAATACCTGGGGTACTTGGACCTCTTGCATCAACCAAGGCTTGTTAAATCCAGACCAGACACCAGCACAAAGGAAGACCGACTTGTACATCAAGGGACTTCAGGGACAGTGAGACCCACACTGAGCGTGGCCCAGCTGCCCTGTTTGCCCCTGTTATTCAGACCGAAGATAATGCAACGACCTCCATCCTCCGCCACCTCAAAACACCTCTGCACCCTTGCCCCACAACCCGAGTCCGAGGGATTTAACTGCGTCAACGGGGTTCTTAAACCATCAAAGGCTGAGCCAACCTTTGTGTTTGCCCAGACTGGACTCCCAGTCACCGCCTGCAGCGACTTTGTTTAGAACTCCTCAACCATGAGTGTATCCTGAATCATCGACCCGACGCCTAAAGACACCTCTGCTCCCGAGCCCTACAGGTTGAGAAGTGGACCAGTGCTGTCCCTATGTGCCCGAGCTTCTCAAGGACTGAGCCCCCTTGTGAGTTCACCTGGACTGGCCCCCGCGTCTAAACTTGCAGCCTCTTTTCAAACTGACCGTTCCCCATTGAAGTGAACTGGGCGCCCGTGCTGGATCACACCTCCGCATCCTGCCACACCAGACCTGCTCGAGGTGACCTGTTTTGGCCTTTGAACTTGCCACATACTCCTGTTAAGTCCAGGAAAAAGGTCCCGTAAGTCTGTAAGTGCCTTAATGCGTGTTTTATCTCCACTGGAAAACAACACCGCACCAGAAATAGCACTGTCAACTATAGAAACGTTTAAGAATTCATATCTTAGAGTACCCGATTATGATGATCTTGGTTATTAAATTCATTTAAAAAATAAGGGCTATTTCTATAATTTGGTGTTGGGTTTCTTTGTGTGTCTCACTGACTGCCTTTGTGTGTGAAATAAATGCTTAGCACTACCCTCTGATAAGCCTAACTGCTCACCCACACTACCACAAAAGAGAGCCTTTGGGTTATTTGTGCCTCTGTAAACCAGTTTTGGGTTTGCCTGGACTCTTTACACAGTGTATCTCATTTTGGTCCACTATATAAAGAGCAATCTTTCCATGATCACAATCACCACCTTCGTGCTTGGCGATTGGATGGTAACAGCTGAGCATCTTCAACCTTCCTCTTGAGGTGGTTGATGTCAGCTTGGCAG
The DNA here is from genome assembly GCF_964263255.1 of Lissotriton vulgaris. NCBI lineage: Eukaryota > Metazoa > Chordata > Amphibia > Caudata > Salamandridae > Lissotriton > Lissotriton vulgaris. The sequence continues at coordinate 836,685,406 of NC_141699.1, forward strand.
TCCTGTTTTCTTACATAAAATTGTTTATGCCTGCCGTTGTGACTAATTTGAGGCTTAGTACTATCTGCAGATATACCCCTTCCAGGTGGAATTGTCTGACATTTTGTTAGTTGTCCCTAGCCCGGCAAGGCTTTGCTCTTGGAACAGTTAAAGGGTACCTTTCAGCTCTGTCAGTTTTTTTGCTATTTCCTAATCGGCTCTCATTGTTTTAATCTCCAGTTGTTACACACTTTTTGAAAAGTTTACATTTGTTGCCTCCGTCTCCCGTTGTCATGCCATGGTAGGACCTTAACTTGGCCCTCGCATTCCTGACGGGTGCTCCTTTTGAGCAGGATCACAGCTGCTTTTCACTTTCAATACAGTGTTTCTCATCACCAGAGTATTGGTGCGTTAAGTGAGCTTTAATCTCTGCCAAACCGCCTTACACCATATCCGCCCCAGAGAAGCTGGATTTGTGGATACGAACATCTTTCTTGCCTAAAGTTGTGGCCTTCCACACCAGTCCAAACATCACCTTGCCAGTATTCGATGCTCCAACTCACCCTTCTGAGGGAGCTACACCACCATTTGGACTCAAAGATAATTCTAAGTTCTTATATTGTGCCATAGAATTCCAAGTCCACTATCAGCTGTTTTTGGGGTTAGTAACGGTGGAAAAAAGCTGAGGCTGTGCAGCAGAAGACCATCTCTTGCTGGATTGTGCTTTGCTTTAAGATATAGTGTGCATTGGTCAAAATGCAGAACTGGAAGGGACTGGTTGCCTATTCTATCAGGGCTAAAACTAGTACCACTGCTTTGGTTTGCAGAGTTCCTGTCCTTGACATTTGCTAGGCTGCTCCGTGGGTGCACCTCCATTTGTTCACAAAGCATTGATGTAGGGAAAGTATTGTTCTCAGAGACTATTTTGCAGGCTTGCCTCTGCATGACTTTCTAGATTGAGTACATTCACAGACCCACCTCCAGATAGTTATTGCTTTGGTATCTATTTAAAAGGTGAGGAATCTGCAGCTAGAAATTGGACAGAATAAGTAATTTACTTTCGGTAACATACTTTCTGGTAGAGATCCTGTCTAGCCGGAGATTCCTCATCAACCCTCCCAACCTGTCCACTCTGCGATTGGACGCTATCTATTAATAAGTTGCAAAGTCCAGTAATCTGCTCACTGGTCAATCAATTTGCACTTGGGGTTCTGCTTCTGGAGGCAATGACCGTCTTGAGGGCACCTTACGCCATTGCACAGGAGCGGTGCCTATATAGGGTGTACCAGAGCAAGCGTTACAGAAGGTAAGTTGTTCGTCGGGCATATAATGCACTCTTTGGAAGTAGGTCAGTGGATTGAACTGCAGTCTGGGCAATATATAAATAAGCTCTTGAGGTGCCATAGTATTAATATAATCATCTTGGTCTAATTCATCTAGATGTATGTGTATATAGGTAAGTATTCTTTTTTATACAGCACAAACAGAAGTATGAAGCACTGGAGCACAGTACATTGTAGAGGGTTGAAAGAAGATCTGCAAGATTGTGCCCTTGCAGGGATTTACACAAATGCATTAAACACTTACCTGGATCAACTTCTCACTTGAATCGCAGATTCAAAAAGGGGTTATGGGCACTTGAAAATAGTCTGGTACAGTTAGAAGTCCCATTGCTTGCCCATTTGGTTTGTTATTACTTTTGCATCTATTTGGTTGTATTCAGGGAGGGTGCTTGCTGTGAGAAGTTGGCCTGGCGTATGCTGTCCACTATCCTAGTGGGCACATTGCACCAGTCCAAACAACCCATATTGATGATCGGTTTAAAGACCACCTTTATTGAAAGCTATCCCAATGGTAGCTTTGGAGAGCAGCCTTTAGGCTAAGTCTTGAAGGAGTGTAAAGCAGCTTGGTTTACCAGATTATAACCTCTTGAATGACTTAATGAAAAGAGATCCACAGAAGGTGTGTGTGTGTGTGTGTGTATATATATATATATATATATATATATATATATATATATATATATATATATATATATATATTCACTGAAAAAACCATAGGTTATAGACCATATATAGTTAGGAATTAGCATTTACAAAACCTTGAAAATTCACTGAAAAAACCATAGGTTATAGACCATATATAGTTGGGGATTAGCATTTACAAAACCTTAATTTACTCGCACAAAACCATTGAAATTCGCATATATAGTTAGTTGCACTAACTATATATTGCGCAACCGCAATCCACTGCTGAGAATGTCACATATTACATCATTCATGACATGGTCAGTGACATCACTGATGACAACATCCAGTGACTGTGTTTCTGTAAAGTCAAAATATGTCTTACATATTGAAGAATGAGTGGATGTATAAGTGTCTGGATGAAGGATTTAGTAGGTGCATGACTGACTGTATAAGAGAGTGATTAAATGTGTCTCACTGAGTGCATGGGTTAGTGACTAAACTGCCTTAATTTGTGCATCATTATGTCTGTTGTTCTGTAAACTGCTGCATGTGTTGATCAGTAGCTATATGAGTAACTATATGGGTTATTGATTGGTTGCCCACGTATTTGTATGGGAGAGTGAGTGAGTGTGTGAGTGTGTGTGTGTGTGTGTATGGGTGGCTGGGAGGTGTGTGACTGTGCATAGATGTGTGAGCAGTTGATTCACTAGATGTATGGGTTCAAAAGTGCATGTGGAACAGCTGTATGGGTGGTTGATTGTGTGCATAAGTGTATTGGTGAGTGAATGGATATCTCAGTGCTACATGTGAAAGTAAGTACATATGTAAAACACAGTACATGTGAGATTGACATATATAAATAACTGTGCATAAGAGCCAATGAATGTGAGTGGCTGTATGGATCATTGTAAACTTGTATCAGTGATTGTATAAGAGAGTAAATATGTGTTACAATATGTTTGAATAAGTAAGGTGTGTATAACTGTATAGTTGAGGAAATGGAGGTGTGATTGATTCTTTGCATGACTGACTAGGTGTATGAGTAACTCCATGGATGAGTGACAGTCTGTGAGTGTCTGTTTACACTGAGTGAATCTAAGGTTATATTAGAGTCTGAAGAGGTTCATCGTATTATCACATGAATGATGTCATCAGTGATGTTGTCAGTGATGTCATTTGAGTTGTCATCAGTGATGTCACTGACCATGTCATGAATGATGTAATATGTGACATCATCAGCAGTAGATTGCGGTTGCGCAATATATAGTTAGTGCAACTAACTATATATGCGAATTTCAATGGTTTTGTGAGAGTAAATTAAGGTTTTGTAAATGCTAATCCCTAACTATATTTGGTCTATAACCTATGTTTTTTTCAGTGAATTTTCTAGGTTTTGTAAATGCTAATTCCTAACTATATATGGTCTATAACCTATGGTTTTTTCAGTGAATTTCAATGGTTTTTTAATAGCAAATATGAAAAGCTTTAAAATGTCAAGTACGTGGTAGGTAAAAACATTTTCGTGTTTATATACGCTGATGTGCTTTGAACGCTACCCCCCCTCCCCTCTTTTCTTTTAGGAGTATTCTCTCTTTGCAGATAGTGAAGGGTAGGTAACACAGGCCTTTGCCCCCGTTGTAATCTGTCGTGCCTGCTTCTCTCTCCATTTCATTAATTGTTATCCAAGCATTTACTGTTTTAGAATTGGTTCTCTTTGGTTCATTCTCTATTTACAAACAAGCACAGAGTCGCAATACTCTGTTTAGTCTTTGCATATAGTGAAAAATCGTTTAAAAAAACAAAAGGAATCAAGCAAAATCAGTAGGCCACTAATGGGATCTCTTTTTGACCTCGCTAAAATAGAAACATTAGGAACAACCCCTCATGAGAAATACGAAACTAGTGACATGAACTGAGCTCGACACCATGATGGCTGCAAGACAGCTCGGCTCCGCCACCCACCCCGCCCAAAATAACGACAAACCCTATGCAAATATTATAAATATATACAACACACCAGCAAAGTAACAGGGTAAAACGTTTTATTAAATATCTATTTACATGGCAGCCTGCTGCAACATCCATCACTATTCCTGTCGAGGTACCATAGCTGGCGGCCTAGGGGTGGAGAACCGTTGTGCAAATTACCCGGGGACGACACCATGCACCAAGACTCGTCCCCAGTACATCCAGAGCTGATGTCCGACAAGTTGTGTGTGAGGATGCCTTGCTGATGCCGCCACCCCCACCACCACCTTTTTGTTGCCTGATCCGGCTAGCTCAATCGATCGAGCATGAGACTCATGCACTCTGATCTCCTTGGCCTCAATCAAGCATCAATAGTAACATTTTCATACGTGAGTGTAGGTTCATGGTTTTCCATCCACAGACTAAAAGCCTGGAGTGGGAGTGAAAGAACAATAACTAGGTAACAAGGAAGGCAGACGCTGTGGGAAGGACTCTGGATATGGTATGTTCCTTGGTCCCTGAGTTACTTCGATGTCACTGCCTTGCACAAATGGCATAAGTCCTGGATGTTGGGTGCCATAGTTGAGGGTTCCGAGCAGCGCTTGTAACACTGTCTGCAGTTTATTTGCACCTGCTGCAGCTTCACTATTCTCAAAGTAAGTGGGGGCTGTTTGTGGACATGACTGCATTGGAAACCGTGATGCGGTGCCTCCCTGAACCGCTTGACGGAGGCCCCCGAGGGGCGGTGTAATGGCGCTGACCCCCTCCCCAAGTCTTGTTGCCCTGGTGTGGCCTGAGATCGCCCCCGACATAGGCGGCCGGCTCCCGGGGTCAAGCGGAACTTTTTGCCTTTTGGTGACTCTTCCATTCTGAACATTGTCCCACAATCCGTTTGACCTGAAGACACGTCCAGCGGTGCCCTAGTCCGACCATCACATATTCCTGCGCCAGGAGACGGGAGACGGCGTGGGATGCACTAGAAGGGAGAGGCGGCGCGAACGAGCCTCCCCCACCTCCCCAGGTGGAGGTTTCTCAGGTACACCCCAGCGCTTCACGCAACCAGCTGAGTTGCGCCCGCTCTTGCGGCTACAGCGTCTCGCCCACCATCCATTTAACGGAACCTTTTTGGACTGCCGAAAGGGGTTCTGGTCCGACCGCTGGTTGGTGGAGACATTTTGACTATATTCTGGACCTGCGTTGTCGCGTAATGTGTCATATGACGCGCCGCGTTAGCGCACCCGGAAGTGCTCCGGTGCGCAAGGCGCAGCTTCCCGGAAACGATCCAGAGCGCGGCGCGCAGCGCGTAACATAAGCGTAACCGGTCATGTGACTTGTTAATAAAACTTTTCATTGGTTCATTTTACTTTTGTTATTCTAATGATGAAAGGCTTGATTATATGACCTAAAAATAACGCTTTTCATTGCTTTCGAACATTTTTTTTTCCCAAATGATGAAAGCCCCACCTTTTTTTTTTCTCGCTCTGACTTGTAAAGCAAAGGACCCAGATGCATTTACAGTTTATCACTAACAATGTTCCAGGCTAATGTATTTTCCCGGGAAATTTGCAGAAAGAGGCTCGGCCTGCTGTCTTAGTCGCTGATAGGCATGAATATCGGATTCTTATCGATCACTTTGTTGCAGGAGTGGAAAACACAACAGTCCTTGACCATTTATCTTTACTGCGTTCCTGCGTATTATACCTTTTAACCGTCATGTAATCGGGCTGCTTTATTTCACTTGCCTTTTACTGATTCGAAAACAGTGGCTATTATTCAAAACTTTACCAAAAAAGGTACTACTACCATGTTTTGTTTTAAAAACCTTTATTGTGAAAATGTCAGTATACAAATACGGGCCTATAACCACGTGGGCCGGCCACGGAGCAAACTGGAATCGTATATGATGAGGGGACATTTACACTGTAGAAGAACGTAACGAGCGGGCCATTAAGTTGCAAGAAGTAAGGTGTCAAACAGTTGCGGAATCGATGGACGTACATTTTATAATTAAAGTACGACAGGGCCAGTTACAATAAAATTATCTAGATATACATTTGCGGGCAAGTACCATGGGTGACGTTAATTCGAACTTTCAATAGTACAGTAATCAATAACACATCAGAACTTAATATCAATAGGGATGTCCAAATGTTCAATCAGTACTCGTCCCCGCCCGCCATGTGCTTCAAAACTGCATATGTATCTCGTGATATCAAGGTTGGGCAACCAGTACACAACAAGGAGTTACGAGTCCCATTTATACCGGCGCCATTTTGGGCGAGGCCGGGACGGTCCAGGATATAGTCAAAATGTCTCCACCAACCAGCGGTCAGACCAGAACCCCTTTTGGCAGTCCAAAAAGGTTCTGTTAAATGACAACAGAAGAGATAGGCAACAAGAACAATCAGTCAAAAGAGGGGACGCTTTCGTGAATGGGGCCCATGCCCTAGCAGGCAAGCGTCCGAGTTCCAAGGTGTCCCAGGGCCATTTTAGTGGACCAGGCCCAAATCCAAAGAGCTGGCCGCCATTTTGAAAGTCTTGTTGCAGCCGCCTTTCGCTGCACCGCAAAAGTAAACGCAACTCAGCTGGATGGGGGGTGAGGCACTGTGCCGCAAGAGCGGGCGCAATGCAGCTGGAAGGCGAGTGAAACGCTAAGGGGCGCCCCACTGCAGATGAGGTACCTCCACCTGGGGAGGCGGGAGAGGGCCGTTTGCGCCGCCTCCCCCCGGGCACCCCACGCCGTCTTTCGGCGCAGCATTGTAGGATGGCCACACCAGTGCGGCAACTTGCTGAACACCACCTCGCTGCCATCCGGATCTCTGCGCGTTCGAGTCGCTGTACCGCAAGAGTGGGAGGAAAACAGCTGGATGGCGGGTGAGTCGCTGTACAGCAAGAGCGGGCGGAACTCAGCTGGATGGCGGGTGAGTCACTGTACCGCAAGAGTGGCCGAAACTCAGCTGGATGGCGGGTGAGTCGCTGTACCGCAAGAGTGGGAGGAAAACAGCTGCCGCAAGAGTGGGAGGAAAACAGCTGGATGGCGGGTGAGTCACTGTACCGGAAATGCAGCCGCAACTCTGCTGAACGGCGAGTGAAATGGCAAAGGGCGCCGCACTGCACATGAGGTGCCTCCACCTGGGGAGGCGGGAGAGGGCCGTTTGCGCTGCCTCAGTCCCCCCCCCCCTCCCCCCCCCCGTGCACCCCACGCCGTATTTCGGCGCAGCATTGTAGTATAGCCACACCAGTGCGGCAACTTGCTGGACACCACCTCGGTGCCATCCGGATCTCGACGCGTTCTGCTGCCTTCGGCCTATTCGCACATCGGTCCGCTACTGACGCCGCCTCACAGGCCAACGGATTTTGTAGACTTTTTATAGCTCAAAGCCGCATAACAGGTCATGTGACTTGTTTATAAAACTTTTCATTGGTTCATTTTACTTTTGGTTTCCTAATGATGAAATGCTTGATCATATGACCTAAAAATAACAATTTTCATTGGCTTGAAACATTTTTTTTCCCTAACGATGAAAGCCCCACCTTTTTTAGGTCTCGCCTGTCGATGCGCATGCGCATCGAGCAAGCGAGAGTATTGGGACTTATCCACTCTTTATCCACACTGCAAGGAATCGTGGCGATTCCTTGCAGTGCCCGTGACTTTTAAGCTCAATGCGCATGCGCATTGAGCTTAAAAGCGCGTGCACGTCCGTCTTTGTTTACCCGCTCCGCCCCCTCCCCTTCCCGCCGTCTCGCATTTCCCCTGTCGCATTTCTCCTCCCCCCTCCCCTCTCTTCCCTCCGTCTTGTTTATTGTACCCGCTCCGCCCCCTCCCCTTCCCGCCGTGTCGCATTTCTCCTCCCCCCTCCCCTCTCTTCCCTCCGTCTTGTTTAAGTTTACAAGTTTCAAGGTAAGCTCTTTATTACATAAGCCACGCGTTTTGGAAATATTTATTTTGGCACCCACGTTCCCTTCTTTCCACAAGTATTGGAAAGTCACAAGTGCCTAGAGAGACAGGGAATACACAGCCATATTAGCAAAGAGGAATAGCGCGACCCGCAGTCTTATTTACTGCTTGGCACAACCGCATCCCCCCGCCCCCGGAAGTTAAAGGATACAACCCACCCACCAGCGAGTTGCTCCCTGCTCTACTTAGTGGCTCCAGGGAACATGTGACCGGCTTCGTACAGAACCGCTCCTGTCGTCACGGGCTCGCGGCACTCTCATCGCGCCCCTCTGGCCGTCCTTCCCAGTGTGCTACACAGGCGGCACTACAGTTCCACCCCACACCAGTTTTCAAACCGTCTCCTACCTGCTCCCAGTCACCTGCAGCCATTTTGAGAGTCCCCGGGGAGGTGGAAGAGTAATCGAGCACCTATTTTGTTATTGATAGTACAAAGTGTGCAGAGGTGCTCTGCTGACTGTTACACCGCTGTGCGGCTCATGGCTGCCGGCGCAGCCTTACTACCCATTAGCCGCCTGGCGCAGTCATTCTTGCACTCATGGGCCACGTAATTGTCCGTCTCGGCTACAAATTGCCTCTCCCCTCAGGCCCATTCGCATAAATCTTGCAAGCTCGTCCAAACCTGCTCCAGAGTGCGCGAGCGCGCTGCACGCGCGCCGAGAGCCAATAATGGGTACATCTCCACTAAATGCTTCCTTCAATTAAGGCAGGGAAAAAAATAATAATCTCCCGGTTTTATGTCACAAAACATTAGCAAATGCTTAATCATTTGGGGGGAGCGGAATGGGGAGTCTTTTGGCAGGGATGCCGTGGTACACCATGACGCCAGAATGCAGGCTCGTGAAATTCATAGAGGGTTAGTGCACGTTTTGGTGATTCTCCTCCCCCCAGTGTACCTTTTTTTTAAAACTTGTTTAACTTGTTTAATCACATTGACCTTTAACATTTCTCCCCGTTTGGTGCCCTCCCTCTTAACACCAAAATCTACACTCCTCCCACCCCCACTTCCGTGTTAAGTAGAGTGCCCTTCGTCATCGGCCGCCCGGGGTCAGCCTCTCCCAGATCCCCTCTATAGCCGCAGAGGCCACGGTGATCAGCCCACCTCTCCTCCTCCCCTGCAGCAGCTGATCTACCACTGCAGTTCGCAACGCTCTGCAGGTAAAGCCCTTTAATGCCTTTGTGCATCTAGAGGTGACTCATTGGTTATGCAGCATTTTCCATTGTTGATCATAACGATTAAGCTGTTAAAAACGTTGTTTGCACTTTGAAGGTGCTCTACAGCATGTTCAAGAACTATGAATTCCTAAAGATTATTAACACCAGAAGGATCACTTCTGACATTTGATTGGTTTTTGCACTTCACTTTACTCATTCAGTACAGCTGTTGGATAGATTTTTAGGTCTTGCCTATCCCACTCACCCTCACTCACCCTCACACACCATCACAGCCCCCTCTCACCCGCACACCCCTCACAACCCTCTCACCCTCACACCCCCTCACTCACCCTCACCCTAACACACCCTCACTCACTCTCACCCTGACACCCCCTCACCCTCACACACCCCCTCACCCTCACACACCCTCACCCTCACTCACCCTCAACCCCACACCCTAACACACCCTCACACCCCTTCACCCACCCTCACCCTCACACCCCCTCACACCCTCACACTCACCCTCACACCCCCTCACTCACCCTCACACCCCCTCACTCACCCTCACACCCCTCACTCACCCTCACACCCCCTCAGCCTCACAACCCTCTCACCCTCACACCCTCTCACCATCACAACCCTCTCACCACTCAGTGCCACATAATTATATGCTTCATAATTACACTGCGCTCAACGCAACATACACTCCAAATAACACTCAGTGCCACATAGTTAACCTCCACATAATTACACTGCACTCAATGCAACATACACTCCAAATACCACTCAGTACCACATAATTACACGCCACATAATTACACTCTACTGAATGCATCACACACTCCACACAATACCACTCAGTGCCACATAATTATATGCTACATAATTACACTGCACTAAATGCAACATACACTCCAAATACCTCTCAGTGCCACATACTTATATGCAACATAATTACACTGCACGCAATGCAACATACACTCCAAATACCACTCAGTGCCACATAATTACACGCCACATAATTACATCCACCACCATCACATCCACCACCACCACATCCACCACCACATCCACCACCACATCCACCACCTCCACATCCACCACCACCACATCCACCACCTCCACCACCACTTCCACCACCACCGCATCCACCACCACCACATCCACCAACACTTCCACCACCACCGCATCCACCACCACCACATCCACCACCACCGCATCCACCACCACCACATCCACCAACACTTCCACCACCACCGCATCCACCACCACCACATCCACCACCACCGCATCCACCACCACCACATCCTCCACACCCACCACCACTACATCCACCACCACATCCACCACAACCACCACCCCATCCACCACCACCACCACCACCACCACCGCATCCACCACCACCACCGCATCCACCATAACCACACCCACTGAACATAATCTTCACAAAAGTTATTTACAAACGTTTAAGCTATTGCCATTATAAATTACAATAACTTTTATTTAAGTATTAATTATTTACAAAATTAAAAGCCATTGTTATTTGTAATATCAATACATCTAAGTCACGTAAATACAACACACATTGCATTACAAATGCTATAGGTGTCACATTTTCAAAAGTTAAAACTATTGACATTGTAACTGACAAAGCTATTAATTTTGCTACTTTCAAAACCAACACATAAATAAAAAAGTGTCATTTACAATACCAATAGCTCAAACTTTCCTAATGCGAGACCTATTGCATTTCCAATGCTTGTTTTTCTCACTCGGCAATCCAAAAAGGTTCCGTTAGATGACAACGGAAGGGACAGGCAACAAGAACCATCAGTCAAAAGAGGGGAGGGCAAGTTTTTCCCTACCGGGTCACGTTGAGGCTCCACCGGAAGTCATCAAATTGATAGTCTACAGTGTTTCTGGATGTTTCAGACTGAAGCTGGCGTCAGCATGAGAGCACCACCATCTCGTAGCTCCGTCGTGGCCATTCCGCAAGCAATCATGGCAGCCGCTCCCCACCGGAAGCCTGCGGGAGTCGGGGGCCCCCAAGACTTTTGAAGAATCTTCAAGGCTGAGGGGACGCTTTCGAGAATGGAGCCCAAGCCCTAGCAGACAAGCGTCCGAGTTCCAAGGTGTCCCAGGGCCATTTTAGTGGACCAGGCCCAAATCCGAAGAGCCGGCCGCCATTTTAAGAGTCCTGTGGCAGCCGCCTATCGCTGCACCGCAAGAGTGGACGCAATCCAACTACATGGTGAGCGAGACGCTGAAGCCGCAAGAGCGGGCGGTAAACAGCTAAATGGCGGATGAGGCACAGTGCAGCAAAAGCGGGCGAAAAACTGCTGATTGGTGACAAACGGTAAAAGGGCGCCCCACTACAGGAGACGAACATCAACCTGGGGAGGCCCGTTCACGCCGCCCCCCCCCTCCTCCCCCCGGGGCGCCCCACACCGTTTTTCGGTGCAGCATTGTAGGATGCCCAAATCAGTTGGGCAAGTAAAGGACATCACCTGGGTGCCGTCCAGATCTCGGCGCGTTGTGCGACCTTGGGACTATTTGCCCAACAGACCGCTACTGACAAAAAACAGTGCAGGAAAAGCGGGCGGAAAACCGCTGAATGGCAAGGGGGTGCCGTCCAGATCTCGGCGCGTTGTGCTGCCTTCGGACTATTCGCACAACAGACTGCTACTGACCATTGTTGCTGTGTTAAATTTTATTTTTTTACGTGTTTACTGTTTTTTGTGCTTTGTATATATTTATAAGTTATTAAAGTGTTATAATCCTACTACTTTGTTGGAGTGCTATATATTTTTAATGTGACACATAATTGTGAAGACTTTGATGTACAAAAAGGCATCCCTGGAATCTTCCTTTTCATGCTCGGTCCCACAAACCCTCACAGTGGGAATCCCCTCCCCAATCACAATACAGGATCGTTATCAGATAGTAGGAACGCGTGTGGTGTGACGGATCTCATGGGGTGGGGGGCCTTGATCTACTGTAACTCCTTTGAAGAGGGGTGATTCTTTACAGTTGAGGCCATAAACTACATCCGCAGGGTAGGTGATAGCCTGGGACCGGCCTGGACAATCGGACACAGAGGAAGAGGAGTGTCAGAGGGTGCGGTAGTGAATAGGGTGGAAGGGTGGTGTCGGGCGGGCACAGGGTGTGATTCTCAGGGAAGAGCAGCGCAGATGGGGGGAGGTTTATGGCCCATGCATAAGAGAGAGAGCGGGGGTGATCAGTGCGTGGGGGAGATGCTTGCGAGGGTGGGGAGCCATGCTGAGGATCGGCGGCGTGCAGAGAGTGGGTCTGGTCATGGCATCTAAAATGGCTGCCGTGCACGACAAAAGTGTGGCATTGGAAAAAAAGCAAGATGGCGCAGACAATGTTTATCAATACGGATTAATTTATAACAATTATTTTTAACAATATATTTACTCGCAGTGTCAAAATGGCGGTCAACACTTCCTGATTTCCTTCGAATCGAACGTTAACAGACGTCACGCAGCAACAAAAAAGAAAAAAAACGCTCACGCGCAGGCGCTGGAAGACAAGTATCAACATATATGAGCATCCTCAGCCACCCTCAGAAAACATAGGGGGTCAGGATACGTCTCCCGTACCCCCTTATACCCATTTCTCACATTGTTTTTCCTCCATCTTGTAATTTAATTAAAACGAAACACAAAATGGCGAATTCCCGTTTCGCGTCCCGATTCGTTACCCGGTTCGCGAACCGGAAAGCGCTTCTTCCGCAAAAAATCAAATTTTTTTTATTTGCCCCACGGGACCCTTTAATAACCCCAACATCATTCCTAGGGGGTCAAGAAGGGTCTACCTTGCCCCCTTTCATTAAATTCGCCCTTCGTTTTTCTCCTATTGTCTCTCGATCCTACCGAGAGACAAGATGGCGGCCGTACCGGACTGTTTAGAATGTTGACAGACACCGGAGAGCCAATCAGCTTCGCTTCGCAAAGCTCCGTTACGCGAAAAGTTCGCGAACCGGAGCGCTACCCGGGACGCTGTCACAGATATATCTGTTTTTTAAAACGTTAATTTCTCAAAATCCACTGGAGCACATATATTGAGACCCAGCAAAGGAACATCGGGCTAACAGTCCCTACAATTTTGCCAAGTTTCGTGCAAATCCATTCAGCCGTTCGAGCTAAAAGTGAGGACAAACGCCCTATGGAAAAATGAATGGGAAAAACGCGTTTTGGGACCCCCCTTTTTTCTCGGCCCCCCCTTGACGAAACCCCCCCCAAATTTTCAGGGGCTGCTCAGAAACAAAATGTGCCATTTTCCTGAATATTTCAGCCGATTCCGTCCACAAACGCCAAAGTTATTAGACATAGAATTTTCAAAAGTTCCATAGAGAAAAAATCCTAACTATATATACCTTCTGGCGACCGCCAGTAGGTAAGATATATATATATATATATATATATATATATATATGTATTTATACATAGCTGATTACATGTAAAAATCCTTTTCCTCACTCCTCTTAATTACACAGTTGTATTGGGGTACGTCTTTTGTCATGCCTCCTTTTTCGTTGCTCATATTTTGTAGACTTTTAGCAATTTTTGATATCCGCCGTAATTTGGGCTATTTGGAGTAAGATTTGGCTTGTTCCCAATTCCACCTGGCTGTCGAGGGCTTAACAATGCCCCTCCAATATTCTCTAATGGAGCTAGCGCTATATAAAGGTGCAAAAATAAATTGTGGAAAGCTTTAGTAGTAAAGGGTTTGTCAGTTGCTCTATATAAATAAAAATCACAAATACATGTATAGATATGACTACGTAGTATGCCCTCTACATCCATCTGGGTTTTCTTTGTTTAGGCGAATGGCCACGCCCCTTCTCCGAGGAGGATTTCACTTTAGTCGCGCTTTCCTTTCTACAGGGAGTTCTGCCCTGATTTAGATGCCGTTGCAAGTAGTGACTGGTCACTTTTACAAATCTTATTGGTGTATTTGGGAGTTAACCTTAAAGTAATAAGGCAAATCATTTATATAGACAGTGTTACTGAGTACAGATGTGAAAATAATGAAGTAATACTTAAAAAATGTGCTACATTATGCAACATAATTCTCATTTTGTGGTCACATAATTTAGTCGGCACTGCCAGATAATTTAGACCTTTCCTGCCACTTCATTACAGTGGCTCTGCTTATTTAGCACAAACCCCCAGAGCGCTGTGCATGGTAGGTGATGTTTAGAGTAGGTATAGGAGACTAAAAATACGACCAAATAAAGGTTTAGGTTAACAGTAATGAGTCTAAAATGTGGACGATACCCGTTCTTGAAAGGATTAAAGCATATAAAAATGACATGGACGTGAAGCTTTTCCTCTGCCTCAGTGGCAAGATTGGGAAGTAAAGTGTGGGTACTGATTAAGCGAGAAGATGTGGAGCGAAGGGGTTGGTGGGGACATGTGAGCACTATTTTCTTAAAAGGATTCAGGCAGGACACACACTTGGTCCTAAGCTAGGCTGGCAGTGGTTACTTCACTCACTAGAACATCACACATTTATATGTGACAATCTATACATTTTCCTTCATCAGCTCAACACACAGTACAACCTAATCCAAAATTAATGTAATAATTTGTTTGTCACATTTCAAAGCTACTAATTGTATATATGGATATAGCTATTTGAATATTCTCGTAGTATTGTCTTGCATGCAATTCATTATGGGTAGGGTGGATTTACCATATCTTCTGCAGGGTGCGGTACCATACTCTACCCCTCCTTGTATCATCTGACACCTCTTTCTACTATACCTATCCCCCAAAACAAACCTTTCTAAACTCTTCCCTCTGACTCCTCCCCTCCAAAACTCCTTTTTACTCATCCAAAAGCCTCTGTAGCGTAGTTCCTATTTTCCCAATAGGCCCTGCGCATTGGAATAACATAAACAGTAGTATCGACATAGAAGTGCGGATCTTCCAGGCCTCTACTGACTATGCTAAACTTAATTGGGTTTGTTACCAACTAGCTCAGAGGTCACTGGAAACTTTCTTGACTAAAATAGGAAGTGATCAGCTTCCCTGGCACAGACAAGAAGGGATTCAGTTTTCCAACAACCGTGCAACATGACAACTTTGCTCCTCAGATCAAGAGTCCATCTCTAGGGTCGTGTGAAACAATAGACAGTTATTTTACTCAGTCAGATTGGTGCAGTTTACTTTCACAATATGTAGAGAACAGAGAGACAGGCGTTTGTCAATAAAAGGTTAACATTTATTGAACAGTCTTTCTTCTCATACAAGAGAAATGAATTGCCACAATTGCAAGACTTGTTATTATAAAAAGTACGTACAGTAAGATAAGTATTGCGAAATAGTACTGTAAAAGCATTGATATGGTTTCTTAGCCATACAATGGTTTAAAAGTAATAAAACATATATACATTAGGCTAACATACTCAACTGGTGCTTCTAACTACGCCTACCCCAGTGTACCTGACCTAAGCCTAATACTTGGGAGGGGAGTAAGTAAGTAGCTTTAAGTTAAGTTGGTTTTGCCAAGGTTTGCTTCAAGAATTCTCTCTCAAGGGTTTAGTCAACACCATACCTCTGGAATAGAATGATGGAGGTCTGGTATCTCCCTCAGGGCTCGATATCCCAGTCACCCGCAAGGGTAGACCAGAAACGCTGGAGCTGGATTTCTCGGCAGGAGAAAGGCAGCGTCTCTTCTTCAGCGCGTCGAGGAGGAGAAGGAGGGGGGACAGCGTCCGCGGGCAGCTTGCATCTGCTGGGCTCTTGCAGGGGACGGCTGTTCAGCTCCTAGGTTCACCACACCATCGTTCGCTAGTTAGCAGCGATAGAAGTAGCGATAGCAGCTATGGTATCATCAGCATGACAGCTTCTTCAGCAGCAGCGAAGATAGCAGCGATGGCATTGAGGCAGCTAGCGTTTGCTTAAGGCAACGTTGGTAATATTTATACCTGAAAGGTGCCTTGTTTGACGTAAGTTTGCTGGACATAAGACGTCAATAAGATGTCACTAGGAAGTGATCGTTTATCAGTGCTCATTAGAGTTCTATTACTAATCAAAACACAGCAAGCGGGGATTTCCAGGTTTGTTGAGTTTTTATCTTGTTGAAGAACTCAGAGTGTTAATCTAGGAATCTCAGATAGTGACTTCTGCTCTGTCATTGCACTAATTGGTTGCAAAGGAAGTGGCAGAGAAAGCTATTCTGGAATGTGGCTCTGTTCGTGTGAGGCCAGAGATGAGTTTCTGAATATCGCACTTGAACGGTTATGCCAATATAGGGAATAAATGGATTTATAGCCGAATAGGGGCATACGGTCACAGTATAGATCAGGATCCTAGATTAGAACGTCACACCCACTCCACGAATTCATGTCCATCAAATTACTAAAACTAGAGCAATATGATGCATGTGTAACATTGCCCATCCCAAAATACATAAATGCATTTGAAATAGGCGTATATTATAATACGTGAAATTTAGGTACTGTACGTTTTTGAAGCATAGAAATCATTCAAAAATTATAGCATATGAAATCAATGAACGATTATGCAAAAAGAATTACACATGAAATATCTCTGAAACAGAAGAAGGGCGAGATAAATCATCACATATAAATGCATTGCAATAACATGTGCTAGAGGCTGGTGTAAGTTATTATGTCTCTAGATGTGTTTAGAAATAGAAGTTGAAGCTTCTGTTCTCTAAGAATAGTTTTTACCTTAAGCAAAGAATTTTTCGTGCCAAAAAAAGGTGAATATTAAAAAGTGTTCAATTCAAAAGAATTATTGCTTGAACGGGGAAAAATAGAGTTCCAACGCTTTTAGCAGTTTTTGTTCAAAACTGAAGGCCGAATTCAGAGTTCATGGGAACGCTGTGTGTCGGAAAGCTTCTCTAAAGTTATTGTTTCTGTTCGGGTGAGATCATATCAGACAGGCTCTCAAAGAATTGGTCTACAAAATCAGGTGACAGTTCAACCAAATTCGATAGTGCTGTAACTTGGCAGGTGTGAGAATGATTGCTGTCATCATAGTCGGGATCAGCAATGCTCACAGAAGGTCGTACCTGGGTGATGCTGCTTTTGTCACTCGCTCCACTGTTACCACCTAGTCGTAGCACAGGAGTCTCAACGAATGCCGTCATCAGGAATGGTAGCCGCTGGGGACAACACAATGCGTGAGCCGTTATCGGACTGAGCAAAGTATCGACGTCCATTGGTACTGCTGATGGAAGTGAAAGACAGATGTCCAACACGCACTCATCTCCGCATAGCATACATCGAAGTGCCGGTAAGATACAGTTCTGCCATATAGGTCTGAATGAAAGGAACCAGGTCATGTTTAGATCTCTCAGCCTGGCCAATCCAAGGACTCTAGTTATTCAGTCCCGGTAGCGCATTGCTAGGATTTTCTCTTCCATTCCCATGGGAGCTATGTCTGAGCTGTGGCTTGCCATAACGAAGCAGGAGGGTCAAAAATAAAATCCCTGCTACAAGTCCCAAAAATAAGGGTATGCCGCCGAAGACAGAGTGGACAAAATTAGGAACGATTCCCAAAATTGCTTGAAACGGTGTTAGCAGTCCCGTAAAAATCGTCTTAAATATGCCTGGGATGCCTGTGGCACTAGACATGTTAAGGAGTTGGCTAAGCATTTCTACGAAATGCACGGGGCAATTTGTTGATAAAAGGTCATGAACCTCCGTAGCTGTCCTTGCAACTAGAAGATCATACGTCTCTTTTGATGACGTTATGGGCACTGTTGTCTGCAAAAGCACAGACTTCATTTTGCTTAAAGTATCAATTCGTATAGAATAGAGATTCAGACGAGGCCAGATGGGAGTCTGTGTCTGCAAGCCCGCTCGGAAACAATGCCTGCATACAGCATTTGACCATGGATGTTACACTTACTAGATAACTTTTCCCTGGCACTAGGCCACAACATCTGTGATCCGTTCTAAGAATGTAACTCCCGTTAGCAAGTTGCATAAAGAAGGGCTCTATCTGAGTTGCAGGTGTGACTAGCTGGTGGCATGAAAGGTTGTTCGAATTACCTTCACAGGCTCCGTGTAAATTAATACCCTGGCACAAAAGTATACCACTTAGTTAACGTTTACAATTTTCACCACTAAGAAATACATTTTTGTCGCTGTCACTGTAGCATGAATGTGTGTATGGTAATTTCCATTCTGATTTTACATATCCTTTACCCAATCGTTCATACTGGCCAGTAGGTATGTATTCAAGGCACTTTTTAAATCGGAAAGTTGTTATCGGAATAGTGATAATTCCGTGTATTATCCATTCAATGACAGGACTCTCTGACATTGTCAATGGTAATCTCTCAAGTTTTTCGATGCTCAGGATTGTATAGTCTGCTCCTTTCTGTGCCAAACTGATTTGTTTATCAGTAAGGTTAAAAATGGAAAATAATGACGTTGTGTTGATTAAACGCCAAGGCACATAGCCTGAACAAAGATTTTGCAGCGTCCAGCCCAATTGTACAATAGAACGTAATTGAGATTGGCCATGTTGTAACATTAGCAAGTCTCTGTCTATTATGTCAAAGGCAGAAGATACAATATTGTCCAACAAATATATTCTGGAGGACAGAGTCATTAACCCATTGTCCACTACAGAAAGTGATTTTACCAAATTAATACAATCAATTTCTCGTATTTTTTTCTGCTATTTCAATTTGTGTGACTTTCCAAGCCTCGTTGTACGCAGCATAGATACTGGTCGCTATGAAACGTTTTTGACGCGGTTTGCGTGGTCCAAGAATGAAATCGCGCCAATCAGCACCATCTTTTAGTAAAGACAAGTGTTGCTTAATTTCAGCCAGTGTGGATGTTCCTAGCCATTCGAGGCAGAGTTTCCCTACACTGTATGTTGTTACTATCCCTGGATGTTGTCTCTGGGAGTATCTAGGGTCTTGTCTGGTCATTTTTAACCCCTGTATTTTGTTCAGGAATCTATCTTGACAGTTGTTTGTGTCAGTAGGCCAGATTAGCCACTTTTTCCAATCAGGATGTGTTCTGTTAAAATGTAAAATATGTGAAACGTCTATCTCAATATCTGTTGTTGCATTCTCAGGTATTGGCTTTGGAATAGACGGTTTATTTAGGTCTTTGATCTTAGCTAGGCCAAGACAGGATGTTTGGTGTATTGTGTCATTTAAAAACATCATTTGTTCAGGTATCATGCAGGTTGTGAATAGTGCTTCAAGGCCTTGTACCTGCCAATCTTTTGTACCCCAAATGTTTTTTGTTTCAATGTTATTTTTCCAATAATCAAAACCAAATGTCATCATTTTTTCATAAAATGCTTCTGAATATATCAATTTAGAATTTGTCAGCATTGTTTTCATTCCTGTTTTATCTAACAGTTTGTAATAAAACGTTTCTGCATCACTGGTGTTAAACCCTGAGAAGTATTTGAATTTCTCAAAAAATGCCTTAGAACTGCTTTTAGGTGGTGTAGCACAATGTTCCCATTGATTATACTTAAAAACATTTCTAGGCTGTGCAGATTTATGCAAATAATGATCGCCATAATGTGTGTAGCAGAATGTCTGCTCATAACTAGATGAACCTTGTAAATAATCATGTTCTGTGAATCTAGCTGACATTACTAAATCAGACATCATGCCATTAATACTGTTAAAGTCCCAATCATCAGAGAATGTACTAGGTTTTACAAAGTCACTTAAGGAAACCTTCAGTTGATGAAGATACTTCAGGATCTCGACCGGACCATAGATCTCATAGTCAGTTTTCTCCCATACTACCCCACCAGGTATTGGAATTGCTGTGACATTTACTGTTGACAGTTCTCTTTTCTTCACGTGGGATGATCTGTGTGGTTTGAGGACTAGGTTGATGTTCTGACTTGCTGTGTCCATTCAATTGTAATAAACTTTCCTAAAATTAAAACTAAAATTAGGCATAGTAGGAGTATGAATACTCCTGAAATAATCCAATGCTCAATCAACGGTGAATCCAGATATAATTCTTTGATTTGTTGAAGGAGTCCTGTTGTATTTTCTTTAGAATACTTTTTTGTTTCTGGCATCACTTCGGGGTCGTTTTGATCTTAAGAGAAGTTGTCGAAGTTGATGAAATAACCAGAGGCAGTTCTGTCAATTGTTGGGATTGTTCTTTCAATCTGTCTTTCGGTAGCATTTTCTGATGCCACATTATTGTAGACTGGTGTTTCTTGACGAACTGTTTCAATCTGTGTCTCAAGAGGCACGAGTTCCATGGCATTATTGCATAGTCCTTCTCTGTGCACTGCAGGCTGATCGAATGTGATTAGTCTTTCAGTTTGAACCTCTTGGATTGTTGCAAGTTTGGGTATTCTGTTGTTTCTTGGGAGTCCACTGGGCCTACTGTTGATTATAGGCCACATGGTTGTGGTTTTACCAGGTCGATGGACACGACTCTGTTCTCCTTTTTACCAGCAAGGGGCGTTAGTACAACTGATCTTGTTCCGGTGACTGCCAAGACAGGTACTGCTTTTCTGTAAGAAGGCCCAAATTCCTTCTTCACCGCGATTTTTTTCTCTGACTAGATCCCCAATCTTTGGAATCCAGACAGGCCTTCCTGGGGCTGTTGCTTGTGGTGCCTCGTCAGTGGTATCTGGCTGTTGCTCTAACTTTATGTTGCTTAAGGATTTTCTTGTTTCATTCAGTTCCTGTAAAACAGCCAAACGATCTTTGATGTCAAAGTCTGTTGTTTTTTCTTGTACCACTGACACCTGACTATCTAAGTCCTGAATTCTCATTCTAATTCCGAACAATAGTTCGTATGGGCTGAAACCTTTTAGAGATTTTCTTGGCAAATTGTTAAGACTGGTCTGGACACTTATTAAATGTTTGACCCACCCAGCGCCTGAACCTAATACCTTCGCTGTTATAGATCGCTTTATGTCTCGGTTTTTTCTTTTTACCACACTATTCCCTTCGGGGTGCGACGGACAAGAATACCGCAACCCAATTCCCATGCTGGCCATGGCCTCCTTATAAGCTCGAGAGCTGAAAGCAGGACCCTGGTCAGAATGGAACGTGGTAATTGCGTATGTGCCGATAAAGACTCGCAGATCTTTTATAACCGTTCTAGCGTCAGCCGAGCGCTGGGGCCACATCCATATGAACCTCGTACAGGAATCCACTGCTACCATGATATATCTATAGTTTCCGTCCCTTTGTAGGGGACCACAGTGGTCCAGGTAAACACATGCAAATGGTTTATCCGAGATGAGAAGGGGTGTCTGCGCTGGTCGTTTTACTGCTGATACTTTTATCCTTTGGCATATATCGCATTCTAATACATACTTTTTAGTTTGTATTCTCAAGCGAGGCCACCATTATCTCTGTTTTAATAGTGATATTGTTGCGGAAACGCCAGCGTGTGCAGAGGCAAGCCCTTCGTGTGCCGCTTTGATTAGTCCTAACCTGTGTTCCATGTTTGGAATTACCCTGTCCCCCACTCCAGGGATTCGAGCAAAAGGAACATTATTCGTATCTGTTGAATATAAGTACTTTTCTGGAAAGCCTTTTGGGAGTGTTTTCTTATCATTTTTTACTGACGCACTGACAGCTTGTAGAATATCGCTGTCTATTTTTGTTTGTGACCGAGTTATCGCAGCTACGGAAGCCGTTAGCACAGCTGCCTTTGCGGCTTCATCAGCCAATGAATTCCCTGCAACGTGAACGCCATCACGTTGATGACTCAGTGTATGTATCACGGGAGTCTTTTGTAGTTCTTTCTGTAAAAGAACTACCTGTTTCCAGAGCAAGTTATGCTTTATTGTGGCACCTGTCATCTTTGTAGTCGTTTTCAATCCACCTCTGCAATTTGTTATTGTAAGAGTTGACGCAAAAATGAGAATCGCACACGATAAGTGTCGGGAATTCACGTTCTGCATTTTCGAGCGCCATCTTCAAACATCTGATTTCAGCTCTTCGAGCCGAACAGTTTCTCAATGATTCAGTTTTTGTTACTTTCGGTCTGAATTTACCGCACAGCCAATGACCTTTAACAATCGCACAGGCTGCATCGTAGGATTTGCTCTCTACGTTGAAATGCTGTACAAATCTATCTGTATAGATTATACAGGCGTATTGTGGGAGAGGCAGAAGTTTGATTGGCAGAGGATATTCTTCTTCATATTCTAAATCATTCAGTTCTTCGAATTGCGGGGCGAAATAGTATTTCACATCTTCCGCTCCTAGAGAATCTACACACTGTATCCATTTCGGATCCAGTGACACTGTAGGCAGGTTTACTGGGCTGAATAGCGCCTCGAAGGCGGATTCCGCTGTGAGGATATTAATCTGTTTGCCGTGTGCTAGTTCTCTTTCATTTGCTAATGTGATTTGCACTGCTTTCACAGTTCTTTCTGTGAGACTGAATGCTTTTTCTGCTTGTGTGTACAAGTGAGATTTAATTGCAATTGGTACCTTTTCTCCCTCATTAGAGGTCCGGTACGTGAATCCGCATCTTCCTGGGATGACTCGGATTACAAGACCACGTGTATTGTCACGTGTATCTATTTTTGTTTTTGCTAACATGTCTGTTTGCAGTGATCTCAAAATTTCTGTGTGTTTTTGAGTCCAATTGATTTGTTTAAAATCAGGTTTAATTAGTTCGTAAAGAGGTTTAACCCTCTCTGCGTAATTTAAAATGTAAGTTCTTCCGAAATTCAGAAAACCTAGTATGGATTGTAAATTCTTCAGCGTTTTTGGAGCTTGGAGTACAGCGCACTTCTCTAAGAAGTTGTCCGCTAGGCTTTTCCCTTCACTTGATAATTCGTACCCTAAGAATAGTACTATCAGATGGGCAATTCGAGACTTTTTAAAGTTGAATTTGTAACCCTCTGCTGCGAACCCAAGTATAATGGTGTTCACTCTTTTCAAGTGAGTATCCAAGTCGTCCTCTGTGAGATAAATATCATCTACGTAAGATAATGCCTCATCATCATATATTTGTAGTAACTCTGTTACCCTAGCTGAGAATAGTCCTGGGCTGTTCTTGAACCCCTGTGGGAGTCGACAGAATTTTTACTGCGACCCAAATGCTGAGAAAGCGGTCAAATATCTGCTTTCTGGTGCAATGTTTTGACAAAAGAAACCATTAGATATGTCTAATGTCGTTTTATATTTTTTCCTAACTATGTTATTCATTAGGGCTGCACTATGCGAGTTTTGTACTGCAAATGTTTTACAACATGCATTAAGGTGTCTGTAATCCAAAACTAGACGATATGAATTGTCTGGCTTGGAGACAGGAAACAAAGGATTGTTCATTTGAGAGGTGCATGTTTCAATCACCCCCTGGTATTCAAGTTGATCTAAGATCTCCCTGACTTGTTTTTTAGCTTCTTGCTTAATGGGATACTGCCGTTGGTTCACTTTTTAACTGGATTTAGTGAGGAGGAGAGTCCTCATCCCATCCTACATGATTTTTATATAATGCCGTTGCCTGGGCTACTGCCCATTTCCTTGCATATGTATATTTTTTGTGAATCGGAATGTGATTCGAGAAGGCAGGCATAATTACTTCTTCGCCACAAGGGCACTCCCTGACAAACTCTGGGGGCCAATCTTTTTCAGCTAACAGGATATCATAGCCTTTTGAGAGTTTATCCCAAAATAGACCTCTTATTTTCCTAGTCTTATCACCCTCTATACGCAATGTTATTTCGTATATTTTATGGGGCTCGCTAAGTCTGGTGTCGGCAGTTTCAACCTGAATGTATTCATTCGTGTCCACTGTCTCCAGATGACTCATCAGGATCTTGCGGGCTATACTGATTTCTGCTGCACTGTCCAACATTGTCAATGCCCACTCCCCGTTTTTCAACTGTGTCCTCAGTATTCTCGGCATGGTTGATTACTCTAATACTGGCTACCTTCTTTTTGGAAATTGAGATTTTTTACTCTGAGCAGGTTCCTTGTCTTTGGACTTGGTGTGCTCTCCTGGGTCTGACCGTCCTCTTCTTTCCGATTTCTGTGGAAAAGATCGAGAGGGACGTGTATCAATACTTTGATATCTATCAGGTTTTTTCAAATTATCCCTATTTCTAAGGTTATATCTTTTCTCAGAGGGCTCCCTCTGGGGAGACTGGTGTTCTCGAGTCGGAGTTCTTTCCCTCCGTCGAGGAGACCTTCCTCTGGACTGGAAAACTTTTTCCTTGGGAGTGGATTGTTTATTTCCATCCCAACTCTTTTTAGGAGTGTTTGAATTATTTTTAATAAATAATTTTTCAGGATTTTCGAGCAGTTGGGGCTTTACTGGTTTCCCACCCAAGCTGTCTCTACCTAATTCTTCATAGCATTTCTCTATGATTCTGGCAAGCTCAACTGGCTGATCTGTTATATCTGTTTCCTTCAACTTCTGGCGGATCACCACAGATGCTGCTTCTCCTTTTATGTTGGCTAATAGTATAGCCGAGACCTGCTTGAAGTCTTTCAGTAATTTCATACCAAGATTTAAAGCGGGCTCTGGACCGTATTCATTTTGAATCTGTTTTAGCACTTCTGGTATTACCGCCATAGACAGAACACCGTGTGTTTTTGTGTAAATGGAAGCAAAGACTGTACCCCAAGTGTTGCAGTCCTCCACGTGTGGTGCGATTCCCATAGGAAGGCAGATGGTCAAGATTCTGTGTTTCTCTATAGGGGTAGTATCAGGAAATACTGCCTCTATTTGAGTGATTTTCTGTGCTAACCAGAAAGGAATTTGTTCCCGTTTTACGGGTGTTTTACCAAGACATGACTGTATGTTCTGTGATGTAATTTTATTAGTGTTCCCCTGATGAGGGGTCAGCTGTGGTACATTAACAGCTGGCTGGACTGTTGCAGTCCGCATTACATATTGCACTAATTGCCTATGTATTTTGATTAATGTTTTTAGCTGTACTAACAGCTCTTCTCTAGACATTTTTGCAATGTCCGGATGTGTTGTGTAGCTGGCTAGAACCGGCCACGTTGCTCCTGGTCTACCTAGTGGACCGAGCCTGGTAATATGATCATTATGTTTTAGGGCGCCATTAAACCAGAGCAGGTGCTCTTGGAATTTTAGTGGGATTTCAGTCTCCTCTTCCGGAGGTTTCTCTATTTTGTAATAGTGAAACTCTTTTGTTCTAGCGTTTGCCGCTGGAAAGTTTATCCATGAATAGAATACCTCTGTCTGCCGATATTAGTGTGCCTCTATCACGAAAATTACTGTACCACCTTGAGGTGTCAGTCCGTTTTCTATAAGTTTTAAAGTTATAGATTTTCTTAAGTGGACCGGGATGATAATTGCATCCGGGTCTGTGTCGTCGGGACCCTGCTGAGTCGCATCTGCTGCGCCCCCAGTGGTTCCGTTTTCTCCTGGCATTGTATAAATGCAAGGTTTGCAGAGTAGGTCTCCAAGGAAACAAAGATTAGCTGCACAATATTTTGGAACACTGTATCCTTCAACGTTGAATAAACCAGAGCTTTACATAGGAATCTCTTCCTACTAAGGTCGGGCGGTTTTTAACCTTTCACCCACTCCAGAAGTCTATTGGAGTATTTACGGGAGAAAGGGGTCTGTGTGAAATATGCACGACTGAGTTACTCTAACGTCTTGCGTTAGTTTATCGCCTTACCAAACGTTGGGCGCCATGTAGCGTAGTTCCTATTTTCCCAATAGGCCCTGCGCATTGGAATAACATAAACAGTAGTATCGACGTAGAAGTGCGGATCTTCCAGGCCTCTACTGACTATGCTAAACTTAATTGGGTTTGTTACCAACTAGCTCAGAGGTCACTGGAAACTTTCTTGACTGAAATAGGAAGTGATCAGCTTCCCTGGCACAGACAAGAAGGGATTCAGTTTTCCAACAACCGTGCAACATGACAACTTTGCTCCTCAGATCATGAGTCCATCTCTAGGGTCGTGTGAAACAATAGACATAGATTTCACTCAGTCAGATTGGTGCAGTTTACTTTCACAATATGTAGAGAACAGAGAGACGGGCGTTTGTCAATAAAAGGTTAACATTTATTGAAGTCTTTCTTCTCATACAAGAGAAATGAATTGCCACAATTGCAAGACTTGTTATTATAAAAAGTACGTACAGTAAGATAAGTATTGCGAAATAGTACTGTAAAAGCATTGATATGGTTTCTTAGCCATACAATGGTTTAAAAGTAATAAAACATATATACATTAATAGATAGCAGCGATGGCATTGAGGCAGCTAGCGTTTGCTTAAGGCAACGTTGGTAATATTTATACCTGAAAGGTGCCTTGTTTGACGTAAGTTTGCTGGACATAAGACGTCAATAAGATGTCACTAGGAAGTGATCGTTTATCAGTGGTCATTAGAGTTCTATTACTAATCAAAACACAGCAAGCAGGGATTTCCAGGTTTGCTGAGTTTTTATCTTGTTGAAGAACTCAGAGTGTTAATCTAGGAATCTCAGATAGTGACTTCTGCTCGGTCATTGCACTAATTGGTTGCAAAGGAAGTGGCAGAGAAAGCTATTCTGGAATGTGGCTCTGTTCGTGTGAGGCCAGAGATGAGTTTCTGAATATCGCACTTGAACGGTTGTGCCAATATAGGGAATAAATCGATTTATAGCCGAATAGGGGCATAAGGTCACAGTATCGATCAGGATCCTAGATTAGAACGTCACACCGCCCCTACTGCTAGGACCTAAAAACAAAACAAACAAAAAAAATCCTTCACTCTTTTATCCCTCCACTATCCTTTTCAATCAAAATTAACAGACTAACCTGTTCACTTCTCAAATTCCATATTCAACTATACTAATTCACCACTAATCCTTTATGGGTTCTGGAGTGGCGTGCTTCAACACCCCTCAGGGGTAACAAGTGCTATATGAATGCAAACCTTTCTTCCCCCGCTACCCTTCTCACTCCAAATAACTGACTAATATCCACCACTGAGATTACTTTCATATTTCACCATACTAATTCACCACTATTCCTTTATGGGCTTCCGGAGTAGCGTGCTTCAACACCCCCATCCGGGGTAACAAGCGCGATATAAATACAAACCTTTTTTCCTCCTCTATCCTTATGCTATCATTCCAAATAACTGACTAACCTATCCACCACTTAAAATGTACTTGCATGTTTCACTATACTAATTCAACACTAATCCTCTATGGGTCCCGGAGTAGCGTGCTATTCGCCGAAAAAGCGCTTCGACGCCTCGTCAGGGGTAGTAAGCGCTATATAAATGCAATTACAATACAATACAATACGTACAGTGATTTAAGGTAGATCTAGGGAACCTATATCTAAGGAAGGGGTGCTTACACCACCTTACCCAGGCTGCAGTAGCAGACCTGTGGTGTCATTTTGGAAGGCTGGCCAGGGTTTGCATAATGCATGCTGCATGCTGGTAGGCCTCTGAGGTACTGATGCTCTTGGTATCTAGGGTACCATATGCTTGGGACTCATAAGGTTACCCCAGTAACCAAACTGGAGTGTACCTAAAGTACATGGATTCATTTTAGAGAGGAAGCAGCTAGGCTGGATAGCAGGGCCCCAGCTTGACTAAAGTCGAAAAACAGTGAAACATCAGCAAAAAGTGGGGGGACTAATAGAAGCAGATCCTACTCTCCTACACTTGCATCGACCAGTAGACCTCTAATGTTGGTCTAAGTTGGAAGTATTTGTACTTGTAGAACTGGGATTTGTGGAACCTCCTGCTAAGAGACTTAGTCCTTATATACCCTTGTGAGTGTTGTTGGGTTTGTCTTGCTCATAGTACCACATCCAGCCGCTAAACTGACCAGAGTAACAGTCGTTATTGGCAGCCTCGAACATGACACGCCTCGAACATGACACTCAACCCCTTTCCCATGGTCACTCTTGCTTGACCATGGTCAACACAAAAAAGATATAACAGTGCATTTTCAAACATTTATTGTAATAAATGTATTCTTGCATAAAAAGAACGAGCTAAGATTATTAGAAAGGTGACATATTACTGTAATCAACATCTGAAAGAAACAGTTTAGTATTAGATTCCTTACCATAGAATATCCCAAGCGTCAGACTGAATCCGGAAACTTTTGCGTAGTAGTGTTCTTGCGCGTCAGTAGGCGCCGTCTGCGGCTCCGCATCCGTCGTTGGCGCCGGGATGACGTCGCCGGAGTACTTAGACGCCGCCCTCGCGCGCTGACGTCAATTCCTTACCTTAGATTCCCTAGCTTAGTTCTTCTTTTTTCCGCGACAGCAAGCGCCGATCTGGAAAAAGTAGTAGTATCCATAGTCAATTTTTGACTAACTTTTTCGATGCTTTTTGATCATCTTTCGAAGTCTCTCAACTCAGACGGAGCCGGTAGGGATGCCCAAGTTCACACCCTGCGTCAATTGTAGCAGACTAATGTCGGTTACCGACCCCCATCGCCGGTGCCTTCACTGTCAGGGCCCCGACCACGACGACAAGTCCTGCTCCGACTGCCGGGCCCTGACGTCCAAAGCTAGACAGGAGCGGTCCTGCCAGCAACTCGACCTCCGGCAGTCAGCCCAGTTGTCATCAGTCTTCGGGCTCGAAGTCCTCCGGTAAGAGGCACAAGAAGTCGAAGAGACGTCCTCGCTCTTCCGACTCTTCCTCCCCCCCCCCCCCCACCCCCCCCCCCCCCATGACGCACGCGCGGCCTAGGGTTCGGGTGACACCGCCCACGCCGGAGTTGCGGGCGTCGCGGCCTGCTCCACACCCTCCGTTCCCTGGGCATGACTCTACGCCGGGGGAGATCGAGCGATTCCTCGTGGCCATGAGGAACTTCTCTCCTCCGACGGGCTCCGCGAGGCCTTCGGGCCCAGCGGACCCGTCTGGGGCCCCTAGCGGGTCGGGGGCTTTGGCCACAACGCCGTTGAGTGCTTCGGCCCCGACGCCGCCGGCGCCTTCTGGCCTGGCGCCGCAGGGCCCCAGGGTCCTGCCGGCACCTTCGGGCCCGGCGCCGCAGGGCCCTACGATCCTGACGATCCCGACGCCGCCGGCACCTTCGGGCCCGGCGCCGCAGGACCCCACTGGACCCGGTTCGGGATCCGGGTTGTCGCCGGTGGACCTTACGACCTCCCCGGCGTCGGTCCGTCACGTGTCACCTCTGGCGCCGCCCGATGCCTCCCTCGCTCCGGTACCGGCGTCGGAACGGCGCCGCTTGGGGAGTTAA
Organism: Lissotriton vulgaris; assembly: GCF_964263255.1. Classification (NCBI taxonomy): domain Eukaryota; kingdom Metazoa; phylum Chordata; class Amphibia; order Caudata; family Salamandridae; genus Lissotriton; species Lissotriton vulgaris. The sequence continues at coordinate 836,714,619 of NC_141699.1, forward strand.
GCTTCTATGAACCGACCTCATCGTTTGATGACACTGACTATCAGGGGATGGGTGACGAGGAGTATTGGGAAGGGTCTGAGGACCCTCTGACCAGAGAGTGTCTGTCTCAAGAGGACTGGACAGGTTGACTTGGGGATGCCAGTGGTCTGGACACCTTACCAGACACTGGTTTTGTCTCACCTCCTACCGTGGCTTCGGAGGAGGAGGCAACCTATAGTGTGGTGTTGATGAGGGCTGCCAAGGCCTTGGGCCTTGAGCTCCCTGTCTCGGCCGTGAGGACTAACCTCCTCACTGAGGTCCTTAACACCTTGGCTGCTAGGCGTTTCCCCCCCCCCCCCCCCCCCCCCCCCCCCCCTGTGCTGAAAATTACCATTTTGCTGGTGTCATGACGAGCTCAGCTCGTCATCAGCACAGCTCAACTGTGCATCATGACGAGCTGAGCTCGTCATGAGCATCCAAAGGGTTAAACTGCAGTCATGCCCGACAGAGCCTCTGCTGCCGTTTAATGAGGCCTTGTCCGACGTTCTTTTGGGCACTTGGTCCAGGCCGCTACGGGTTCGCCCGTAGATAGGAACGTGGCCAGACGCCACCACCCGGCCCCGGGCGACAGTTTTCCTGTCCACCCACCCCACCCCCGAGAGCCTGGTCATCCAGGCATCCACTCCCCAGACCGCATTCCAGTCAGCTCCGCCGGACAGGGAATTCAAGAGGTAGGAGCAGTACGGTAAAAAGATCTTCTCCTCCCTTAGTCTGGGACTGCGGTCTTCCAACACCGCATGCCTCTTGGGCCCCTACACCCACTCTCTGTGGGATACGGTTGCGGAAGTGCTGCCAGAGTGTCCGTTAGAGGTACGGGCCACACTCGGCCAAGCCCTTGTGGAGGGCCGGGATGCAGCCAAATTTTCTATCCGGTGTGGGCTGGATACCACCGACTCACTAGGTAGAGCGATGGCAAGAACAGTGGCGATTAGATGCCACGCCTGGTTGATATCCGCTAACTTTTTGGCCGATGTCCAAAACACACTGATGGACATGCTGTTAGATGGCCGTCGCCTTTTTGGCGACCAGGCAGACCACGCGTTTGACCGCTTTAAGGACTCCAGGGCTACGGCCAAGTCCTCGGGCCTCTCGGCACCGCGCCAGCAAATGGGTGCCTTTCGCTCCTTTCGTGGTCAAGGAAGGGGCGCCCCCACACGTGCCGCCAGCCACCCGCCGCAGACTAACATCGGAGTGGTGTGGCTCACTGGTTAGAGGCGGCAGACCCGAAAGCAGTGGACGGCCCGGGACCAGGGTTCAATTCCAGACATGGCAGGGTCGTGAACCAGGGTCAGCGGACTCTATAATTCTCGCCTCGGTGCCTACTCTAACCAGGGATCACACTCTGCAACTCTGGGCATTAGCTTGCCTCATCTCCACAACGGCCCCCCACAAACGTCGGGGATGCCTGGTTTCACCTTGGAGATACCCAGGAGGGAACATCTCACAGGGAAAGCCAGGACGGGTTCCCCAGCCGTCTATAGCGCCAGGACGCCTCTGGGTAGCAGTGCGCTTTACAAGACACCCACATTTACATCCACATCCAGCGCAGTGGCGGCCGTGGAAATCGCTGTGGAGGCGGTCGGGGACAACGGCGAGGCCAGTCCACACCCTCCCCCGCAGCATCCGCCTCTAAACCCTCCTAGTCCGTGCTTTTCGGCCCACATGACGCCAGTGGGGGGCAGGGTTCGCTATCACCACTCTCACTGGCGCACTGTCACTTCGGACAGGTGGGTGCTGCAAATCGTCCGAAGGGGCTACTCCCTCCCCTTCGAGAATACCCCCCAAGCCATGCCACCGCAACACCACCGCGTATCGGGGGATCATTTGCTGCTTCTGCAGGAGAAAGTTTCGGCCCTCTTTTCCAAGGGGGCCATAGAACGCGTTCCTGGGCCAGAAGTAGGATGTGGTTGCTACTCCCACTACTTTCTGGTACCCAAGAAGGGCAAAGGGGGCCTGCGCCCTATCTTGGACCTACGGAACGTCAACGGCTTCCTCCGGAAGGAAAGTTCAAGATGCTGACTCTGGCTCAGGTCTTAGCTGCCCTGGACCCAGGAGACTGGATGGTAGTGTTGGACTTGCAGGACGCTTATTTCCACATCCCCGTCCTGCCGGCCCACCGGCGTTACCTGCGGTTCACGATAGGCCACGAGCACTTTGTTTACCGTGCTCCCCTTCGGCCTTACAAGCGCCCCACGGGTGTTCACGAAGGTGATGGCAGTGGTCGCAGCTCATCTGCGCAGGTTAGGGGTTCCCCTACCTCGACGACTGGTTGTTGAAGTCAGGCTCACCCCAGACAGTCGTCAGCCACCTCCAGACATCGGCAGACCTCTTGCACCAGCTGGGGTTCTCCATCAATGTGCCGAAATCACACCTGTGCCCCTCTCAGAAGCTCCTTTTCATCGGAGCGGTTCTCGACTCGGCGCAGTTTCGGGTTTACCCACCCGAACAGCGGGTTCGGGATTTACAGGCTCTGATTCCAATCTTTCAGCCTTTATCCCGAGTTTTGGTCAGGTTGACGCTGTGGCTTCTGGGGCTGATGGCTTCTTGCATCCTTCAGGTGCATCACGCCTGTTGGCGGATGCGGGCTCTGCAGTGGGACCTGAAGTTTCAGTGGGCCCAGCATCAGGGCAACCTGTCCGACCATTTCCTGATCTCGGAGGGCACTGCGAGACAGCTGCAGTGGTGGCTCACGGACAGATCCCTCTCCCTTCCCCAACCGGAGCACGTAGTTGTGACTGACGCGTCCCTACAGGGCTGGGGAGGCCACATGGGAGAGGCGGAGATCAGAGGCCTCTGGTCTCCGGCGGAGTCCCGGCTCCATATCAACCTTTTGGAGCTGCGGGCGATTCGTCTAGCACTGAAGGCATTCCTTCCCTCTGTCCGAGGGAGTGTAGTGCAGGTGTTCACGGACAACACCACCGCCATGTGGTACTGCAACAAACAGGGCGGGGTGGGGTCGTGGACCCTCTGCCAGGAGGCTCTGCGCCTCTGGCAATGGCGGGAACATCAGGGCGTGACCCTGGTGGTTCAACACCTGGCAGGTTCTCTGAACGCCAGGGCGGACAAACTCAGCCGCCGGTGCATGATGGATCACGAATGGCGTCTGAACTCTGACGTGGCACAAGATCTCTTTCTGCAGTGGGGAGAGCCTTGGTTAGATCTATTCGCCACCGAAGAGAACGCGCAATGTCATCAGTTCTGCGCGTTGGAATTTCCAAGGCGGCACTCGCTCGGAGACGCTTTTCGTCGCGAGTGGAGTTGCGATCTGTTGTACGCCTTTCCGCCTATACCACTTCTGCCCAGAGTGCTGAAGAAGATCAGGCGCGACCGGGCACAAGTCATCCTTGTGGCTCCGGACTGGGCACGAAGGCACTGGTATCTCGAGCTACTCAGTATGTCAGTCGATCCCCCGGTTCGTCTGCCTCTTCAGGAGGGGACGGTCCTCCACCCGAACCTGTCCAGTCTCCAACTCCATGCTTGGAGATTGAGCGGCGACAGTTGAGGCCATTTGACTTGGCTCCTGAAGTCTGTAACATCATTCTGGCAGCCAGGCGTCCCTCCACAAAGTCAGTATACGCCTGCAGGTGGAACAGAATTGTGGCATTGTGCACAGCAAAGGCTGTGGATCCTCTCTCTGCCCCTCTTTCTGAGGTTCTTCTCTTTCTTCTTTCTCTTGCCCAGCAGGGCTCTGCTCTGGGCACTATCAAGGGCTACCTTTCTGTCTTTCAGCCTTTTGAGGCTGCCTGATCAACCTTCTTTGTTCAAGTCCCCTATTGTTAATCGATTCTTGAGAGGCATCACACATACGTTCCCTTTGTGAGGCCTCTGTGGGACTTGAACTTGGTTCTTACTTTTCTGATGTGCGCTCCCTTCGAGCCACTTCCCAACTGTCCTCTCCGCCTTCTTACTTTGAAGACTGCCTTCCTGGTAGCCATCACCTCTGCCAGGAGAGTGAGTGAGCTCCAGACTCTATCCTGTAAACCTCCTTTCATTTCGGTCCATCCGGACAAGGTTGTGTTGCGGACAAGGCCCTCTTTCCTGCCCAAGGTAGTCACAGCCTTCCACTTCGGGCAATCCATCACCTTGCCTACCTTCTTTCCGCCTCCGCATCCCTCGAGAGAGGAAGAGAGGCTCCACCGTCTGGACCCAAAACGTGCGCTCTTACTATCTAGATCGCACACGCCAGTTCCGGGTGGATGACCAACTCTTTGTTGGTTACGTGGGCGCCAAGAAGGAAAAGGCGGTACACAAGCGGACCATCTCGCGGTGGATCATCTTGTGTATCCAGGCGTGCTACTCCTTGGCTAAGAATGAACGCCCTGTTGGACTGAGGGCTCATTCCACTCGGGCCACGGCGACTACCACTGCCCTGGGCCGAGAAGTGCCCTTGCAGGACATTTGCCAGGCAGCTACGTGGGCCTCGCTGCACACTTTTGCAAGACATTATTGGCTGGACAGCCAAGTCCGGAGGGATGGCTTCTTTGGCCGTTCCGTCCTCCAGGACTTTCTGGTGTGATTATTGGTTCGCAGACCCACCACCGGGGTTGGTATTGCTGGGGTATCTATTCTAAGGTAAGGAATCTATCACTAGCGTGTCTCTTTCAGATGCACAAGGTTACTACTTGTGTAACGATATATCTATAAGAGACATTAGTTAGTGATAGATTCCTTACCGACCCACCCATCCTCCCCGTTCTGCGAACCGATATATAGGGTTAAGGTCCTCTCCTTTCAGGGCCCTAGTTTCAAGGCACCAGTGGTGGTTTTTAGCATAGCTCTGCGTTTCTGGCGCGGAAAAGCTGTGTTTAAGAACTGACGTCCGCACGCGGAGGCAGCGTCTAAGTACTCAGAAGACGTCATCACGGCGCCCACGACGCCGACCACGGACGCGGAGCCGCAGACGACGCCTACCGACGCGCAAGGGTACTGCTACGCAAAAATCTCCGGATCCAGTCTGACGCCTGGGAATATTCTAAGGTAACTAATCTCACTAACTAATGTCTCTTACAGATATATCATTACACAAGTGGTAACTTGTGCATTACTTGTACCTGTCCATGAAGGCTTCCTCGTTAGCTAGCTCCTGGACTCGCCCGGAGGAGGCATCTGGACCCTGCAGTCTGTGCCCCGACATACGGTTCCTCCTCTAACAGATCGTCACTGCAACATTGAAGCACTGCGAAAGTTGGCACACCCTGGTTGCGAGTGCGTGCAAGCTTCCATATCCAACGATAAAAAACGACATTAGCAGACATTGCCTAATCGCGTCATGGTATGCAAGGACCCAAAACAAAGGGTTTTACAGTTTACAAAAGCATGTGGCGTACAGCCAGAACCTGTCACTAAACATGGCAGAGGGAGGTGTGGAAACGGCCGGATTGGAGAACTCTCCTTCTGGTACAGACGTCTTGATGTTAGAATTGAGAGCAGGGTTCAAGGCACTGGATGGTCGCTTTGACTCACTGGAGATGCGACTGGACAATATGGGGGCGAGATTACATGGCCACGAACGTTGCTTGGACATTGCAGGGGGCAAGGTATCTGACCTGGAAGATGGAGTCGCACAATCAGTCAAAAGATTAGACTGGATGGAAAAGATTTAAAAACTGTGGCCATGAAGAACGGAAGTTAAGAGGCAAGGAACAGGTGCAATAAAGTGCACATTTTGGTTGTTTCTGAATCTACAAACATGGGCCGCATGGACACCTTTGTTGAATCCTTGCTCATAGATCTCTTTGGTAAAGAGTCCTTCACTCCCACCTTTTTGGTTGAGCGAGCGCATCGCACCCTTGGGCCCGGCCCAGTCCTAGCACTCCACCGCAACCAATATTGTCTCGTCTCCTGAACTTTCACAGCAGACACCCCACTACGACTGCCACGTGACGCTAGAAGGGATCCATGATTACTTTATTCCCTGACTTTGCGGCTATGGTTTAGGAGGCTGGAGAAAGTTTACCGGAGTAAAGGCCACGCTCTGGAACCTGGGCCTCATGTATGAAATTATATATCCGGCTCGCTTGCGAGTGGACGTCGCGGGAAATCCAGGGTATTTCAAACACTTGCAGCAGTCAAAGAATTTTGCGGGAGCTATAAAGGTACTGTTGGCACCCAGGACAATGTCTCTTTTCATGTCTCCACTCCACATAGGAGATCGGCGGCCAGTGTGGAACTCTTATCAACTGAGTGATTTGTTGTATTACTGCATTTCAGGATGACCAGTTAACCACTGAACTTGGTTTGTTTTAGGGCATTTGCATTCCTGCATTTACTTTTTTCAAAGTTGTGTAGATGACAAGGTCTTGCCTCCCCCCCCATATGTGTATTACAGTGTATCGGGAATACTATTTAGAATTTCACTTTTTTTCTATTTCCCATGGTTGGGATTGTTTTACTTTGCATTCCACCTATTAGTCAATGGGGTGTATCCCTGTGTTTGGGGGGGGGTATTGCTTGTTGGGTGTGTAGACTATTGCTTTCATCTACAGTTACTCAATGTAGCTGGTATGATGTATTGATATAAAAATGTGCCGTCTCGTTTCCAACTTATTCTATGGCTGCCCGGGGTATATTGTCGCCTTTTCTGATCTCACACTTCTTACTTGGAATATTCGGGACCTCAACGCCAAAAAAGGAAAACAGGTTTTGAACTACGTAGAGGCATCACATAGACATTGTGTTCCTACAAGAAACTCATTTGTCGAATGCCAGAGTGTCACGTTTTGCCTCCTCCTTGTATGTACTTTGCTAACTACAGCACATACGCCAGGGGGACTGCTGTACTTGTACATAAACTCCTACCTTTTCGCCACTCAGTGGTCAGCACTTATGAGGGTAGATACGCTATGCTTGTACGTCAACTTATGGGGTGTCAGATCTCGTTAATCTGCATCTACGTGCCTAATGTAGATGATCCGGACTACAATTGTATGCAGATTATATTTGCTGGGGGAGGGGGGGGGTTTGACTTTAACCTTCTTTTAGACCCTACACGTGATGGCACATCAGAATCCCCAGATGGAAAGCCCCTAGCATGTTGTGCCTTATTGGAGTTATGTGAAGCGCTTGGCCACATAGATGTGTGCGACACTGTCGACCCGGGGACTCTGCGTAGGCACACTATTCTGCTCCCCAGGACACCTGGAGGTGGTTGGACTTCTGGTTGGTGACCCCACCCTTGCAACTTGGTACAGAGAGTCCCAACACCTACCTATAACCCTAACTTATCACACCCCAGTGGCACTGACACTCAGGGTCCATAGACCTGAAGGTTGCGAGAGACAGTGGAGATTCCCTATTCACGCTCTGCCAGATGAAGCATTTCGTTCTGAGATACACAACCCCATTATTGTGTACTTTGATATAAATAACAGATCAGTTCAATTCTGGGCCACACTTTGGGAGGCTTTCAAAGCATACATGCGTGGGTTATGCACCTTCAAACACGCTGGGGTTCTGCGTGACTTGAGGCATACACTGTCTAGCATTGAGCAACAGCTGACTTATTTTAGATTAGGATCAAATGGAAAGTCCTGACCATGCACAACACTGCTGCCGCTTAGCACTCTTGAAGGAGTTTAAGGAGGCAGCGGAACGCGAGGCGCGTTTTTTTTAAAGTAAATATGCTATTGCGCGCAGATATGAGGAGGGCGATAGACCGGGCCGCACACTTGCAAGTCTTTTGAGGTCCCCTGTCAAACTCATGCATAACAAGACTACGTTCGTCGCAAGGGCAAATCTTGACTTGCACTCCCGACATACGAGATGAGCTTTTGGGCTGTTACACCCATTTATATTCAACTCTCATTGCACATAGTGACGAAGATCTAGCCGAAGTCACGCTAGTTTGGCTGGAAAAAGCCATGCAACAATTTTTAGCGGAGCCATTTTCATCGGAAGAAATCATCAAAGCCATAGATGCCATGAATCGCTCGACCGCTCCGGGACTAGATGGGTTTACTGGCCGCTTTTAGAAGGTTTATAAAGCCGTCTTAGCTCCCTACTTGCTAGAGGTGTATAATAAAGCCCTCGGGAGGCGGGAATTCCCCCCTACATTGCGGGAAGCCGTGCTAGTCTTACTCCCCAAGCCAGGCAAGGACCCTCTCCTTTGTGGCTCATATAGGCTGCTGTCATTAAATCTGGATTAGAAAATTCTGGCAAAAATGATAGCATTGTGCCTTGCACTGCTGGCTGAATGTATTTCACCTACACTGTTGGAGTTTGAACCTCGGAGGTCTACAGCCCTAAACCTCCGGACTCTTTTTGTGATAATTAATAGGATTGACCCTGAAGTTCCGGCAGCCGCAGTACTGTTGGACACCTAAAAAGCTTTTAATTCCCTTGAGTGGCCATTTTTTCTGGCAGTAACGAGGAAGATGGGGATGCCAAAGGGGTTCATTGAGCTCACTGCCTTGCTGTATACCTCCCCACAGCCCGACTGCGGCTAAATGTTACGTCATCCCCTCAGTTTAAAATATTTCGTGGCACCAGAAGAGGCTGCCCTCTCTTGCCAATTCTTTTCAATATCGAACTGCACCCTTTGGTTCGACAATTCCAAGAATGACATTTGCTTAGGGGGCTTCAGTTTAAGACTGGTCCTTTTTTAATTTCCATCTATGCAGATGACATTATATTGTAGGTTTGTCATCCCCAAGAGAATCTGGAACCATTAGCCCAAGAGGTTATTCGGTTTGGTAGATGCTCTGGTCTGGGCACAAAATGGGGCCAGCACTGTCAGGTGGCAGTGCGATTTCCCACTAACGTGGTGCAATGATACCTCTAAATATCTGGGGGTACAAATTCATATGGAAGCAGCACAGGTAGTTTTACTAAACCATGGCCCAGCGCTGCATGTGCTAGAACAGTAAGTGGCGCGCTGGATAAATCTTTCCCTCTTCCTAGCAGGGAGAGTGGCCATCATTAAAATGGTCGTTCTCCCTAAGTTTTTATTTCAAAATATACCCATCCCCTTACCAAATAGCTTTTTCCATACGCTTCGCTCCCGCCTAGCTTTCGAAGTTAGGGCCCGGCAGTCGGAGCAGGCCTTGTCGTCGTGATCGACGCCGAGACAGTGGAGGCACCAACGGTGAGGGTCGGTGACCGACATCAGTCGGTCGCAGTCCTCACAGGGCTTGAAACCTGGCATCCCTACCGGCACTGTTCGGAGTCGAAGACTCAAAAAAGGATCAAAAGAGATCACAAAAAAGTTTAGTCAAAAAGTGACTAAGGTACCACTTTTTCCGGAACTGCGCTGCTGGCGCGGAAAAAAGAACGGACGTCAGCACGCGGAGGCGGCGTCTAAGTACTCCGACGGCGTCATCACGGCGCCGACGACGCCTACCGACGCGCATGGGTACTGCTACGCAAAAATTTCCGGATCCAGTCTGACGCCTGGGGATATTCTAAGGTAAGGAATCTAATACTAACTACTGTTTCTTACAGATATATCGTTACCGAAGGTAAGTAACTTGTTAATCAGGTTGGTTTGGGGTGGGAGAAGAGCCAGGACACACTCACACTACCATACAAGAGGGGAGGACTCGGGGGTCCCAGACTTCCAGATATATTTAGTAGCACAATGTATTTATGCTCACTCCTGGTATCATCCGGATGCTCGTATCCCTTATTATAAACTAGAAGCTTACCTGGTGCAATCAGTTCAGCTTTAAACAATTTTGCTGATGGGATTCCCAAGTGACACCCAAGACATTCAAACCGTATCCACCACCCGTTGAGCTTGGAGGAAATTGACACTAGTAACCGGTGGCCACACACTATATTCCTCTGCAGTAACATTACTTAATAACCCATGGTTGCCCATCACTGAAGAACTGGTACAACGCACACTGGTCAAATACTCCATAGACACAAGTCGAGAGGTATTTCTAAAAGGGCAAGTTTTTCATCGTTCTGAAGACACCAGATTCAGCAAAGCATCACTTATGGATCACTTTAAACTTAGCAGGCTCCGCAGTATATTGAGGGCGTCGATCCAAGACTTCCAGCTGGAGCCAGAGTCATTTACACCTGACTTTGTTGATCACAAGCACAGGGGTTGAACACTTAATGTCCGACTTAAATAAAAGCATGTATGGCATTAGTCCCCACCACAGATGCCAAAGTCCGGGAGACCTGGGAACGAGACCTGGGACACCCCATAGAAGATTCCCATTGGTGCTTTTGCTGCAGTCAAACGAAGGAGGTCTCGCTGAAATGTTGGAACAAATTAAATCACTTCAAGTTCCTATGGAGAGCCTACAAATCCCCATCAAACTTAACTCAATTGATCCCTCTAGATCATATAAGTGTCCTAAATGCTGGGAGCACCACGCTGACTTTGCCTACGTGACCTGGAAGTGAGAAGGTCGGGAGTACTGGAGAGCAGTGTATACTATCCTCTCAAAGATGATGCACCTTGACCTCCACCCTACTCCTGAGGTGGCCCTTTTGGGATACGTTTGCTACATCCCCAAATGGATACGCCGCTTTACTTCTATTGCGCTGCTACTCTCTAAACGTGAATACGCTCTACAGTGGGGCAGTAAATTTACTCCCACCTCTAAAGCATGGTTGAATAGTCTGATTTATTGTAATACTAATTGTGAGCTATTTTCATCAACTCCTCCTGTGAGGTCGAGAACCAGGGATATATTGGGCCTTCAAACACTATTTACTAGAACTGAGCTCGGTTGCCCCGTCGCTGCCTCCGCTTGGGGTTGTCCCCACTGGGGTGGGTAGACCCCCCAATACTTCGCCCAGACAACAACTGTTAACTTTGGTATTCCCTTTTGAACTACATGGGGAACAACAAAAAAGGAAAATGGAGGACTTGAAATTGAGTGGAATTGTTTATAGACTGTCAATATGTGAACCGGTTTAATTGCTTCATTAGGTTGACAACCATCTATCATGATTTGGATATTGTACAGCTACATTGAGAACATGCTTTGTATTGTGGTAAATTGTGAATGAAAATGGTAAATGAAGTTTAAATAAAAAAAAAAAAAAAATTCAAGCATGTTGTTGCTAATGTTTCCTTACACCTATCTGTATCTATTACTATGGTAAAGAGAGCATAGCCGAGGCACCTTTCTGCTTGATCAAATGGGGAAGCCTAAACCCCATACCTTAGTCTTGGGTGTCAGGAAGCTGGTCGCAGTAAATAAATTACCTTTCTTAGCAGGGTGGAGGTCAGGGTCAGAAGCATTGCATCTGTCACTTTCTGCAGCGGTATGTGATAACCCCATCATGGAAATGCTCCTCTCAAAGAGCTTTAACATGGAAGCTGTTTATATAATAAAGTACTGTTTTTATCAACTGTGGCAGAGGCACAGAGCTGCTCATTTTGTTTTGTCTAGCTAAGATAAAGTGTCTCCTAACAAACACAGAAAGAAAGGAAAACAATGGCATTCCGGTATTAGTGTATGACCCTGGAAATAATTGTACAGGCTACAAAGCATCAGTGCCCATCACAGTTGCCCATTCACACGTTAGTAGAAAAGTGCGGCAAAGGGCACCACAAAAGGGATGTCAAACTTAGGAGTTGAATCTAATATGGAAACTACACGCGTGCCATGCAATAGTAGTTAGGTTAAAATGATCAGATGTTTATTAAAAGATTTGGTTAGAGTAATCTAATTACACTACCAATGAAGCGCGGAATTGCAAGTAATCTGGATGCTGAGATTTTTTTTAACTTTTGCTTATGATGTGCAGCATGATCCATGTTGCAAGCAGCCTCTTTGCAAAGGCAAATAACAGAGGAAGCCAGGGACAACCCTGTCTGGTACCCCTACCGATCAAGAAAGGGGAGACAATACCTCTTTAATACTGACCCAGGCTTTCATGTTCTGTAAAGGATTTTGTTACTGGCCTCATTGTTTTTGGGTGAAGTATGTTATAAAAACACCTTTAGCTGGCTTTTCTTAAGTCATCCAGCATAGGTGCACTCATTTAATTCTGGGGTCCAATGAACCTGTTTGCTGTGGTCAGGGCCGTATGTGCCCATTGTATTCAATGTCTCTTGCTCTGCTCCAGGCTGAAACTGTTCTGATTTGTATGCATTTGTGTTGTAATCTTCCAGGGCAACCGGTTTGCCAGCACCTCATCAAAAACCTGTATCGGCCTTAAGGGGTGATTTTAGAGCGTGGACTGGAGCAAGTTTCTATAGCCCCGCTATATATCTGTCTGCCTCAGCGTGTTTGGTCCTTCCCATCAGCTTTGCGAAGGCTGATCTTTCCTCCTCTGTTAACTTAAACGGAGAACAATACACCAGATTGCCTGTGTACCTTGCATCCAATAAAAGATGATGTCCAGTCCAAGTTCAAAGAACTTAGGTTGCACTGCTGCAGCATGAATGCTTAATGAAGAGAGACTCCTCTTGCTATGCCAAAACAAGCAAACTGATGGCTGCTGACATTATTTTACCAGAATCAGTGTGGTCATATTTTGCTCCCTTAAAGGCTTCACAAGAAGTTACATCACCCATCGTTTTGACCCTTAAGCAAAAGTAAGGTGATTAAAAAAAATAATTAAGACAATAAGAGTAAAAATAGTTACTTCAATCTCTGTCCTGGAGGTAAACAATACAAAAAGGAGCATACAAGATTGCACTCCCCAGCACACAGACCAAAAGCCCACCTGCTTTGTCTAGGCTTAAGGCAGGAGAGAGAGCCGCAGGGGGTTTTATTTCATGCCCAAAAGCGCAGGTATGGCTGCTACAGACTCGGGCTCAGTATCAGAATCACAGGCCCAAAATCTTACTCTTGCAGTTGTGAGGCAACATTTAAAATGAGGCTTACATAAAAAATTAAATACTCTTAACGTGCATGTGCTTCAAACCTGCAAGTATTACTAGCATGATTTCCACCATTAGTTTCATTTGAATCATCTACTGACCTATTTTTTGATGTGGCTAAAGACTAATCTGTGTTTGGAAGTCCTCATGAAATGTATTCCCCAAAAAAGATCAATAAATAGCAGTACACAGTTTGCTTCCAGTCATCCGCTTCAGCCATTGGCTTTTGTATTTTTCATGAATAGCCATTAATTGAACGGGCTGTCCAAGGCCACGGCATTTTGTGGATGGAGATATTGGAGATATTGTACAATTTATGGTCCCATTAAGTATTAGTGATGGGTCATTAACTAGTACCTTTAAACTGCAAATACGGCTTAGCATGTGAGTCTTATCGAGAGCCAGTTTGTGGTCTTTGATGTATTTAGTTTGCTGACACAACAAGATTTTTATTTCTAATTTATGGAATTTTGTTCAGGAAGTGCTGTTGTGTTGAAGTCTCATGCTTTAATTTGTTAATCTACAACAAAAGTACAGACTATTTCCCAAAAGTATATAATACGCAATATTTTGCTGTGCATGCCTTTTATGTGTACCACTTAAAAAGGACAGTACATCTTTTAACTCATTTTCGTGACACTTTAGTTTGAGGGTACAGCTTTACTCTGTTAATGTTTTCTGAGCAAAGAGGCTCACTCCCGGCTTCCATGTTGTTGTAGTCCAAGATGTTGCTTCCCTTTGGTATTTTCTTTCCATTCCATTCATTCTCTCAACTGTTACCAAGCACTTACTCCAATAAAAGCCAGACCTATTGGCTTTGCCAACATGGGTTTTATTTCCAGTGTAAATTTAGGAGACAACAATGGAAGTTTGCAAGAAAAACTCTTGAGCCGTTACACAAATAGTAAACTCAGACTTTCAAATTGCTTTGAATGTGTGTTACACTTCTACCAGAAGTTTTTCTTTAACATTATCCGTGAATGCTCACTTTATACTCTTATCGACTGCTGTAATTTGATTTTGCTGTCTGGTCAGTATTTCCTCTCGCACATCGAAGTAGTTGCCATATACCACTTTTTTTTTTTAAATCAACATATCTCCATTTACTAATCAATATTGTCTCAAACAAAAATATCTAAGTACTGTTCGCATATTGGTCAATAGCCCCCTCACTTCCTTTTGTTTCTCAGCAAGCTATGTAGAAGGTCCTTTCTTGTCCTTGTGAAGGCAGGCCTCTTCCTTCTAGCCAATTTACTGTATTGTCTGTTGTAAGTCTTTTATGCACATTCAGAACATTGAGATTTTCATTTAATACATTTGTGTTTCTGTTTGTAAATGCAGTGTTTGCAGGCTTTGGAATTTTTACACGCCAATCAAGTAATTCACAGAGATATAAAGAGTGATAACGTGCTCCTGGGAATGGATGGCTCTGTTAAGCTGAGTGAGTACACATTGAACATTTGAGTTTTTGCGCTTAGTCGTCCTTTTGAGAGATATCTACCATGATGGAGTTTATTATTCAGTTGAAAATGCTCATATATGTTTAATGCCTAATGGCATAGGATATGTTCAAATCCCAATTTTGCTAGCAAGGCTTTTATAAGTGTTAATTGTATTTTAAGTTTCTAAACACCTTATCCCAACGCACACATTTTTAAACCGTGGACGTCGCTCCCTACACTTTGTTCCCTTTTTGCAACCAGTTCAGTGAGTCCCTCTCTGATCTTGCTTGTGCGTTAAGGCTTTGATTTGTAATGAGTAAATGGTTAAAGCACAACAAAGTAGCTGTACTGCATTTGTGACTATAATGTCTTATTGTTATTAAGATTATCATAATTAAAAGGACCCTATAAACAGCACTGATGCTCAACATGTGTTTGGCTGCAGCAACAGGCGATCATGGAGGAAGCAGGACAAAATCGGGAAAGAAAACCTAAGTTCTTAGCTGTGTATGAAAGAGAATTTGATTCTGTGTATTACTTTGGGCAACTGAAAGTGAGTTGTGGTGGTGTGCTGTGACAACATAAGTTATGCTCCCAATAAGAGTATGGCAACATTTAGTTAGTAAGGATGGGTGCAACAAGAGGAACGAGGAGTCAGTAAAGATATATAGAAAGAAAACAGATTTTACAAAAATGTTGGGTAGTCAACTGAGATAGTGTGTTAATATAAGGATTAATTTAAAGGCAATCTGTTTTGCAACTGGCAGCCGAACCAGCTTGGATCGATGAAAAGAGATGTATGTGTGGCAGAGTACGTCAATTGCAAGTCTTACTGCATTAACCTTGTATATTTTCAATACTTATGAAAAGGTATTTATCGAGGTCCAACCTAGATGTAGATTTTCCATAATTCCGATAGAAGTTACATCTAATATTTTCAAAGTTCATCGAATGCAAGGAAATAATTCTCTGCTTAGTTTTATAAAGCTGAAAGCAGGTAATGGCAAATTTTACCTTTAGAGAGACCTTTAAAAGGAAGGAGTCAAAATGAAAGATTAATTACCAAGTGGCAGGCACTCTAAAGTGACTATGAATAACCAGTGTGCTTGCTCTTCTCATGAATAACCAGAGGTCTAAGGTCCATCATCTTGAGAAAAGCAGGTACCTGTTCTGTTTAATTTAACAGTTATAACTTGAACATCAAAAATAGACTTTCAATCTTTGTAGTTATTGGTGGAATTGAATGGTGATGCAACCACATCTGTAACAATTTCATGAAGTTGTCCGAAATGTGGTGGATTTATTTGGCACCAGAGTGTTTATGGACGAGATTGCTTGGCTTTTGTTATTCAGCCAGTACTTCTGGCTGCAGATTGGGTGGAGCAGGTTGGAGCATAGCTGGTCTCCTTCAAATCCTGCATCATATACTATATATAGCCATACAACATTTCAGTGTGTGGATAGATAGTAAATACTTTGGCCAGACCATTTAGATTGCATTGAGCAATTTATTGATTGTGTATCCAAGATGTATTATTACTTAACACCATCAAACTCGAGGCCTGCTCAAGTGTGCCATTCACCCTTTTTATCACTGTGTTCAATTCTGGTTTTAACAGATGAGAAAATTGGAGCTGTGTTGCCACTACGTTTATTGCCTCTGCTCTCAATTTGAAAGCAAAAGCCGGCCATTGGTCCAAAAGACAAGTGCATACCCCTTCAATGACTATTAGAGGACTACACATCAGATATACTCAGCACCTTGCCAAAGTACTCTAATCAACAGCTTGAGTTTCAAATCACATTTCTTCAGGCTAACTGCTAGCGCTCTAAATCACATGGTCCTCAAGCTTGTCCTTTCTTACTTTGTTCCGAAAGTGTCCTTTTGTGAGAAAATTCAGCACAGTCCGTCCACTCATTTATATCTTCCCAGATGCCACAAAGAGGCCTCCAGCCATAGATTTTTCATTTCTTTGATTGAAGTGCAGGTGCATTCTTCACATAGTTTACTGGCTCTAAGCCAGGAGTATCAAATTCTCCCCCATCAGTTCAAGTCTTCCTTAATCACTTAGAAAGGATGTGTAACCAAAAGTGGGGAGTGCTACTTTAGTGTGAACGTCTGTTTTCCCTCTGCCTTACTTACATATATTCCTCAAACCAAACTTCTTGTTTCATGTAGTTAAAAGGGAGCACCACTATGTAGCAGTCAGTCCTGTGATGCAGCCCCCAGGCCAACCTCAAGTAGGGGGCCCACCTAGCTGCCTCCTCAAATGGTGGCCCTGCCAGCCCCTTGTGCCTGTGTTCTCCAGGTTTCCCGATGCCATAGTTGGAGACCCAGTTCAGGCAGTCAACAAGAGTTCCGGACCGCTTCCACTTCCCCTGGTTCTCACCTGAACTTTCTCTGCGTCCCATCAGGTTGTACAAAACTTTTCCCCTCCTTCACCCATCTTTCCCTGGGTTTAGCTTAACATTTGAGCCCTGGAGCATCAACCAGTGCTCTCTTGTAGCCCTTCCCTCTTTGTTCTAGAAAAACTGACTTCACTGGATCAGAGCAGTGCTGTACACCTACTTCTCTTCCAGTATCTACTTATGAACAGCTTTCCCCCTCTATGTTGCCTCAGTCAGTTGACTCCTTCCCACAGGACTATGAAAGAATGAGCTGAGTTGGAATCAGGTAAACACACCAGGACAAGTGTTCAGGCATCCCTTCCACCTATTATTTTTTTGTGTGCATTACTGTTTAATGTGGAGTGCCTAACTCAAATAAGCTGACACCAATAATTTGTGGTAACCAACATGTATTTGTATTGATTTTCCTGGGTTTGTGGGCCAATGTAATAGAGGTAGACCAGTTCAAAGAAGACTGATGTTTTATAGTGGACTAATGTAGGTGGCCTGGTTAAAGTGGATGGCTTAGTTAGCAAACTTCATATGATATGGTAACTTTGGCAAAATGGACCACTACTCTGTCTGAGGAGCAAAAGCATTGCTGTAATATCAACACTTTCAGAAGCTGTGCCTTCATTGACATGTTCTTTTACAGTCAATTAGAATGTGTTGGTCTTCCACTTCTCAGAATAAGATGGTTGGAGCCCTTCTGGGCTAAGGGAGTAAGTCCAAGAAATCTGAAAGGTGGGGTTTTGATCAATTTAAATTTGATCTACTGACAGCTGCCAGTCAAAACAGCTAAACAGCCAACCCAACAGCAACAAATGACGCTGCATTGCCTACTGAGTGAATTGCTTCATTTGTTGTGTGTAGGGAGAGTTGGATCTGCTTCCTATGGTTACCGCCACTTTTTGCTGTGTTTCACTGGTTTATCTACTTTAGTCTGGCTGTTGCCCTGCTAATCAGGACCACAGCCGAGCTGTTCTCTCTAAATTCATTGCATGTACATTAGGTACATACCAGATTGGTTACTAGGTCACCTTGTGAGCCCCTAGTATATATGGTACCTTAGGTACCAACGGCATAGGTAGCCCAGAGGCCTACCAGGGGCTGAAGCATGCATTATGCCACCCCTGGGAAGCCTTCCAAAATGGCACCACAGGTCTGCACTTGCAAGCTAGGTAAAGGTGGTGTAAGCAACCCTTGCTTAGATATAGTATGCCTATATCTACCTATACATATAGACACATATTAACCTATAAGTCACTGATATGACAGGCCTTGACAATCCTGAAGGCAGAGTGCTCGATTTTGTGTTAGAGGGTGCCCTAGCATGAGCTGAGCCCCTCTGCAGCTTTCGGAAACCCTTCCTTATAGCTGTTCTATGATATGGCTATACCATATACTCTTAAGTGCATTATAACCTCGCGGTAAATGCTAACTTTGGGTTGGCTTTATCAAAACATGTCATGTTTGGTGTCAAACACTTTGGAATCCTACCCCCCGCCAGTTCTGGCGGCGGGGGTAGGATTCCACCCTTCTAGAGGGAGAAGACCTGTACCCACTGGTATACCTGGTAAATGTTTAAAAGAGCCTCAGCATCACAAAATGGATGCTGCTGCCACAGACACAAGTCTGACCTCCTGCTGCTGGACGAAACTCTGGTAGGGGAGGCTTGGACAATAGGTTTCCTGTCCAAGGAGGTGCCAGCACCTCCCCAGACAGGCTTTAGTGTATTGGGGCAGGGTGGGTTGCATTCAGTGAATGCTTTTCAGACACTGCCTGTGGCACACAAGGTGGTCCGTGCATTTCCCAGTTCAAACCAGTTGCTGGGGCACTCATCCCCAGCTCTGGCGCGAAACTGGACAGAGGGGAAGGGGTGTAACCACCCCCTCCCCAGGTCCTCCCATAGGTGGGACCCTAGAGTTAGTCCAACCCCTAAACTTAGTATAAATATTTTAGAACCCAGTCCCTAGGACTTTAGATTACCCTGGACGAAACTCCGATACATAAATCTTGGACCTACGACATTCCATTTCGACTGGAAGACTGAAGAAATCTCCCTTGAGGTCAAAACTTTATAAATAAATAAGTAGGGAGTGACCTCCCTGTTCAAACAGGCACAGAAGAAGCATCTTGCCGGTCTGCATTTTCAAGGCTCCCGACAGATCCCGAAGAATCTGCGACACAGGACCCGGACTTCCAGACATCTCCGAGGCTGACACGAGTTCCCGCAGAGCTGAGACCAGTAGCTATCACAAGATGTGGGGCCGGAACTCCTGGGCATCCTGCAATTTTGCAACTGCACCTACTTCCCGAAGTTTTCCAAAGTTGTGCATTGGGGTACTTGAAGCCCCTGCCCGGAGCACCTTTTGCACCGAAGCTCCGAGGCCTACACTCCACGAGTGTTCGGTGGGCCCGCTTCCTGCATTTCAGCTAGAGGCTCCTTCGCGATCCCTAGTCTGTTGACCGGTGGGTCCCCATGAAGGATAATCCTTTGTTTCTTGGGCTTCCCTGGTTGCTCCAGACGTGCCCTGACTCCCCTCCAAAGGGTGAGTCCCTTAGACCTTGCTGGTCTGCACCAAAGCCAGTCTTGTCATCTTGGTGGGTTGCTGTTGCCAAGGCTTGTTTGGGCCAATCCAGAAACTGACGCGGCAGCACTCGACATGCTTTGTGGGACAGATCGAATCCAGCTCCTGGTCATTGTTGACGCCTTCTAGACCTCGTGGCTGAAGAGACAAGCTTCACCTGTATCACTTGAAAGCCCCCAACATCGGCTGCCATCTTCTTGTCGCCATCCTGGTCACTGGCTAGTGACCCAGACTCTGTCCCCTCTGCTTTCAGGTTCTTCTGAGCTCTGATCCATCCTTGGATCCAACAGAACACTTTTCTCCTGGTCGCCTGCAGCACTTCTTTGCAGCTCTCCATAGGAATCGAAGATGAAACCTGACAGGAAAAGACACCTATGCACCCTGCTTCCCTTGGTGAGGTATCACGAGTACTTCAGTGCTCCTGTGGTCTTGACTCTCGAAGTGTCTAGTACTGAAGGGGTTCCCTCGCATTCCACTCCTAAGTATCCTAAATCTTTAACTTTGTAACTTAAACTTTTGCCATAGAAGTCAATTGTGATTCGCGGCTGTGTTTAGACACTGCTTGCGTCCCCCTTGGGTCTCCTGCGTTCCTACCTTGGGTGGTTCCTGGTTGCCCAGTGGTTCTACAGGCCCTAGGCCTTGTTTCTATGCTTACAGCGATACTTATACCACTTTCTTACTTTATGGTTTGTGAGGCCCCTAGGGCAAAGCGTATACTGTGCTAATTTACTGTGGGCTATTTAAGTTCTGGTATTGTACTTTTACCTCTACCTCATAAAGAGACTGGAGAGGTTGTGTTTAGAATAAATACATATATTTTATATATATACCTTGTGTGGTGTACTATCATTTGATTATTCAAGAGATTATAGACTGGTAAAACAAGCTGATTTACATTCCTTCAAAACTTAGCCTGAAGGCTGTTCTCCACGGCCACCACTAGGATCACTTTCTATAAAGGTTGTCTTAAACCTGGGGGCGACGCTTGGCCGGCGACAAGATGGCCGCACTCTTGTGGGCTCTGCCAGCCAAGCACAACAATCTGCCACGATCCTGCAGTAATCGCCGCTCCTGCTGCACAACTACGTCTGCCATCAGTCGCCTGGCTTGCGGCGCACCTACCGATCCCGGTCCTGAGTTCCTGGGTGCTCCCTCGGCAGAGATCCTGGTCCCGTGGCTGGAGCTTGGCCTGTTCGCTGTGTGGCTGCCCGCGCCTTCTCCAGGGCCGTGGTGCGCTGGTCCTCCAGGCGGCAGCCCGACTTGTGTGACGCGGTAGGTCGCGCCGATGCTGACGCGGTCCTCTGGTGAGGCTGCTCGCTGCGTGGCCTGTCTCGGGGCGCCGCGGCCTGGCCTTTTGCCCGGTTGCGGCCTGGTTCTCTGCCGCGGCCCTGCATGGGCGCGGCGCCGCTGGGGCTAGGCTCTGTGGTTGTCGTGCCGCCCATGCTACCCCCGCTGGTGCCTCCCCTCCGGCGGGCGCTTGCGGATGCTCTCCGCATGCCCCCATTGTACTGTGCGTGGGGGGGGGCTTGTCACTGCGCCTCGGCTGCCTCCGGCTCCTCCCACACTGGGTCCCGCTGCTGCCCGGCTGTGTTGCGGTGTGCGGTGGTGGTACTGCGGCCTTGCACCACCCTGGGCCCACATTGCTTGTAGGACTGGTTCGGCGACGTCCATTGCTGCCACGGTGGTCTGCTGCGGAGGCACCTCAGGGCCGAACATTCTGCTGCCAAGCCTCTATAGCCGCTGGTCCGGGCGGTTGATGTCTGGGCCCCTCTGCATTCCGCCTTTCCTCTGCCCTCCCTGACACCTGGAGCACGGACATTTGGAGCGCAAGTAAGCCCCTAGGACCTCTGGCTGCGGCCTTTCGAGGTGGGCCGGAGCCTCCCTCCTCCTGACCCAGACTGGGGGCCCTGCACGTTACTGTTGCCCTTCTATCAGATGCCTCCTGCTTTGGGTCATCGCTCTCCGCGTTTTGGATTGCACCTCCTGGGGTAGTTGGGCCTGCGCTGCTCTGGCCATCACCGCCCGCCACTCCGGCTTAGAGTCCCCCCATACTGTGGCATGCTCCGGTCTTCACCTTTCCCTCTTCTGCTGGTGGTGGCCCGGCATGGACTGCTCTTCTAGCCTCTCCCGAGCGTAGCTTACCTACTTCTGTGATCTACATGGTGCTGGTGCGACAGCTCTGGTTTGCCCTCCCCGCTGGACTCTCTTCCTCCGGCTGCTGTTTGCTTGTTGATTATCGTGCTGCCGCTATTATCTTCCCTCTGCGCTTCTTGTGGCCCTACAGTGCAGTGTTTCGCCATGGGGAAGTCAGACCCAAAGCAGCCCAAGATCGCCTTTGAACTCCGTAAATCCTCTCGTCAGGACGGCGCGAGCTCTGAGGGTGTCGAGTCGGCCGGGTCGATGGAACCCCCTCCACGTCGGGATGACGACCTCAAGGCGATAATGCTCTAAGTCAAGTCAACCGTCCCCGCCTCCCAGCTGGATCAGCTGTCTGCTCGCCTTGATTCGGTAAAGGCCCGAGTGGACTCCCACGACAACAGACTCCTTCATGTTGAGACCAGGGTTTCCGATGCGGAGGATGCGGCCACCCAGGATAGGCAGAAGCTGCTACAGATGGATAAGATCTTGGCCGTCACTCGAGAAAAGAATGAAGATTTAGAGGCTCGCTCTGGTCTGAGTAACCTCCGCCTCACGGGCCTGCCAGAGTCCTCCAACATTTCCAGGATGGAGGACTACTTTGAAAAACTCATTAAGGAACTCTTTGGGGATTTCCTCTCTCCTTTGTCGTGGAGCGAGCCCATCGGTCCCCTGGCCCGCGTCCTGGGTCTGCCCCCCCCGTCCCATAGTGGCGAAGATCCTGAAGTTTTGAGATTGCGACGCCATCCTCCAGGCGGCGCGCGACAAGGGCACCATCACGCACCAGGGCAACACCCTGTCCTTTTACCCTGATTACACCTTGTCCGTCCAGGCCGCCAGAAGAGTTTGCCAGCTGAACGTATCCTCCAAAAGCACGAGGTCCCCTACTGCTTGGTCTATCCGGCGAAGCTGAGGGTCTGCCAAGGTTCCAAGACACTTCTTTTTCCTGACCCGCGGGAGGCGCTCGCCTTTGCCAAAAAACTCGATAAGGAATCCAAATCCTCTCCACCCCGAGTCTTCGCTCGAAGCCGCCAACCGCTTAAGTGATAATGACTAACTGTGTGGGCTGGGTTAATCTTGTTTTACATGCGCACGGTTATTGTCATGCTATTCTTCATATTAGGCTTATTCCCTATCCCCACATGCGGGGGCCTTGACTTTTGCTATGTTATCTGAAAGAGACCATGCTGCTTCTATTCTTAAGCCCTCACAAGTTGGTGATAGCTGTAGTAGCTATTTTGGCTGTCTGTGCAGACCTTGATTATTGTTCAATATGATTTTGGTTTCTGATGCTGCCATTTACCCGTGCTTGGCCACCCTGCTCTACAGCAGGGGTGTTCGCCGAGTCCTGCCATGCCTCCCATGGGATGATTCCCACTCCTGATGTTTTGTCACCCTCTCCAAGTTTTGGGTCCCAGGGGTGGGGTGGGGTGGGGTGGGGTGGGGTGGTCCTCTCAGCCTGTTTGGGGGGGTTGGAGTGGGTGGATATCTTGGGGTCTTATGGTTTGTGGTTCTTGTGTTGAAACTGGTTGGGGACATTGGGGGTGTGGGGGTGGGGGGTGGGGGGTGGTGGTGAGTTGTTTTGTACCTCCAATGGGAAGACGGCTTCAAGTCGCCATTGTATTATTATTTCACTTGGTCTTTGCATACATTTCTATTGACACTGTATCATGCTTGATGCCTTGGTTAATTGCTCCTGATTTTATTGGTCATGTTTTGTACACTGTGCTTTGCTCATTGCTCTGGCTGTCCGTGTTCAGTGCGGTATGCTATGTTTCATTGCGCTGTTTACCTTGCCTTTGCTCCTTCAGTTTCAGGTAACCCTGTTTCTCCTTGTATCACATTCACTCCCACTGTGTCATCTCCCCTTAGTGTCACCTGGGGCTCGGCCTTCGCGATACCTCGCAGTCCTCGGTGTCCCTGGCACTATCTATGCGCTCATTGCTGCCGTGTTCCCCCCCCCACCCAGTCACGTTTGCTCTACATTATTTACCCTGTTCCCCCTCCTTCTCTTCTCCTGTGTTTGTTTGCGCTCCTCTGGGCGGCCTCGCCGCTGATGCGCCTGTTGCCAGTGTCACAACCGTCACATCATGGCTGAGTTGGTATGTTGGTCCTGGAATATCCGGAGTTTGAATGACCATCGTAAAGCCCGCCTGATCCACTCCTGTTTACAGCACCATAAAGTTGATATGTCTCCTTCAAGAGACCCACCTGTTGCCGGGGACTGTTTCCAAACTCCGCTCCAGGTATTGGGGGGGATCTCACTCTGCCACCTATTCCTCATACACCAGGGGCGTCTCTATATTGATGCGTCGGGGTCTCCATTGGCAGACGGACAGATAATCCTTGACCCGGAGGGTAGATATGTGATTCTCCAGGGCCTGCAACTGGTGCAACCTGTTACCATTGCCGCAGTATATGGCTGTAGCGTTGACAACCCAGACGCACCTCATCTCTTCTTGCGGTCCTGCGGCGGTCATCTTGGGCGGTGACTTTAATGTTGTGCCTTCTGCGGCTCTGGACCGGTCGGGCTCCCACTCCTTTCACCCGCGTTCTGCTTCGGCTCTTTCGGCTATATGCACCGAAAATGCCCTCTACGACGTCTGGCGTCATTCCTTCCCCAAGGTGCAAGATGGCACTTGCTTCACTGGCGCACGGGGCTGCTGGTCTCGCAAGGACTTCTGGCTGACCTCCCCGGATGTACTATCCTCACTTTCCGACGTGAGGCACATGGCTCGCACTTTTTCCGACCACGCTCCTGTCCAGCTCCGTCTACGTCCTCCCCATTTCCTGAGGCGGGCTTTCACCCGCGGCCCTCCGGGACCCCGTCTTCTGTGCGGACATCCAGACCGCGATTACCACATATTTCGATCTCAATGTGGGCTCGGTGGAGTCGGCCTCCACCTCGTGGGAAGGGTTCAAGGCTGTTATTCGCAGCAAGAGTATCTCCAAGCAGGCGGGTGTCCTTCGTTCTATTCTCTCTACTCTGGAGAGGCTCAAGGGGGAGATCAGAGATTTAGAGGCCGCTCAGGCTACAATCCCTAGTCCGGAGACACTGGCGAAGCTGCAACAGAAACGTACTGAATTCTCCAAAGAGGCTGACCGCGAACTGTCTTTTCTGGGCAGGGAGGGCCGGGCACGTCTGTTCGGTGAGAGGGACCGCCCGGGGCGCAACCTCTCCAATCTTCTTCGCCAGCCGCGCGCCGCTTCCTATGTCACGGCTCTTGCGGATCCGATAGGACTACTTCTCCGGAAGTCATGAAATCTCGTTTTAAAAAATTTTTACTCGCAACTCTAGTCTGCTGGCACTCCCCTGCCACGAGGGACTTTGATCAATATTTTGACTCCATTGGCCTTTTTTGGCTGGAAGACTACCACCGCAAATTTCTTGATGAACCGTTCTGCAAAGAGATAATATTGACAGCCATCAGCAGTCTGCCCGGCGACAAGCCCCCTGGATTGGACGGTTTGCCGGCCTCGTTCTACAAGACTTTTGCCGTTCTTCTGGAGCCACATCTCGCTGCAATGTACAATGACTCGTTTGACTCTAGCTCCTTTCCGCCTTCGCTGCGCGAGACGCTATTAACCCTCCTTCTTAAGCACGATAAACCCCAGGATCGCCTAGACTCCTATCGCCCCCTTTCACTTATAAATATCGATAACAAAATCTTTGCTAAGCTGATCGCTTCTCCTGCTTATGCCTACTATCACTCTTCCCAACTAATCTGGTTTCATTCCTGGGAGGGCGACCTTCCACAATCTCTGCACGATGTTCTCGATCCTGCATCAAATCAATCCTGACCTTCCAGCCGTAGCCACCTTGCTTGACGCCACTAAGGCTTTCGACACGCTGGAGTGGCCCTTTTAATTCTACATCTTGCCACGCATGGGTTTTAGCAACCATTTCTTGCACAATGTCAGACTCTTATATACCAACCCTACTGAGCGCCTCCATATCAACGGCCAGATTTGGGACCCTATCGCTATTGCTCGCGACACGCGTCAGAGGTGCCGCTATCACCCATGCTTTTTGCTATAGCTATGGAGCCCCTGGCCGATAGGCTGCGACAGCACTATACTCAAAGGGGCCTTGGTTTTTTCGTCCCGCGCCTTACTCGTTTCAATGTATGCGGACGACATTGTGCTTTATGTCCGCCACCCCCCAGGAGAACTTTAGCCCCCTTGTCCGTGAAATCATTCGGTTTGGGGGGTTGTCGGGCATCCAGGTAAACTGGGGCAAGTTGATGCTTTTCCCCCTGACTGACGCCACAGTGCCTTTTCCCCTTGACTTTCCATTTGTCTGGGCCTCTGGTCCGACACGTTATCTGGGCATCTGGCTCAGTCTGGATTTGGATGACTTGTGGAGATCGAACTTCGGCCGCGCGGTTGACTGGCTGGAATCCAAGATCTCATCGTGGAGTGGGCTCCCGCTGTCTCTGGCGGGTCGCATCGCCATCGCCAAAAGGGTGGTTCTTCCTAAATTTCTTTACTTGTTTTTAAATATCCCCATTCCCCTCACTGCGCACTTTTTTCGCAAATTGCGTTACCTGATCATTTCTTTGGTCTGGGCGGGCAAACAACCTAGAGTAGCTTACGATGTTCTTACTCTCCCCATGTCGGCTGGCGGAATGGGCGCGCTGAATTTCAAGTTGTATGCATTATGCGCTCAGGCCAGTTTCCTGCATATCTGGGTCCACCCAACCCCCTACCAGCCTCATATTGCTGTTGAGAGGGATGTGGCCTCCCCCTGGCCTCTATCCACGGCTCTGTTCGCTCCAGCGGTGCGGCCCGAGCTGAAGTTGATACGGTCGCAACACTTTGGTGGGCCTGGTCTGGCCTGCGCCGGCTCTCAGACGCCCCCTTGATCACTGCTAAATCTGTGCCCATCATAAACCACCCGGATTTTCCCTCCTTACAGGCCTCCAGTATGACCAGGAGCGCAGCGCATCTGGACCTTGCGACGGTGGCAGACCTCTATCCGGAGGACACCTTCTTTTCCCTTCCTGACGCCTCTGGATCGCAGGACACGCTCCTATTCTACCAGCTGCGCGCCACGTGTCGGAAGCTGCACCCCACCTTCCCACAGCTCCCAGCCACTATGTCCGCTCTGGATCTCATTTACACCTCCTCGTCCCCACACAAACTGGTTACCAAACTGTATGCTGTCACTCTGGTGTCCTCCCCCATCACCTCCGATCGTGCTCGGGAGGCATGGGGAACTGATCTTGGTGTCGAGATTTCGCCAGCTGATTGGCTTTATCGTTGTAATCAAACTAGGAAGCTGTCCCCGAACTACAGGCTCCGCTTGATCCATTTTAAGTTTTTACATAGGTTCTACCATACCCCGGTGCAACTTCATAGGCTTGGGCTCATTCCTGGTGACAATTGTATGCGCTGTGCTGCTCCTACTGCGGACTTCGCGCATCTTGCCTGGCTCAGTCCTAGGGTCTCGGAATTCTGGAGGGCAGTTTGTTCCGCTATTTCTGACATCACTGGCACGATAGTGCAACCTGACCCAACTCTGTGCCTCCTGGGGTTTATTAAGTTCTGCCCTGACGCCTCCTGCCGCTTGATTGCGATGCTTCTGGTCCTCGCTAGGCGTAGGGTGGCCATGTACTCTGGTCGCAGGCCGGCTCCTAAGGTTGAGAGTTGGCTTGAGGACGCCTCTAGATGCCAGACACTCTTATCGGAGTTCTGGGATTTAATGCCTGCTAGGTCCCATCCTGTTGATATCTCGGGTCCTTTGATTGCCTACCTCCTCTCCCGCTCCCACCCCAGTGGTGCTGCCTCTCCCCCGCTCCCCGCCGGCCCGGAGTCAGTGGCGGCTGCCGGTGCTGGCCAGTGACTGCATCGCCCTCCCTGTAGCGGACTCCTCCGTCCCCTCCTTTCGGGCCCTTCAGAGCTAACAATACTGGGTTTGTATTCCTCCTGGCGGGAAGGATCTTGTGTGGTTGGAGATGTGATGCTCTTTCCACGTCCACTTGCTGTGTTAACACTTGTCGCTGATGTATCATGGAGCACAGGTTTTGCTTTTAATTGTCATGTCATGCACTGTGATTCTGTACGCTTTACGGTGTCTGCCTTAATTTTACTCAATAAAGGTTTTTTGAAGAAAAAAAAAAGTTGTCTTAAACCTACCATCAATAAGGGTCGTTTGGACTGGTGCAAGGTACCCACTAGAATAGATTCCAGCTTGCATTGTTTTACCAGATAATCTTGAGAATATCAGTTGAAAAATCACTAAAGGTACCATAGGTACATATAATACAAGCTTATAATACAGTAAGTGTGAGAAAGTGAGTTTCTGTTGCAGTACTCTCCCCCCCCCCACACTTTTTGCCTGATACCCAATGCACTTTTCCTTGGTGTGCCCTGGGTCCCTGCCAATCAGGTACCCAGGGCCTGTGTTCCTTCCCTAAAAACTGTGCTAAAGCCTAAACCCAATTGGCATCTCTGGCCACATGTCAGCCCCTAGTAAATTGTACCCAGGGCATTTTGACCAGAGAAGACCCCTAAGGGTTGCAGCACTTATTGTGCCACCCTTAGGGGCCCTGTACCCTGACCCACACACACTGCCTTTGCAGGCTGAGTGTCCTGGTGCAGAACTAAACAGAGTCGACATGAGACACATCCCTGTGTGCCATGCCCACAAACCCAGTGCCCTGGCATACATCAGCCACCCCTCTAGCTGGGTGCCCTATGCCAGTTGTGTGGGCACAGGTGCATGAGCCCTGTGCCCCTACAGTACCCAGAGCCATTCCTGGAAACTTTAAGTGCAGTGATGCCATTAAGAGTATATGGTGCTGGGAGGTTGTCATTACGAACTTCACAGTACCATAATGGCTACACTGAAGGCTGACAAGTTTGATATCAAACTTCTCAGCACATTAAACCCACACTGATACCAGTGTGAGATTTAATGTAAAATGCACTACAGAGGGCATCTAAGAGATGCCCCCTGAAACCTAACCTACAATCCAAGTCTTGTCTGAGAGGTTGCCTAGGCTGCCACACAGCAGACATGTTGCTGGATCCCTGGGTGTAGAGCCCCTGATCTCCTGGGCCTGCAACAATGCACATCCTGGGACAAGGTGCCAAGCCTCCTCCCCCAGGATGGGCAGGGGAAGCTTCAAAGGCATTCCGCCTTTGTGAGCTTCTCCAGACCACTTGCTGTACTCAGCAACTGCCCCCCCCACCAGCTCTGACCCCCACTCTGGCGGGAAGACTGGCGGGAAACCCTATGTCAGAAATGGGGGTGTACCAGCCTGTCCCATCTCCACCCTTCAGGTGGGAGAGGCGAGGTGATGCACGTCCCCGGGCTCTGGCCATCTTGAAGATGGGGAGCCCTGCCCAATCAAAGCTAGGCTCCCCCCCCCCCCTCCCACAGGAATGGAGCAGGCTAGGGGGTGTACCCACCCCAGGACAGGAACCCATTGGTCCCTGCCTGTAACGCCTCTAAATGTACTATTTAGGGGCACCCTGAACCTTTCTTCCTTAGATCCAGATGACAAAACAAGAAAGAAGAGCGAGGAACAAAAAGACCTGCCGTGCAGCTGCTAAAAAGAGGAAGACACCAACTGATTTGGCCCCAGCCCTATCGGCCTGTCGACCCTCGAACCTGCTCCCGCTAAACCCTGGCGTCTCCAGCGGTCAGCAACCTCAAAATCTCCAAAGGACTGGACTGCCTTGTGACTCTGACTACCTGGGTCTCCCACAAGCAGTGGTACTTCTCAAAGCAAGTAACAAGCCCTGGTATCAGCTCTGAACCGCGAACCCTGCACACTCTGCACCCACCAAGCCTGGCCTGTGCTGGAATAACTCAAGACCCTGAGAACGTCCCCCGGCGATTCTGACCTGGAATCCAGTGCCCAAGGACCCTCCTCGACGATCCCGACAACGCCTGCAGCCTCAGGACGAAGGACCCCTCCAACTGCGACCTGCAAGGGGTAAGATTTCCCGACCTCAAAAGACACCCCTGCACCCCATGGCCCCCTGTGCCCAACTCCTGGGTGCCTACCTATTCTCCAAGATCCCAACTTACCCCTCGAAGTGTTGGTCGCTCCAGAAGATCCACCGTCCCAAGCCTGCAGCCTTTGTTCCCTTTTCAAGACCTCCATTGAATAACATTGAGCGCCCGATGGCTCAAAAGCACCCAGCCGCCCGAGTGCCTCTGGCAGTGCAACCTTTGTCCTATCCTACTTCCCCATTTGCCCTGAGCAAGTGACCAGGAGCCCAGCTCCCACAGCCGCGTGGCCTGCTAGCCAGCAGCCACCAACTGAAGGCCCCCTGTCTCTCATTGAATAACATTGGGCCTAACTACCTCTGCACCCAGCTGCCCCTGTGCCGCTGAGGGTGTACCAACTGTATCTGCCTGACCCTGGGGGACCCCTGAGTCTATGCCCAGAACCTTAACTCTACCTCTCGGGTACTTACCTAAAAGCCGATAACTCATTTTCCTTCCATAGGATAACATTGACTGATTTTCACTGAAATTTCTTCTAAGTTTGGAGTTTTGAAACTTTAAAATATTCATCTAAAATCAGCTGAATAACGAATTCTGAATTACTCACCTGTGATTAGGGGAGAAGCCAGTTCTCTACCTTTAAGCCCAGTACTGAACCACAAAAGTACACATAACTCTACTTACCAGTTACATGCATTTTCCTCCATAGGAAACCATTGACTGATTTTCTGTGAAATTCCTTCGAAGTGTCGATTTTTGCAAACTACGAATATTCTTTAAAAATCATACCAAGTACCAAAACGTAATTGCTTACCTGTCTTAGGTAGAGGTCCCAGTACTGAACCTAGGAGTCCAGTACTGGATTACAAAAGTAACGAGAACCTACTTTACCTGTGACTTGAATTTTCTTCTATAGGATAAAATTGGTAGTTTTTCACTGAAAAGTTTCTAGGTGTCAACTTAGAAAATACATTACAGCTTAGGTCCAGGGACTGAATCCAGGATCCAGTCCTGTGGTAAGGAAAGTAATCCTGAAAGTAATCAACTGCATTTATGTAGAAAAATCCATTGAGGTCAATGTTAAATTGTGTTTAGAATTGTGTTGCCTATTGCAACCACTGTAACTATTGTACTTACAAAGTCTATTGCCTTTCTGCAAAGTATTTCCCTAAAGTCATTCATATTGAGAAATGTATATTTTGATACCTGTTGGATCCAATAATAAAACAATTATATCTTATGATATAAAAACGATTGGCCTAGCGTTCAGTTCTTAAGTGTGTGTAACCTTTTGCTGACTGAGTGTGTACTTTATAAGGCTAAGGAGTTAGGTCCTAATAGGGTGCGGGGTAGGCTGGACCCTAATATATCATAAATCACAATAAAGTGCCTACACCAGACATCTTTAACCAAAATTATTTTGATGGATAGGCCAAACACAATTTCTGAGTTTGACCCGGTATTATTTATTTATACCTGGTTACTTTATCAGTTCTTTTAAACTTTTTATAAATTTCACAGAAAAGCAAAATATACATTCGTTCTATATACATTACAATACATGACTATTTACAACCACATATTTACAAATTTCAAAAAAACATAATTTTATTAAGTTGAATTGATCACTATCCAAAAAAAAGACAAAGTCAATACAAAGGAGCAAAAACCAAAAGTAGAAGTAACTTAGAGATCAGCCGTGGCTAAACTCTTAATGATATTGCTTGCTCCTTCTGGTGTGCCGACGCATATCTAGTCCAGGGAAACCAGTTCCCGGACTTTCATCAGGGCTTTGTCAATTTTCTGTATAGAATGCAGAAAGACATTTAAGACTTATTAATTGATTGCCACTTGCTCCTATATCTCAATATGCACTATAAGTTATTAAAGAAAGTACCTGTCATTAGCTGTTAGCTTCACTTGGAAGTCAAAGAAGGAGGGGGGCTCCAATTAAGCCTTTCTTATTCAAATATAGACTGTTTCAGGAGGTTAGGGCATTTTCTCATTATCTGTGATGAGGAAAAGATTTCCACATATTGAGACCAGTTTATTACGAAGTTAAAGTTTCATGAGGAACCACAGTTCCATGCATACCTTTTGGGAAAGTCAGCGTGGCAGGCGTCGCCGTCAAACAATGTTTTATTCTGAAACCACTCGAGGATTCTAACAGAGAATTCGAGCGTGTATTAAAGAGACATGCTTACAGCCATATGTGCATCACTACTTTAGATCAGTATGCTACCTCGCGTACCTTAAGACACATGCGAAGGGTGTCGTTATTCAATGCAGCAAACGCAGGAGCGCAGGTTCTCGGTATTTCATTTCAATGCCAACCAGATACAATCTAAAGCGAAAAAGATTCTGTAAGGTTACAGCAAAAGTTCCACGATAATTGCCCAAGAATTGGCACATGTAACCCAACATACCTGATTGTATGCTGGCACTTCTCACAAGATACTCGGCTGGTTTCCAATAGCTCTATGTGATCGATCCTAAGAGCAATAGGAATGCGCATTGTAATCCTGCGAGCATGTTATTTGTATTGGAGGTTAAAAGACACTACATTGAGTGGCTTACCTGATACTGCCACTCGTGTTCCAAACGATCAATTCTCCTGCACTATCAGGGCGGTGGCCATTTTGGAATACATAGTTTTCATCATGTGATGTCTCGCATGGAATTCTGGTACATGTAGTCTATGCATGCAGAGCCAGATAATGGCTAACGTCTGATGCATCAAGCTAGTGGCTACAGTTGTTAACAAAGCAGCCTACAATTTGAATATTAGTTTGTCTAGTCAATTATACTATTAATTTTTAGAATGGTTGCGCCCTTTCACCAGAACCTTTCTGGTTCTATCTTTAAGCCAAACAAAGGAATTATGGGACATGTAGTTTACGGTCCATCGTTTAATTATTATGAACAATCATCAAGTGATATTCGCAAACCGATTGGATTGGTTCATGCCCAGGCCACAGACAATCATTGCAAGTGAAAGACACAATTCTCTTAAACAAGTTATCCTGATAATTTACTGAAGGGTTTTTAAATCCTCGATAATTCTGTTAGGCTGTTCAGTCCCGTCAATGTACAATTGAACTTAAGAATTAGATATGCCTCCTTTTGCAATAGTGTCTGGTCAACATCAACCGGTCTTTTTTCTTGATTTATGGAAAAAAGAATAGACCATTTTAAGGCATTTTCGCTATGGCTTTTCTCCACAAAGTGCTCAACCATGGGGCCGTCATGACCTTTTTCCTGATTCGCGATCTGTGTTGGCTGATTCTTAAATTATTTGTTGGTTGGTTTTGCCTATGTACATTTTTTTCCATGGACATTCTACCACGTACACAACGTTTTTTGTCCTGCAATTTGTAAAAGTCAGATGTTTCCACTTGACTCCACAGTTCTGAAATTCTTTGCCTTCGATGGTAGTTGGACAAGCTACACAATTCCCACATTTGTGGTCTCCTACAGGTTTCATATTCCACTGGGCAAGTAAATCACACTTTTTTTTTCAGGGGGAGTAATATCGGCCCTTACAATCTGTTGGCCTATACTTTGTTTTTTTTTTATATGCAAACATTGGTTGCGAAAATGCACATTCTAATCCTTCCAGAACGTGCCAATTATTAAGTACAGCCTGTCTCATTTTATGTGTATCTGGGCAAACGTGGTGATGCAGACCAACCTGTCAAACTCTTTCTTTGGTTTGACTTCAAGCAGGCAATAACGTGGCGTGAATCTTGCCATTTTAGAGGAGTGTTTCAGGAGTTTCTTAGGGTATCCTCTGTGTATCATTTCACTGCAAAATGTCTTTGCATGTTCATCATAGTCTCGAACCTCTGTGCAATTATGCCTTATTCTTAGGAGCTGGCCATAAGGGAGATTTGCTTTTAGGCTCCTCGGATGGGCTCTCCTATGGTGTAAAATGGTGTTATTGTCTTCTTTGTATAAAGACGATTTTAGATGTCCATAGTCACACATTAATTCCACATCAAGAAATGTCATTCGGATTGTACTGTGTTCAATAGAGAATTTAATGTCCATATGCCTGGTATTTAGCCACCCATGGAACGCCAATAGATCCACCTGGTTCCCCTGCCACAGGAGCCAGATGCCATCTATATAGCGCCACCGTTGCTTTATGTGGTTTTTAAATAGATTATTTGTTTCTACATACTTCTCCTCATATTGTGCCATGAAGAGGACTGCCATTTCCCGTGCATAAGGTAATCCCATGGCAGTCCCCTTCACTTGCATGTAGAACTGCTCATTAAACACAAAATAGTTCTTCTTAAGAGCTATCTCGGCCAGTTTCAAAATGAATGTCGTGGGAACCCTATGAAGTTTTTCCTTCCTTTCCAGGTACAGTTCCATAACCTCTAACGCTTCGTCCTGTGGGATCTGCGTATAGAGGGACGTCACGTCCATTGTGACCATTATTTGTGTGTCTACATTAAAAGGGGTACCCTCTACCTTTGTCAAGAAGTCTGTAGTGTCTCTCAGGTACGATTTCACTTCTCTGAGAAACCGCTTCAAAAAGTAGTCAACGTATTTTAATATTGGCTCAAGGCAAGAGTCACACCCCGCTAGACGATTGGACTTCCCGGGGGTTCATGTAAACTCTTGTGAATCTTTGGTAATAAATAACGGATTGGGGTCCTTGGAAATTTTTTCATTAAAAAAATCAAACTCTTTTGCACCCAAAAAACCTTCATCTTTTCCAACCTCTAAAATATCTGAGATTAAACTTTAAATCTGTTTAACCGGGTCTTCTGCTAGTAGTCGATACCATGTCTCATTTTGAACTTGCTTCAAGCCTTCAGACACATACATTTCGCGGGGCCAGATAACCACGGCCCGCCCTTATCGGCCTGTTTTATAACTACAGATGAAGCATCCTTAAGTGCCTGTATCGCCAATCGTTGTTTGTGGCTGACGTTCTCTTTAACCTCTTAAGTGCTGCGTCGGGGCGTTGGCCGACGGCAGCACTACCTCCCCAGTGCTGCGCACGTCCATTGGACGTCCATTCAGCACTAGTTCCAATGGACAGCGCAGCACTGGGGAGGGATATTTGCGCCGCATCTAAGGTGTTAATATACTTCTTGTTTTTTTCAAGCTTATTAATAGCAGACAAAAGGACCTGTTCAGAAGCATACACCTGTTTGATGATGTTCTGGC
Source organism: Lissotriton vulgaris (assembly GCF_964263255.1). NCBI lineage: Eukaryota > Metazoa > Chordata > Amphibia > Caudata > Salamandridae > Lissotriton > Lissotriton vulgaris. Next base: position 836,749,155 of record NC_141699.1, read on the forward strand.
TAGGGACAAATGATGATTTATTTCTTAGGCCTGTAGGCTCATTACTTGTAGTAAATTGTTGGTTTGCAAAAAACACCTTTAGTCTTATCTTTCTACAAAATTCTATGGACTCTAATTTTAACCTGGTTGAAATCAGTTTGTTTACATGGTACGAATTTGAGACCCAAATTTAAAACCGCCTTATCAGTGGAAAGTACCCTTGATGATAGATTCACCACCGTACTTGGACCGCCTACGATTTGTAAAAGCGGCTCCTCGTTCTCATATACCATGGTACCTTGTAGCGACTTTTGGGCTGTTGGCCTTGCTCTAAAAAAAAAAAATCTGTTTTTTGGAATTATTGCCTCTAGTTTCAGAACCAGAAGAATCCGAAGACGAGGTTTCAGAAAAAGTTTTATATCTATTTTTAGATCTTCCTTGGTAAGTTGATAACACCCTACGAGAGTCAACCAGAGTGTAATAGTCGTCCTTTAAAAAGGGGTATATCTGTTCAATTTTAAATACTTTCACGTCCCTTTCGTACTTGTTATTTTTATCAGTGATTGATGTTGACCGGGCACTATTGCAAAAGGAGGCGTATCTAATTCTTAAGTTAAATTGTACATTGACGGGACTGAACAGCCTGACAGAATTATCGAGGATTTAAAAACCCTTCAGTAAATTATCAGGATAACTTGTTTAAGAGAATTGTGTCTTTCACTTGCAATGATTGTCTGTGGCCTGGGCATGAACCAATCCAATCGGTTTGCGAATATCACTTGATGATTGTTCATAATAATTAAACGATGGACCGTAAACTACATGTCCCATAATTCCTTTGTTGGGCTTAAAAATAGAACCAGAAAGGTTCTGGTGAAAGGGCGCAACCATTCTAAAAATTAAAAGTAGAATTGACTAGACAAACTAATATTTACAAACAACGAGAGAGAGGGAGAGTCACGAACACTCTTAGTCCCCAAATTATAATATGTAACAACAACAAAAGAGGAACACTCTTTTGTTGTTGTTACATAGACAAACTAATATTCAAATTGCAGGCTGCTTTGTTAACAACCGTAGCCACTAGCTTGATGCATCAGACGTTTGCCATTAGCTTGCTCTGCATGCATAGACTACACGTACCAGAATTCCATTGCGAGACATCACATGATGAAATTTATGTATTCCAAAATGGCTACCACCCTGATAGTGCAGGAGAATTGATCGGTTGGAACATGAGTGGCAGTATCAGGTAAGCCACTCAATGTAGTATTCTTTAACCTCCAATACAAATTATATGCGCGCAGGATTACAATGCGCATTCTTATTTGCTCTTAGGATCGATCAAATAGAGCTATTGGAAACCAGCCGAGTATCTTGTGAGAAGTGCCAGCATACAATCAGGTATATTGTGTTACATGTGCCAATTCTTGGGCAATTAGCATGAAACTTGTGCTGTAACCTTACAGAATCTTTTTCGCTTTAGATTGTATCTGGTTGGCATTGAAATGAAATACCGAGAACCTGCGCTCCTGCGTTTGCTGCATTGAATAACTACACCCTTCGCATGTGACTTAAGGTACGCGAGGTAGCATACTGATCTAAAATAGTGATGCACATATGGCTGTAAGCAGGTCTCGAATTCTCTTTGTTTGAATCCTCGAGGGTTTCAGAATAAAACATTGTTTGACGGCGACGCCCGCCACCCTGACTATCCCAAAAGGTATGCATGGAACTGTGGTCCCCATGAAACTCTAACTCCGCAATAAACTGGTCTCAATATGTGGAAATCTTTTCCTCATCACAGATAATGAGAAAATGCCCTAACGTCCTGAAACAGTCTATATTTGAATAAGAAAGGCTTAATCGGAGCCCCCCTCCTTTTTTGACTTCCAAGTGAAGCTAACAGCTAATGACAGGTACTTTCTTTAATAATTCATAGTGCATAATAAGATATAGGAGCAAGTGGCAATCAATTAATAAGTCTTAAATGTCTTTCTGCATTCTATACAGAAAATTGACAAAGCCCTGATGACTGTCCGGGAACTGGTTTCCCTGGACTAGAAACGCGTCGGCACACCAGAAGGAGCCAGCAATATCATTAAGAGTTTAGCCACGGCTGATCTCTAAGTTACTCCTACTTTTGGTTTTTGTTCTTCTATATTGAATTTGACTTTTCTTTGGATAGTGATCAATTCAACTTAATAAAATTACAATGTTTTTTTGTGTATTTGTATAATGTTTTATTGTGGAATGTATGACATTTGTAAATATGTGGTTGTAAATAGTCATGTATTGTAATGTAAATATAACCAATGTATATTTTCCTTTTCTGTGAAATTTATAAAAAAGTTTTAAAAAACTGAAAGTAACCAGGTATAAATAAAAAATACCAGGCCAAACTCAGAAATTGTGTTTGTCCTATCCATCAACATAATTTTGGTTAAAGTTGTCAGGTGTAGGCACTTTTTTGTGATTTATGACTGAGTGTGTACAACAAATGCTGTACACTGTCCTCTGATACTGCCTTACTGCTCGACCAAGCTAGCACTTTGGAGAGTAAGGTTATATCTAACTTTGACCTCTGTCATACCTCTGGGGACTATGTACACACTGTACCTTACTTTGGTCCAGTATATAGAGAGCCACTTTCTTACAGTAAGTTCTACTGAACTTAGAGTTGTGAGTCTCAAGGGCCTAGCACAACCTGGTTACAACTCAAAGGTTTAGTAGGAACAAATAGTGTAGGTAGGTGCACACACCACACCTCACTAGTCATGTCTTCAGAGGAGGGACCCAGTGGGTCTCTTCCAGATGTCAGTTGAGCACAGACATCTAAGTATGATACATCTCCTTTCCAAGAGTTAAGGACTTTGTGTGCCATGAGGTAATTGAAGCCAGGGCAGAATCCCAGTACCCAACGCCTTATAGAGGTGTTGTTGTTAGATGACTTTATGAAAGCATCAGATCCTAATAGGGTAAGCAGTGAGGTGGGTACATCAGAAGAAGAGAAAACTGGTGAGATACCTCACCAGAACTCTGAGGATGATGAAGACCTGGTAGTTGACAATGACCTAGACCTGGAGAATCCAGTTCTGACTGGAGGTGAGGGAGGCCCAAGTGGCTCTACCCTTACGCCCCCACTCCCCACCCCCAAGTAGAGTTTGTGGTGTGCCTAGAAGGAACAGATCACCTTCAGTTTAATCTACTCATTCTGGTACATCTATAGGGTCCTCTGCCTCTTCTCATAGGAGGGGTACCTCACTTGAGAAGACTGAGCATAATGCTAGGATGAAAGAAACCCAGCTTAGAATAAGGAGACAAGAAGTAGCCTTAGAAAAAGGAGACCCAAGCTCTTGAAAGAGAGAGAAAATGATGGCACTAGAGTCCCATGGTTGTAGCAATAACCCTAGTGGTAGGGATAGGTCGTATGACCATAGAAACCTAAACAAGATTGTCCCTCCCTATCAGACTGGGGATGACATCCACAAGTGGATTACTGCACTGGAGAGGGCCTGCAAAGTACAGGAGGTACCCCAGGAGCAGCGGGCAGCAATCTTGTGGCTCTCCTTTGCAGACAAAGGTAGAAACAAGCTCCTCGCTGTAAGAGAAGACACTGATGATTACAAGGTCCTGAAGAGTGCTCTGATAGATGGGTTTGACCTAACCACTGAACAGTATAGGTTGCAGTTCAGAGACACCCACAAGGCACAAACTCAGGACTGGTTTGACTTTCTATATTGTGCTACTAAAGCTCTGGAGGGCTGGTTACTAGGCAGTAAAGTATGTGACTATACAGGATTGTATATTCTGATCGATCATGAGAGAATAAATTCTTAGTAACTGTCAAACAGCTGTTGCATCAACATTTTGTAGACTTTGATCTGACGTCTCCCCAAGAATTGGGAAAGAAGGCAGACAAATGGGTCAGAACCAGGGTGAAGCAGAATGTACAGAACCATGGGAGAAAGGTCCCCAAAAAGCTTCTAATGGTGGGAGGGAGGGGAGTTACCTCTCAAACCCCCTAAACCAGATATTTTGGACTGTGTACTTGGTCTCCGCTCCAGGATGGCTGAATACATGAAAAAGGCAAACTAACAACCTTGAGGCTAGTCAGGAATTACAGAAAGCCTTGCATGACCAAAAGGCTGTACTGAGTTTACCAGCCAGGACAGAAAGTTTAGGTGTTGGAGCCTGTGACCCCAGCAGCTCTCCATGACAAGTGGAGTGGACCCCATACTATTGTTGAGCACAAGGGAGAGGTTACCTATTTGGTAGATCTTGGAACTCCCAGGAGCCCCATAGGGTGCTTCATGTCAACAGACAGAAACCATATGTTGACAGGGCAGACATGGGCTTGCTAATGGCTACTGATGGAGGAAGAGATTGACCCTCTCCCAGACCTGCTCTCTCAGAGCCCTGATGATCGATCAGTTGATGGAGTAGCCTTGGCAGGCAGCCTCACTGATCAGCAGCAAACTGATTGCAGACAAGTTGTACAACAGTTCAGACATATGTTTTCCCCGACTCCCAGTCAGACTACCTAGTGCACTCATGAAGTGGACACTGGGGACAGTCTGCCTGTTAAAAATAAGATTTACAGGCAACCTGATCATGTCAGCGACTGTATCAGGACAGACGTCCAGAAAATGTTGGATATGTGAGTTATTGAACCTTCAGATAGCCCTTGGGCTACTCCAGTAGTCCTAGTACCCAATCCTCACACCCAGGGTGGTAAGAGAAAGATGAGGTTTTGTGTAGACTACAGAGGTCTCAATGCAGTCACTGGGACTGATGCCCATCCAATACCAGGAGCAGATGAGATTATAGATATGTTGGCAACTGCCAAATTTCTGAGCACATTTGATCTGACAGCTGGCTACTGGCAAATTAGACTAGCTGAGGATGCCAAGCCAAAAACAGCATTTTCAACCCCTAGTGGACATTATCAATTTGTGGTTTGTGTACCTGGGCCACCTTGTAGGTGGAGACCAGGTTCAACCACTGCAGAGCAAAATTCAGAACATAATGGACTGGGTTGCTCCAACCACCCAGACTCAGGTCAGAGCTTTCTTGGGCCTGACAGGGTACTATAGAAGATTTGTCAAGGGGTATGGATCCATTTTGACACCCCTGAATGACCTAACTTCTAAAAGAATGCCTAAGAAAGTCCAGTGAACCATACATTGTCGAAAGGCATTTGATGACCTGAAGCAGGCCATGTAAACTGCACCAATTCTGCAAAGTCCTAACTACTCCAAAGAATAATTGTCCAAACAGATGCATCTGAGTTGGGGGTAGGGGCTGTGCTGTCACAATTGAATGATAGTCAGGACCAGCCAGTAGCTTTTATCAGCAGAAGGCTGACCCCTAGAGAGAAACGTTGGTCAGCTATTGAGAGGGAGACCTTTGCTGTGGTTTGGGCTTTGAAGAAGCTGAGGCCATACTTGTTTGGCACCCACTTCACAGTTCAGACATACCATAAGCCCCTCTTATGGCTAAAACAGATGAAGGGTGAAAACCCCAAACATTTGAGGTGGTCCATTTCCCTACAGGGGATGGACTATACAGTGGAACATAGACCTGGGAGTAACCATGCCAATGCAGATGGACTTTCCACTATTTCCACTTAGAACATGAAGACTCAACTGGTCAAGGATAGTTTAATGTTCCTGCGTTTGGGGGGGGGGGGTGTTGTGTAGGAGAGTAGGATCTGCTTCCTATGGTTACCCCCACTTTTTGCTGTGTTTCACTGGTTTATCAACTTTAGTCTGGCTGTGGCCCTGCTAATCAGGACCACAGCCTAGCTGTTCTCTCTCTAAATTCATTGCTTGTACAGCCCCTAGTATATGGTACCTTAGGTACAAAGGGCATAGGTACCCCAGAGGCCTACCAGAGGCTGAAGCATGTATTGTGCCACCCCTGGGAAGCCTTCCATAATGGCACCACAGGTCTGCACTTGCAGCCTGGGTAAGGTGGTGTAATCACCCCTTACTTAGATATAGTATACCTATATCTATATATATATATATATATATATATGCAATTCACAATCCCATCACTTCCCAGGCGGACGAAAGGAAATTGGCTGACCCAGCGGATTCGGCAGGTAGGTCTTTATTACAACTTTCCTGTAACGCGTTTCGGGCACCAAGTGCCCTTGCTCACACAGTGGAAAAATGCGTCAGCCATACTTTTTATATAGTTACATAGTGTTACACACCCCCTTGTGAGTCACATGTTTGTTTGTATAGACATAAAAGAAACACTCTGCGTGGGTTTCTCTCACAACTTCCAATAAACACAGTTTGTATGTTTAAACATTTGAAAACATATATTATGGCAACATAATAGCTACAAAACACACTAAATATTTCAGCCTTAATGCTTCAATAAAGTGGCAAGTGCAATGATTCGAATAAAATAACCAATAAAATGTTATTAAATGTTGTATGGCAATTTCATCTAGAATATTTAACTTTTATCTAAAATCCCATAAAAACATTATCCGTATTTGCCTTGCCTAAAATCTCAAATTTAGTATTCAAGTATAAAACTGCTATTGTGCAGATTTATGTGCAAAAATATGTTAAGCGTGCAAATTGCTAACCATGTAAACTTTCAAATAAAGAGAATATTATTCACTGTATATTCAATCAGTCTTAGTTGACAATACTCTAACTGCGTTAAGGCAAAACAGGCAAATTTCCCTTTTTACCCCCCTTATTCCATTTATACAGTTCCCTATGAGTGTCGTGGTCTTTATCTATGTGCAAAACATGCGATCTAGCCTAGAAAAAAGTGCTTTAAGTGCTTATCAGTCCTCATATAAATAAGACTGTTAAAAACTATTTATATTGTATTAGAATAAAAAACCCTAAAAACCTTAATTCTAAAACTCAGTGTGTAAAAGAATTGATTTACAAAAAGACAGTGTGTGCGCTAGCGAAGCTGCAGAATGGCTCTAATTTTATATATTAGACATATTTTTCTCTTGTACCACATATACTGCACGTTGAAAACCAGCACTAATTATAAAAAATGATGTAAATCTTCTGTTGTGTTCAACCCATTGGGACTCAGTGTCCAACTCCAAAATATATTGTGTCTCAGTTTCCTGAGCTGTTTTTCTCGATTGCCACCTCGTCTGAGGGGCATCACTGCATCAATTACAAAAAATGAAAGGCATCTCAATTCGTTAGCATGGATAGCTTTGAAATGCCTGGCGACCGGATATGAGTTGTCACTATTGACGATTGCCCTGAGATGCTGCAATATTCTGACGTGCACCTGCAACTTCGTACTACCATCGTACCGTAAGCCACAGGTGCACGTCAGAACATACACAGCGAGCTCAGTCCTACAGCCATAATTCCCTTTGATGGCTAACTGATCTGGGGAAAAAGGAGTATCACAATGGGTTGTGTTCTTTCCAAATTTGCATGCTCGACGTGATGAGCATTTGAAAAAACCACCCCTTGGGTTTCAGCCAAGACTCCATTCTTACCCAATTCCGGGCTATTTTTTTACCAGTTGGCTACGCATTGACCTTGCTTTCCTATATGTGATGGTAGGCACTACTGGTAACCTACTGCCCAGAACCCCATCTGTAAGGACAATTGGCCAATTCTTCTTGATTATTGCCTTAATCTGCCTTGCCTGCCTACTAAAAGTAGTAATGAGTCCAGGAGTATTGTCCTCCTCTATCTCATTGGGGTCTTTGGGAGTGAGCAAAGATTCCCTCGGTCTGTCCTGTGCTTTAACGAGAGCCCTCAATAAAGTTTTCTGGCTGTATCCTCTCATTTTAAGTCGCTCCATCATGCCATTGGCATACTTTTCAAAATCAGAAGGGGAACTACAGATTCTTTTTAATCGTAGTAGTTCCCCATACGGAATGCTCTCAATCATATGTTTTGGATGCCAACTGCTGGCATGTAGGATGCTGTTGCCAGCAGTGGTTTTTCGAAACAAAGTGGTTTCTAGTGTGTGATTCTGCACATTGATCTGAACCTCCAAAAATTCTGCTTTGACTTTACTGATGTTGGATGTAAAAAAATAAGTGGCAGTTGTTGACATTGAGGGTTTTTACAAACTCGTTTGCACGAATTTCATCCCCTTCCCACACACAAAAAACATCATCAATGAATCTTAACCAATGACGTACATGATCGAAGTTTGGAGTTGCTCTCAGGACCTGTTCCTCCCACCAGCCTACATGTAAACATTCGTAGCTGGGGGAGAAACAGGATCCCATAGCCACACCTTCCTTTTGTCTCCAAATGTCCGTTCCAAACATAAAGAAATTATTGTTGAGGACCAGCTCACCAAGTCACACAGCATTCAATTGTGACTGTAATATTCACAAGATTTTCCACCTAAAAAATGCTTGATGGCATGGACTCCAGTTATATGATCAATACTAGTGTACAATGATTCGATGTCCAATGTTATTAAACACCACCCTTCCTGCCGCTGTACGTTGTTTAATTTATTTAAAATATCACCAGTATCCTTAATATAACTGGTAAGATTTTTCACCCAATCTTGTAAAAAATAATTAATATACTGAGAGATATGCTCACTCATACTGTTGATTGTCGAGATAATCGGTCTCCCCGGGACCGGTGTCGTCATCTTATGCACTTTTGGGATTAGATATAAAAATGGAATTACTGGGTGTTCAATGTGTAGGAAGGAAAATTCCATTGATCTCAAACCCTCCCTTTTGTAGTTGGTTAATAACTTTCTTATTTGTTCTTTAGCTTTCTTGTATTCCATCCCATTTGACTTCTCGTAGCAATCAACATTCTCCAATTGTTTCTTTGCTTCTGTAGTGTAGTCTTTCTTCCGCCACAAAACAATGTTGCCTCCTTTATCGGATTTATTGATTATTACTTCGTGATTTTCGCTGAGCTTTTTCATTAGGTTTGCATATTGCATTTCATTGTATGATTGTTTTCTTTTTTGGTTCTTTGTTTTCCGGTTAAGTTTTTTTAAATCCTCCACTGTGCACTCCTGAAAAATGTCCAAAGCATCTTTTAGCATCATAGATACAAAAGTACTTTTAGCTTTGAAAGGACTCTCTCCTGCTCCTTTTTTAGATATATCAAGTCGTGTCAAATTGTTCTGTGTGCTGGTTTCAACTTCCATATTTGTCTCAGGGAACAACACTGGATTTGATCCCAGTGCATTGAGAGTTACAATCTGGCATCCACTGCTTGTACCGTTGACAAAGGATTATTATCCCCCTCTGTTTGATTTGCAGTCTCTTCTCTATTTGAGTTTGCTCCTTTGATAGTAAAAAACTTTTTTAATTTAAGCTTTCTAATGAAGCAGAAAATATCCACCCTTGTGCCAGTGTAATAAAATGTACTTTCTGGACAATAGTTAAGGCCTAAAGCAGGGGTCTCCGAACCGGTCCTGGAGGGCCGGATCCATGCCAAATTTTTTGGATATCCCCATTGAGATGCATGTAGTTTTTTTAAAAATCTCGCATGGATCCGGCCCTCCAGGACTGGTTTGGAGACCCCTGGCCTAAAGAAAGGAGTTGCTCTTCCGCTGCCGTTAGTGACATCAGATAAATTGGTAATGGTCAAATCCTTTATTGTTTTTTCCGATACCATGTTTTTTTCTTTTGCGGTTTTTCTTTTTTTGACTTCTTCTTCTAGCTCTCCTCCTCGCGTTCCACCTTTTTCTGTTCTGTTGTTTTGCGTCCTGGGTTGGAGTGTACGCATCCAGTCCTCCACTAAAAAATCGATTTCCTCGCTTAAGTTCAGTACTATATTACTGCTTTGCCCCTCTGTACTGCCAAACTCTGAGCCTGAGGTACTAGTTAGAGATAATGTGTCCCCTTCTACATCAGAAGGCACTTCATTACCACTTTTCTCCGGCTGTGCCTTCGTTCCCAGGTTGCCTTTGCTACTGAATTTCAATTTCTTTGCATGCTCAAACTTGCGAGAAAACGTATAAATCTGTCCTAGTTCATAGTCTCTTTGATCACGGGCAAATTTATGCACCTTTGAGTTTTATTCTATCCTCATGTTTGCGTAGCTTTTCGCTGATTTCTTTGCGTGTTTTGAGAAATAAATCTTTTTGTTCTGACCCAGTCACTTTGTCCAGTTCCTCATTTATTTTGGTAATCTCATCCAGCAGGGTTTGTCGATCTATTGCTGCATATTTTATTAGTATTTTGACTAAGTTCATGGATGCCATTAGATTACTCTATCCCCATTCTCTAAGCATTGCGGGGTTCAGTTCCTCATAGCTGGGAGCTAATAAAATTCTAAGCCCTCTAGGGACTCGTCCAGCCTCCTCATATTTAATAAGAGACTTGTGCTCCCACCATTTAGTAACTTCTCCTTTCATTTTCTTTTCGAGTGTTTTAAGGAGGTGTTTTATATCCTGATTATTGCTGTTCCCTGTTCTATATATATATATATATATATATATATATATATATATATATATATATATATATATATATATATATATATATATATATATAACACATATTAACCTATAAGTCGTTCCTATGGCAGGCCTTGAAAATCCTGGGGGCAGAGTGCTTGGTTTTGTGTGAGAGGGTGCCCTAGCATGAGCTGAGCCCCTCTGCAGCTTTCGGAAACCCTTCCTTATAGCTGTTCTATGATATAGCCATGCCATATACTCTTAAGTGCATTATAACTTCGCAGTTTGGTTTGGCTTTATCAGTTCAGTTTTTTACGTCTTTATTTCGAAGTTTTCTTCATAAAAGACAAGCAAGTAAAATATTTACAAAAATACACAACACGTATGTACCGACCTTATACATATAATATAGACTATCACATATCTTGTTTAAAAAATCAATTAAATAACATAGAAAGACGTTTTTCTGAGTTAATAAGAGTATAAAAGTTCATTCCATTAGACATAGGTTTTGTAAATCTCCTTCAACATTCATCTATTAACACCTTGTTAACACCTTGCTCTGATTATCCAGGCCCATCCAAGATATTTTGCCGTACCTATGGCCAACCATTCTGCTGTATTAAATCTTAGGATTGACAGTGCTTCATCACACACACGTGTGTTAATCCTTCTACATATGGGTTTTAGCCATTTCCGGCGTGGTGCACAGTATGCAGGGCAAGCAAACAGAAAATGCCCTATAGATTCCTTTTGCTCGCAACACCAGGGACAATACAAGGAAGGTTGGTTATGCCACTTATTAGTGAATTCCCTTAATGGCAACGTCCCTACACGAAATTGATGATACAATTTCCTATCAGTGCTTTTTAAGATAGTGTCCCAGTATGTCTCGGTGTGTGGAACCACTTTGTAGATTAAGAACGTACCTGTCAAATTAGGTGTCTGTGAGAGCAAAACCTGATCTTCTTTTACTGTGGCCCAGAATAGTAGTTTAAAATCTTTTTTTGACGGGAAAATATGATTTCCCGGCTCTGTCCATTGCATATGGAGACCCATTCTAAAAAGAGTGGTCTTTATAGATTTGAACCAGGATATATTCCCTGCCCCTTGTATCGATCTCACATCCAGAATCTCTTTGGCAAACATGGATAATTCCGGAGTGGACCAGATACGTCTCCATAAAGCAACCATCCTATATTGGGCATGATGTTTGATAGATTGACAGCCCATATCTAACATAAGTGGGAGTGATGGTGTCTATGGCGGAAGGCTTACCAGACTGCGAAGAAACTTATTCTGGATTTTGTCCAGAACAGCCAGATCTACGTTCCCCATAAATCTGAACCATAAAGTATGGCGGAACTAATTTTAGTGTTATAGATTTTAAGCGCCGGCAAGACTCTTTTAGTCTGGGAACAACGCTGTTCTTTCACAAGACACCCTGATAAACGAGCAAATTTTAGGCTGAGTGCCTCAATCTGTTCCTTCCAACGTAACCTGTAGTCTATTATTAAGTACGTCATTACCTCTACTTGTTCCAAAATAGTCCCTTTCATGGTTACATGGCCCCTCTGAGGTTTATTCTTGGTCAGAACCATACATTTTGTCTTTGAGACATTAATTTCGAGGTCGTTTAGACTACAAAAGTCCACAAACTTATTTATTGCTGTCTGGAGACCCACCTGTGTTTTTGCCAAGATTAGGGTGTCATCGGCAAAAATTAAAAGGGGAAATCTAGTCCCACCCAAGATTGGCGCATCTGTCGGTGTTGCTGAGAGAAACTGAACGACTTGATTAATAAAGAGTAAGAATAGGGTTGGTGCCCGGACACAGCCCTGTCTCACTCCGCCGGTCACTGGGAAAGATTCTGTCACCTGTCCCTGGCTGCCCCACCTTACTCTGGCAAAATTTTCTTCGTGCAGCCTGATTGTAAACTCGAGTAGGTCAGATGGTATTCCCATTCTCCTTAATGCTGCCCACATCTTTTCTCTTGGGACCAGGTCGAACGCAGATTTGAGGTCCACGAACGCTGCGTATATTGTACCTCCTCCTAAAAACACAGTCTTCCAATAGATCATAACAAATCTGAGCACTTGGTCGACTGTGCTCATATTAGCCCTGAAGCCAGCCTGCAGTGGGGACAAGATGTTTTCTTCAGTCATCCAAGACTGGATTCTGCCCAACAGCATTCTAGCAATTACCTTCTGCAGGGCGTCAATAAGACTAATGGGGCGGTAGTTTTCCGCATTAGTCTTATCGCCTTTTTTATACACAGGTAGGATCTCGGCCCCTTTCCAGGAGTCTGGCATTCTGACACCTCTAGCTATAGCATTGGCCAGAGTAGTTATGTAGGGGACCCAGTTTTCTAGATCATACATAAAAAAGTCCGCTGGAACACAGTCCATACCGGGGGCTTTCCCATTATGGACCTGCTTAAGGGCTTTTACTGCCTCTGATTCCTTAAAAACTATCTGATCACAAGAAGCAGCTGGAATCGGAGACCGGGTTCTCTCTCCTATATTGTGGGAGCCCAACTCTATACTACTGAACTGCGCCGAGAAATGCTCAACCCAGATCTCAGCCGGGAACATGATTGACTGGGGCTTGCAAGTCCCCTGTCCCTCCCCACTTCACTACCTGCCAACATTTTTATTGGTTGGTGGAGAGGCTGGCCTCATATAAGTCAAGCCAACGTTGATCATCCCAGGTTGTCTTTGCATGTTTTATCACCTTCTTATAATTTGCCCTCTCTTTTTTGATATCCGTTGTTACTCTGGTTTTGATAGCAGCTATCAAAGAACTGTGAGCATTGCGGCAGGACTTATCATACCATTTGGCTCCTAGGTGAGTCAAGCCAATTTTTCTCCCACTACCTGATTTATTAAAAAAGGTTTTGATTTTGTCAAAAAGGGACTCATGGATTACACAAATTTGCTCCAGTGACCCCACATCTTCTAGTAAAGGCTTAATCTTCTTGGTCGCTGCCAATACTTCTACTGATACATTATCAATGATGCCAGGATCTTCCAGAAACCTAACCCAGCGTAACCTACGGCAGTCGTTTGTAAGGACTGCCTCGGCTGTAATAAGGTTTGTTGCACTGTTTCTAAGTAGGTCACCATTTACTAACAGATTTATTGCTAAGGGATTGTGGTCACTTTCCGGTCTTGCGAGTATTTCCATGTCCTCTAGTAGACTCCAGAACTCCATCTTGATTAAGAAGTAGTCTATACGGCTGGAGCTGTAACAATTATCAAAAGTAACATTTCCCACCAGATCTGACTTTGTCCTCCCATTGGCCGCTCGCAAATCCCATTCCAAACATAGACCAAGCCACTGCATAACAGCCTCTGTAACCTTTTTAACAGGTGGGATGGCCAAGCTAGGAATATTCCATAGCTGGTCTGCTTCGCCATAACACCCGTTATCCAAAATGGGGATGGGTTCAAATGTACAGTTAAAATCTCCGGCCACCTTTACACACTTGTCTTTACCAATATTGTTCAGTAAGGGATCTAGATCCTCAGCAGTTTTAGATATCTTCCCTCCTGGTCGCCCCCTAGCATATATGTTGATTAAGAAAAAATCTTGGCTATTTTCACAACTTAACTTTAGCCCCTGGATATCAGTACTCAAGGTAGGTAGGTCATAGATCTTATAACCTAGAGATTGTCTGATCCAAATAACAAGACCCCCAGACGGGCGAACTTCGGTCCTTTGCATGCTGGTTTGTAAAAATTCAAATAGCCAAGTCGATATATGGCATCGACTGACCAGCCTTCTTGGAATACAATTATATCAAATTGTTCTACAAAGGACCCCCAATCAGTTTCATCCAGTTTCCCCTTCAGCCCAGCGATGTTCCATGATAATATCTTGAGGGTAGTTATGGGTGTCACTAGTGGCGTGCCAGGTGAGCTAACATTCCCTCCACTTCCCTCATGTGTTGGGGAATTACTTATGTATTCATCCATCCGTTCAATTCCTGGGGGGGCGTTACCCAGCTCAACCTTCTGCGTGTCTACAGTATTTACAATTTGATTTATGGTGGAGGTTTCTAACACCTGAAGGTTTGGAGAGTGTGGAGATGTTTCCCCGATGGACAATCTGGGCAGTCTGAGATCTAAAGGCCCATTATTGAGTCAGTCTACTCCTTCCAATCCCATTAATGGGGCAAAACGGTTTGAAAGATGGGGCAGGAACATTGGATAAATAGGTGTTTCTGGAAAATATCTATCTCTAGGTCTATAGTTTTGAGTGGAATGGTTTTGGTGTGATTGGTCTCTTGCTAGGTTGAGTGTAGGGTAGAAGTAATGCAAAGACAAGGTTTGGACGTCACCCAGTCTTCCATATCTTGGTTCTCTGCTGATGAAATCAGCAACCCATGACTCCCTGAAGCTAATGACCACACAATCCCCATCAAGATCTTGTTACTATATCTCACCCAATCCACCCTCCTAACATTAAGGATTTCAGTTTTGGACATTGGGGGGAGAGGACGGTTTTTGTTTAACCAAAAAGTTACCTTGTTGTATACGTCTCTGTGGGTTTCCCTCTTACCCTCTCCTAGTGGGGCCACTCCAGTTAAAATTATGGTATAGGGTAATGATTCAGGGGGGAGATTCACACATTGATTCCTGGATACAGGTTTTGTCCTAGTCCGTGTATTTTGGTCAATATGGCCAGTCGATTTGGGTGATATTCTAAGGGGGGGCTGTGGATTAGAAACAGTATCAACCTTTTGCGGTATAGTGTTCTCAATAGTCTGTTTACTTTTATCAAGAACAGGTTTCTGTTGGGGGACTTTCGAGGTAGGTAGTGCCGGTTTGGCTTTATTCCCCTTGTCCCTATTACTCACAGGGTTTTTCTGGGAGAGTGTCAGATCTGACCCCGTGGGGGCAGTAGACATTTTAGTTCTTTTCGTTGCGGCTATATTCTCTCTTACTAATGAATCCAAAATATCCATCTCATCATTTAATAACCTAGACCGTTCAAATAACGGCAGGAGTAAGGATTTAATCAATAGTTCTGTTTTATCCAAAAGAATATTTTCTACATCAT
The DNA here is from genome assembly GCF_964263255.1 of Lissotriton vulgaris. Classification (NCBI taxonomy): domain Eukaryota; kingdom Metazoa; phylum Chordata; class Amphibia; order Caudata; family Salamandridae; genus Lissotriton; species Lissotriton vulgaris. Next base: position 836,764,605 of record NC_141699.1, read on the forward strand.
TTCCTATAGTTTTATTTTTCTCTAGAGGAATATCTACGGCTGGTGTGGTTATCAATAGAGGAGATGCATTATTAATTCTCAAACCCTTTTTATTTCCACCCTTATGGGTCGAATCTACCCTTTTCCGTTTGGCTGGATTTTGTGCAGGCGTGCACTCCGGGTTTGGAGATAAAATTTCTCGCTCCGGACTTGGGATAATATTAGGAGAATCGGAAAGACCAGTGTCAATATGAAGTAAATTTTGGTAAAAGGAACTACTTTCTGATGTAGTATCTTGGGCGATATCAATGACACCCCCCTCTAACTCCAAATTTTGGCTAGTGGGTACAGTTACTCCTTCTGGATCATTGTTAACATTGGTAGAAATGCTAGGCAATTGTGTTAGGGGAACCGGGGAAACAACCTCATGGATTTTCCCTAGTGAAGAACGCTTAGCCGTGACCAAGTCAATCGATAAGCGTTTTTCTGCTAGTGCTATTTCTTTTTCCAATATACAAGTGGTACGTTTAAAAAACTGGTCTATAGTATCTGTGAAGGTTCCATTTGTAGTGGATACCTGAACCTGCCTTTCCTGGCCTGAGCGTAGGGGCATTTTGATTCAATGCACCAAACTGCCCTTTCGCAACCCTCCGTTAGCAGGACAATATAGAGCACAACCCGGGTTACAATCAGTCTTTAACCAACAGTCTGTCTACACCAGATACCAGTAATACCGATAAATATGCAATTGAATAATACCAAATGCCAAATGAATGGGGGGTGGCCCGACCCGACCTCTACCGGACCCGGACGGCCACAGACGGCCCTGCCCTTGTCCCGGGCTTCTCCCGGTCGCTCCTGCGTGCTCCCGCGCTGCGGGACTATCCACTTATTTTGTATAGTCAGTGTGAGAGGGGAGGAGCATGCAGGGAGAGCGGCCCAGGTGCTGCAAATCGGGTCTGGCGGGCGCTCCTGGGACTTGAAATCCTGCGCCCGCTACTCGCTCGCAGCCCTGCACAATTACAGCACCCACCGTCACAGTCACAAACAAGGGGCAACAGACTCCACTGCCAGTCTTCGCTGATGTTATTCAAAGCCCCCACACGACGAAGCGGCACCCGCGAAGCGGGTTCCGCGAGCTGTTGAGGAAATGGCAGGGAAGGTTATCAGGAGCACGATATCCCAGCGTGAGCAAAATGCGGTCCAACAAACATCCAGGGGCGTAGGTTTTTCAAAGCGCAATGGTGTGGAGGAGCATGCAGGGAGAGCGCCCCAGATGCTGCCAATCTGGTCTGGCGGGCGCTCCTGGGACTTGAAATCCTGCGCCCGCTACTCGCTCGCAGCCCTGCACAATTACAGCACCCACCGTCGGTCACAAACAAGGGGCAACAGACTCCACTGCCAGTCTTCGCTGATGTTATTCAAAGCCCCCACACGACGAAGTGGGACCCGCGAAGCGGTTTCCGCGAGCTGTAGAGGAAATGGCAGGGAAGGTTATCAGGAGCACGATATCCCAGCGTGAGCAAAAAGCGGTCAATCAAAACGTGATCAAAACATGTCGTGTTTGGAATCCTACCCCCGCCAGTTCTGGCGGCGGGGGTAGAATTCCAAGAGCCGCAGCATCACAAAATGGATGCTGCTGCCACAGACACGAGTCTGACCTCCTGCTGCTGGACGAAACTCTGGCAGGGGAGGCTTGGACAATAGGTTTCTTGTCCAAGGAGGTGCCAGCACCTCCCCAGACAGGCTTTAGTGTATTGGGGCAGGGTGGGTTGCATTCAATGAATGCTTTTCAGACATTGCTGGGGCACACAAGGTGCACCATTCATTTCCCAGTTCAAACTGATTGCTGGGGGACTCAGCCCCAGATCTGGCGTGAAACTGGACAAAGGGGAAGGGATGTAACCACCCTCTCTCCAGGTCCTTCCATAGGTGAGACCCTAGAGTTAGTCCAACCCCTAAAATTAGTATAAGTATAGGAACCCAGTCCCTAGGACGTTCGATTACCCTGGACGAAAATCTGATACAGAAATAGATATGGAATGTCAAAGGTCCAAGATATATGTTGCAGAGTTTCGTCCAGGGTAATCTAAAGACCTAGGGACTGGGGTTCTATACTTATAGTAAGTTTAGGGGTTGGACTAACTCTAAGGTCCCTCCTATAGGTGGACCTGGGGAGGGTGTGCTTACACCCCCTTCCCTTTGTCCAGTTTCACACCAGAGCTGAGGCTGAGCGCCCCAGCAACCGGTTTGAACTGGGAAATGTATGGAGCACCTTGTGTGCCCCAGGCAGGGCCTGAAAAGGCATTCCCTGAATGCAACCCACCCTGCCCCAATACACTAAAGCCTGTCTGGGGAGGTGCCAGCACCTCCCTGGACAGGAAACCTATTGTCCAAGCCTTCCCTGCCGGAGCTTCGTCCAGCAGCAGGAGGGCAGAAAGTGTTTGACACCTTACATGACATGTTTTGATAAAGCCAAACCAAAGTTAGCATTAACCGCGAGGATTATAGTGCACAAGAGTATATGGTATGGCTATATCATAGAACAGCATTAAGGAGATGGTTCCAAAAGCTGCAGAGGGGCTCAGCTCATGCTAGGGCACCCTCTCACACATATATAGATATTAGGTGTTCGAGGCATGTGGGCTGCTGAATTCATATCTGTGCATAGTCCGCCACCTAGTGTTGGGTCCGGATGATTGCACATTGTTGTCCTGGAAGAGTCTTCGAAGTATCACGAGATAGGTGGCTCCTCCCCTGGACTACAGTGCGCATGGGCATCGCCTCCATCCCCAGATTGTTTTTTTCCGCCATAGGGTTCGGATGTGTTTTCGGTTCCCTCCATCGGAACCGATAGTTGTTCGATTTTTACTTGAGACCAAAAGGTCTTTAGGCTGGGCGTCGGTATAGTTGCGTTCGGGTTTTCTTACTGACTCTCAGCTCCGATCTCCTACTGCCCTTCCACGTGCTTCGACGCGGACGGGCCTACACTACAACCTTTGCTATGGAGCGGACTCCATTCAAGAAGTGTCCGCTGTGTCACTCAAAATATTCGCACCTCGACGTGCACCCCGTGTGCAACACATGCTTGTCACCGGATCACCGTGAAGACACCTGCATGGCGTGTTCAAAGTTTAGGAGTAAGAAAACTTTGAAGATTCGCCGGGCTAATCGACTCCAGGCACAGTTGTCGGCTTCGGCGCGCCCACCTGATGACATCTTTCAGGAATCGGTCGAGGAAGAGGACGACGTACAAGGGTCGGACTCTGGCCCCGCGTCCGAGGAAGAGACCTACGACGCGGATGAGGAGGCCTGCGACGAAGTCTCCGGTGAGGTAGGGGACGACGAACTGATTTGTGCCACGATGGGAGATAGCTCAGAGGAAGAGCATCCCCAACCAGACTCCGGGGCTACTCCCCGTCATACGGCCCAGGTCGAGGGATCGCCTTCGGGCCTTACCCAAGATCTAACTATGAGTCCTACGTCCCCGCCTCCGGGCCCGGTCACGGACATTTCTAACAAGAAACCGAAAGTGAAGCCGACTGGTCTCGCACCCTCGGATGCGAAACCGAAACCGAAAGTGGCGTTGGTGAAGAAGGTTCTGGAGGCGTCAACTTCCACGAAACCCAAAATGGCCGACTTGAAGAGCCACGCCAAAATGGCCGACCACAAGAGCCGCGCCAAAATGGCCGACCCGAAGCCCTCTGGGTCGGCGCCGAAGGTGAAGGCACCCGACGCGGCTGCGTCGGCACCGAAAGGGGTCGCGGACCCGAAAACGGCTTCGAAGAAGCGTCACGCCGACGGTGCGCCAGGCCATGGGGCGTCGGCACCGAAGAAGAGGCCTACCGGCGACCGGGCTCTCGGAGACGAAGAGTCGCTCGCGACGGTTCAGCCCTCGGCATCCCTTACAAAGAAGGTGGGAGAATCCTTAAAGCGGATCCAACAGTCCACTGTTGTTCCCAGCCAGGACACTGTAGTGCCTAGGCCCACGCCGAAGCCTGCCAAGGAACAAACGCCCATTCGTTTTACCCTTCCTCCCAAGTCGGCGCCGAAGGCCTTCGCGCCTAAGCAGAGCGGACACTCTCAGGAAGGATTGACGCCGAAGGCTGCCTTGGTGGTGTCGAAGCTTCGGCTGCAGCCGCTCGCGGTGGAGGAACGTCGTGAGGTGACCATCGACGCCAACACCGGAAAATTGTCGCTCCTCAAACGAAAGATTACGTCGGAGCCGGCGTTGGAACCTTTTAGGATTCCACTTAAGAACAAAAGGTACTCTGCGGACTCTTCGGCTCTGATGGAACCTCTGTCTCCACAAGCCCTGGAACACTCGCCGGCCCATTCCCCCGTGCCTGATGTGGACGAGGAAGAGGACGAGTACAACTATCCTGCGTACTCGGATCCGGAAGAGGAGCATGTGCCCTGGACAGCAGGAGGCGACACAGACGACCCGCAGTCAGGCCAGGACACTCAACTTTTCGCCGCAAAGACGTCCCCGACAGAGGACTCGGCGGCATTTAATGCATTAATAGAGAGAGCTGCAGCGAACCATGACGTCGAACTGCACTCAGACCCCGTGGATGCGGACTTCTTAGTCGACACCTTCTCGGTAGCCGAAAAACAAGTCAAGACACTACCGATGCTTAAAGGGGTGCTGAAGCATGCACAGGAGGTATTCAAGGAGCCCACCCGGGCGGTCAATCCTCGCATCGACAGGAAATATAAAGCGGCGCCCACGGATCCCACGTATATTAAGGGACACTTGCCATTGGACTCCCTGGTGGTGTCCAACGCTCGGAAGAGGGCGAATTCGCAGACTACTGGTGATGCTCCTCCCCCAGACAAAGAGTCCAAGATCTTTGAGGCATCAGGCAAACGCATTGCTGCACAGGCAGCGAATATCTGGAGGATCTCTAACACTCAAGCCCTGCTTGCACGTTATGATAGGGCCCATTATGACACATTAGAGGCCATCCTGCAACACTTGCCTGACCAATACAAGGAGGCGGGGGAGATGCTCATTCAGGAGGGTAAACTCATCACAAATGCATCCATCAAATGTGCCCTAGATGTGGCAGACACTGCCTCCAGGGCAATCAATACAAGCGTGTTACTTAGACGCCATGCCTGGCTTCGAATTTCTGGGTTCAAACCCGACATACAAACCACAATACTGGGTCAAACAGTGAATCCTGACCATCTGTTCGGCCCTGAGGTGGATGCCTCCTTAGAAAAAATGAAAAAAGATACCGAAACTGCCAAGTCTATGGGGGCTTTACAAAGTCAGCAGTTTCGGGGTGGTTCCTTTCGCCGCTCCAATTCAAGAGGCACCTCGAGAGGCCAGGCATCCCAGTCCACGCAATACTACAAGGGTAACACCCAGTCCTCGTATAACAACAACAAGGGCAGGGGTGGCTACAGAGGCAATAATATCAAAGGCAGGGGACGTGGAAACAATGCCTCCAGGTCCACCATCTCCAACAAGCAGTGACGTCTTGTCACTTCCCCCGATCACACGACACCTGTCGGGGGGAGACTCCAGCAGTTCCTGCCGGCGTGGAGGTCCATCACCACGGACAGGTGGGTGAGGTCTCTTATCCAGTACGGGTACTGTCTAGAACTTACGTCCATTCCACCGGACATACCGCCAAGAAGCCGTGCTATGTCCGACGAGCACTTGACCTTGTTGCAGCAAGAAGTACTGGTCATGCTGCAAAAAGGGGCGATAGAGCTCGTTCCATTGCAAGAACGGGGAACAGGGGTTTACTCCCTGTATTTTCTGATCCCCAAAAAGGACGGATCACTCAGGCCGATCCTGGACCTCAGGCCCCTGAACTGGTACATCAACTCGGAGCACTTCCATATGCTCACATTGCAGCAGGTGCTTCCCCTGCTTCAACGGGGGGACTTCCTAGCAACGCTGGATCTGAAGGATGCCTATTTCCATATTCCCCTGCATCCTTCCCACAGAAAGTATCTCAGATTCACGATCTTAGACCAGCATTACCAGTTCAGAGTCCTGCCGTTCGGGGTCACCACGGCACCGAGAGTTTTTACCAAATGCCTAGCGACTGTGGCGGCGCATCTCCGTCGCCAGCACGTCCATGTCTTTCCATACCTAGACGACTGGCTTATTCAGGCAAAGACGGAACAGCAGTGCGTAGACCACGTGTCACGCACCATTCACCTCCTGCACGATCTGGGATTCTCTCTGAACTACCCAAAGTCCCATCTCCAGCCCGCCCACGTGCGACAGTATCTGGGCGCGACAATCGACACTCTGGCAGCCACTGCGCAGCCGAGTTCAGTGAGAATCGCCAGTATCCAGGCGCTGATCCAACGATTCAGACCCCAACACTCGCTTCCAGCGAAGGTGTTCATGCAGTTGATAGGCATGATGGCCTCCTGCATCTCCATTGTCCCGCACGCGAGACTACATATGCGTCCGCTTCAGGAGTGCCTGGCACGTCAGTGGACTCAGGCTCATGGGCAACTGACAGACCTAGTGTTGGTGAGCGGTCGGGCGTACAACTCTCTGCATTGGTGGAATCCACAAAACCTTTGCAAGGGCCGACCATTCCAAGAGCCTGTCCCACAGATCATCCTGACAACGGACGCCTCTCTCCAGGGATGGGGAGCGCATGTACTCCATTACACGGTGCAGGGACTATGGACACTTCAGCAAAGGAAGATGCACATCAATGTGTTGGAACTGATGGCAATCTTCATGGCCTTAAAGGCGTTCAAAGTACATCTGTGCAACAAGGTCGTGTTGATCCGGACGGACAACATGACGGCCATGTACTACATCCAGAAGCAGGGAGGAACACACTCTCCACAGCTGTCTCATCTGGCTCAGAGCATGTGGAAGTGGGCCATTCAGAGGAACATCTTCCTCATGGCAGAACATCTCCCAGGCAAGGACAACCAAATGGCGGATCTGCTCAGCAGACACAGCCATCAGATGCACGAGTGGGAGTTACACCCATCAGTACTCCAACCGTACTTCCAAAGGTGGGGTCATCCAGAGATCGACCTGTTCGCCACAAAGGAGAACGCAAAATGCCAAAGCTTCGCCGCCAGATTCCCACACCCCCAATCACAGGGCAATGCGATGTGGATGAACTGGTCAGGCAGATTTGCGTACGCTTTTCCCCCAGCACCTCTGATACCGCTGGTGGCACGCAAGCTCAGGCAACACTCGATGACTCTCATCCTGGTTGCTCCAACGTGGGCTCGCCAACCATGGTACACCACGTTTCTGGAACTCTCCGTGGTACCGCATCAAAGGCTTCATCTCACTCCCAGCCTTCTGACGCAGAGCCATGGCGACATTCAGCACCCAGATCCGCAACAGCTCAACCTGGCGATCTGGCTCCTGAAGTCCTAGAGTTTGGCTACCTCAATCTTCCTCCCGATTGCATGGACATCATTCGGGAGGCGAGAAAGCCCACTACTAGAGCTTGTTATGCGGCTAAATGGAAGAGGTTTGTCGTCTACTGCGTGGAGCACAGCATTGACCCGCTAGACGCGTCCATTCAAAACATCATATGTTACCTCTTTCACCTGTATCGGTGTAATCTAGCTTACTCTTCCATCCGCATTCACCTGTCGGCTATGGCAGCATACCTCCAAAATAGGCAACACCTGTCACTCTTTAAGGTCCCTGCTATCAAGGCTTTTCTGGAAGGACTCAAAAGAGTCATTCCACCAAGGACTCCACCAGCTCCGGAATGGAACCTCAATGTGGTTCTTACAAGGCTGATGGGTCCTCCCTTTGAGCCACTACACTCTTGCGAGCTGCAGTTTTTGACTTGGAAGGTGGCGTTCTTGGTAGCAATCACATCGCTACGGAGGGTTAGCGAACTGCAGGCGCTCACCATCCAAGAACCTTTCTTCCAGGTACATGCCAACAGGGTGGTGCTCCGCACTAACCCTAAGTTCTTACCCAAAGTGGTCTCGCAGTTTCACATAAACCAAACTATTGAATTGCCGGTGTTCTTCCAAAACCCAGAGACGCTGGCGGAGCGGATGCTCCACACCCTTGATGTGAAGAGGGCCTTGATGTATTATGTGGACAGGACAAAAGATTTCCGCAAAACCAAACAACTTTTTGTTGCTTTTGCCACACAACACAAGGGAAATGCAATCTCCAAAGCAGGAATAGCTAGATGGATAGTAAAGTGCATTCAGATCTGCTACGCTAAAGCTAAGCGCACTCTCACTATCCCACCGAGGGCCCACTCCACTAGGAAGTTGGGGGCCTCTATGGCGTTCTTAGGTAACATTCCCTTAGAAGACATCTGTAGAGCAGCCACATGGTCTACCACTCATACTTTCACTAAGCACTACTGTGTAGACGTGCATTCAAAACAACAGGCAGCTGTTGGTCAGGCTGTTCTAAAAACGCTTTTTCAGACTGCTGCAGCTGGCACGGGCGGCCGCCGCTAATGGAGGGACTGCTATGTATTCTATGCACAGATATGAATTCAGCAGCCCACATGCCTCGAACTGCAAATGCTACTTACCAGTATGCATCTGTTCTTGGCATGTAGGGCTGCTGACATTCATATCGCCCACCCTCCTCCCCGGCGCCTGTAGCAGCTGCAGTATGTATTCATATACACACATATGCTCATAGCATGGTCATCACTCACTTCTTCACTCCATCTCTGCCTATGGCTAAAAACAATCTGGGGATGGAGGCGATGCCCATGCGCACTGTAGTCCAGGGGAGGAGCCACCTATCTCGTGATACTTCGAAGACTCTTCCAGGACAACAATGTGCAATCATCCGGACCCAACACTAGGTGGCGGACTATGCACAGATATGAATGTCAGCAGCCCTACATGCCAAGAACAGATGCATACTGGTAAGTAGCATTTGCAATACTATATCTAAGCAAGGGGTGATTACACCACCTTACCCAGGCTGCAAGGGCAGACCTGTGGTGTCAGTTTGGAAGGCTAACCTGGGGTGGCACAATACATGCTGCAGCCCCTGGTAGGCCCAAGGTGCACCTATGCCCTGGGTACCTAAGGTACACTATACAGCGGCTCACAAGGGTGACAGAGTAACCAATCTGGTATGTACCTAAAGTACTTGGTATCATTTTAGAGAGAGTACAGCTAGGCTGTGGGCCATACTAAAGTCGAAAAACCAGTGAAGCACAGCAAAAAGTGGGGGTAACCATAGGAAGCAAACCCTACTCTCCTACACCTACCATCAAACATGGTCAGTTGGACTGGTGCAAGGTGCGCACTAGAATAGTGGACGTCATATGTCAGGCCAACTTCTCACATTTTGTACCCTTTAGTGGTACCTGTTGGATTACACATGCTTTTAATTTACATTGTATTCTTGCATGGGTAAGGTAGAATCTGATATTTGAATTGGAACACTTGCGTCCACCTTTTGAAAGGTGAGAATTAGTGCATTTATCTGTACTAGTTTTGTACTGAAATCTCACTGATGATTAGTATGGATTTACTAAATCCTGCGCTTTGAAACTTCAAACACTCCTTGTACTGCTGTGCATGCAGCAAAGTAAGATTTGGTGGCCATCGCCAGTGGCACAGAACCTTCAGTGTAATTGTTTGTAGTGATGGGTGTGTGGTATAGACTGCTGGTATTGTAAAAATGCTTGTTAACTCCAGATTAATGTGCCACGTACTGCATCCTGCAAAAACGATGTCTAGAATTGATTGGGCATACTGGCTTTGTTAGCAGCTTCTTTTTTAGTTTTTTTTATTAATCCATTGTAGTTACAATACATAGCATTTATATAATCAATGGTATAAAACGAGACCCAGAAAAGAATGCAACACAGTCTAAAACAACAAGTTGATAGAAATGTTAGACAGTGTTTGAAATATGCTTTAAGCATAATAAATGCAACATCATGGCCAATCTAAAAATCCTAATAGTTCTGTAAGAACACCACACTGGGTAAAAATAGTGGTTAGCTAGTTCGTCGCTTACAGTACATACATCATTGCAGGTCTGAAGTGCAAAGTACGAAACAATTAAAGTGCAAATGCTTAAGCTTTTGCAATATATCCCCGAGATAACACATCATCCATGTCCAATTTCCTCTTTCGCGCACCTTTTAGTGCATATAAACTACGTTCTAAGTTGAAGATGGTGAAGAATCTGGCCCTCCATAATTCAAAAGTCGGAGCATCGGGGGAGTGGCCAAGATGGCGACCGGGACGGAGGCATAATTGCGGAGCTCCTCGCCCTGAATCCCCGAAACCCCCACAATCGCCCTTGAAATCGACTAATCTGGCTCCCCTGCACACCCCACGGCGTGGAGAAGCCCACGGCCCTGCAATGTGAGCTGGGGGAGGTGCAATCGCCTGGATCCGCCGCCGCCGCCTGCCGCGGCGGGAGAACGCTTGGGTCCGGGTCTGGCGCTGCCCGGCCCCGCTGCGTAGAGGAGGGGAACGGGCTCCAAGACCCTGATTGTCTTGCGACCGGAGTGGCCCCCTGGGACTGCCGGCCCCCTCCGGGCCGTGGGTTGGCCGCCTGGTGAGAGCGAGACCCGTGTATCCACCGCGCCTCCCAAGCCGGCCGATCCTCTAATCGAGCTCCCGGCTTCGGCCTGCTTGGCGGCGGAAGAAGCCCGCGGCGGCTCGGCCCACCCTGCTGGCGCTGCCTCCCGGCACGGGATACCCTGCGGAGCGAGTGGGAGGCTGCCTGCTTCCCCCGCAACACAGCGCTTTGGTGCAGGCACAAGTGCGACCTGGGTGGACTGCGGCCCGGGCGCGATCTACGCTGGTCCCCGGCTTGGGCCTATACTGTGATGCGGCCTGGGCAGGGGCCCCCATCAGCCTGAGTCCGGCGACGCTAGGGACGGATCCACATTGCCCGTCCATCGAGGCGGACCCCCACTATCGTGTGCCGCCCTGCAGCCTGAGGCCTCCGAGGGACCCCTGCGGAGCCACGTGCGGCGTGGCAGTGTGCGGCGCTGCGGCCTGCAGCAGGATGCTCCACTTCCAGTGAGCAACCGAGGCTTGCTCTCATCTGGGGAGTCGGGCTCTTCCCCAACTGTGAGCGGGCCTCTTGGCGGCGTCTGCGGGGCTCCTGGCGAACCACATCTACACGGCCCTGAGGTGAGGAGCGGGGGGTTTTCGGGGGGCCTGGTGGTCGCGCCCCCGGCGGGAGGAGAGCTGACGCGCGCCCACTGGTGGACCCCCCTCCAAACCCACTGAAGTCTGCATTGGAGAACCGAACGGGCTGGGCTCAGCTAGCACCCTAAACAGACGCTGTGACCCTAGTGGCTGACCCGGGCGGCAGAACCTTGCCCTCATCTGGACTCGGGAGGGCGCAAATCGAGCCCCCGGAGCAGTTCAAACTCACCCACGACCCAGTCAGTCAGTCACTTTTATTCGATTTTTGAAAATCATAAAAAGACACAGGATACAGTTCATAAAATACACAAAGTATAAAAAGACTATATCACAAATATGTACATAATGTGTTTACATAATGAATCATAAATCATATCATCAAGAATATTTTTAAAGTGACATGTGCATAAACAATATATACAATCCAAATGTTTAAAAAGACTATTAAAACATTTTAAAACATCATGATATCTGATATCTGTTATCTATTATAGATACACTTAAGGTATTTTGTTTATAACTAATCCATTGTTACCTTTACTGCGCATTTTGTTGATACGTACTCCTGCTACTAAAAAGTTAGCAACATGAAAAGTGATTTGTGCATTGTGCAAAAGTTGCAGAAATAGGAGCGCAGGCCTAACCTGTAAAAAGCCAGCCTCTCTAAGGATGGGGACAAGATATTTTCTTCTGATTTTAGCGTAGTGATCGCAAAACATAATAAAATGTAATGTATCCTGAGTTGAAAAGTGATCACAGTCGCATGGCTTATTGTTATCAGGAGTATCCCATCTGTAGTATGTGCCCAACAGAAAATGTATTAAATTCAAACGAAATCTAATTAAAAGAAAGCGGTGAAATGGTTTATTAACAAGTACCAGATATGGTTCTGGACCTGGGACAGTTTTAAGTGCAAAATTTCTTCTCACTGTTGTTTTATTTAATTCTATTTCCTCCCGCTCTACTGTAAAAAAATGTATCAGTGATGCCTTTATCGTTTTGACATCCTCCTTTAGGGTGCCCCCAGGGGAGTTAAAAAGATCAATACGTCCCACCTTGGTTAACATTGTTTTTACGTTCGTCAACCATGAGATCTTTAAGGCTCCATCCATACTTAGGCAATCTCCGAGGATTTTATGATTTAATGAAATCTCATAGTTTAGCCAAGTTTTTAGCCAGGAAATGACAGGGGCGGATTTTATAACGTTTGAGACATACCCAACACCCAGCTCTGAATGGATAGTAAAGGTGGGGGTAGACTGGGGGACAGTGAGTAATGATCTGAGAAACCTGTTTTCTGCCCTCTGAATGAGGACTGGGCTTGTGTATCCCCAAATCGAGGCCCCATAGGTGGCGATCGCCATGCTTTTAGCGTTATACACTTTAAGAATGGCGTTCGTCGGTCGTGACCCCAATTTCTTAGCGACATTCAAGATGGCTCCAGCAGATCTACTCACTGCATTCGATTTGACCTTATGTTGAGCACCCCAAGTACCTTTATCATCGAATAAGACACCCAAATAGGTAAAAGAAGGGACCCTATGTACCTCCTTTCCTGTACAAACAAAAGTTATGGGTTTCTTTTTTCTGCCGTTGAGTCCCATAATCATAACATGTGATTTTTGCGTGTTTATTTTTAAATCTAAGGAACTCATGAAGTCCCCGAAAGAGGCCAATAACTTGTTAAGGGCAACGCCTGTTCGTGCCAAGAGGACCGCGTCGTCCGCGTACAGGAGGACCGGAATGTTAATCTCTCCTGCACGCGGAACATCGGCCCCCAAGGCAGAAAGCACCGGCTCGAGTGTGTTTATATACAGTGTAAAGAGGAGAGGGGCAAAGATACACCCTTGCCTCACTCCTCTCTCAGAGTGAAAGGGTTTAGTGCATCTGCCATCCCTGGTAACTCTGACCGATGCCTCCAATCCTTGGTGCAGATCAGCCAAGAAGCCTACTAATGAACTTTCTATACCTATTTCCAAAAGGACCCCCCACAGCCTTGACCTGTTAACCAGGTCAAAGGCTGAGGAGAGATCCATAAATGCCATATTTAAGGCCCCTTTTTTAACTACGGTATATTTGCTGATGACCCCTCTGCGCCACGAACCGCTACACCAGTGTGAGCCACGGTCTGTGACTGTCTCTGAGACTCCCCGGGACTGTCTTTTGGTATTCCGACTCTGGCAACGCACCCCTAACCCTTAGGGCTCAGGGCTGATCCTCACCTCACGCCACGATGTCCTCCACCAATCGCAGAGGGGGCCGACCGATTAACGAACTACTCATGAAGACGTCCTCTAAACCCGAGAAATCCCATACACCCACATCACCGTCAACATCGGCGGCCACCCCAAATAAGGAGGCTGAGGACGCCCCTATAACGAAGTCGTTTCTGGAAACCCTCTTCAATACGCTGCGCACCGACTTCCAGACCCTGAAAAATGAACTGGTCAGTGAGCAGAGAGAACTGCGCAGAGATCTGGACGGGCTGGGGGAAAGAGTGGTGGCAGTGGAGGAATCTAATCAGGCCCGTGGGGAAGACCTGGTGCACCTCCAGCAAGAAGTTCTCCGCCTTCAGGAACAGCAGGTGGGCCTTCAGGCTCACGCGGAAGACCTTGAAAACCGTTCCAGACGGAATAACATACGGGTCAGAGGCGTGCCATCGAAAGCGGAGGGGAATAGCATCACAGAATACCTCCAAGACCTCTTCCGAGAGATCCTCAACGAATCTGCTGACTTCCCCATCCGTATTGACCGAGCGCACCGAGTAGGTCTGCCCCGCCGTGCCCCTGCGCCTCCCCCGGACATCCTGGCATTCCTCCCGGACTTTCCCCTGAAGGAGAGGATATTGAGAGAAGCGCGCCGGGCGCAACCTATCCGCTTCCGAGACAACCCTATTGGGCTCTTCCAAGACCTCTCCGCCATCACCCTTCAGAAGCGCAAGGACTTCAAGGTGGTCACCATGTTCCTGAGGGACAAAGGCGTGCCCTATTCCTGGGGGCACCCGTTCCGCCTGATCTTTAAGTGGGAGGGCACCCTGCACCAGCTCCGCTCGCTACAGGACACATGCGCCCTGCTGGGCCTGGAACTGCCAGACGATGCTTCTGACGGAGACTCCACCCTGGGATCTTCCCCAGCTAACCGCCCGCAACCCCCTGGCAATGGCTGGCAACAAGTACAAAGGCGCTGCACACCCAAACATCGCCTCCTCCCGGATTTGGGGACAATTGCCAAAGACAGAGCTGCAGCCATTGAGGAAGTCGTTAAGGATACCACCGCTCATTCCTAAGCCTGACTCGGCGGGGGAGCCATAGCTATTACATTCTTTCTGAGTGGGGGGGAGGGGAGAAGGGCGGGGCCACATGGGTCGCCACTGCCACAGCCTCTTCTATTTTTTCACCCCACGGGCCTGAACTGACTCTGAATAGGCCCGGGACTATGACTACTGGTTGGTTGTTGAAAGTTGGGGTTAGGGTGGGAAGGGGAGGACACAGTTGCTGGGTGGGGGGATTGGGGACTGTTCTGATCTGGTGGGACTGCGGACAATGTGCCACTCCGGGTGATGTTTGGGATCCGGATAGAGTTCGTTCTGGTGGGGGGGGCAGGGGTGGGATTGGGGGAGGGGACCAGTATGCCAAGGGACATTAACAAGCTTCGTACACTGCACACTGTTTGCGCACACGTGGATAGGATTGTCATCGCGTTACGCCACACCCATAACACCCCAAGATGCCCGATACACTTAAGATATTATCTCTCAATGTAAAAGGCCTCAACAATCCCATTAAGAGACGAGCTGGGATTTCATATCTAGAACACTCGGGGGCGGACATATGCTTATTGCAGGAAACTCACCTCCTAGCTAAGGATTGGCACAGGATGCACTCCAGGGCCTTCCCTCAACAATTTTTTTCATCACTCACAACTAAAAAGGCGGGGTGGCGATGCTTGTGTCCCAACGCTTTGGGGGCCGGGTAGGGGTCAAAGTGGGAGAAATCAAAGGCCGTCTCCTGGCATACACCCTTCTTGTGGGCACCAGTACGATGACAAATGGTTCTGTATACGCCCTAAACACTGGCCAGGAAGCTTTTCTCAAGAATGCACTTTCAGAAGCGCTACAACCCCCTAGCACACACCTACTCATTGGGGGGGACCTCAACCTTGTTATGGACACTCACAAAGACAGATCCGGACACCGCTATGGGGACACTGGAGCGTTATCTGAGGCGGGCGGGCTGTGGCTGAAAGAAAGGGGCCTGTTAGATCTATGGAGGGCGGTACACCCCAACACGACACACTTCACATTCTACTCCCATGTACACCGCACATACGCGCGCTTAGATCATTTCCTGGGCTCCTCACTCACATCACTGACGTCTCCATAGTCCCAGCAGCCCTCTCTGACCATGACGCGATAGAACTGACGCTCACCATGCCCACCACCGCGCGCACCCTGGGCTCATGGCGGCTCAACAAAACCATGTTGCAAAGACCGGCTGTCGCCATGCAAATCCATAAATGCATTTCGGACTACCTTGCCACCAACGATGGCTGTCACCTCCATTTTGGCTCTGTGGGGCGCTTTGAAGGCTGTAGTGAGGGGGGAACTGATTGCTATAGCGGCAGCAGACGCCAAACTACGAAAGGAAAAAAGAGATGACCTCACAGCTCAAGTGGCCGTGCTTGAACGGGTTCACAGTCGTACTGGAGCCCCGAGGGTTTGGAGACAGTTAAAAGCTACCAGGGCCCAATTAGCCAGCCTTGATACCGACAGAGCTGAGTTTGCTGCCCTCAGACTCCGCCATTCCTACTATGTGGGGGGGGGGGTAACCGCACCGGGCGCCTCCTAGCTAGCGCCCTAAAAGCCAAGACCCAGCGCTCTAAAATCACCACCCTCTTGAATGACTCTGGGGAGACCCTCACTGACGAAGCAAAGGTTGCAGATGCCTTCAGCTCGTTTTACGCTTCCCTATATAGGGAAGACCAAATACCGCCCGCGGATATAGATGCATATTTGCAATCAGCGAATATCACACCATTGTCCAAAACGATCTCAGATGCCTTAGATGCCCCTATTCGGTCGGACGAAGTCCTAGCCGCAATCTCCCGCTTGCGGCCGCTCAAATCTCCGGGCCCTGATGGCTTCTCATCAGGCTTCTATAAACTATTTGGCCAACTTCTGGCGCCGATACTCACGAGGCTATTCAACTCGTTTGAAGGCCCGAGTTCCATACCTCCAGATATGCTTGCAGCAGACATAGTGGTGTTGCCTAAACTGGGCAAGAGCCCTACACATTGCTCGGCTTTCCGCCCCATCTCGTTACTTAATCTCGACTTAAAAGTTATTCACTGGGGTACTGGCAGCACGCCTAGGCCCCTGTCTCCCGGGAATCCTCGAGCCAGATCAATCAGGATTCGTCCCGAATCGCCAATGCAGCGACAACACTAAAAGGCTCCTACACTTGGTAGACAAAACACATTATCAGGACTCTGATTCAGCACTGTTAGCCATAGACGCGGAGAAAGCGTTTGATCGTGTCGACTGGACTTACCTGCAGAAAGTCCTGCAACAATATCAGCTGGGCGACCGATTTCAATCCTGGATAGCGAGCTGCTACCATCGCCCTCAAGCTAAGGTCCGCTTAGGTCCGCTTAGGTAGTCTTAAATCAAACCCCTTCGAGATACAGCGGGGCACACGTCAGGGATGCCCTCTCTCACCCCTCCTGTTCGCCCTTTATGTGGAGCCGCTGGCGCAGAAACTTAGAGATAACCCTAACATCCACGGTATCACTTTCGGCCGTGAACCTCACGTGGTGGGACTCTACGCCGATGATATCATTGCCACCCTCAACAATCCATCCCGCTCAATACCCGCTTTCCTAGAGGAATTGGAAACATTTGGAGCAATATCTGGCTTCAAGATCAACCAGGGGAAATCGCTGATTCTACCTCTGGGCAGTAATGCCAACTCGCGCACCCCTACACCGAACTTTGGGTGCGACCTCCAAACATCCTCACAACTCCCATACTTAGGGGTCACCCTCACCTCCAACACCGCCGCGACAGCATCCCTTAACTATAAAACGCTCACCTCCCAGATCCAGGCTGATCTTGCACGCTGGTCAAAACAACCCCTTTCCCTGCTAGGCCGCATAGCGGCGGTGAAAATGTCAGCCTTGCCTAAGATTTTGTACATCTTTCAGACCCTCCCAATCCCTCTGCCGGCTGGCGCATTGCCGGACCTACAAGCCACCCTCCACCAGTTCATCTGGGGAAAGAAGCGCGCGCGCATGCACAAACAAGTTGCACACAGAGCGGTGGACGAAGGTGGTCTTGGGGTCCCCAACCTCCTGCAGTACTTCCATGCCTCGCAAATCCGCTACTTGGTAGAATGGTACAGACCGGAATCCGTAAAAAGGTGGCTGTTCCAGGACAGGGCGATGGCCCAGACCTCCCTATGGAAGATACCATTTCTCGCCCGTCAACATAGGCCGCGATATCTCCTTAACTCCCCTATCATGCGCACCATCATGAGGGCCTGGGACGCAGTGGCGGTCAAAAGGGGATTAACAACTTTCCCCTCCCCGCTCACCCCGATTCTAGACAATCCGGAATTCCCACCAGGCAATGACCCCCGCGCCTTTCCGCAATGGCGCGGTACGGAGTGCCGCTCGGCTGGCTACTTCTTCGAATCCGAAAGCTTCCTTTCCCTTACCGACATTGTGCAGGACTATGGGGTAACCATCCCTCGCCTGTTCCAGTACTTCCAACTACGTCATTGGCTGTCGAGCCCAGATCGCGCTCCCTTGGTGAGTCGGCTGCTGACACCGTTCGAAAAATGGCTGATCACAAAAGACTCCGACCGACACCTTCTCTCAGACCTTTACAAGATGCTCTCTCCTGCGATTGGCCCAAACAAAACGGTGGGACAGAAACGCTGGGAATCGGAACTCGGCAGGGCACTGTCACCCAAGGAATGGGGGTTTATCTATTACAGAGCGGCGCACACCACCCGTAATCCCGCTGCCAGGGAAGCAGCGATGAAATTGGCCATATATTGGCATCTTACCCCAGTCAGACTCAACCGTGGCAACCCCCTTCGGAGCGCGCTGTGTTGGAGAGGCTGCGGCGAGCAGGGCACGTTAACTCATCTGCTGTGGGACTGCCACATTGTTCGGGACTACTGGAAAGCGGTTCTAGATGACATTGACTCCACCTTCCAGACCGAAATCCCACGCTTCCCCGCGTATGCCGTTTTAGGACTGCCCAACGCGCTCACATTTCCCCTGAGGTCCATACGCGGCAAACAGATGGGCATTGCCATGCAAGCAGCGTCACAGCATATCCTCTCACTCTGGGGTTGGCCCTCTGCCCCTACCCACACTGGCTGGTTACACAAATTATGGTTCACGCTAGGCATGGAGCGTATCCAGGCCACACTGACACACTCCACAGACTCCTTTCAGAAAACTTGGCAGCCGCTTCTATCCTTGCTGTCCAAAGAATTTAATGAAATCACCTGCCCCAAGTATCTTCGCATCCTGCGACTCACAGGGCCGCTGCATAATCCTCTGTGAGCTCGAATACCCACCAACACGCGGCTTTAACAGTGTCATAACACAGGTCTCTTGTGCACGGCATACTGGTCGGGGTGGAGGGAGGGAAGGGAAGTTGGGAAGGGGGAGGGGGGTTGGTTCCTCTTGTTTTGGTCGATTGACCCTTTCGCATGGCACCTTGGTTATAGCACTGGCTCTACATCTCTACGTTGGTGTATTACTCTTGCTGATTTCTAGAGAAGACGTGCCTGTCTGTCTCGCTCGCTATATATGCCTGCTATTTACTTGCAGTTTTGAAATGCCTTTCTTCGCTTTTGATTCCAATAAAACAGATTTGAAATTAAAAGTCGGAGCATCGTTCTGAAGCCACATTGAGGCAACACATAACCTGGCTATGGCTGTAGCCACAAATATTGATATCTAAAAGCCAGCTGGTCCCATCCATTACTCTCTACTACCCCTAACAACACGTGAGTGGCAGACAGGCTTACTGGGCCACCCAACATTTCCGAGAACATATTTTCTAGGTGCTCCAAAAAATTACTTAAGTGCCTACATGAGGAAAAAATGTGCACAATGTCAGCATCCTCCGTTCCACAGCGAAAACATTTGCAGTCATTTACCCCACCCCATTTTAACAAACTTGCTGGGGTATAATAGAGGTTGAACACAGTCTTATAATTTTGTGCACAGATATTAGCAGACATCAATAACCTCCCCGCTAGCTCGATAAAATATTCCACCTGAGTACCTTGACACCCAAGCCTGTTTATCCCACTTAGTGTTATGACTGTCTAAATCGCCACCTTTGGTGTCTAATAATAAATTGTGTAAAATGCTGATGCATGCGTTTTTCCTTACAGCTTCAACTAAGGGATTTAATTCAACTTTCTATTGACTTTTACATAAGAAATCACAAATTTGTAAATATTTAAAACATTTTGATCTGGGGAGGCCCAGATCTCTGTACTGGGGTGAATGTATGACATTGTTCTGCATTCTGTCCATCAACTGTTGTTTTTGCATTTGTCACCCCGAGTGGGAAGGGTTTGCTCAGATGTGAGTCCCGTGCTCTCCACACCACTGGAGTCCAGCTATCCTGGCTGATGACGGCTGATAGCCAGAAACCGGTCCTAGGATGCTTGATTCCGGTCCAGGGAAGAAATGGCTTGGCAGTTCGGGCTGGACTGTTCCCATGAGGCACAGGGTCAGGGCTGATTTGCATATGGCCATGTCTGAACTGGGTTGGTGTGGAGTGCAAAAAAACGACATTTAGGCCCAGATCTCTGTACTGGGGTGAATGTATGACATTGTTCTGCATTCTATCCAACTGTTGTTTTTGCAAATATCTCAAAGGACATCAAACCCCGTTAACATATAAATCACCAATGCAGTGAATACCTCTAATCCGCCATCTGTCAATGGTCCTATCCCTAAATATAGGGGGCAAGTGCTGTAGCTGTGAATGGGGTATATTGGGAAACCCTCTTTAATTATAGTATTTTCGCGCGGCTTTCCACTCCTTCTAGGCGGCATTTAAAACCTTAAACCTAGTTTTTTTTTAAATTAACATGGCTCCAGGTTAACAAGTAGCTGTTTTCTTGCATTGCTGCCTAACAGCATTTGATATATGGAGGGAGCCTCGGCGATGCTAAACATTTCTATCGCCATTATTAAAATATTCATATGTTGCAGTATACACACAAGGTAGTATAACGTAAAATCAGGCACTGCCCACCTGCCTTTCCCACGAGAAAGAATCATATAGCGCATAGCTCTTCGAGGTTTCCCTTGCGCCCATAAAAACCTAGCGCATATTGACTGCAATGCTGCCAGTTGGACCCAGGAGATTTCTAGCGGAACCGATCTAATAAAATATTAACATTTTAAGGACATTGCATCGTCCCACTAGTGAGAGGTGTAGACATTCACACCTATCTAATTGCTTTCGTACCGAAGTTAGAATATTGCCCCAGTTGACCTGCACCAATGACTTTACAACATGTCCTTATTATAACTCCCAAGTATGATACTTTACTCAGGATCCGATTATTGTTATAGCCGGCTTGATTTAATAAAAATTTGTGTCTTTGACACCTTGAGTTTGTATCCTGGGGCGGCTCCAAACTCCACCACCAGCTGCTCTATCTTATGCATGGCCACCATAGAATTTGGACTAACCACTGCCACATCGTCTGCATATGAGAACACCCGGCAGTGCTCTTGTCTCCAGATTCCCAGCTCTATCCCTGCACTTTGTTCTAACGTTATGAAATAGGGTTGATGTATAATGAAAACAATGGGGAGCACGGGCATCCCTGCCTTGTACTGTACACCAGGTCTGATTCAAGACCCATTATGCAGATCTTAACTGTCGGCCGTCGGTACAAAACTTGGATGGCTGGGATGAAGCTTTGCTTAAAACCAACTTGTCATTGTACTGTTTTTCAGCGTCTACTAAAATCAAGCTAAATTTGCTCCCGTGGTGTTAGATATATCTAGCAGGGTTACCACCCTATTCATATGGTTGGTTGTACACTTCTTCCGTATAAACCCATGTTGACACGAATGGGGCTTATACATCAGCTAACGGGGTCGCTAGGATTTTGGCATACATGTTACCATCTGATTTTAATAATGATATAGACCAAAAAGAGCCCGGCTGTTCAGCCGGTTTATCTTTCTTTTTAAAAACAATTATGCTAGCCTCATTCCAAGTCAAAGGCGCAGCCCCTGCTTGTGCTTGCTGAAAAGTGGCGACCATATCGACCTTGAGCCCTCCAAAAAATGTTTCATTCCTTCCAGCTCTCCATAGTAATAGGTGCCTCTAACATTTCTGCATCTAGCGAATCCACTTTTTTACAGTTAAGACTCTGCAGCAGTGTTTCCCCAGCTTGTGTATCATACCACTCCCCAGTATACAATGCCTCATAATAATCATGAAACACATTTAAAATCCCTACGTCAGTATCTATAATATTGCCCCCTAGAGTACCACTGATCTGATTCTTTGGGCCGCCTTCCTTGATTGCAGCGTTTGCACCAGACATCGTCCAGTTGCCTCCCCGTATTCATAACTTTGGTTCCTGTTAATAGTGTTTCCTGGCTATTTCTTCACTCCAGTCTAAATTTATTTTAGCCTTACACCGGGCTACCTCTGTCTGCAAAGCGGAGATCTCCTGTCCTGCGTGAATCCCCTGCATACGTTTTTCTTCCGCTATTGTAAGGCTGCCATGTAGTGCCTGTAGAGCTTCTTTTATCGGTTTTTGCTTATGCAGTCCAAAGCTAAGAGTCTCCCCCTAAAGCCTGCATTAAAAAAATCCCACATAAAGCCAATCCCTACCGTATTGCGATTTATGACCAAAAATTGCTTAATCCACCGCTTCATAGGTGCCAAATATTCTACATCGAATAACAACTTCCTATCATGAAAATGTACGCGGCCTAATTCCAACCTGGAGCATACGAACATTCAATACTAGGGGTCCATGATCCGATAAAATCCGCGGGTACACCTGAATGTTAGCACCAGACAGTAAAAGACCCGGTTAAAAAAAAAAACACATTTATCTAATCTTACTAATTTATGGTGTGGATGTGAATAAAATGTATACCCTGGATCCAACCCCCTCACTTCCGCCCATGCATCCACAAACCGTGATCCCCAGTAGAGACTGAAGTGCTTTAAAAACTTTAAGCTTCCTCCCATTATAAGATTTGCTATCATCCTGCAAAACCCTTGGCTCAAGGAGTATGTTTAAGTCACTGCATGTGATGAGCGGGGTGGGCCATAATGCAAGTTCCACATTCAACCCATCTAATACTGAGTCCTCGTCAAAGTTTGACCCATATATAGAGCAGATTGTGCACTTCAAGCAACCAATTATACATTCTGCAATGGCCCACCTCCCTAATTTATCTTCCAGTACTCTTCCAGTCCCTTGTATATGTTTTTTAGCCAATATCGCTACCCCACGTGTAGTAGTGGATTGCTCTGTGCATACTAATACATTAAATCCAAGTTCCGCCAGTAGGTTTCTTTTGACCCATGGGATGTGGGTTTCTTGGATACATACCAAGTCTGATTGGAGCAACTGTAATTCAATCGAGACCCGTTGTCTTTAATTATAGTTATTCAGCCCACGTACATTCAGGGAGCAGAACCGAATACCACCATATATACCCCTATCCCCCATCTATTCTCCCCATGTATTCATATTTGAGGACCATATGTCTAAAACCATTGAATTTCATACTTTCTTTCAATGCACCATCATGAATTATTTTTACTAGTGCCCCCATCAACCCCAGCCCCCCCTTCCAAACACTGCTTCAGCCGAAGCTGTGACCCCCCCCCCCCCCCCCCCCCCCACCCTTCCCCAAATTAGAGGCTTGGAGACACGAGGCCTCCGAGATGGAACAAGCTTCTGCCCACTCGGCCCCCCCTGCCTCACCACCTATCGTACTTTATTTAAGCATTCCCCACACACCTCTACTGTAAGCAAGAGAAAACAATTCACAAAATAGCAGTGCAAAACATATGAACCCAACAAAGCACAAAAAAATCCACATAGCATCAGACAGTAAGTCTTGATCTAATTAACTTGAACACAATTAATCTGTGTAAAGAATCTAAAGTGCACACTCCTTTACATTTGGATTTCTTTTTTTCCCTTTTCCTCCCTTCCCCTGTTATCCCTCTGTTTTCTTTTTTTTACTTATTTATTTTCTGCATTCCTCTTTTTTCCCCTTCTCCTTTTTTGTTCCTTTCCTTCTTTTTTTTTTTTTTTACAGGGAATGCAAGTACTCTTTACCCGCTGACTCTGCTGTAAAGAAACACACATGCTCATTATAGATAATCTTAAACTTAGCTGGATTCAGCAAAAAAAGACTTGTGCACCCTTGTCTCGAAATGGAGTGATCAGCTGGTGTAATTGCAATCTCTTCCCAAAGATGAGGGGGCAATAATCGGGGCGCCCAAAAAACTCTTTCCCCCATCACACTTTTCTCCCAGTCTGATCTCGCCAAACCATAAATTGCCTTGTGGCCAGAAAGTTGGTAACTGATTTTAAAAACGTCCTCTGTATAAAAGTATTCTGGCCTGGTCTGTTGCGCTGTGTGAATGGAAATCTGTGCGCCCTCTGAATCTCCCGATTCCAATCCCATTGAGTTAGCCCAAGGAAATCCTCAGAAAAGAGTTAAGTAACAAATTTCCTCGCATCCTGCCCCTCAGCCCTTCATGAATGTCCAACACATGGAGATTATTGCGCCGCAGGCAATTTTCCAGGTCTGTGATCTTCCAGAGGGTGTCATCCTTTCCAGTACGCAGAGCTTCCGTTGTTGCTTTTTGTGCAGCGAGCTCATCTTCCAAGTTCGAAATACAGGTCTCAGCCTCATTAAACCTGTCGACGAACTCTGAGCATGATTTAGCAATCCTCCTTACCGAATTCTGGAGCTTACGACAAGCCCCCTATGTGCGCTGGCTCTCAGTACGTCATATAAGCCAAATGTCCAGGTAGGAATCATTCACAGTATACATTTTTAATCAACAGTGTCATAACTATGATCACTCAATTAAGGAAGGTAACCAGGGGTTTCAACAACAATAGAGTGAATAGTATCAAAAATATATTTTTATTTTTTCGTATACTTTTATATATTTTTCTCTTTTTGTACAGAAATCAAAAAGTCTGGCAACATTAAACCACCGATGTTAAATATCACAAATCATAGGGTGGTATAAAACACCTTTACCGAATAATGTGGACACAATGAAAGGACCACATGCACAATCCTATATGCGCAACCTAATTCACACAGTGCTGTTTCAAGTGAATTTTTACAGTATGGTTGTCTAAAAGGTGTTTAGGCGTCGACGTTTCGGTCCGTGTTGGTCACAAAGATCCGAAGGACCATCTTCAGGACAGAAAAAGTTGCACAGGGGTATCTAATATAAACATAATAATATAACAATATCAGTGAAACCCTAGGGTACACGGAGATTTTTTGCAGCTCAAAAAACAAAGAACAAAGTGACAAAACACTTCACTCGGTGTGGCATGCACCTTCAGACCACCACCAAGTGCACCTAAAACAACACACTAGTACATAAGTGCCAAAGAGAATGCCATAGAAAGGACCACGTGACTTGTGCCTACATTTCTTAAATACCAAGGTGCCAGGAAACTCAACAATTCCACCTCATAGAAATTTAATTGTGAGGCATATATCAAGCTTACACTACCCTGTTTCGCCTGTCTATTACTTACATGTAGCAAAAACGCCTCACAGGTCGTGCTGTAAAACCAGTAAATCAATACATGAATCACGCTGTGTGCGCTAGAAAGGTAATTATATAACCCAACATACACGTAGAATCACTTACATTCTGACAGGCCACCCGAACCTCTGAAAGACAGACAAGTCCGTAATCAGGAGAATGCAGTCGCCAGAGTGATTTAGAATCCAATTCTAACATGCTTCAAACTTACTTGACTAGCCAAGAGACGCCGGCTCAGAAGGAGTCCGTGTGTCTGCGCTGGTAGCACTCGCGGAAACCTTCATATTCCGCAAAACAAACAGATCCGTAATCAGGAGGCTGTACGCACCACAGTTACTTAAAATCTATTGTTTAGCATGCCTCAGACTTACTTTACTTGACGAGAGACGCCGGCTCAACGGAGTCCGTGTGTCTTCTCCGGATGCACTCGCGGAGCCATTCAGCTTCCGCAAACAACGTTAATAACGTGGAGCGCCATGACGTCACTTCGACAGTGAGCTTGGCGGCCATCTTAGAGTGCTCTACAAGGCTAGTTCATCTAGAGCTAACAGAATAGTGCAACATTATTAAAAAGGGGAAAATAACTAAAAATAACTAAATACTGAAATACAAAAACGTACTTTACTCTACTCCAGTTACTGATACATTATTACATACAGCCGTATGTAAAAGACCAAACTCGAAAAAACCTTACATTAAGGTGGCCAAAGAATGCCATTCAATAAGGGTATTCAGCCCATTTTCTACAGTGTCGCATAACCAAATCAGTTTGTTCTCCCTTTGAGCAAGCAATTTATCCACATTGGGTTGTCTCCTTGTACCCCTTACACACTCAATAACAAACCATTTCAAATCAGTGGGAGCATGTGACATGTTATTAAAATGCTCAACTAGTGGCGCAGTTTGGATTTTGCATCTAATGCGGGACTGATGTTGTGTTATCCGTTTTCTTATCTCCTGTGTTGTTTTTCCCAGGTAATATAGGCCACAAGGACACTGGATGCTTTTCCCAGGTAAAAAGACTTGTGCACCCTTGTCTCGAAATGGAGTGATCAGCTGGTGTAATTGCAATCTCTTCCCAAAGATGAGGGGGCAATAATCGGGGCGCCCAAAAAACTCTTTCCCCCATCACACTTTTCTCCCAGTCTGATCTCGCCAAACCATAAATTGCCTTGTGGCCAGAAAGTTGGTAACTGATTTTAAAAACGTCCTCTGTCTAAAAGTATTCTGGCCTGGTCTGTTGCGCTGTGTGAATGGAAATCTGTGCGCCCTCTGAATCTCCCGATTCCAATCCCATTGAGTTAGCCCAAGGAAATCCTCAGAAAAGAGTTAAGTAACAAATTTCCTCGCATCCTGCCCCTCAGCCCTTCATGAATGTCCAACACATGGAGATTATTGCGCCGCAGGCAATTTTCCAGGTCTGTGATCTTCCAGAGGGTGTCATCCTTTCCGGTACGCAGAGCTTCCGTTGTTGCTTTTTGTGCAGCGAGCTCATCTTCCAAGTTCGAAATACAGGTCTCAGCCTCATTAAACCTGTCGACGAACTCTGAGCATGATTTAGCAATCCTCCTTCCCGAATTCTGGAGCTTACGACAAGCCCCCTATGTGCGCTGGCTCTCAGTACGGGCCTCCTCACTATGGGCCATTATACTCTGGTAAATAATAGCCAAACAAATGTCTACAGGATTCTCCATGATGATTAATTTAGATTGTGTCCCATTGGCCGCTCCATTGGTCACACTTACGCCCATAAACAAGTAATCCCACTGAAAAGAATTTGTACTCTCTGCTATCTGGAGGCCTGTACCTGAATCGCCCCTCTTGCGCACTGTTTTCGAGCTGTTCTCTGGAGTACCCGGCGAGTCGGTTCCCCATTCTATAACCTCCTTCATCTGCATACTGCTGGACTCCTTATGCCAAATACTAGGAGGAACACCCCTTTGTTTGGCCAGAGTACTAGGATCGGACTCGTCCCCTGAAGTATCGGAGGGGTCTGACATCGGAAAAAAAGGAAAGTCCCCAGAGTCACTCTCTTTAGTGAGATCCTGAATGGCAATGTTTTTTTCATTAATCGCCATATCACCACTCTCCAGGGCCAGTTCTGCACTCTTTTCTCCTTTCTCCCCCTCTTTTGATAAGTCCCGGGAGGTACCCCCCACCGTACCATCCTTATCGGGTGAGTCGTCAGAAGAAAAGTTCTCCCCCTGTATACCAGTTCCCATGCTCTGTGTATTTTCAGAAATCATTGGTGCAGAGGGTAGTTGTTTCCTTAATTTCCCTGTCAAAAAGAAAGCGGGAACAGATTTTTTATCACCCTCCACACGAGTGCCATCCTTTTTCTCCACATTTGACTCTGTTTTTTTCCTCTCTGCTTCTTGCCTCGCCACATTTTCAGAGGCTTCCATGGTGATCCTCGCTCTACTGCATCCAGCCTTTGAGGGTATTGCAGCGCTGCACGCCTCTGACTCAGCGTCGGTTTTCCCTTTCGTCGGCACCCTACGTTCTCCACACAGACTGACGTGCTCACACCCGGAAGTCCGCCTTGCCAGCGCCAGCAGCCGCCAGAGTACCACTCGGAGAACCAAATAGACGCTCCACAGCATCCTAACGGGTCGCGTCCCCTGCACAAGCCACGCTCCACTCCTTTCCTAATCCAGCATGGTGGCAAGCGGGCTCAACCGACCTCGTCCAGCAGTGCGGTAAGTGGAACTCGAGCTCACACGGCCGTTCTCACGGCCGCCATCTTGCCTCATAGTTAACAAGTTCTGTTAGCAGCTTCTTTATTGGGAAATTGGGGGGCATTGTGTTCATTGCATGTGTTGTAGATGACATGCTTTGTGTAGAGCTCACATCAGTGCTACCACACGCAGTGCGACATTTCAACTCCGATTACTGCCGAAATTGAAACCATTTCTTCCACCTTCAGACTTCAAACGAGCAGTACTATCACTTGTGGTCTCCAGACTAGAATACGGGTCGGCGACTCGGTCAGGTCTACCCAAAGTGAGAACTGCTCCACTCAAATCGACTCTTAATGCTGCAACGAGAATGACAACAGGAACTAGACGCTTTGACCACATCACCCCCTCCTTGAGGAACCTAAACTGGCTGCCTTTCGAGGCAAGAACTCAACTGAAAATTGCCTGCCTCACACTCAAACCACTACATTTTAACAAACCAAGTTACCTGGCAGAAAAGATTTGAATCTCCGGTGGCAGCCGCCACCTAAGAAGCGCTAACTCTCTCAGGCTTGAACCTCCTAGATTCCGAAAACAAAAAACTGGCACACGCTCCTTCACTGGAAAGGCGTCAAGGATCTGGAACTCCTTACCACCCAAGGTGCGCTCAAACCCATTATCCCACTTTTTCAAAAAAGAGGTGAAAAAGATCCTAATGAAGAGATTACTTGCATAGACTCTCGAAGAGCCCCTCCCCAGTGCGCAAGGGTCCAATTTGCAACTCAAGGGTGCATTCAAAGGGCGGGATGGTTGACTGTGTCAGACGGCTGAGAGGTCCAGCAATATCAGAAGTCAGGGTTCTGTGGTCAAGAAGGCATAGACTACAATGTGTAAGGTTGCAGTCTCTGTGCTGCCCTGTGATTTGAAGGCAGACTGGTAGTCATGCAAGTGATTGTTAGCATTGATTTGATTTTGAAGTTCATTGTAGACTTCTTTTTCAGGGACATGAATGCTAAGTGAGTGAGGGTCCAGTAGTTGATGTGCTTATCAGTGTCTAGTGTAGGATTCTTTAGGAGTGGGAGAATCTGGCCAGTCTTGCGAGCTTCTGGGAAGATGACTTGAGTGAGGGAGGTATTGATTATGGTTGAGTAGAGGTAAAAGCATCCCAAGCGAGCGCTTTGGTGAAGGACAATGCTAAGGCCGCTTCATAAGAAGTGGCATTGAGGGAGTTAAATGTCAGCCGTTACGTGCAACCTACTAAGCAGTATTGCGACATTTCCAGGTCCCCGCAGACTCTTTCAGAGCTAGAATACACCTATTCATCTACCACTGCACGTAAGCTCATTACATCGCTATATAACCACATGCAACACCCAGCGCCTGCAGTGGCCACACTAGCCCATGAAGAATGCGGTATTGATCTCCATACACCTCTCACAGATGAACAAAGGTCATTCTGCTGTGTGTTCCTATCCCCCAACTACCGACTGTCTCATCCATTTTTATTTTCTGCATCACATTTACAGAACACCCGTTCAAACGTATTGTATGGGGCTAGCTGCAGACTCTCACTGCGCACGTTGCCATTCTCCATTGGTGGATTTCCTACACCTGGCTTGGCAATGCCCGGTCATCGCGGACTACTTGGGAGAAATATTTAACACTAGCGAGATAATAATAGACACAACACTAAACCTGTCCCGCTGCTGGGCTATGTAGCAGGAGTGGATCGTGGTGTTCGTAAACTGATCGCACTAATGCTGCTGCTCGCAAAACGCAGAGACTCAATGAATTGGGGATGCCCCCAGGCTCCACAAATCCGAGACTGGCTTAAAGACACCGCATACTGCCATTAGCAACTGACTAACAATTGGGAGCTGCTGTCACTGAGATCTTGTCCCTATGATATCTGGAAACCTTTTAACACCTATCTCCGACTATCAGAGACCCCCTCCGGGGGGCCTGACTAACAAAATGCAGGGCCCACCCCAATAATGTGACCCGTTTACATAGCTCGCCTTGCAAATTACCCCTGACCCTTGCTGCCCCAACACCAGGCCCTCAGGAAAGACACTGTTTGTATATTGGATATGCACTGGGATGGAGATCGTAGGGCGCGCCAATATGGGGGGAAATGATGAACCTCCCTTTGTGAACCCACATTTTTTCCTTCTTCATTTACCTACCCTGTTCGAGTGTCATGGTATAAACTGTAAAATATGTATGATGTAAGTGCTTTGTCGCAGATGACACTGATCAACATATTGTTTGTAATCATTGCCAACGATTTAAATACAGGTTTTCGAAAATAATTGTCAGCCAGATTGGTGAAAGATATGGCTTTGAAGGCTGAACATAGCAGCAATCTACAGGAAAGGTGGGTGTGAGATGAATCCGCTTGGTATTGTCTGATATTCTGAATCTTTTTAACCGAAGAAGAGCTTGATAACGTTGCAACGTTCTGTGGAGTGAGGAATGGGTCAGTTTAGCAGGTGGCAGATGTAGTGCTTGATTTTCTTGAACAGCTTTCTGCTTCTGTTTGTAGCTTCATTGATGGTGATGGTTAGTGCTTTCGCTGATGTGAGGAAGAGTCTGCATGTTGCACGGAGGCCCTTCAGTATCAAGAGGTCCTCGGAAGTTCACTTTTTTTCCTGTCTGCGGATGTATTGTTTGTCGGCAATGCCTTTAGAATACATCAGTGCTGAAAGCACCCTGATGGAACTTTTCTCCGATAGAAAGTCCAGGCTTAGGCAAGGGGCCAGGGGTATAGGGCCCACTTTTATTGCCCAGTATGAATCTAACAAAAGCAGTTTGGCTACACCTGCAATTTGACTGCTCCTCTCCGCATTCTTCCAGTTTTTAGCAGATGTGGGTGAATCCTGCTGATATTCACTCTCAAGAGTTTCAGATCTTGCTTGCCAAGGGCGTGGACTGTGGCCTGATACTTTTTTTTTTTACACCCTCAATTAGAATGAGGACACTGGCCCTTGTTCTGTTGTCCTTGAACCCCAAAGACTGGATAATGTCCTTGGACTTGCAGGATGTGTGTGAACCTACAGTACCTCCCATTTGTGGTAGGGTCAGATTATTTTTATTTACCGTTTGCTCTTCCTCATTACCTCGGCGCATCAGGTGTTCACAGAGACCATTCTGAGGACACGCCCATATTTGCAGTTCTGGGCATACATGTATTTCCATACATCAAAGACTGGCTCCTGAAGGCCTCAATCTGGGGCCACCTGCAGACCATTTTCTTTCTCTTGCACTGTGGAGCTATTATTCAACAAGCTGGAATCCCCCCTTCAGTCTATGCAGAGGATTCCCATTACAGGGACAATCATGTACACACTGGCTTCGTTATCTTTACTGCCTTCACAACAACTCTGGACATGCATCCTGTGATCTAGATGTTTGGTGAGCAAGTTTTTCTGGACTGGATCGTTGCAAGGTTTTCTGGACTCTTTGCCTAATGCATTTTGCTGGCTCTTAAATGGAACCTTCACTGAGCCCAGTATTGATGGGGCTTTTTGGACATCTGTATTTCTGATGAAGTGACTCCGCATCTGCTGTAGGGGATGTATGATGACCGTTCTGACCTCAGCTATAGCTTACAGTAGTGACGGGCATGTCATCAGCTGAAGCCACCTGGGTGATAACGGGGGCCTCTGGTAACTGTGGGGGCACTGCCATAACCTCATTCTTTTTAAGTTGTGGCTGGTCCTCAAGGCTGTTCTGCCTTCCATTAAATTTGTCAAATGGTAGTGCAACAAGCAGGGCTGAGTAAAGTCCTGTGTCTTTTATGTGGAGTCTGTTGCAGTGGCTGGAACCTCACAAGATCTCCCTGACAGTCATTCACATGTTGGTTTCCCATAACATCATGGTGGGCAAACCCAAAAGGGGTCATCTTGTCGATAACAAGTGACCTCTGCATCCATAGGTGGCATAAGGCCTCTTTCCCCGTTGGGTGCCCCCTCAGTGAGTCTCTTTGCTGCCTCAGAGAACACGTGTTTTTTGTCCTCTGGAGACATCTCCTTTAACGTCTCCAGGACATATTTCTTATTTGGCAGGGCTGAGGCCTCCATTATGTCCTCCTCCTCTTATGGTCCCATGGGTTGTTAAGGTCAAATAGTACTTTATTCGGTTTACCAAGAACCATCAAAGTATACATAAAACAGAACATAACTGTTAGACCTGACATCATTGGCTTGAGTCTCTCCTCCATTTTTTCTGTTTGCCTCCACTGTTTTACGATGTTTTGCTGGTATATGCTTTGGGCGCCGTGCCACTGCTGATCAGTGCCACAGCGCAAGTGCTCCCGATGTTAAATTGATGTATCGATTGTATCCATGTTTGGCTTATTTGGTTTACTGTCAGTCCCTAGTCTAGTGCACCAGGAGTGCCGGGGCTTGTAAATACAAATGCCGCTCGTGGGCTTGCAGCACGTGTTGTGCCACCCACAAGAGCGGCCTCGTAAAAGAATGTCTACGGGTCGGTCATTGCGAGACCCACGTGCAGCCTAGTGCTGTCACGCAAGCTGCGCAGGTATACCTGCTTGCCAGCCCTCAAACCTTCCCTTGACTTCGTTAGTCACCCCTATGCTAGGCCCGTGGGCAGGGTGCATTGTAAGTATAAGGTAGGACACGCCTGACCAAGTTGGCATGTCCTAATAGTGAACTACAGCCATCTTCGTTCTTCACTATTGCGAGGTAGCCTGCTCTCCATTAGTTAGAATGGGCCGCCGGGATTATTAACGCTATGATCCTAGCTGGCTCGGGGAGCATGGTGCAATGTCGAGTTTGGTATCCCTGAACTCGGGGTTTAATTACGCATCCGTTGGTGTTGATGGTTTTTGGACTCTGGGTTAGAAAATAGCACTTTTAGAAAGTGTCTATTTTCTTGTCTAACCATTTCTGGTTTCTGCTGGTCTTGCGTGTGTGTGACAGGAGCTGGGTGGCTCCACAGGTCTGGATGAGTCAGTGTGGGATGAGTGGGACATTTGCGTTGAGAGTAGGGGGAGAGTAGTTGCTGATAGCCTGCCCTGCCTGATACAATGCTGGCTCCACCTCCTGCCAAGCGGCTGATGGCTCTGTGCCTGCCATGGACGGCCTAGCCCCACCTCCTGCCAGGAGGCCGATAGCTCTGCTCCTGCCAGTGTCAATGCTGGCCCCACCTCCTGCTGGGCGTCTGAGGACCCAGCCCTGCTCAGTGAATAGGCCAGGTGCTTCTGCCTGGCTCCACCCACAACAGACCCAGGATGTGGGGAATTCCCCTGCATGGACAAAGGGATCAAAGCCGAAAAGGGGTATAAGAGAAGGACCCCTGAACCAAGAATTTAGATCACTTCTGACAAGGAACCCTGTAACCAAGGACAAGAGGCCTGCTGATCTGAGGACTTGCCTACCCCTTCTGCCAGTGTGCTGTTTGCTGGGGGGAATCCTGCAGTGCTTCTTTATTTTTGCCAAGGAACCAGGAGAGAGGAACTGTGTGTGTGTACTCACGCTTGCTAAGAAAATCTCCAAGGACTGGAAGAGTGCCAGTCTCCTGCTGAAGTCACAGGGCCAAAAGACTTCATCTGCGTAAAGTGCTATTTTGCTGGAACCTGTGAATCCAGCACCTCTGAAAGAGCCAGCAACGCCGACGGACGTCGCCGAATCCAGCTCGACGTAGTGGGTAACGGCCCCAGTGTCCCGCTTCCTCGACGACCGGCCGCCGGGCCCGACCGACGCCAGCAGCAACGCCAGTGAGTGGGAGTACGGCTCCAGCTCCAAGGGACCTCGTGTCTGCACCGCTGCTGATCGCATCGCCCTCGTGCCCTCTCGACGCCGTGAGCGCTGCTCACTCTGTGCAACCGCATCAACGACGACGCCTGCTGAGGCCTGATCGACACCGAAGACGCGACGCCGGATTGCTCGACGCCGCTGATCATCGTGTGCTTCATTTTCCAAAGGTACTGTGTTGTTGGGGGTCCGTGTGACTCCGGGCTCGAGGTAGCGCTCCTCGCGGTCGACGCCGAACCTTTGGATTAACTTTGCCTCGACGCCGTGTAGCCCCCGTGTGGGTTACCCTGTTGCTAAGAACTGTATTGCCAAGAAGAAGATTTGCTTGTGATACTAAAAGACTTTTGTGCTAAAGAAGAAACCACCTTTGAACTATCCTTTTTCCCTTCCCAGAGTATTTATTCAGATTGTGTACATTTTTGTCGTTATTTGGTCTTGTGCTAAGCTAAATACTATATAAATACTTATTTTTATAATACTACTGTGTCGTGTCCATTTGTAGTGTATTCACTGTATTACTGTATGTGGTCATAAATGCTTAACACACAGCCTCTGAGATAAGCCTGTTCTGCTCTGCCAAGCTACCAAGGGGGTGAGCAGGGGTTATCGAAGGGTGTGATCCCCTTGCCCTGACTAGAACAGGTGTGTCCCTATTTGTCAGAAGTGTATACTTCTTCCAACTAGAGACAGCCGGTTCTAACATTGGATGCAGCGGTGAAGATTTGGACCTTGCATTTATGACCCATGTACAGTGATTAGTGTGCGCTACATAGTGAAAGCAGACCATAGCGCAGTCACAATCTAATTGGGAAGGATCCTATTTTTGGTTCTCCGCTTTTCTGAAACTTGATTTTTTGAACACTGCCAGTTTTGACCATGAGTGACAACGGAGTCACTGCCCCTGTTGTTGTTGTGGAGGAGTTTGATAGGAAGAAAATGAAGAAATACAGGAAGAAGCAGCTGCAACACTTTTGCGAGCAGTTTCAAGTTCCTACAACAGGCCTCGAAAGGAAAGAGGATTTTCGCAAAGCTTTGGAGGCCTGGTTGGAGTCCAGAGATCCCTCTGATGCGGTGGTGGTACCGCCAGGGGAAGGGGATGAGGAGGCACCAGCGAATGGGCCTGAGTCCTCTCCCGGAAGCAGTGTTTCCTCCAAAGGTCTTTCCCCTGAAGAACGAGAAGAAAGGGCGAAGGAGCGTGCATACAACATGGAAATGGCAAGGCTAAAGATAAATGGGCAGTTGGAGTTAGAAAATGCAAGAGGTAGAAGAGAAGCTGATTTGGAGATCAAAAAGTTAGAGTTTGAAAGAGAGAAGTTAGCTTTGGAGCGTGAAACCAAGTTGAGGGAGTTGGACATCCAAGCTAAGAAGTTAGAGTTGAATCCCTCTGGTGGCAGCATCCCATCTGGGCCTGCAGAAAGTAAGTTTTACTTTCCCAAAGATGTGATAAAAGATTATCATAGGAACGAAGATATCGGTCAGTGGTTTAAAGCATATGAGTTAGCATTGTTGGCCCACCAGGTCCCTGAAAAGAATTGGGGAGCGGGGTTGTGGGGTCGCTTTGTGAATGAGGGGAGAGATACCCTGTTAGACATGCCTGTTGAGGATAGGATGTCGTATGCTCATATGAAAGATGCTTTAATGTTGCGGTATGGCCTAACCCCCGAGAAGTACAGACAAGCTTTTAGAGAATGTAAGAAGTTGCCTGGTACGACGTGGGTTGAATGTGTCTTATTTTTGCAGAGCCATGGATGGTTGGGTAAAGGGCAGCAAAGTGGAAAGTTATGAAGCTCTTTATGATTTGTTTGCTTGGGAGCATTTGTCTAATAACTGTTTTCCAGAGCTGCGCCAGCACCTTATTGATAACAAGATATCTAACCCTAGAAAACTTGCTGAGAAGGCGGACCGCTGGGTCAGTACCAGGGTCCACAAGGGTCCAGTGGGAGACTCAGCCAAAGGTGGGCAGGATCCCCAGCAGAAGAGTGGGGGGGACAAGGGTAAACAGCAGGAGTCTCAGAAAGGGCCCCAAAGTAATCCCCAAGGGAACCAAGGGAAAGGTTCCCAGCCTCCCCCTGAGAAGAAGCCAGGGGCCCGACGGGTAAACCTGTTCATAGGGGCCCCCTAACCTGCTACACTTGTGGGCAGGCGGGACACCGGTATTACGACCCCCAGTGTCCCATGAAGAAATCGAATGCACCGCCGAGTGCACCCCCCCGTCAGTTGGCGAGTGTAGCCTTGGGAGGGGAGGAGATGGTTGTCCATGGTGGGAGGGGTCCCGCAGAGATGTCCCTAGTCTCGCTAGGAGACATGCAAATGGTCCCTCCACCCCCTCTGCCTAGTAACACTAGTAAATATAGGCAGTGGGTGACCATTAATGGCCATAGAGTGGAAGCTCTCAGACACCGGAGCGAGTGTGACAGCTGTCAAGTGTCACTTGGTGTCCAGAGAGCAGGTGGTTCCCCACGCATTCTACCCTGTGATAGCTGCCGACAACTCCCAGAAAGAGTGGGAGGTAGCTCAGGTTTCCTTTGAATGGGGGGGGGAGTTTCAGGTACTCTTCAGGTTGCTGTGAGGCCCGCCATGCCGGTCGATTGTCTCCTGGGCAATGATTTGGAAGACTCCCCTTGGGCTAAGGTGGAGAGAGAGGCGCACTTGAAAATGTTGGGTGTGCCAGAGTGGGTGTGTGCAACCACTCGATCGATGACAGCGAGTAAGGGTGTTGATGGGGTCCCGGAGCCTGAAAGTACGGCCCAGGACCCAGCTGTGAAGAGAAGAGGCAGGAGGCGCGGGAAACCGGCCCCCGTAGTTCCTGTGGTCCAGGAGGAGGTAGACCCTGAGGGGGATGCCCTGGAGCCCACAGGGGAACAAATTGCCGAACTGGGAGACTTGCCCGAGCTGACCCATTGGCAGCAGGATGGTGGTCCCACCAGGGAGGAATTCTGTGCCGAACAGAAGGTGTGCCCTTATCTTGTGGGCATGAGGCAGCAGGCCTCAGCCCAATCCTCAGGTGATCAATCAGGGTCACATTTTGTGTACTGGGAGAACGACCTCCTGTATAGCGAGCCTAAGGCTGCTGAGCCTGGGTCAGCCCGTGTGCTGGTGGTACCCCAGCGCTTCAGAGCATTCCTACTCGGTTTGGCTCATGACGTTCCGCTAGCTGGACATCTGGGGCAGGACAAGACCTATGACAGGCTTGTCACCCATTTTTATTGGCCGCAGATGCGTAGGGATGTAGACATCCATTGCAAGACTTGTCACACTTGCCAGGCAAGTGGGAAAAGCGGAAGGAAGCAGAAGGCTCCCCTCCAACCTTTTCCAGTGGTCAGCACCCCCTTTGACCGGGTGGGTATTGACATTGTTGGGCCCCTGGACCCCAAGACAGCCCTGGGCAACAGGTTCATCCTGGTCTTGGTGGACCATGCCACACGGTACCCGGAAGCCATCCCTCTCAGAACAGTGACGGCCCCCGTGGTGGGACGGGCACTGATGGGTGTTTTCTCCCGGATGGGGTTCCCCAGAGAAGTGGTGTCAGACCGAGACACCAACTTCATTTCGAACTATATGAAGTCTCTGTGGAAGGAGTGTGGGGTAACCTACAAGTTCACCACTCCTTACCACCCTCAACGAAATGGGTTGGTTGAGAGATTCAACCGGACCCAGAAAGGCATGATCATGGGTCTTGAAGAACCAATGAGGCGGAAATGGGACGTCCTCTTGCCATGCCTGTTTGCTTACCGTGAGGTGCCGCAGAAGTCTCTAGGGTTCAGCCCCTTTGAGCTCCTGTACGGTCACCCAGTAAGAGGGCCTTTGAGTCTGGTCAAGGAAGGCTGGGAGCAATCTCCAAGGAAACCTCCCCAGGATGTATACAGCTACATGCTGGCCTTTCGGAACCAGACTCGGCGCTTCAGAGAACTTGCTCAGGCAAATCTGGAGGCCAGCCAGGAGGAGATGAAGCGTTGGTATGACCGGAATGCCACTCTGGTAGAGCTTCAGCCTGGTCAGGAAGTGTGGGTCATGTCCCCTGTGGAACCTTGTGCGCTCAAGGACCGGTGGACTGGACCGTTTAAGGTTGTGGAGAAGAAGAGCGATGTCACCTACTTGGTGGACTTGAAATCTCCCAGGAACCCCTTGCGGGTCCTGCATGTCAACCGTTTGAAGCCCCACTTAGAAAGGTCCGAAGTGGGCATGCTCCTAGCTACAGATGCTGGAATGGAGGAGGAGAGTGAGCCTCTTCCTGACCTCCTGTGTGCTAAAGAGCAAGATGGGTCGGTGGATGGTGTCCTCTCTGACACACTGACCCTTGAGCAGAAACAGGATTGTCGCCAACTGTTGGGACAATTCCCGGATCTGTTTTCCTTGGTTCCGGGTGTCACTCATTGGTGTGTTCATGACGTTGACACCGGAGACAGCCCTCCTGTGAAGCACAAGGCTTACAGGGTGACTGACCAGGTCCGAGCATACATTGAGGAGGTCTCCAAAATGTTTGCGTTGGGGTTGATTGAGTCCTCTAGCAGTCCTTGGGCCAGCCCAGTGGTCTTGGTCCCGAAGGCTGCAGCGCCTGGTGCTTCACCGGAACTCCGGTTCTGTGTGGATTACCGAGGACTCAATTCGGTCACGAAGACTGACGCGGACCCCATCCCCAGAGCTGATGAGCTCATCGATCGGTTGGGGGCTGCCCGGTACCTCAGTACGTTTGATCTAATGTCTGGGTACTGGCAGATCGCCTTGACTGATGGGGCAAAGGAGAGGTCAGCATTCTCCACACCAGATGGGCTATACCAATTCCGGGTGATGCCCTTTGGGATGAAGAAGGCCCCTGCCACCTTCCAGAGGTTGGTCAACCAGGTCTTGGCTGGACTGGAGGATTTCAGTGCCGCCTACCTGGACGACATCGCAGTGTTCAGCGCCAGCTGGGAGGAACACTTGCGCCACCTCCAGGAAGTGTTGTTTGCCCTGCGCAGAGCAGGCCTCACAATCAAAGCCAGTAAGTGCCAGATTGGGCAGGGTTCTGTGGTGTACTTGGGGCACCAAGTAGGGAGCGACAAGGTGGCCCCCCTGCAACCCAAGATTGATACCATCCTGGCTTGGGCGCCGCCCAAAACCCAAACTCAGGTGAGAGCCTTCTTAGGACTCACGGGTTATTACAGGAGGTTTGTCAAGGATTACGGCAACATTGTGCACCCCTTGACTTCGCTGACTTCCAGGAAGCAGCCACGAAACGTGATCTGGACTGATGCCTGTCAAACGGCCTTCGACACCCTGAAAACTGCAATGTGCACAGCACCTATACTCCAGGCACCCGACTTCTCGAAAGAATTTATTGTCCAGACGGACGCTTCAGAGCATGGCGTGGGGGCTGTTCTAGCGCAGGTAAATGAAGAGGGCCGAGACTTGCCTGTAGCCTTCATCAGTAGGAGGTTACTTCCCAGGGAAACGAGGTGGAGTGCGATAGAGAGAGAAGCATTGCTGTGGTCTGGGCGCTGAAGAAGCTAAGACCCTACCTGTTTGGGACTCACTTCCGGGTTCAGACAGACCACAGGCCCCTCAGATGGTTGATGCAGATGAGGGGTGAGAATCCGAAACTGTTGAGGTGGTCCATTTCCCTACAGGGGATGGACTTTGCGGTGGAACACCGCCCTGGTACAGATCACGCCAATGCTGATGGTCTGTCCAGATTTTTCTGCCTTAGTGAAGAGGACTCCCTAGGTCAAGGGTAGTTCTCCCCACATTTCAGCTGGAGGGGACACGTGTTAGACCTGACATCATTGGCTTGAGTCTCTCCTCCATTTTTTCTGTTTGCCTCCACTGTTTTACGATGTTTTGCTGGTATATGCTTTGGGCGCCGTGCCACTGCTGATCAGTGCCACAGCGCAAGTGCTCCCGATGTTAAATTGATGTATCGATTGTATCCATGTTTGGGTTATTTGGTTTACTGTCAGTCCCTAGTCTAGTGCACCAGGAGTGCCAGGGCTTGTAAATACAAATGCCGCTCGTGGGCTTGCAGCACGTGTTGTGCCACCCACAAGAGCGGCCTCGTAAAAGAATGTCTACGGGTCGGTCATTGCGAGACCCACGTGCAGCCTAGTGCTGTCACGCAAGCTGCGCAGGTATACCTGCTTGCCAGCCCTCAAACCTTCCCTTGACTTCATGTTAGTCACCCCTATGGTAGGCCCGCGGGCAGGGTGCATTGAAAGTATAAGGTAGGACACGCCTGACCAAGTTGGCATGTCCTAATCGTGAACTACAGCCATCTTCGTTCTTCACTATTGCGAGGTAGCCTGCTCTCCATTAGTTAGAATGGGCCGCCGGGATTATTAACGCTATGATCCTAGCTGGCTCGGGGAGCGTGGTGCAATGTCGAGTTTGGTATCCCTGAACTCTGGGTTTAATTACGCATCCGTTGGTGTGGATGGTTTTTGGACTCTGGGTTTGACAATAGCACTTTTAGAAAGTGTCTATTTTCTTGTCTAACCATTTCTGGTTTCTGCTGGTCTTGCGTGTGTGTGACAGGAGCTGGGTGGCTCCACAGGTCTGGATGAGTTAGTGTGGGATGAGTGGGACATTTGCGTTGAGAGTAGGGGGAGAGTAGTTGCTGATAGCCTGCCCTGCCTGATACAATGCTGGCTCCACCTCCTGCCAAGCGGCTGATGGCTCTGTGCCTGCCATGGACGGCCTAGCCCCACCTCCTGCCAGGAGGCCGATAGCTCTGCTCCTGCCAGTGTCAATGCTGGCCCCACCTCCTGCTGGGCGTCTGAGGACCCAGCCCTGCTCAGTGAATAGGCCAGGTGCTTCTGCCTGGCTCCACCCACAATAGACCCAGGATGTGGGGAATTCCCCTGCATGGACAAAGGGATCAAAGCCGAAAAGGGGTATAAGAGAAGGACCCCTGAACCAAGAATTTAGATCACTTCTGACAAGGAACCCTGTAACCAAGGACAAGAGGCCTGCTGATCTGAGGACTTGCCTACCCCTTCTGCCAGTGTGCTGTTTGCTGGGGGGAATCCTGCAGTGCTTCTTTATTTTTGCCAAGGAACCAGGAGAGAGGAACTGTGTGTGTACTCTCACGCTTGCTAAGAAAATCTCCAAGGACTGGAAGAGTGCCAGTCTCCGGCTGAAGTCACAGGGCCAAAAGACTTCATCTGCGTAAAGTGCTATTTTGCTGGAACCTGTGAATCCAGCACCTCTGAAAGAGCCAGCAACCTTGACGCCGACGGACGTCGCCGAATCCAGCTCGACGTAGTGGGTAACGGCCCCAGTGTCCTGCTTCCTCGACGACCGGCCGCCGGGCCTGACCGACGCCAGCAGCAACGCCAGTGAGTGGGAGTACGGCTCCAGCTCCAAGGGACCTCGTGTCTGCACCGCTGCTGATCGCATCGCCCTCGTGCCCTCTCGACGCCGTGAGCGCTGCTCACTCTGTGCAACCGCATCAACGACGACGCCTGCTGAGGCCTGATCGACACCGAAGACGCGACGCCGGATTGCTCGACGCCGCTGATCATCGTGTGCTTAATTTTCCAAAGGTACTGTGTTGTTGGGGGTCCGTGTGACTCCGGGCTCGAGGTAGCGCTCCTCGCGGTCGACGCCGAACCTTTGGATTAACTTTGCCTCGACGTCGTGTAGCCCCCGTGTGGGTTACCCTGTTGCTAAGAACTGTATTGCCAAGAAGAAGATTTGCTTGTGATACTAAAAGACTTTTGTGCTGAAGAAGAAACCACCTTTGAACTATCCTTTTTCCCTTCCCAGAGTATTTATTCAGATTGTGTACATTTTTGTCGTTATTTGGTCTTGTGCTAAGCCTTATATAAAAATACTTATTTTTATAATACTACTGTCGTGTCCATTTGTAGTGTATTCACTGTATTACTGTATGTGGTCATAAATGCTTAACACACAGCCTCTGAGATAAGCCTGTTCTGCTCTGCCAAGCTACCAAGGGGGTGAGCAGGGGTTATCGAAGGGTGTGATCCCCTTGCCCTGACTAGAAAAGGTGTGTCCCTATTTGTCAGAAGTGTATACCTCTGCCAACTAGAGACAGCTGGTTCTAACAATAACAATATATATAAAACACAAATGTTTAACAAGATCCTTCCACTACAGTTAAAAACATTAAAAACTACTTGATCAACCATAAAATTCATCATTCACAAATATTTCGATATTGTACTTGTCATGTTATAAGTAAGAGTTCATAGTTAAAAAGATATCTGTACAAGGTCATCTGAAAACAAAGGGTTGTAAAGGTAATTGTAGGAAGCTGGCTCTGTATATACTATCCCAAAAAGAAGTATAGTGTGCAGAGTCCAGTGGAACTCCAAAGGTAGGCAGATGAAAAAGTAGATAGCACCTTACATTCTATTTGTTAGTGTGGGCGAGCAGTAAGGCTTTATCAGCATCTATTGTACACACTCAGGCAAGAAATGATCTCCCACACTCAAAGACTGAACTCAGACCGAACAAAGCCAAGCCTGGTGCAGGTAAGTGAAATAATACTTGCAAAATGTTATGCAGTGATTTACAGTTGAATGCAGGTTCAAATGCAGTTGGTTAAATTTCAGGTAAGCCAACAGTTCACAATTACTTTTTAGTTATTTTACAGATTACTGTGCACCTTACTTTTTAGATTACTTTTAAAGTTATTTTTGCTAATCCGTGTGATATGCCTAGATATCACACTGAGACATTTGT
Source organism: Lissotriton vulgaris (assembly GCF_964263255.1). Classification (NCBI taxonomy): domain Eukaryota; kingdom Metazoa; phylum Chordata; class Amphibia; order Caudata; family Salamandridae; genus Lissotriton; species Lissotriton vulgaris. Next base: position 836,806,682 of record NC_141699.1, read on the forward strand.
TATGTTATGTTATAGGGGGGATTTCTATTGCGCTCAGCAACTCCGAGGAGTGTCTCGGCGCTTAGGATCCTCATCGGCAAGGGAATAGAGCGAGAGAAAGACACCTACTGATCAAAAAGCAAAGTTTTAAGATTTTTCCTAAAAGCCAGCAAATTGCCGTTGGTTCTGAGTGAAAGCGGAAGAGCGTTCCATAACTGCGGTGCGAGGCGTTTAAAAGAGCGTCCACCGCGCCGGGCAAAAGGTAAGTAATTCACTTTTAGTACATTTGCAGTTTTTCAATGTTTTATACAAACCAACTCCACATTTATTTGTGAGATGGTGTCATTCTGGGGTTAGAACTAGGGTTCCCCCAGGGTCAAGAATGCACACCCAGAACATCCTCTGCTGCACCAGGGCATCCGGGTACAGAGTGCTGAGGCCCAATGTTATCCAATGTGGATAGGAGGCCTCCGGTTGGTGGCTGCTCCCGAGCAGGCCACAAGGTCGTGAGAGCAAAACTCCTGGTGTTAGGCTCAGGGGTAAGGGGATCCGAGTTAGCCCAAAAAGTGCACCCACAGGAGCAGCTGGGTGCAGAGTGCTGTTTTGGTGTCTGGTTCCCTGTTGATTTCAATAGGGAGTATCCGGCTGCAACAAAGACTACAGGCTCTGGGATGAAGATCTGCTGGAGATGACTACCGGCTGGAGAGGTAAGTTAGGATGCTGGGACACAGTTGATTGGGCCACCCAAAGCCATGGGATATCAGGTGCAGGGATGTCTTTAGGTATCCGTTTTCTTAACTGCTCCAGTCGCGGTCAGGGGTATTCTCCAGAAAGGGGCTGTAGGCATCGATTGGAGATTCAAGGCAGGTCAGAGATTACCAGATCTCAGGTCAGGATCGCCAGGAGTATCTGGCCATGGGTGTCTGGTGCAGAGTGGTGCAGACTCGCAGATTTGGACGGAGCCAGATTCTGTGGGTGAGCAAATCCGGTGCTCACAGGAAACAATGCCTTAATTTCGGAAGGCAGGGCAGGATTCCGCTGGAGCAGGTTCAAGGTGCCGTCAGGCCAGTAGGGCTGTGGCCAAGTCAGTGGGCGTCCTCGTCTTAGTTCAGCACAACTTCTTCGGTCCTTCTTCTGGTCGGTTCTTGTCTGACGAGGCAAGGTTCAGATTTAGGGGCGTTACAGGTAGAGGTCTTGCCCATGGGTGGATACACCCCCTATTATTCCACCCTCCAGTGGGAGGGGGACATATGCCTCTCTCTGGTTGGCTGGGTCCCTCCATCTGCAAGATGCCATAAACTGAGGTGTGCTTCACCTCGCCTTTTCCACCTGTGTGGTGTGGTTGGCAGAGGTTGACACACCTCCCTTCCTCACTTGGTTTTCCCACCAATTCTCCCGCCCAAAGTGGGGGCCAGAGCCAGTGGGGGACAGTTGTTGGAAGCAGCTAATGGCTGGGGGTAGCTTACAAAGGCAGCAAGCCTTTGAAGCTTCCTCTTTGTGGACCCTTCCCATACTGGAGGAGGAGGTTTGGCACCTCGTCCCAGGATGTGCATCGTTCCAGACCCCCGAGAGCAGCAGGCTCTCGACCTAGAGGTCCAGAAACGTGTCTGGTGGTAGCAGCTGGCGAGCAGCCACTCAGCCAGGACAGTATTTAGGTTGTTTTTCAGAGGGCATCTCTAAGATGCCTTCTGAGTGCATTTTTCATTAAATCCCACACTGGCATCAGTGTGGGTTTAATGTGCTGAGAAGTATGATCTTAAGCTTCCCAGTTTTCATTAAAGCCATTATGGTGCTGTGAAGTTTGTATTGACAAGCTCCCAGCACCTTATACTCCTAATGGCATTGCTGCACTTGGTGTCTAAGAACTAGTTTAGACACTGTAGGGGTACAGGGCTCATGCACCTGTACCCTAACCACTGGTATAGTGCACCCAGATAGAGGGGTGGCTGACCTATACCAGGGCAGTGGGTATTAGGCATGGCACACAAGGATGTATGCCATGTCGCCTCTTCTCTTTGTTCTGCACCACAATACGCAGCCTGCAATGGCAGTGTGTATGTGTAAAAGTACAGGGCCTCTAAAGGTGGCCTTAGAAACCTTCCCTTGCCACAGTGCCCTTGGTACCTATGGTACCATTTACAAGGGACTGACCTGTGGCCATAGAGTGCCGATTGGGTTTGGTTTCACTGCAGTTTAGGGAAAGAACATAGGCCCTGGGTATCTGGTTGGCTAACTCACAGTGCATCAACAGTTTAGCACAAAGTGGGGGCAACCATGGAAAAAGAGGGCACTTTCTTACAGTCATGCTGGACAGGCTCGGCTTATTTTCATAGCCCTTGACTGTACTCGTAGGTTCTGGTACTTGGAGCTCCTGATTCTCCGCATACGCTTTTGCAAACTCTTTGCAAGATCCTCCTGTCCCATCAGCAGGGAAAACCCCTCCTGCTGAATCTGTACAGTCTGTTTTCATGCCTGGAGTTTGAACTGAATCAACTGAGATTTTTTTAATCTTTCAACCGAAGTGGGGGGTGTCAATTTGGCTGCTTTCCAACCATCCACAAGGTCTGTTTCTTTGGCTGTTGTCTATATTTGTCACCTTTTTTAAATTAAATTTTTATTTTGAGTACTCATCTCACCAAAGACATTAGCAGATTCAACAAGCCGACTTCATTTGTTACTGGGCGCCCCTCGGCTAACTGCGTCCGTCTAGGCCTGCCTAGCCTTCCTTACGTTTTGAGGTATGGTGTAATCATAGGACTTGGGAGCAAGACCAGTATTTAGCCATTTATCAGAGGCAAACACCGACCCCATCTTAACAATGGGAGCCAAGTATTTAGTGCGTTTTCCTTTCTGCCGTCTTGTTCTAAGCATGCCATGTTAAAGGTGACTTTGAGCCAGTCTTCCCTCCCCGGTGGAGTTATAGCCTTCCATCTTATGCAGATCTCCCTCCTCGCCAAAAGCACCAGATATAACAGCAAGCCCATTTGGATCTGTGAGAGCACCCCACTGGTGGAGTCGTTCTTACTAAAAATCACCAAGTGCAGATCTATCTATATGTTGGTTTCAAAATATTTGTCACCTTGTGTATAAGAAGCAGTTTGATCTCTACAGACGAAGCTGCCTGATGTCCTTCTGTTTGTTTTCTCTTTGGCCAGGCTAGGTTTTAGTTGTGGGCACTTTTAAAGGCACCTTAATCGCCTCTGGTCATTTCTTTGTTTGCCTAATCAGCCCAGCTTGTTAAAGCCACGCATTGTAAAGCCTTTTTATTTTTAACTTGGTCCTTCTATTTCTAATGTGTGCTTCCCTTGACTGACCCTCTGCACAGTTATCCCCGGAGGCTTTGATGCAAAGACCATGTTTCTTATTGCCATCATTTCTGGTAATGCCTGCAGCTCACTGACTCGATGTGCAGACCAGCTTCTGCATATCACTCTATATCATAACCAACTGGTGCTTAGGACACGTGCATCTTTTCTTTTGAAGTTAGTGTGACCCTCTTTGGCTGTTCGGGGAAGGACCAAGACTTGATTTGCACATGCCTAGTGTTTAATTTGAGGTGGCATGGTTGGCAAAAACTTAAGGACTGCAGCCCCAAATGATTGCCAGTGACTGAGACTGATTCAAAGATTCACTCCACCACTTTGTTGTATTCAACCTTTTTATGTAGCAATCAATTTTGCTCCTGATGTCCTTTTCGCCACCATATTCCTCTGAGGAGGAGAGGCTACACCTGGTTGCTCCTGAATGGACCCTTAGTTTCTACATTGATTGGACTAAGGGGTAACAGATGGGCAAGTAGCTATTTTTCTCAATTGCTGGTTCGAAGAAAGTAAAGGCGATCCAGAAACAGACCTTCTTGCCATAGGCTGTTCTTTGCATAAAGTTACACTTTGGCTAGAAACGATTCTCCCAAGGGTCATTGGTCCTATTGCATCTGGGTGAAGGCTGCTTCAGCAGCCCTGACTTTGGGTGCCTGTTTGTACAGATGCCAAGGTGCCATGTGGGCATTCGTCCATAATTTTGCCATGCATTACTGTATTGAATCACGTTTTACAGGAAGGTCTATTTTGCCCTTTCGGTCCTTGTAGGAAAGTAGGATCTGCTTCTTATACTTACCCCCACTTTTTGCTTGATGTTACACTGTTTTGACAAGTCTGACTGGGATCCTGTTAATCAGGACCCCAGTATATCTTCCTTTTCCCTAAAATGTTATGCCATGTACTTGGGTACACTCAAGATTGGATACTGAGGTACCCTTGTCAGTCCCTAGTATATGATACACATGTACCCAGGGCATAGGTACCCCAGAGACCTCCCCTGGGTTGAAGCATGTATTATGCCACCCATGGGAGCTCATGCAAAATGGAGCTACAGACCTGCCATTGCAGCCTGTGTAAGATGGTGCATACTCAACTTACTTGAGATAGCGATTTACTATATCTTTAGTACACTACATTTAAAACCTATCAGTCCCCCGTCTAGCTGGCCTTTACAATCCGGAAGGCAGGGTGCTGGGTTTTACGTGAGAGGGTGCCACTGCATGGGCAGAGCACCCTGCAGCTTCGGAGACCATCCTCCCGGGTTATCGGTGATGCAGCCAGACATATAGGTATAGGTGCATTATATGTTTGCGTAAAATGCTATCTCCAAACGGCTGCACTAAAACTTGTTGTGTTTGTTATCAAACCCCTTGAAATCATACCTTCACACTCAATCGGGGAGGTAGGACTCCACCCTTCAGAAGTGAGCTTCGTGGAGTCCCAAAATGGTTGCTCCCGACCAGAGGCAGATTTCTGCCCTCCTACTGCTGAGCCAAGCTTGATCAGGGGAAGGCAGCACAATAGGCATCCTTTCACAGGGAGATGTGACCACCACCCAGACAGGATTTAGTGTATTGGGGCTGGGTGGGTGCACTTTCAAAGTGCCTGAAAGTCTGCATCTGGGGCACACTTGGTGTCCCTGTGCATAGTCCAGTTCAAGCCAGTCCTGGGAGCTGTTGGCTCCCACTCTGGTGCGAAACTGGACAAAGGGCATGGAAGTAATCTCCCCACTGTCCTGACCCTCCCCTGGGAGGGTCCCCTGAATGTCCAACCCTCTCCTGTTGGTACAAATGGTTTTACCTGACTGTAGGACCCTAAATTTGACGTGGACAAGATTTTGAACAAGAAACCACTGACCTTCGATAGTCTGGACACTCTGCACTTTGACCGGGCCTGACTTAGTCTCCCTCACCGTCCAAAGCATTGTCTGTGCCTGTGCACCATACAGGCTCCTTGTAGGACCTGTGGAGCATCAAGGACAACTGAAGTATCTACCATGGGGTGAAGGAGTCACTCCCCTGCATTCACAGGCACTGTAACACAACTGACCGGTCTGCTGACCCTGAGCTCTTGCGGACTCTGAAGGCTCCAGCAACATGGGAGGTGGGTCCCTATGTTCCTTGAGATAGAGTTGCCCTCTCATTAAGTCTGAGGCCAGTACCCCTTGTGGGCACTGCATAACCTGAAACCCTGTTCACTGCATACTTTTGCAAGTGCATATGCTTGTTGGCATTCCCCAACTAAGTGCATTGGGCTATCGATAGCTTCAACCTCTGCGCACATTTAGTACAAAGGACTTTGACCTACTCGCACTCTGTGCCCTGCAAGTTGTTACTTTGTGAAACTGCTAGAGGTCCCCTCAGGACTCCTGTGCCTCCGGCCTGTGGGTCCATTTGAGAGACAACACAGCTTTTCTTGGGCTCCCCTGGTTGCTCGAGGCCTGCCCTGACTCCACTTGCTGTAGTGAGTTCACTGGTCCTTGTTGGTCCAGACCGTAACCTTTTTTGACCTTCTTCATGGGCTGCCGCTACCAAGGCTTGTTGGTGCTCCCGCCGGACACCGACCCCTCTGCACTAAACATTTTTCGTGGGGCAGCTCGTATCCGGCTCCTGGTTGTCCTCAACGTCTCCTGGTCCCTGCAGCTGTAGAGTCCAGGCCTCCATCATCACACCTGAAGCACCCAACATCCTTGGGCATTAGTCTACTGAGCCCCTGGTCATTCCTGAGTGATCCAGACTCTGTCCCCTCTGCTTTTAGGTTCCTTCCATTAAGAATCAACCTGTGGGTTCCACCGGACACTTTTCTTCTTTCCAGCAGTGGCATTTCTTTGAAGACTCCCATTGAGATCAATACCACTTCAGCCCTATGCGGCTTCCCTGGGATAGGTAACTCTGGTACTGCAGTATACACGGGTGGGGTGTCTCTCCAACCTGCTAGGTTCCCAAGGTTTTTTCGTAATCCACTGGGAAGGGTCCTTAAACTTTAAAACTGCAACGGTGACTCCCCCATTCAATTGTACGTAGCATGCAGTCGTGATCACACACTGCACCAGTCATCCATTGGGTCCCTATTTACTCACCCTGGGTGGATCCTAGGGGTCCCAGCGATTCTACCTCCTCTAGACACTGTCTGGACTCGAATTGTGGTTCTTACACCAATATTTTAGTATATGGTTTGGTCTCCCCCTGGAGCCCACTGTGTATTAGTGCTACTTACGATTGTTTCTGTGCTACAGTATTGTATGCATTGTTTATCTGCGTGTAGCAGATACTGAGAGGTATTTAAGGTGTGTTCTAATAATAAATACATACTTTTATCACCACTGTGCGTTTCACCTTTCATTTAACCAATATAATAAAGTTGCATTCTGGTAAAACAAGCCGCTTAACATTCTTTCAAAACTAAGCCTGAAGGCTTCTCTCCACAGCTACCACTTGGATAGCTTTCTAATGTTATCTTTGACCTCTTAAATCACCATAAGGGTTGTTTGGACTGGTGCAAGGTGCCCACTTTGATTAGTGGACATCATATACCAGCCAACTTCTCACAGTCCTGCAGGGCTTCCTGGTGTAAAGTCCACTCCTCATAGCCACCTCCTTCAGGGGGAATGTTTAGTATTGATTCACAGGATGAGGAAACTGCCGTAGAAGTAGCCAGCATAAGAACAAGTTACTTACCCTTGGTGGATACTCTAACCACAAACAACGTTCACTACACACACACTCTCTAGCTCTTCTCTCTCGCTCTTCCACGTTCTGTATAGGGGACTTTCAGAATCAGTAAGGTGCCAGATTAGGTGGCATACATTGTCAATACTCTCAATTAGTCAGTCATGCCATTTCTATCCTGAGCCTTGTTCCTCCCACTTCCCTTTACTGTTGATCCCTTTGTGAGGGCAGTCCCTTTTGAGGCGCTTTATCTCTCAAAGACTGCATTTTCTTGGAAGTCAGGGCAGTCACTTCTTTGTTTTCTTGAAGTATTTATCAGAGAGACTACTATTATTTAGGGTTGCTTAGAACTATCTCTGCACTGACTTCAGTATTGCTAGTCCGTTTGTTGGCACGGTCCCCATTGGGGGTGACTTTTGTTACTCTTGAATTTGTAAGCCCCTGGGACATTAGTGCAAAGGAAGGGGGCAATGAGTGGTAGTTTATAACGTTGTGAAAACACTTCCACATGTAGCACCTTGTGATGTTTTACCAGTCTCCATCAAGAAATGCATAGTCCTAATTCTGGGTTATCTAACTGATGCATCTTATGAGTTATACAAAAAGAAATCTCGTCTTGCTTATTAAGGCAACACCATATTACAGTATTTACAGTCTCTATTAATTGTCTGAGTGAGTTTTGCAGGTCGAGTTGGACCTGCTGTTACCTGTTATACATATAGTCTCAAATACCCATAGACCTCGAACACCTCTTGCAGTATGTTACTAATAACTTTGTCTTGTCCGTTTCTTCCTGGGTGAGGTATGTATTCTGCTAATGCTAGCCATGTGTTCTCCTGTAACATCAATGAAATCCTCTATAAACAGGACAGTGGTCCCTAGACAAGGTAATGATGTCAGATCAATATAGGCTAAATGGACACTATATTCTTAGTCCAGCCGGACAGATTTATTTTGTAATAAACAAATTTTAGAAACCTTTATAAAAAGTGTTAACAGCAGGACACCAGCCGATGTCAACTGAGACACTAACAAGGAAAAACAGACAAGGCAACTTAACAGTCTGTGTAGTAAATTCACAGTCAGACAATATTATAAACACACTATTGCTGGAATCAATATACACATTTCAACTGCATATAGTGTGGTTCAGTCGACGACGTTTCGAACCTATGATTAATACAGGTTCATCCTCAGGACAATAAATATATGCCTTTTCACTTTTAAGAATTGTAACAAGGTATGAATTCGCTTGTTCAACCCCTGTGGGGATGGCGCCAAGGGGTCGCTGTCCTAGGGGTGTGGGAGCTACCAGATATGGCAAAAATAATGGCTCCGTGATAAGGGAAGTGCTGTTGAGTACAGTCAGGGTGAATCTATTGCTCCATTGTGGGACCGTATTATCGGCCTCTGACTGTACTCAACAGCACTTCCCTTATCACGGAGCCATTATTTTTGCCATATCTGGTAGCTCCCACACCCCTAGGACAGCGACCCCTTGGCGCCATCCCCACAGGGGTTGAACAAGCGAATTCATACCTTGTTACAATTCTTAAAAGTGAAAAGGCATATATTTATTGTCCTGAGGATGAACCTGTATTAATCATAGGTTCGAAACGTCGTCGACTGAACCACACTATATGCAGTTGAAATGTGTATATTGATTCCAGCAATAGTGTGTTTATAATATTGTCTGACTGTGAATTTACTACACAGACTGTTAAGTTGCCTTGTCTGTTTTTCCTTGTTAGTGTCTCAGTTGACATCGGCTGGTGTCCTGCTGTTAACACTTTTTATAAAGGTTTCTAAAATTTGTTTATTACAAAATAAATCTGTCCGGCTGGACTAAGAATATAGTGTCTATTTAGCCTATATTGATCTGACATCATTACCTTGTCTAGGGACCACTGTCCTGTTTATAGATATAATCACCCTAAGGTCCCTAGCATATTGCTTCCTTGGGTTCCCTTGTAAATTATAAATGATATGTAGTGCAATCGCTTGATTGCAAGGGCGAGCACCCCTATTTTCCCGTAAGCGGGTCCCTTCCCTTGTTCGTCTGGGAGACTCAACTTTCCCCATCTCTTGTGTATACTAGTTTAGGGCATGTCTGACCATACACCACTGTACACTGAAGACTATATCAATAAATTGTGTGAAGGTCCATCTTTACTAACTGACATTGTTGATACACCAGCTGCACAGAGCACTAACCTTGGTGATCAATTAGAAAAAACTAAAAAGAAAGTAGTTAGGCTTGAATTGATGAAACTTTTGCTTACAGCCTATCTTAAAGCCAACATTATTCCACTGGGACTTCAAATTCGCAATGTTCCTGGCGTATTCACGGACAACCCTAAATATCTAAACGGGTTCAGTTATATCAGCACAACGGCATCAAGACATTGGATGGTGCTAGGTGTAGATATCGCATCGGAGGAACTAAAAAAGTTAGAATCTGAGATTCTTGATTTAGAGAAATTGATTAATGAAAAGGGTACAGTCGCTGACTGCAAAATACTTCTTGAAAAGGTTGGCAAAACTGTTGAGGAATTTCAGAGGATTGAGCAAAATAAGAAATCTATCAAAGTAAAAAAAGATATTAAAAATTACTCACAAGAACGTACTTATCCATACCTTGTTAAAGATTTTTATACAAACAAGGCCTATAGTGGTTACAATCAGAACCAAAATCAAAGACCGTGGGGACGCTATAATAAGCGCCAGACATTGGTTGGCTTCTCTGATACTTCAGCGGAGTCATCAGATAGTTCTGATCAGGGCGAAACTCCAGGGCCTTCCAATAGGACTCCTTTATTACCCCGAGGCCAACAAGAACCAGCCAAGAGGGGGAAGGGCAAAGAACCACAACGATGGCCCTACCCACCAGGCGAGCGGAACACTCGCCGCCAGCACTATCAGTGGTAACTATAAACAGTCCCGGGGTTAACAACATAATTGATGTAACTGATCCATTGACGATCGTGAATACATTACCAATCTTTAACCTTACGGATCATCTTTTATCAAGCAATGAAATCTCTATATTGAGCAAGGGGCTTTCCTTTGTGCCAACTGTTCGTCCCAATTTTCAGGAGATCCAAACTGAAATGCTAAGATTTTTTCGCAAATTAAGATTGCATGCTTATTTTACATTGAATCCCAGTCCTTCTGTCCTCTTCAATACGCCTTTTAGACCTCCATCAACTTTTTCTCCGTCAGCTAGTATGGTTCCTTCAGAAATTTTAACCTTTGAAAAGTTGGTTTTGAAAGATATTTCGGCAATTGAAGACCGCAGACTTTATGTTCCCTTCAATATCACAATGGATGAGAAGAATGCCATAGCCAGTCTAAAAACCAATTCCAATTTGGTTATTAAACCGGCTGATAAAGGCGGTGGGATTGTCGTGCAAAACATTGATTCTTATAGAAATGAAGTTCTCCGCCAACTAAATAACTGGGAACACTACTGCAGACTGCCAAAAAATCCTACTAAGGAAATTCAACAACTTATAACTGAGGTGACAAATGATGGGCTCTCACTTGGCTTTCTTAGTCGCAATGAACATCAGTTTCTGAATAAAAAGAACCCCAGAATACCAGTAATTTATACCTTACCGAAAATCCATAAGGACACCACTCGACCACCAGGACGGCCAATAGTATCGGGCTGTGGCTCGGTTTTGGAGCCCCTTGGTCTATATGTGAATTACTTTATTAAAGAATTTGTGCCTGTCACTGAATGTTACATTCGTGACAGTATGCACATGATAAATATGATTGAAGACCTTCCATATGATCCCGCGTCTGGAGTACTATGTACTCTCGACGTGGAATCATTATATACAAATATTCCTCAGATTGATTCCATCTTGGTCATTCAACAAATCCTTGACCAAAGACCTAGGCCACATCAAGTTCCTACACTTTTTGTTTTACAGTTACTTGAAATCTGTCTAACAAAAAACTTTTTTTGCTTTGATGAACAATATTATGGCCAGATTAAAGGTACTTCGATGGGCGCGGTTTTCGCCCCAAATTTGGCGATTCTGTATATGGACCATCTTGAATGTGGACGTATTTTGACTTCGACTAACCCCTTCCATAGTGGCATAGCCCTATGGAAGAGGTATATCGATGATATTTTCCTAATCTGGCAGGAATCAGAAACTTTGCTTGAACAGTTTTTACATTGGCTAAACAGCAATTGTAGTGGGCTTACATACACCCTAGCCACTAGCCATGTATCTATTCCCTTCTTGGACCTTAACATCCAGTCCTATGAAGGTCGCCTTATTACAGGACTATATCGTAAACCCACAGAGCGGAATACTCTTTTGAGTTATCAGAGCCATCACCCCAGAGCCTTACGTGACTCTCTTCCATATTCACAGTTCCTGCGGTTACGCAGGAACTGCTATATGAAAGATGACTATTTTCGTGAGGCAACTCATCTGAGTTCCAAACTAAAAATGAGGGGTTATCCACATAGACTCATTCGGAGTTCACTGAAACGAGCTTGGTACTGCCCAAGGGACACCTTACTTGAGCCAAAAGCGAAGATTACAGAAAATCGTCTGGTATGCGTAACTACTTTCTGCCCGGCATCAAATCTCATTACCAAAAGTGTCAAGAAACACTGGCCTGTTGTAAATGCTGGAGTACTTACTGTAGACAGACCCTTATTTGCTTTTAAAAAATCGAAAAATATTAAGGATCATCTAGTGAGGGCTGCTTTACCGTCCACCAAGAGTACTGACACCTTGAATGATCTATGGGGTCTGCCTCGGGCAATTGGTCATGCCAAATGTGGTAATTGCTCTATGTGCGCTACCACTATTGAAGGCAAGGAATTTAATTTTGAGGATGTAAAGTTTAAACGTAGATACCTCACTAATTGCAACAGCGTGAATGTTATATATGCTATCTTGTGTCCATGTTCAAAAATCTATATAGGTCAGACGACCCAAAAAGTACGACTAAGGATGTGTCAACACAGAAGTCGAATTCGCTGTAGGACACCGAACGCACCATTAGTTGACCATTTCGGTGCAATGGCCCACACAGAACTGGATTTCAAATGGACTGTGATCACTCAAATCAAGATACCTCCAAGAGGTGCCAATTTGCAACAGCTTCTAAATAAAGAAGAGCTTCATTGGATACTCAAAACTAAGAGCATACAGAATGGGCTCAACCGAGCCGAGGATTGGACTTCTTTGCTTTGAACTCTGTAATTGAACTTTGTTAATTGAGCCTACCGTGTTTTGCAAGTTTATATTGTGCTGTACTTTTTATTCTGTGTGGATGAATTATTGATTGATTGGTCTTTTGACAGCCTTTCCTTTTTAAGAACTAAACATAGTCTGTTGCCATGTTCCTCAAAAATTATTAGTCATCTGGGTTAACTAAATGACAAATGTTTTCACCCTGCTAATATAATCGTGTGCTAATATAAACATTTCGATCTGATTTTGTAACGTTTAATACATCCAATCACCCTCAAACGTAGGCTGACTAGTATTTAATGACCGCGCATGCAAAATGAATTAGCTTGACCCTTATAAAAAACAATTTGTAACATAACGCTGTTAAAGTGCGCTTTGCATACGGTGCCGGCGCTTTGTTTACCTAACATAGGAACTTGTTTATGCCCACATCTAACCTGATTGGTCTACGTAAGTTCACAACCGATAGGTTGTATGGCCCCACATGAGTTAGATGCACACTTCCTCACTGTCCTAAGATGGCCGCCGAATACCGTTCGATGATTGGTCCTCCTTGGACCACGTGATCGCGGGGATTGTATTTCTGTATTGCTCTGGGAACATGCCGGCAGGGTGAATCTATCCTCCGTTGTGGGACCGTATTATCGGCCTCTGACTGTACTCAACAGGTAAGAGCCCACATTTTGGGCTTTTTGAATAGTTCCAAGAACCTTTCGCTTTAAAATCCGACAGCGCTGGGTTAGTAACCTTACGTATTTTCCTTGCAGCACTTCCCTTATCACGGAGCCATTATTTTTGCCATATCTGGTAAGCCTATCCTATGTTATCTGGCTTTAGAAAGGCACAGGGTTAATATCTATAATTACAACTCCTTCACCCCTCCATGTAGGTAGCTCCCACACCCCTAGGAAAGCGACCCCTTGGCGCCATCCCCACAGGTAAAGATCATCATTATTAAGGTCTGATGAGGTGAGGTGACGGGTCACCGATTTTTCATCGTCAAGCTGGCTAGCTCTACTCCCAGATCACACTGTGGCTTTATGGACAGTAAATAATCAGTTGCACTAATTATAATTACATAAGTGCACTTAGGCAACACGGTATTGGCATCTTAATCGTAACCACCCATGCACGAACACGTATTAGGATCATGTCATGTACCACTATTGGCCGTAAATCAGGGTTCACTCTGGTGATTTTAACATTGGCAACTGGAATATGGAAAAGGCGGTAAATATGAATAAGTGTGTATGGACAATCTTTTTCAATGCCCTAATCTATGTTATTGTTTGTTTTCTTTTCTTTCTCCTATTTGACTTTTATGTTGTATTGTTATACATGTTTTGGCAATTATTGTTCTAATTAGTATGAATTTATGTACATGTCATAAAAAAATGTGCTTGATATATCTGACATGACAGTATAAATACATTTATCCTTTTGAAACTAAAAATTGGTGTGGTTTCACTAATTACATACAAGTTGTATAGTTTAAACAATTTTGATGGTCGTATTGATTCAGCATCCATATTTTGGAAACGCAACAGTGCGTAGAGGGCAAGCGGTCCAGCTTGATTATTCTTTCATGTTTAATTTCAGTTCGAGACACCCCCTCCACAGATGTAAAAAATACTGAGTCCCCCTTACCAGCTTCAGAAACTGCTGACCCCTCCACTGTAGCAGTTAGACAAGAATACCGTAGCTGACCTTGTAATTCTTCCTTACAGCAGGGCGTTTTCTCTCTTTTACGCCGAAGGTTCACCGCGTTTACTGAGCCCCGAATAGGGGGGACCAGGCTTCGCAGCTTTCTACTACTCCTCAGCTCCAGCGCGGCAGACAAAATCCTCAACCTGGGCTCTGAGCAGACCTTCCGCTCTTGAGTCAGGAGGGGGGCGGACAGCTGCTCCCAGCACGAGGGGGAAAACACTCCTGTGATCGCCTTAAAATTTTTGTAGTCAGTCAAAGAATTTTGTAAAATTTGACCTCCAGAAGACAGCTCACAGAGGTTACACGGTTGACAGAAGAGGCAAACCTACTCGAGTTAGCAGGGGCATCTCGAGAAGCAGACATGGAAATTTCTTTAACTACAGGCTTGATCGAAGAGGCAAATCTAATCGAATCAGCAGGGGCGTCTGGGGGGTGCAGACATGGAAATTTCTCCTGCTCCTGCTCTAGTCGATACAGAGTCACTAGCGGCCTTTCCTGAGTCTCCGATGACGGCCGCGTCTTTTTTGGGAATGTTCTCTGCCCTTACTTTGGAGATAAGGAAAGGTTTTGCTGAATCTTCTGCCAACCAAGCTGAGATTAGAAAGTATTGCGAAACCTTGGACAATAAAATTGAAGGGTTCACAATAAGAACTGGGTGCTTGAAGAGACAGTAGCATCACACTCTATCTATTTGGATCAGGCGAAAATTGACATGCAGAAGCTTGCAAGGGAAGATTTGGCTCTCAGCGAGAGGATGGAAACCCTCAAAAATAATGCAAGACGGGGGAACATTCGTATCCTTAACGTACCTGAAGGATCGGAGGGGTCAGACATCAAGCAGTATATCATCGCTCTACTTAAAGACTCCCTATGTTTAAAACATTCACTTGAAGAATTGTCTGCTGACATTCAAAGAATTCATAGGGATCCCTTTAGACGAAATCCCCAGAGAACTAAACCTCGCAAAATTTTAGTCAATTTTCATACTTATGTATTGAAAGAGCAGATCCTTAATATGGCCCTGAAACAGAAGGCATTGGCTGGGAAGGGGTTTACTTTTCTCATAAGATCAGACCTCTCTAGAGTCACACTCGAAAAACAGTGGGAATTTGGGAGGCACCTGGATGCCTTTAGGAGATTAGGTGCAACAGCTCAGCTCGTGTTCCCGGTGGCTCTTGAAGTTATGCATAACAACAAGATGTTCAACATCCGGTCTGTGCAAGCTGCCGATGAATTATTAATGGAGTAGGGCAAAGGGAGTACATAAGGCATACATCTATCAGATTTCCTTAATCATATTTCCTACCTACTATTTACTTACTAAATCTTGTTGTAGGTTCTTCACCTGCCTCTTTTGGCATCATGTGGAGTTTAATATGCTCATAGTATAGGCTTCTTCTGTCTTTTTTTGCCTTTTTTTCTGCCCTTTATATCCTCTTACCAATATATAGCGGGAGGTCTATTTTGCTGGGAGTTCACGGAGGGGCACTATCTACTGGACATTGTTCCGGTTAGATGCTGCAAGGGTTTTTCACGGGGAGGAGTGAGGGGAGGGATGGGCACTTTGGGGGGGTAGGTGGAGGGGGGTGGCAAAAATATAAAAATGTCCTCAATAACCTAAATAGTAATATAAGGAATGGTAACAGGCATATTTTGAGTAAAGAAGTGATGGATGATAACGTACAACTGTCGCTTTTACCACAGTATTCTTGATCTTCCTGGATGAGGGATGACTAGCATGAGGTTTATCTCCTGGAATGTCAACGGCCTCCGCACCAAGCCCCGAGCGAACAGAAGTTTGCAATACTTGCGTGACTTGGATGTGCAGGTAGTGGTGTTGCAGGAGACCCATTTGACTCATAGTGAAATGCTCGCCCTCATCAGGAAGAATCGGTGAATTGACTTTGCCGTTTCTACCACTCAAACATCGCATATCAGGGGTGTATCGCTTACTTTTAAAAAAGGTGCTAAGGCCAGGTTGGTCTCACAAGCTGTGGATCCTTGTGGCAGATGGGCCATTGCATCAATTATTATAGCAGGGTCTCAAATTACAGTTGTGGGCTACTATGGTCCGAACCAGGACGATCCTTCAGTTCTGGAGTCGGTTTTTTCGCAGTTGCTCTCCTTCTCAGGCCCCACAATATTGGCCGGGGACTTTAACAATGTGCTGGATCCTGTCTTGGACAGATCTCCTAATAGTCGCTCCCTTGTTATGTCTAAAACTAGATCTTTCCTACTGGATGCTATGAGGCAGTATGGGTACGTGGATGTTTGGCGACGTGGATGTTTGACGACAGAGGTCTGCCCAACAACTAGGGGTCTCTTTTCGTAATTTTAAATATCATCACCAGTCAAGGATTGACTTTATCTTAATTAGTCAGAGACTTGTAGATTCTGTTAAATCCATCGACTATCTCCCGTCTCATCTTTCAGATCATTCTGCGGTTGAGATGGAATTGGGCCTCTATACTAAGAAGCCTCCCAGTATGTGGTCCTTTGATCGTTCTTTCCTTTCCAATCCTGAGGATATTCTATATTTAAAATTGGAGATCCATAATTTTTTTTATATTTAACAGCTCCGCCTCAAATTAGAATTATTTGGGACTCATCTAAGGCTACCTTGAGGGGGCTCATGACGGGCAAGGTTGCCTATCGTAGGAAGCAATACAGGGAGGAGATTTCTTCCATTGAAGCAGACATTGCCTGGATTCAACAGGACATAGACACTAACTGCACAGCTTCAGGGTCTACTTTAGATCCTCTTCAGAATCAACTGTTGTTCTTAAAAGGTAGCCTTGCTTTGGTCTTAAATCTCAGAGTCCAACAAAGATGGGAGGCCAGCAAGTTGGCACATTTCGAATATAGTGAGGGTGCTGGGAAATTACTAGCATGGAAGACCAAAGTAGATCAGGTTTGCAATAATATAGCGACTAGAACAGTAGGAAATAACATCTTTTCGTCTGATGAGGAATTCAGGAGGGTTTTCAGGGAGTTCTTCCAAAATATATATGAAGAGGATAAGGTAATTACACCCGAGTCTGTTGCAGGCTGGTTGAGTAACATTGTTCTTCCCTCTTTTTCCTCTGAGCAGTCTCAATATTTGGACAGCATTATCACGGAGGATGAGGTGAGATCAGCCATCAGGTAGGGTAAGAGGGGGAAGGCGTCCGGACCCGACGGGTTGCCGGCTGAGTTATACAGAGCCTTGGAGTCAGAAATTGTTCCCTTCCTCACTATCCTTTTCAATCAAATTCTTCTTGAAGGACTGCCACCTCTGGCGTCGTGGGACAATGCCTCTATTACCCTTATTTTAAAACCTGGTAAACCTAAGGAGGCCTGTGGATCGTATAGGCCTATTTCTATACTAAATGTGGATTATAAAATCTTCACCACAGTTTTATCTACTAGGTTGGCCTCGATTGCCCCTTTGGTTCTTCATTCCGATCAGAAGGGCTTCCTGAAAGGAAGACAACTCTATCAACTGACTTATGATTTAAGTGGCGCAATGGATATGGCAATAACCAGCAATCTCCCGTTGGCCGCTCTCACGCTGGATGCAACCAAGGCCTTCGACAGAGTTAACTGGCTGTACCTGTCGGAGGCCTTGGCCAAATTCGGCGTGGGCAAGGGGTTTCGTAGGGCGATAAGCCTGCTGTATAATAATCCATCTGCGCACCTCCTAGTCAATGGATACCTGTCGGACCCTTTCTTTATCTCTAGGGGGACCCGGCAGGGTGCCCGCTCTCCCCCTTGCTTTTCGACTTTTACATCGGACCCTTTGCGCAACAACTAAGGGAGGAGGGGACCATCAAACCCTTTTCCTATCAGGGTTGGATGAGAAAGGTAGCATTATATGCCGATGATGTGCTCATTTTGACATCAGAGGTTACCACCGCACTTCCGGCTATCTTGAGATTGGCTCATATATTCGGACAAATGTCGGGATATGAGATCAATGCAGCCAAGACTGAAATGCTGATATGGAATGATGATGTCTCTGTAACAGAGTTTCAGGCAGGCACCTCAATGCGGTACTTGGGCTTGACGATTGTGAAGGACATTAACAAACTTGTCCAGGTTAACTTATCAGCAGTTGTCAAAGAATGCCGTAAGCTTCTCCAATCGTGGTCGCATCTGCCTCTTTAATTATTCTTATTTAACACTATTCCTTTAGATTTTGATTAAACTGTTTTAGCCAAGTTTCAGTCCAATGTTTCATCTTTTATCTGGAATAACCATCTTCCAAGAATTGCATGGAAAAAGCTACGACGGCGAAGGGATAGGGGGGGCCTGGCGGCTCCAGACCTGAAAATCTATGCATGGGCCTTCCAATTATCCCATTCCCGAATGTTGCTGAAAGTGCCCTCAGCCTCTGGGGTGGGCTCAATGTTTGCAGCTATGTTGGATGGGGAAAGAGTCAATCGTTCGGGCTTTCTTTTTAAATTTGGAAATCCCAAGTTTAAAAAAAAAAAATCAAACTAAAGACTCTTCAAGGTCTCGCAAGAACATGGGCCGAGGTTATGAAATCTATAAAACAAAATTACCTCTGTGAAAAAACACAGTTGTGGGGATTACCTGAAAGCCCCGCTTGGCTTGGAGACAGTCTAGCTGTTCCTTCGAGAGAGGCAGCCCTGGAAGTTTGGGGAGACCTCTTTAATGAGGGGGATCTACTCTTGTGGGAACATCTGCAGGTCAAGATCGGCCCCAACTTTTCACGATTTAAATATCTGCAAATGGCTAGCTGGACTCAAGCTTATAAAACTTCTTCCGCCAACAGGAATAAGTTCAGACTTGGAGGATACAGTCCATTGGTATCTAACTTGGTAAACCTGGGTCCAGCTAAAAAAAAAGTATCCAAGTGGTATAATCTCATACTGGATGAGTCTGATGGCGACTTCGTTCTGCTGGAGTCGCTGTGGGGCTCTTTACTAATGGACCACAATCTACAAGATCTTTGGTTGGCTTCATTTGAACTTTTGTGGAACATTGTTAAGCCCTCTTGGTTACGCAGGAATCACATCTTTACCCTGCATAGGGCATACTATTTCCCTCTTAAGCTGTCTAAATTTTCTGACGGAGATTCAGTGTGTTGTGCTAAATGTGGGCTTGTTGCTGCATCAGATGCACATATGTTTTTTGAATGCCCTCACTTAGCCACATTTTGGGAGGAGGTTGGCAACTCCCTCACAGCATCATTGGGAACATCCGTCACTATAGATTTATCTCTTGTGATATTTGGCGTCCTAGAGGGTGTACAGAGTTCAGCCAAAAGCTTAGTATTTTATGCAATCCTGTTAGCAAGAAGGGAGATCTGCAGGAAATGGCAGGACTCTTCACCTCCTACCTTCAGAGAATGGCAAATTTCAGTCCTGCAGAACTCACGCACTGATCTGGCTAGGTCAGGCAATCCGAGCAAAAGGGCCTTTTGGCATTTATTATCATGGGTCTATTGATTTAACCAGGTTTTTTTTTTCCCCGGGTCCAATGATTTATCTCCTATGGTGCCTCTGATGCTTGCACCTTGGAACAGCCGCTACCCGGTCTTAGCCCGGTCCGATTTGGCTGTCACTTACACTAAGGTTTGCCGTAGATGGGTAAATCGTGGATCTTGTGCCTCCCTGGAATGCAGACTACAGCTGAGGGATGGATGGCCCCCCACTATGCTTGTGTCCCTTCCAGTTTATCTGATAAACTGTGACAGCTGATCTCTGTTAACTCCTTTTGGCATTAGGTCTACATGGTGGTTATGAGGCCAAAAAAAAACAAGAGACTTTAAGAAAACTTCATTTTTATTTATCTTATTGCTCTTTTTTTATGGAATATCTTCAAAGTACAAGAGTAACAGACACACACAGGCCCTCTGATTTGTATATAGACCTTCCCTCATTGTCTGTTTATTGATTCAGTTTTATTTTTATATTTTTACCTTTAAGACAAAGTTGAGAGAAAACGCACTTATGTGGAATTGCTGAACTTAATTAGACCAAATAGAAAAGTCCTAATTTGGGGAACCAAATGAAAAAACATTCCCATAACCTTTCAGAGAAGTCTGTCCTAGGTGAAGCTACAATCAGGACTTATTAGCTAAAACCATTGAATATGCATGTTTTAGACTATGTAAAATAAGTAGAAAAGCACCTCCACTTCAACATTTATGCAACTACAAAACTGTATAGTGAGAAACTCCTGAGAAGATGGTAAACCATGGAGAATTTGTTGATGTACCCATTCTTATTGCTATCTCACAAAAGTTATAATTTATTTTTGTGATCTAGAAAATGACATTTGTACAAACATTAGTATTGTCTTTAACTGGAGATCATGAGTATAACTTAAGGAATGGGAAAATGTATCCTATCTATACAGCCTGTATGAGCACTCCGGTCTCTGTGAGGAATGCCATTTTTTGGACCCCCAAAACCTGATAAAAAAGGTTTACTAATTGGAAATACTAGGTCTCTTTCCTCTCGCTATTCTTTCTCAAACTTTTTTTCTTGATCTCTCGGGTTACTCGGACTGATCTCTCTTTAATGTCTTACCTTCTGTCTGTCTCTGGGACTCCTTTTCTCAGCCCCATTCTTCTACTTTGGCTTCCATTCTTGCTGATATATGCATTTCAGTGAATGCAATTCAGAGAGGGCCTGACTGCTGCAGTTGTATTGTTTTTGATAATTGCATCAGGCCAGACTGTGTTTCATCAGATTGAGAGGATTGGCATCCTTGTGGTTGGCTACAACACCTGTGCAAGCCAGCTCATGGGATGTTGTTGGGACTAAATGTAGGCTCTAAGGATGTGCTTCCTAAGAATTATTCTGAGAAAAGCCTGAGCAAATTTTCAGTAAATGCATAATTAGGCTTCATTCTTCCCAAATAGTCTGTAATTCGTCATGGTCAAGCATTCTAACTTAATTTATGTTTTATTCTATTTTTACAGCTGACTTTGGCTTTTGTGCTCAGATCACTCCAGAGCAGAGTAAGCGGAGTACTATGGTGGGAACCCCATACTGGATGGCACCTGAAGTTGTGACGCGGAAGGCCTATGGCCCCAAGGTAGACATCTGGTCTTTGGGAATCATGGCCATCGAGATGGTGGAAGGCGAACCACCATACCTTAATGAGAACCCTCTCAGGGTAAGTGTTCCATTAGTATATGATGTCCTCCATGTGACTGATAGTCTTTTTTAAAGCATAACATGTTGATGAGTTGTATCCTTTGAATAGAGTGTTTCCAATATGCCATCAGCCTCCTACATTATGACACTTTTCAAGCAGAAATCACGTGGCAGCAAAAATGAAAATAAATACAATTCTGCTGTGCCAAATACTTTTCTGACGTCTGCTGTGGGAGTGTCTTTGATAAAGCATTTGTATTTACATTGTATTATGCCTGAAGGGAAGATTTTATTATCCTGTTTTCTTCATGATGGATGTATGAGCTATTCCTTACAGCTTGTTGATGTAAATTGTAGGTGTGATATGTAATAACATCAAACTAATGAGACTCTCCAGCCTACTATTCCAAGTTCCTTTCTTGGCCTTCCTAAATAGTTTTAAGAGATTTTTGTTTAGGGTCTGGTCTCATCATTTAGTTGTGTTTTAATCTGTAACTGATTCTCAAGTTTAATATATTTACACTAACTGAGGTCCGTGTCTCCAAGCAGTTTTATTTTTGTAAGCATACAAGAATGGAATTTTACCTAATGTCCCTGTAAGCATACTATTTTTCAACAGATTTTGTTACATATATTCCCTTTAAACTTCAGCTGCCCACTCCCAGACTTGATGTTTTTACAACATTTGGTAGCGGAGATTTTGAAAGTGCGAACATGATTTGTGAAGAAATAGCGCCATATCAGAAAAGGTGTCAATAGTTAAAAACTAAGTAATGTTTAAACTTTATTGAAACAATTTCACAGCAATGGTGCTGATACTTCTGTTTCTTTTTCTAGATGCAGCACTCACACTGCTAAAAGAAGGAAGTGGAAATATATAACACTCAAACCACATTCAGATAAAGTAACTCATGCATTATATAGCAATTCATATCTCAGCTGGTGCCCCTGCACCAGCTGATTTCCTTATCGTCCGATTCCTCTTTTAATAAATAATTTAAATTCTCCAGTTTTGGATCTTTCTGAAATTCCAATGCTTGAACAATTCCCTGTCGTCGAAGTGCGAGTCCCTTAGGACCATAGTAAAGCAGTATGTAATGGCATAATAGGCTACAGCAATGCAAAGTCAGTTTTATTGCCTATCTTTGTTCTTTTTAAAACCGGACCAAACTTGAACTATAACCAATCATGCAACAGCACCCTCTAGAACACTCCCAACAGAAGCTGAATTTCTATCACACATCGTGGTAGGATGTCTTCCTGAGCTTTGCTCAGTTCTTTCCTGTATATAGCAACTTTTTCTGCAACAATGTCGGAGACTTCTAAGAAGGGCCTCTTCAGATCCTGCAAGTCCTATGAGAAGAAAAGGCTACATGTGGATGATCCATACATTGGCTGTCTTTGTTTCCTCTGCCCTCAACATCTGGCAAAGGAGTGCAATATTTGTTGCACTTTCTCCTTAAAACCAGGGGGAAGGCTACTTCTGTGACTACTGAAGACTAAATCTAAGAAATCCACCAATTCTGAGCAGGACAGCTATTCGTCTGTGGAGACCCCACAAAAGGTCAAGATCCTCCAATGATTGGGCTTCTGAGGAGAACAGAAAGGCCTTAAAAGTACATCATAAAAAACCTGTGAGAAAGGAGAAGCTCAAACGCATTTCCACGAGGGAGGCTCCTCTCAACCTTCTATTCAGTTTGTGAAGACTGCAGACTGTAGAGATCTTCCTTCTCTGAACTGTCGAGGAAATAAAATAGTCTTGGAACACAGTCGAAACTGGGAATGACTGACGGCAGCAGTCACCAAAGTAGAGTCTACTAAGCCATCGTCCACATGAACTTCAACAAGAGCAGCCTTTAATGAACCCATTTTGACGACAAAGGTGATATCATCCACTAAGTCACTGTCGATGACCGAGTTATCCCTTACCACACCAACATCAACAGGGACTTTCGATAGCTTAACCGCCGCAGACCGCTTTAACAAGGGAATTCTTGCCAGCAACGACTGAGTTCACATTCATGTCGATGGGACCGATGACGATGATAAAAATTACCAAAATAATGAAGACTGCTCTAAGGCCTGAAGTGAACTCTTCTAGCAAGGTCTCACCTTTGCCACCAAGTCACTTATTGCACTTGGAAGAGTCGGACAGTGATGGTCCTTCAGAGATCCAGGTGAAATACCATGAGGAAGATGATGACTATGAGAAGTGTTACGTTCCCCAACCTAGACCTAAGTAGCAAAACGACCTTTTACCTAAATTTGTCCTACCTTGCTCTGTACTACTGAAGGGGCTTCAAACCACACCATTTCCCTACCATCCAAGGGCTGCGCATGCTCCACGGCTTCTGCATGGTTGATGGTGCGGCACCCATAGACATCGTGGATCGGTTAGCCAGCTGTCTGGTCAGTCCATCACCAGCAATCAACATGCTGAGGTCACACCTGACTCCCCCAGACACTCCCTTTCATCTGAGCTGTCCTGGACACAGTGCTGTTTCAGGCCTAACATTATGAGCGGGGAGTCCAGGAGGTTCAGGCTATGATACCGATGTTTCGGCCTCTATTCTGGGTTTCCATGAGACTGACTGTGGCTGCTGGGCCTCATAGCCACCTGCGTCCTGCTTGTGATACATGCTTGCTGGCATATGTGGGCGCTGGAGTGGGACCCGACGTTCCAGTGGGCGCAGCATCAGGGAAAACTCTCCGACATGTTCCTGATCTTGAGGGACCTTCTAAAGATCTGCAGTTGTGGTTAACAATTGCAATTGGGTCAAGGGCAAAACCCTCTCCCTTCCCCAACCAGTTCTCACAGTGACTGATAAGTCACTCCTGGGATGGGGCAGCCATCTGGGAGAGATGGAGATCTGAGGGCTCTGGTCTCTGGCCAAAACTGGAGTCCACATCAACCTGCTGGAACTCTGTGCGATCCAACTGGCATTGAAGGCCCTTCTACCCTCCATCAAAGTAAGGCTGGTACAAGTGTTCACGGACAACACCACATTCATGTGGTACTGCAACAAACAGGGTGGGGTGGTGTTGTTAACCCTTTGTCAAGAGGCCCTACACCTCTGGACATGTCTGGAACAGCAGGGTATATCCCTGGTGGTTCAACACCTGTCGGGCTCTCTAAATGCGAGGTCAGACTAACTTAGCTGCTGATGGCCAGTGGATCATAAATGGTGTCTCCATTTGGAGGTGGCGCAAGGTTTCTTTCAGCAGTGGGGAGATCCTAAATTAGATCGGTTTACCTCCGTGTAACACGCAATGTCAGCAGTTTTGCACGCTGGAGTTTCCATGGCGGATATCACTCAGATACTCTTTTCTGCTCAGCTGGAGCTCAGGCTTCTTGTATGCCTTTCTGCCATACTACCCAGTGTTTTCAAGAAGATCGGCAACAACCGGGCCCCAGGCATCCTTGTGGCTCTGGACTGGACTTTGGGAGCCAGGTATTCCGAGCTATTAAACATGGCCATGGATCCTGCGATCAGGCTGTCTCTTCGGGAGGATCTTATGTCGTAGCAGCACGGGAGTGTTCTCCACCCGAAACTGTCCACTCTCCACCTTTTTGCGATAAGTTTGAGCGGCAACAGTTGACAGCCTTCGACCTTCCCCCTAAAGTCTGTAATGTCATCTTGGCAGCTAGGCATCCCTCCGCCTAGTCGATGTACGCCTGCTGTTGGACATACATTGTTGCATGATGTGCCGGAAAAGACGTTGATCCCCTCTCTGCCTCCCCCCGCCTTTCCAAAGTTTTAGTATTCATTCTTTCCCTCAGCAGGGCTCTGCTTTGGGCACTGTTATTGGGTATATATTTGCTCTTTCTGCCCTTTTGCGTCAGCCTGGGCAGCCCTAATTGTTCAAGTTCCCTATTAGACATAGGTTCTTAAAAGGTCTTGCCCATCTCTTCCCTCCTTCACCATGTATTATTCCCTAGTGAGACCATAATCTGGGTTTTACCTTTTGAATGTGTGCTCCTTTCGAGTTTCTCCATAATTGTACCCTCCGGCTTCTAAAAATCAAAACAGTCTTTCTTGTGGGATTACATCTGCCTGCAGAGTGAGTGAGCTGCAGCCCTTGTCATTCAAGCCGCTTTACCTCTGTCTCTCTCTGGGCAAACTGGTGCTTCGCACGAGGGCATCCTTTTTACCGAAAGTGGTCACCCCATTCCATGTAGGCTAATCTCCCAAACTCCCAGAGGTTTACATGGACTATTGAACTCTTTCAAGCAGTATTGGGACCAAAAGGGGCTGGAAATAAACGTTAAAAAACCCAAATACATGGCTTTAGATCCGCACAAATCTCAAACGATGAACCTGGCATTGAATGGACAAAAATTAGAAGCCGTACAGTGTTTTATCTATTTAGGAGTTTCCATTGACTGCAAATTTACATGGAAAACTCAAGTAGAAAAGAGCAAACTGATGCTGTCCCAGAATGTAATTCCAATTAAACTAGTAGCACCCGCCTTGGAATTATTTAAATTCAAAACTCAGTCTGCTGCCCTATATGGGGCAGAAATTTGGGGACCTTTGTCAAAAAATCCTTTCTCAACCATTGAGAACAATTTTTTGAGAAATTTAGTGAAGATGCCTCAAGGCACCCCCCTTAGTTCCATTGATGTTGGATTTGGACATCAAGCGTACTGACCATCATGTCATATTACGGCCCTTAGCTTATTGGGTAAGGTGATGGTGTACCCCAGAAGTTGAAGACTATAGGAACAATCTAAAAGAAATAATGATTTTGGATGTGGCAAACGTTACCCCTTGGTTTAAGCACGTTTGCCACTGGTTCAAAAAAATTGGGCTGTCACAGTTTTGGGATAAACCAGAGAAAATGCCCAAGAATGCTAGACCACGTTTTGGGGCTTTTTTGCGAATAGCCTGGTAAATGAGGATAAGGGTGGGTCTTTAACTAAAAACATTTTGTCTTTCAAGGATATCCCCCTGTTCGAGATTTTTCTCGATGAGATTGAACCACCGTTAGCTAAGAGCTTATTCATGAAATTTAGGTACGGCAATCTCTTGTATAACACTACTCTGACTAGATGGGCTGTGAAGGGCAATACGGAACAAAGTGCCCCTATGTTAAGTGATATCTGTACATTGTGTGATTGGAATGCTAAGGAAGACGATCAGCATGTTTTGTTTTTCTGTCCTGCCTATGCCCAAGTGAGGAGGAAATGGATAAAACCCCTATGTAACATCCTGGGCGTAAGAACTTGTTGGGAGGCCATGAGAATAATCAAGTCCGATACTAGTAGAACTATTGTGTTTACTGTCAATAGATTCCTTCTTTCAATATATTTTATCCGTAAAAAGAATGGCTGCAAATTGTAATTGTATTTTAAGAGAACATTATGTAAACAGTAATTATGTCCTTTATTAATTTTATGAATCTTCTACCCCTCCATGAATGAATTTATACTGTGATTATTGTGTAAATTGTAACGAACCAACGTGATTTACCCCTCTTTTCTTAAAAATTGTATTGTTCTATTCATGTATCTTTTATGGCTCTAAAGTGCCGAAATAAAGATGAATTGAATTGAATGTAGGCTAATCAATCATCCCTAACTATCTTTTGAGCTCCTCCACACCCCTCTAAAGAAGAGAAGCAACTTCACCGTCTGGATCCAAAAAGAGCGTTGTTGTTCTATCTTGACTGAAGCAAACACAATGAGAAGATGGACTGAGCTCTGAAACATTTCAGACACTCACCCCCAATAAAAGATGTGGGTTGAATCCATCATTATTCTTTAGCTCAATTTGCCACCTCAGTTCGGACCCAGTTATATGCAAATCAGTCTTGACCCTGTTCCTCATGGGAACAGTCCAGCCCGAACTGCCAAGCCAGGTCTTCCCTGAACTGGAAACCAGCATCCTGGGACCTGTTTCTGGGAAACACCCTTCACCAGCCAGGCTAGCTTGAATCCAGTGGCAAAGTGAGCAAGGGACCCACGTCCTGGCATACCCAACTTGGGACGAACAAAGCAGACACAAGGAGATGATTGACTACACATAAAAGTTGCTGTTGGATGACCAACTATTCTTGTGGTACATTGGTGTGAAGAAGGGTCAGGCCGAGCAGAAGTGGACCATCTCTAGCTTGGTGATTTTAGGAAGCTGGCTCTGTATATACTATACCAAAATGAGATATACTGTGCACAGAGTCCAGTGGAACCCCAGAGGTAGGCAGAGGTAAAAGTAGATAGCACCTTACTCTCTGTTTATGGCAGTGTGGGCAAGCAGTAAGGCTGTCTCCGAGGGTAGTGTTAAGCATTCATTGTACACACTCAATCAGCAAATGATGTCACACACTCAGACCAAATTTGTTTGTATACAAATATTACGTTTATGTTCGAGGCATATGAGCTGCAGATTGTACACTGTGCATAGATCGCCACCTAGTGTTGGGCCCGGATGTTTGCAGTTTGTTGTCCAGAAACGTTCTTTGGAAGTCACGAGTTAGGTGACTCCTCCTTTGGACCACATTGCGCATGGGCATCGGCTCCATCCCCAGATTGTTTTTTTTCCGCCATCGGGCTCGCATGGGTTTCCTGTGCTTCGGTTTGGAACTGAATTTCCTTCGGTGTGCAATCCTCACCCAGTTCGACGGTATTGTTTCGATCGCGCTTCACATCGGCGCGATTCTCTACCACTTTGAAGTCTTCGATTCTGGTCGTCGACGAAGGCCTTCGGGCCTACCTAGGCCTCACTTTCTGGCTCATGGAAAGGACGCCATTCAAAAAGTGTCCTCAATGTGGGTCAAAGTTTCCCCACGCCGACCTACATGAGTTGTGCAACCTTTGCCTCTCACCGGAGCACGAGGCAAAATACTGTTCGGCGTGTGCCTCATTCCGCTCCAAGAAGACCATTCGGGACCGACAAGCTCGAAGAACTATGGCTCGCTCGTCAGCTTCGATCCTCAACGACATCTTCGAAGAGGGCGTTGACGTGCCAGAACACCACGCAGAGGAGAGTATCGGATCCTCAGATGCCGAAGACTCCGACGTCGAGGAGGTCACTCCAGCTCAACGGGTCATAAGTAAGACCATCTACCACCACCCCTTCCTCACTCCCTCAAAAAAGGCTTCGGTCACACCCTCACCTTCGGGCTCGGGTGCACACCGAGAGACTGCTTCCAATGCCCCGCCTTCGGCCCCGGCATAGAAGCCCATTAAGCCTTCAGGCGGCTCAGGCTCGAACCAGCCTATTTCCGGTGCCGACCCAGTACCGGCACCAAAGAAAAACCCATCTTCCTCTTCCACGTCGACCGATGCTTCGACACCCAAGCACACGGCGCAGAAGACTGGCACGGCTCTGCTTCCGTTCAATGAGGCCTTGAAAGATGTTTTGATGGACACCTGGTCTAGACTAGACACAGGGGTTCCTGTGGATAAAAACGTGGCCAGGCTCCACCGCCCGGCCCCGGCCGAAACTGCCTTTTTAACGAATCATCCGACCCCGGAGAGCCTGGTCTTTCAGGCCTCCACTTTCCAAAGTGCATTCCCAAACGTTCACCGGATAAGGAATCGAAGAAGCTGGAGCAGTTTTATAAAAAGTTTTCCTCTGCCAGCCTAGGGCTGCCCTCGGTCAACACCGCATGCCTCTTGGGCCGCTACTCTCACGCTGTGTGGGACACAGTGGTGCAAACTCTGCCCCAATGCCCGGAGGAGGTTTGGGCTGTACTTTCCCAAGCTGTTGCGGAAGGGAAGGATGCTGCGAAGTTAGCCATTCGCTGTGGGCTGGACACCGCAGACTCTTTGGGGAGAGCAATCTCCACGACGGTGGCCTTGCGTCGCCATGCCTGGCTGCGGTCCACTGGGTTTTCGGGAGATGTCAAGAGTTCCCTCATGGTCATGCCTTTTGATGGTACTCGCCTGTTTGGCAATAAGGCAGACTGTGCGCTGGAGTGTTTCAAGGACTCTCGGGCTACGGCCAAGTCATTGGGTCTCTCCACCACATGCCCGGCCAAGTCTACCTTTCGTTCCTTTCGTGGCCACGGAAGGGGTGCCCCTACACGTTCGTTCAGCCAGAAGCCTGCGCATATCCAACCTCTGTGCGGGCGTAGTGGCTGCTGTGGCGGCACAGGAGGCCAGCGTACGGGTCAGTCCACCTCAGCTCCCACTGCATCCGCCTCAAAGCCTTACTAGTCCGAGCTTTGGGGTGCACCCCACGCCGGTGGGCGACAGGATTCAGAATCACCTCCCCCACTGGCGTTCTGTCACTTCAGACAGGTGGGTGCTGCAAATCTTCAGAAGGGGTTACTCCCTCCCGTTCGATTCTGCCCCCGCCAGCAATGCCACCTCAGTTTCACCGCATGTCGGTGGATCACTGTGCGCTTCTCCAACAGGAAGTCACGGCCCCCTTTGCCAAGTGGGCCATCGAGCATGTTTCTGGGCCAGAAGTGGGACTTGGTTGGTATTCCTACTACTTTCTGGTTCCCAAGTAGGACAAAGGGGGCCTGAGCCTCATCTTGGACCTCAAGAACGTCAATCGCTTCCTCCGGAAGGAGAGGTACAAGATGTTGACTCTGGCTCAGGTATTGGCTGCCCTCAACCCTGGAGACTGGATGGTATCGTTGGACTTGCAGGATGCATATTTTCACATCCCCGTACTGCCGGCCCACGGGTGTTACCTGCGGTTCACGGTAGGCTATGAGCATTTTCAGTTTACCGTGCTCCCCTTTGGCCTTACCAGCTCCCCTCGGGTGTTCACGAAAGTGATTGTGGTGGTCGCAGCTCATCTGCACAGGTCACTGGTGTCAGTCTTCCCCTACCTCGACGACTGGCTGTTGAAGGTGGGCTCGCCCCAGGCAGTAGTAATCCACCTTCAGACTCCTGCCGTCCTTTTGCATTTGCTGGGGTTCTCCATCAACGTGCCGAAGTTGCACCTGAGTCCCTCTCAGAAGCTCCCCTACATCGGAGTGGTTCTGGATTCAACACAGTTTCTGGTTTATCCTCCCGAGCAGCGAGTCTGGGATATTCAGGCTATGATTCCAATCTTTCAGCCTCTACCCTGTATTTTTCAGAATGACCCTCCGGCTCCTGGGCCTGATGGCCTCCTGCATCCTACTAGTGCAACATGCCAGGTGGCATATGCGGGCTCTGCAGTGGGACCTGAAGTGGCAGTGGGCCCAGCATCAGGGCAACCTGTACGATCAGGTCCAGAACTCGGAGGGCACTGCACAACAGTTGCAGTGGTGGCTCACGAATATCAATTGGGTCAATGGCAGATCCCTCTCCCTTCCCCAACCGGAGCACACAGTGGTTACGGATGAGTCCCTCCTGGGATGGGGTGGCCACTTGGGAGAGGCGGAGATCAGAGGCCTCTGGTCTCCAGCGGAGTCCTGGCTCCATATCAATCTTTTGGAGCTTCGGGCGGTCTGACTTGCACTGAAAGCATTCCTTCCCTCTGTCCGGGGAAGTGTAGTGCAGGTGTTCACGGACAACAGCACTGCAATGTGGTATTGCAACAAACAGGGCGGGGTGGGGTCGTGGACCGTATGTCAGGAGGCTCTGCGCCTCTGGAAATGGCTGGAACATCAAGGCATTACCTTGGTGGTTCAACACCTGTCAGGTTCTCTGAACGCCAGGGAAGACAAACTCCGCCGCCGGTGCTTGATGGATCACAAATGGCGTCTGAACTCAGACGTGGTGCAAGGTCTTTCTGCATTGGGGAGAGCCTTGGTTAGATCTATTCGCCACCGAAGAGAATGCACAATGTGATCAATTCTGCGAGTTGGAATTTCCAAGGCGGCACTCGCTCGGCGACGCTTTTTGTCGCGAGTGGAGCTGCGGTCTGTTGTACGCCTTTTTGCCTATACTACCACTACCTGGGTGCTGAAGAAGATTCGGCGCGACCGGGCCCAAGGCAACCTTGTGGCTCCGGATTGGGCACAAAGATACTGGTATCCCGAGCTACTCAGCATGGCGATCGATCCCCCGATTCGACTGCCTCTTTGGGAGGATCTCCCATCAAAGCAGCAGGGGACGGTCCTCCACCCGAACCTGTCCGGCCTCCACCTCAATGCATGGAGATTGAGCGGCGACAGTTGACAGCTTTCGATCTTCCTCCCGAAGTTTGTGATGGCATTCTGGCAGCCAGGCGTCCCTCCACTAAGCACGGTATACACCTGCAGGTGGAACAAATTTGTGGCATGGTGCACGGCGAAGGCTGTGGATCCCCTTTCTGCCTCTCTTTGAGGTCCTTCTGTTCCTACTATCCTTGGCCCAGCAGGGCAGTGCTCGGGGCACTATCAAAGGTTATCTTTTGGTCATCTCTCCCTTTCTAAGGCTTCCAGATCAGCCTCCTCACTTTAAGTCCCCGATTGTTAACTGTTTCCTGAAAGGCATTACACACGTTTCCTCACGAGCTTTTCATAATGCCTCAATGGGACTTAAATCTTGTCTTGACCTATCTGATGTGCGCTCCCTTTGAGCCCCTTCATAACTGTCCTTTACGTCTTCTCACTCAAAAGACTGCTTTCCTGGTAGCTATCACCTCTGCCAGAAGATTCAGTGAGCTCCAGGCTCTTTCTTCTCTATCTCCTTTCCTTTATGTTCATCGGGTCAAGGTGGTTTTAAGGACCCATCCTTCTTTCTTGCCAAAGGTTGTCACGCCCTTCTACATCGAGCAGACCATCACTTTGCCCACCTTCTTTCCGCATCCTCATCTTTCGAAAGAGGAAGAGAGGCTCCACCGTCTGGACCCAAAACATGCGCTCTCATTCTATTTGAAGTGCACACAACAGTTCCGGGTGGATGACCAACTCTTTGTTAGCTATGTGGGCGCCACAAAAGGTTGGGGCGTGCACAAATGGACCATCTCTCGGTGGGTCGTTCTGTGCATCAAAGCATGTTACTCGTTGGCTAAGAAGGGGCCTCCGGTGGGGCTGCGTGCCCATTCTATCAGGGGGATGCCAGCCACTACTGCCTTGGGACGCGGCGTTCCCTTGCAGGACATTTGTCAGGTAGCTACGTGGGCCTCGCTGCACATGTTTACCAAGCATTACTGCCTTGACAGTCCAGTCCGGAGAGACTGCTTCTTTGGCCATTCTGTTCTCATTGACATTCTGGTGTAATCTTATTCGCAGACTCACCACCGGGGGATTGGTATTGCTGGGATATCTATTCTAAGGTACAGAATCCATCACTAACGTCTCTCTTTCAGATGCACAAGTTACTACTTGTGTAACGATATATCTGTAAGAGACATTAGTTAGTGATAGATTCCTTACCGCCCCACCCATCCTCCCCGTTCTGCGAACTGATTTCTAGGGTTAAGTTTATCCCTTTCAGGGCCCTAGTTTCATGGCACTAGTGGTCAGTTTCTTGCATGGTTCTGCGTTCCTGGCGCGGAAAGTGGTTTACAGAACTGCCGTCAGCACGCTTGGGTGGCGCCTAAGTAGTCTCTGTGACGTCATCTTGGCGCTTACGACGCCAGCGACGGACGTGGAGCCGCACAACTCCACCTACAGATGCGCAGGTGTTCTACTGAAGAAAAACTTCCCGGATCCAGTCTGACGCCTGGGGATATTCTAAGGTAAGGAGTCTATCACTAACTAATGTCTCTTACAGATATATCTTCACACAAGTATTAACTTGTGTTTTATTTAATACCTCTGTTGCACTAACAGCACTTTAGTTAGCGGCCTCCTGGTTGCGCCTTTAGCATTTCTTAATTTTTCGGGACTGTCATCCCTTGCAGCTTTATTAAGCCATATATTTTGGGTTGCAACCATGACCAAGCCTGGCCCCCATTCTTCCTGGAGTTAACATCTGTGGTGCGCTGGCATTTGGCGTTCCCTTCAGTACATCTTAGAGATTCAGAATCGACAACTATGTTGTGGGGAGACCATAGCAGACCCTTAGTTGAGGTTTTTGTTTTCTTTCCTTTTCCCTTGAATTTTATTTGATATGTATTGTTGTTTAGGTGTCATGGACCAGGGTGTGCTAAGGCCTGATAGTGCCCTTTTATGAATTGCTTTTACCATGTATTGCCAAAGACCTTTTTGATATTTAGAAAGAAACATAATTAAGAAGTCTTATGCCTGTGTTTTAAGTAGGAAAGCACATTGCACATCCAGGAATAATAGTGATATACTTATAAAGTGTAAAAAAGAAAATGGTGTGTTGCAAAAAGACGAGTAAAATCTGGATCTCCAGATGACTTTCTATCAGCCAAAATAACTGCCTCCCTGCAAAATCTGCTTGGGCCCCACATCCAAACACTGATCAACCATTCTCTCAGGGAAGGATCTGTGCCCACAGAATGGAAAAAAGCAGTGGTGAACCCAATCCGAAAGAACGCAGCAATTTCATGGACCGACCTCTCCAACCTCCGACCCATCTCCCTCCTACCTCTTCTTAGCAAAATGACCGAGAGACACGTAAACACTCACTTGTCCAAATACATCGAGGCAGCGGAGGGCCTAGATTTTTCTCAATCTGGATTTAGGCCCAATCACAGCACAGAAGCTGCCCTCCTCTCAGTGACCGATAACATCAAGATGTCACTGGATGGAGGAGACTCCATGATTCTAGTGCTGTTAGACTTATCTGCTGCCTTCGACACTGTGTCTCATGAGATACTTCTTGATCGTCTGAGGGAGATGGGAATAGAAGGTGTGGCTCTCTCCTGGTTGGAAAGCTTTCTTTCGGATCGACAACAAGAGGTAAGATTGGGCTCCCATCATTCTATCTTAAGGGAGCTCACCAAGAGAGTGCCACAGGGCTCATGCCTAAGCCCTACACTTTTCAACGTGTATGTGGCCCCCTTGGCGGACGTTGTAAGATCTTATGGGTTCACCCCTGTGTCGTATGCTGACAACACTCAGCTTTTGTTCCCCTTTAAAACCCTAACGCCCGCAATACAAAAATATTTTGCGGACGGAATGGGGGCAATATCTGACTGGATGGCCACATATCGCCTCCAGTGCAATGTAGGCAAGACTGAGGTAATGCTGTTTGGGGAGGCCACACTTTTGTGGTCCCCGGAATGGCGGCCCCCGGATTTAGGACCAACTCCAAGCCCCAAACAGATCGTTAAAAACCTCGGTGTGGGTCTAGACGAGACACTTCTGTTTATAGAGCACACAAATCAAGTAGCAGGATCCTGCTTCCGGGTCATTGGACTGCTACGACGAGTCTTCCCATTCCTATCAGATTCTTACAGGAAGACTCTCGTTCAGGCCTTGGTTATCAGTAGACTGGACTACTGTAATGGCCTGCTGATCTCAGCCAATGAGGAACAACTACAGAGATTACAGGTGGTCCAGAACACTGCCGCGAGACTAGTTCTCAACGCCCAGCCAAGGTCTGCCTCACTCCCCCCTCTTGACAAAACTCCACTGGTTGCCAATTAGACAGCGTGTAAAATTCAAAATTTGCTGCACTATTCACAGATGTCTGTTTGGCAATGGACCTAAATATTTAAAAGAAATATTCAAACCCTACATACCCAGTCGTACCCTGCACTCCAGCAGTCAGCAACAACTCCAGGTTCCAAGGATAAAAAAAGCTAGGCAGGGAGGGCGAGCCCTGTCCTACAAAGGCCCCATCCTATGGATCTCACTGCCCTCTGCCATCAAAAATACTACCAATTTCCAATCCTTCAAGAAGTCCCTGAAAACTTTTCTATTCGTCGCTGGTTAGGAACCTCTCTCCATCTTTTTCCAGCTCAGAACTAGGTCCTGGCCCCTTGGTAAAGCGTAAGCGCGGAGATACCCTTTCGGGGGTCGAATTCCAGCGCTATACAAGAATATAAATAAATAAAGTAAGAACAAATTAGAGACGGAACACGTGCTTGGTCCATGCTCCAGGGAGAAGCTAACACAATGAAGAAATACATACAGGGCTGGCGGTAGCTGGCACCGGGCGTTCTCCCAGTGGACCAATATGGTGGGGGACGGTTTTTGGCCCCTGGGGAGCCGTTTTTGTTACGATGGCCAGCAATATCGGCCCCCTGTAGCAAAACTGGCCCTAGCACACTACTTGGCCGCACCCTACCCATATGCCAAACTAATATGCCTCTTGAATCCTCATGTCATTATTCCGTATGCTGTCAAAGCGGTCTGACAACGCATACCATTACTCCGCAAGTCTTTACGACTTGCGGCGGAGGGGGGGGTGGGGGTGGGGGGCTGGATGTTGGAATAGTAAAATTCTCTATTCCAACTCCAGTCTGTGTGGACTTTAGGGAAGGTGTTGGATTTTAAATCCAACACCTTCCCCCCCCCCTCCTCTGCAAGACGTTCTAATGGCTTGCTGAGTAATGGTATGCGTTGTCACAACGCGGTCGTTGTGACAGCATGCGGGGTCACGAATGCGGGGTGAAGGTGCTTTACCATGCAAAACTATCTCTGTCCAAGTTAACAAGCCTCCACTTTAATTTTATTTTTTTCTGTGCATATCTGTACTGGGACTTAGACATATATGGTCAGCTTATCATTTTTTGAAATGCTCCCTTTTTTATGGTTATAAAAACAGGTCATATACTCAAATTTTGTGTTTTTGCCTTTATCTTCTAGTAGAGAGACACAAAAGACTTAGACTGTGTTTTATTAAGAATTGGTGTTTCCTTGTGACAGCTACTGCAATATAAAATTTGAATGGGGGCGACCTCTAAAGGAGCGAATCTGGTTACATTTATAACTGTAGTTTTTCATTATCTGAGAAGTGAGGAGTATGACAAAATTAAATCTGTTTTCCTACAGATGATCTGATTGAATTGTTGGACTAATAATTGAAGTGCAATCTGCCTGCCTTAACCCCTTACTGATTCGACCGTCTATACTTATTTTACCTTTCATGTTTAATTGACAATTATTACTAATATTGCATATTTATTGTTGGGAATGTTGTATTTTTACAGTAAACTTCTTAACTACCTACCTCATAGGATTGGTTTATCGGTGCTTGCAAGGGATTGCACTGTTGGGGATCAGATTGCTGCCTGTGCACACTGTTTGTTAGTTACTGATATATCGATGCGTACTGGGAAACAAGGGATATCTGTCAAGGTTTTGGACTTCCGGGTCCTCTTGAATAAGGTCGAACTCCAACGTCTATGTGTATGTTTAGGATATCGCTCCTTACAACTTTCTGAGATCATTTGACTAACCTCATCCACCATGTACACTAGTATATTGTCTCCACCCCCATCCTCATGCTTTTTTATGTGTGTGCTTCTCTTTGTTATGGGAGCATTTCACATTTGTAGGTATCATAGAAGTACTTGTTCAGCTCCAAACAGCTATAAAGACTAAATGTCTGGCCCACTTATTCTTTTGTTTTGTTCCAGACCTTGTGTGTCACTGCTGCTGATGGTGTGAAGGCCACAGCAGATCGTGATTTTGTTTGTCAGGTGTGATGGAGGTAACCACTTTGAATGTGGCAAAGCAGGCCTTGTGGATGGTGCTTGTGTGGGTGGGGAGTCAGTGGAGCTCTTGGAGTGAAATGGTGATCTGGTTAACCTCTCAAACCCCTGATGAGTCTTTCATTCTGTAGATTACATTCTTCAGATGGTCTTGAGGGATGCTGACTATCAGGGCACTGCTTCTGTTCAAGAAGGGTGAAACAAATGTGGTTTAAACGTATCCTTGCTTTTCTTTCTCACTGTAGGCCCTATATTTGATTGCTACAAACGGCACCCCAGAACTTCAGAATCCTGAGAAACTGTCTCCCATATTTCGTGACTTCTTGACCCGCTCTCTTGAGATGGACGTGGAGAAAAGAGGATCTGCAAAAGAACTTTTACAGGTAATATTTTCCTTCAGGTTGAGATACATTTGTTATGAGCACAATATTTTTGACACAAGGGGAAAGTAGTTGACCGTCTGGAATATAAAATTGTAGCTCTACCAAAGTGTACCTGATTCTTCCCTTATAGGGTACTCAGTCCGAGTAGATAGAGGTTGCCCTGATCCCTAAGAAAGGTGGGAATGCTTTGGAGTTTTATGCGAACTCCTCAGTCTATTTTATCACTAATTTGGGGTATCAGAACTTAATAAAATATGATCAAACGGGAAGATAGTGAAAATGAACGTTGTTGTGGCATCTTCTTAACAGACTGTCTTCGTCTCCTTGTTCATTATTTTCCTTAGCTTTTCCATTTTCCCTTATTCTGCACTCCACTCATCAGTTTTCTGTTCAACAAATACCAGCAAATGCATCTCTGCCATGATGTATTTGTTCACAACCTCACAAGATCTTTCAGAATCCACTCCATAATTTTACTACACTAGTATTGAGGTTTTAGTTAACCCCATCCATTTCAAAACAATGAGAAATAATGAAATGTGTATTAGACTAAGGGGAATTGGGGTTTCACTAATTTCAGATGCTGCAGACTTGATTTGCAAAACCAGTCACTCAGTCGAATAGATCTTGTCTTCAAGGCTGTGGATGGAGCATGCTTTATAATAAAGCAATAAATACATGTTTTGTTTTTCTTTCTCTCCTCTCTTGAACAGCACCCATTCCTGAGGTTGGCAAAGCCATTGTCTAGTTTGACTCCATTGATTCTGGCTGCCAAAGAAGCGATGAAAAGCAACCGTTAAAGATTTCCACCCAAGACCTGTCTCGCTCTTCTTGGTTCCTGATTTTATAAATAATGGTCAAGGTCACCAGGACAGAGCCAAACAAAAAACTGAATCTGTTGTCTTTGAGAAGAGAACTGCTCTCACAAGAGGGGAAGAGAAGAACAGTGACAGTGGAATTCTCTAAGTGGACTTGAATTATTTTGTATGGAACCTAGGGCATCCTGAAGGAGTTGTGGACTGACTCAACATCCTGGAACTGCTCTGGAATCGTGGCTGATCACAGTGGCAAATGAGGGTGGTTCTTTATTCCTGTCTCTTGATTAGCTTCTAACAGATTTCTACAACACCTTTATGCTCTCTTCGCTTGGGGCTCTTCTGATACTTGAATAGTGGGTTTGCTGTGATGTACACATTGGAGCCTCCCCTTTATTCACGTAAGTTAGTGTTATGTTTGTATGGGTAGAATATGCCTACACCTGCCTTATCGGGGGCAAAGAACAAAGGCTCCATGCTCTTTTTACCCATACATTTAATTTTTTTTAGTTCGGTATGGTGAATAGCGGTTGAATATATTCTTAAGTCTCCCATTCACTAAACCTTCGAATGGTAAAAAAGAAACCTTGCAATGGGTGCAACATTGTCATTTGAAGTCTAAGCTGTGCAAGACTAATTAGGAACTCTGTTTGCCTAGTTTCACTTGTAAAGGTATTTCCAGTCTTCCATGTTTGGCTTACAGTTGAAAGAATTGTGCATGAGGAAGAGTGGGTCAGGGACGTGTTTTAATTTGATAGTTCTAAAATCCTGTCTCATGCAAACCATGTTTAATTGGGTTTTAATGCTTTGAGCGTTGCTGAAAATAGTGTGTCCTTCGATTGCATATATGTGCTATGAAAGATATCCCCCTTATAGCCAAACATTGTAATTTCGGCCTCGAAATTTGCCACGTTGCTGTGTGACTCTTGCATTTTATTTTAATACTATTAGTTCAGAAATACATACATTTGGGCTGTTTTTAAATAATGTAGTATTCAATAAGCCGTGCCTTAAACACTACTCACTGGAATTCTTCAGAGTTGACTGTCCGTTGTTCTGCAACTGCTTGGTGGGGGCTGGAATCCAAGCCATCATTTTAATTCACGTTTT
This sequence comes from Lissotriton vulgaris, assembly GCF_964263255.1. NCBI lineage: Eukaryota > Metazoa > Chordata > Amphibia > Caudata > Salamandridae > Lissotriton > Lissotriton vulgaris. The sequence continues at coordinate 836,845,390 of NC_141699.1, forward strand.
ACATGTGTATATCCAATCGGAAAAAGGGAACGGTTATCAGTGTGAATCCTAATTTGAGCATGATCTAGCTGTCTACACTTAAAGGCATTGATTGAGCTTCAGAACTATGTATTCATGTTGTTATAAACAATGTGATCTAATCATGGCTATGTTTTTACATACCAATTGATTTGTGCCATAATTAAGACACTGCATATTATGTTTATTCAAAGCTGCTGTTAAACATTTGAGCTCCACGGGGGAGGGTAAGTCCGTAGAATATGCCTTTTATTTTACAAGTTCCAACAATTACTTGCTGTGACACATTGCAAAACATGCACTATTCCCAGTTCCTACATGTTCGTGTTTCATGACATTACACAATTATGTTGCCAGTTTAAATAGAAACTCTTTGAAATCAAATGCCAAATAGTTTATTAAAATTGAAAGCCACTGCCTAAACCCTTGTTTCAGCCGTGGTGGTGTCACAGCTTGGCCCGAAGGTTTCTGATTCAGAAACCCCCTTCCTGATTTACATTTAGTCTATGTATGACAGCCTTTCCTACTCTTTAGTTCTTTAGTAAGAAAGCCATCGTCTTGCTGAATGGTTCATGATTAGGAAACCTCCTTTGCTTCTCCGTTTGTGAATGCGTAACCCCAGTCCAGCAATCTGATTTATGACTGAGAACGACTCCATTTTACTTATTACTTCATCAGTGTAAGATATGAGATCAGTATTGTGAGAGCTAGTGCTTGGTCCATGGATGAGTATGCACCTAGCTTGCTAATTGATATTTTTAATGGCAGTTCACGGTCTAAAAATTTCGTTCATTTAAAGGTAGCTTAATGGAATCTGAGTCCTGAAATCTCAGATCATACAGTCCTACATGGGCAAGGCTCAAGTTGGTCTGTGCTACGTAAAGTGAAACTTTGCAGAGTTGGAGTTTGTTCATACTCAACATAGTGTTTAACACTACAATATGTATGAACACATACTACCCATGTTTTGTAGTTTGAGTAGCAGTGGCGTAGCAGAGATTTTACTGACCCAAAGAAGTTAATTCTTTTAGAAAGGCCGATTGCACTAAAAAGCCTATTCGGAGAATTGACTGACTCTTGCATAGTGAATCATAACGAGTTTAAAGTAATAAAAAAACAAAATGCTGGGATAAGTGGTAGCTGGTTAGAAAGAGTTGTAGAACTTTTTCAACAGATTGAGTTTTTTATCATCGACTTTCTGCTTGTGATTTCTGTTCTCTTTGCCTCTCCTACATCTTATCACATGCTGTAAAGCTTGGGTAGATATATTCTCTGACTATTCCATAGCTGTCTTTTATTGTTGGTTCTTAATCACCGCCCTTGTTGTTTAATTTATCCCGTTGTTTAATTTAACTGTTAATTTGCAACATTTAACTACTGAATTGGAGGTTTTTTATTTTCGTTGGGTGTTAGAAATAAAACATTTTCTTTTCCCTGTTTTGTGTTTTCCACTTCCCCTTAAGAGTAGGGTTCTGTTTCAAAAGTTGGATAGAAAATCGTAAATGAGATGTCTTACTTTTTAGGAATAGTATTTGATATGCTGCTTGTTATATAGGTTTTTGTGGAGTTTTGGGGTATTGAAAAGTATATATTTACTAATTAAAAAAGAAATCCTGGGCGGTTTAACACTTTGCACTAAAAATTAAATTTTACTATAATGATATTTGGCTTTTCACTATCCATTATGATGTTTGGCCTTCTTTTATGGACACACTCCAATATCAAGGTGTAGAAGGTAAAAGAAGCAGCCGTCAGAATCTCCTGGTAGTCTTGAAAACAATATCCTTTTCTTTGTGTGCTCTGGGTGCAGATATTGAAGGTTTGTTTTGCATCTTGTGCATGTTTTCGGCCTGGATGCACACTACAACCCCAATTTATTTGCTGCTAAGAGTACTTAATGAACTTACCATGGTGGTGAATTCTTTTATCCGTTACATTTGAAAATGTGTCTTGACTTGTGTAACATTTTATGCATGCAAAGTAATCCACATTTCATGAGAGCTTCTCTGTAATGTCTGCCTACCTGATGCCGGAAGCTACACAGACTTTATTTAATTGTAATGTTTTGTATTTAAAGGATGATTTTTCCCAGCTTTTGAAATGTAAGAATTGCACACATAATTGTCACCTGGCCTCTGTCCATTAGTTGTTTTTAGGCTTATCTATGGCTTACGATTTAGTCATAACCCTGGATCCGAAAGGCTTTTAATTGTATTGCTAAACCATTAGGGGAAGATTTAGCAATTCCTATGCAATTTACAGTTCACTTGCTTGGCGAGCTCTAATGAACTTTAAGCCTTTACTTGAAACTACATACTCAGACTTGTGATAATTGTTTCTGCATACTTTGCTAACTGATTTCAATTGCCAACACACATTCAGGATGCAATATTTGAGCACTGATATGTTCCGGTCATTCAACTTTGGTCGTTTTCTAAAATTGGCTAAAACATTTTGTTATGACTAACTGTATTAGAAGATTTCAACATAATAGGGCTATAGCTGAAAAGTTTTAGGACCGAAATGCAGGAAAAGAAAGCACGTAGTGAGTTGCTTTACTATTTGACCACTTGCTTAGATCTATTCAGTATTAATGAGAATTGGCAGGCGACATTTGTTATGGCTTTTCAGGCCTTGGAATTCTCCAACAATTATTCAAGTGTTTGAATGATCTTTGTAGTACTTGAGATGAGTCAAGGTAAGTTCCCAAGATAGCTCTTTATATATGTCTCTATTTAAATGGCAAAAATACACTAGCATTAAAAAAGTTTAGCAATGGCATTATTTACTTAAAGACCACCACAATGTTTTAAGCAACCTATCCCTTCATCTGTTGTACTAATACAAAAGCCAAAATTACATTCCTTCATGTACGATTTGATTGGGGCATTTACTCTGTCTCTTAGTGCCATGGTTCATTGCCAAATTTTTAATTTCTGACATGTTGCCTATGCTTATTTATCCACTTCCTCTCTTAGGATTAACTCTGTTATTTATTGATTGCAACTAGTTTGGGGAGGGGGGATGTTGGTGGCTGCATCATTAAAGATGGTCTACTGCCATCTTTTATCATTTGTGCCAGCTGTGAACAGCTACCAGAGATTTGATGTCTGCTTGTATCAGCCCAAAGCTGTAAACGTCTGTTGAACACCTTCCATGCAGAAGGCATTTTTATTTTTTGTTCACACCAGATTTCAATCGGTTAGCTACATAAGGTTTTTGTGCCCCACAACACTCACACTGTAACTCTTCCCCTGCATCTCTTATTAGATATATGGTGAGAGTGTTCTCTGCATTGTTCAATTCATTTTCTTAAATCTGATAGCTCTGACCACACAGATCTGCAGACCATCTGAAGCAAGATTTCTCATGCACGTCTGTTTAGATTTTTTATTTTAATAAAGTATTGTAATTTCTTACAGTGAAAATAGCGGTCTGTGGCCAGTTGTCATTTATCACATGCAATTTCACTACCACTCTACTTTACTCAGTTTGTTGGGTAAATGGTTCTGCTACTTGCGTTTCATTGTGTGGAGTTTCCCAAATTCTAGGGAAAGACATTTTCTATCATTTAGGGATTACATTGAAAGGCACAGAAAAGCAACAAACCGATCATGTGCCTTTTTTCAGAATGGCCAATTATGCGCCAAGTTATGTCTTTCTTGTTGTAATGCTGGGTTTTGCATGTTGTAGCAATAAAAAGGAGCCAGTTCAACAGTAATCTAAGTGCCTAACCCGCTCTAGGTATTAAATGCCTATGCATTTTTCAAGAGATAATTTTGTATAAAAGAACTAGGGGTTATAAGTGGAAATAAAACTTTGAATATTAAAACCAAATGCATGTGATGTGAATTTGTTGCTTCTGTCCACCTGTTTATTCAGTCATCCTACGGAACCAATTTGGCAGTTACTCAATCGTCGCATCATCAAACGACATGAACGCTGTATATAGTGTTGCTTGTGTGCTGGATCCCTGAACACTTTTTTTAATGATGTAAACTGTAAGTTTTATTAGCAAAGTCTAGAGGCTTTAAATACAGATAATTGTGGCAGACTATTTTATACTTAAAGTTCAATGCGTATGAGCTGTAGATCATATGCGTTAGCATAGATCACCATCAGGTGTTGAGCTTGGATGTTTGCACTTTGTTTTTCTTCGAAGAAGTCTTTGTATTCGCAAGATAGATAATGACTCCTTTTGGTGATAGTGTGCATGGGCATCGACTCCACCCTTAGATTGTTTTTTCGCGCCATTGGGTCGGATGTGTATTGCTGCGCTGCGCTCCGGTATCGTTCTCGAACCCCTTCGACGCGCAATCCTCTACCCTCGACTGTATTGTCTTTGATCAATCTTCCCCATTCGTCGCGTATCGTACAAACTGTGAAACCTTTGATCAGGAAACTTCGTGGCGGGCCGTCGTGCCTACCTGTGCCGATCCCGCCAGCAGTTGATGGAACGGACTCCGTTCAAACTATGTCCCGGGTGTCGTGCTAAATTTCCAGCACCAACCTGCTCGAGGTCTGCTACCAGTGCTTATCCCCGAAACACGAAGAATCATCCTGCAAAGCGTGTCGATCATTCCGATCGAAAAAGACCATCCATGATCGTCGGGCTCGACGCCACGAGATGCAACGCGGCTGCGGTTCCGTACCGGACGTCTTTGACGACAAAACGCAACAGAGTCCTGCCGCAGAAGCCGAAGAAGAAGAACTGGTCTCCGTGTCCGAAACCAACTCTGACATGGAAGAAAACCTCGGCGTCACTCCGGCTCAACGGATCGTGAGTACAGACCCCCAGTTGCCCACTCAACCTAAGGGAAAGGCTCCGGTACCACCCGCAGGCTCCGCTCGACACCGGAAAAAGTTTCAGATGCCCCGCCCTCCGGCCCGACTATGAAACACAAACACAAGCCTTCCGGCTCGAGCCAATCCCAGACCGGTGCCGAACCAACACCTTCTGCACCAAAACAGGACAAACATGGGACTCCTCCCATGTCGTCGGTACCGAGGACCTCTTCGGTACCGAAAGCCTTGAAGTCGAAACCCTCCAAGCCAATGGAGTCGTCAAAGTCAAAATCCTCGGAGCCCAAACGCAACACACTTAAAAGCTCGGAGCCGACAACCTCCGCACCGAAAAGTTCGGAGCCGAAACAAACCACTCTGAAGACTACACAGCCCAAACCGGCTAAAACTAAAGAACTTGATCCTAAACTCTCAGATCTGAACCAAAATCTTAAATGCCGAAATCCACTCAAAGGGACAGAGACTCCTTCCAAAGAACTTCCATCTGAAGAACCACCTCTGGATCCAAAACAGAAAAAAAAACTCAGTATTCATTCCAAAACTGGATACCTTATGGCTACTCTTCCCAAGAAACGGAAGTTAGACCTCCCACAAGAGGCCCCTATACCTCTTAAGCAAAAAAGAGATCTGGGTACCAACCCTTCTCCCCCTTATATACCTCCATCTCCTCCTCCTATTCCAAACATCACACCATCAAATTCACCAGACTCACAGAATGACAATTTCGATGATGGGGACCACATTGAGGACGATTATCGTCATACCTGGCAGGACACAGACTTACCACATGACACTGACCCATGGGATGATTACGATAAGGATCCAGATATACCTAATGACCTATATTGCTTAGGCCTTCCCCACTTGATGACAATATTGGCTTTGCGCAACTCATCAACAAGGCTGCACAATATCACGCGGTGGAACGAGATAGTGACCCTCTAGAAGAGGATTTTCTTGTGGAAATGTGAACACATTCTCAGAGGTCTGTTAACACTTCACCCATACTAAAAGGCATGTTAAAACATAAAAACAAGGTATTCAAGAACCATAAGGTCAGTTACCACTAGACTCTCTTGTTGTGTCTAATGCCCGCAAGAGAGCTAACTCTCAAACAACTGGTGACGCTCCTCCTCCTGATAAGGAATCCAAGCTTATCGAGGCATCGGGCAAAAGGGTAGTTCCCTGGCTGCCAACTCGTGGCGTATTGCCCTTGCTCAAGCTCTATTGGCACGTTACGACAGGGCACATTATAACGAATCATAAAAACTTATACAGCATTTGCTAGAATAACATGAGGTCAAACCGAACGACCTCATTCAGGAAGGGAAGTTTTTCACAAAAACGTCCATAAAATGCGCCCTAGATGCTGCAGGCACAGCTTTGCGTGCTATTAACACTATCACACTCCTCAGGAGACAGGCTTGGCTTCGAAGTTCTGGATTCAACCAGGAGGGACAATCCTCCATACCTAATCAGCTTTTCGATAAAGAACCTCTTTTCATGCCAACAGTGGATACTTCATTCGAAAAAATAAAGGAAGATACTGACACTGCAAGATCCATGGAGACCTACAATTACCTTCTAGCAGGGGCTCCTTTCGTCGCTCCTTCTACAGGGGAGGTTCAAAAACAATTTCATCACAAAATCCCTCCTACTCTTACAAAGGGAACAACCAACCTAGTCCCTCCAGAGGCTATTTTCGCAGAGGTTACAGAGGGAACAATAACCAGGGCAGAGGAAGAGGCAACTCTACCCGCACTTCCCCTGCCAACAAACAGTGACTCCCCCCCCCCCCCCCCCCCCCACACACCCCCCCCACACACCCCACCACCCCGACCATTCCACTCCCGTTGGGGGACATCTCTCACAGTTCCTACCTGTCTGGAAAACCATACCTCAGAGAAGTGGGTAATACAAATTATCCAAAATGGTTATTGCCTGGAACTTACCAGCACTCCACCAATAATTCTTCCCAGAGAGCGCACACTTTCACCAGAACATCTCACTTGTTAAAACAAGAGATCCTCTCTCTATTAGACAAACCTGCAATAGAACCAGTCCCCTTACATCACCATGGAACAGGAGTGTACTCTCTATACTTTTGATTCCCAAGAAGGATGGCTCTCTCAGGCCCATACTGGACCTCGGACAGCTAAACCTCTACATTCAATCGGACCACTTCCACATGGTCACCCTACAACAGGTGCTCCCATTGCTTCAGCAAGGCGACTTTCTTTCCACTCTAGATTTAAAGGATGCCTATTTTTATATTCCCATTCATCCGGCTCACAGGAAATATCTCAGGTACTTTGTGGACGGACAACACTACCAATTGAAAGTCCTCCCATTTGGGGTCACTACAGCACCAAGAGTATTCACCAAGTGCCTAGCAGTAGTAGCAGCTCATTTAAGACGACCACACATTCACGTCTTCCCTTACTTGCACGAGTGGCTAATAAAAGCCAAGTCAACACAGTTGCCTACAGCCCACTCAGAAAACAGTTCAACTACTTCACGATTTGGGATTCACTGTGAACCTCACCAAGTTCCATCTGCAACCCCCAACACGCAAGCGTCTCTAAGAGCTATAATAAACACCCGAAAGGCTCTAGCGTACCCAACTCAGTCAGAATACGCAACATGCAAACACTAATATCACAATTTCAACCGCAACACTCACTACCCGCCCGAGTGTTTATGCAGTTGATCGGAAAGATGGTGTCTTGCTTTCTAATTGTTCCTTATGCAAGACTCCAAATGCGTCCCCTACAGGAATGCTTAGCACGTCAGTGGAACCAGGCTTAAGGTCATTTAAACGATCTGGTGTTGGTGGACGGCTGCACTCCTCGCTCTTTGCAGTGATGGAATACACAAAATCTTTCCAAAGGGCGGCCATTCATCGATCCGTTTCCACCGATAGTGCTTACAGCAGACACATCCCTCACTGGTTGGGGAGCTCATCTTCAGACACATACCATTCAGTGCATGTGGACTCTACAACAAAAACAGCTCCACATAAACCATCTGGAGCTGCTTGCAATTTTTCTAGCAGTGCAAGCTTTTCAGACACATCTAGTAGGCATTGCTGCCCTAGTTCGTACAGGCAACATGACAGCAATGTACTACATAAAAAAACAGGGAGGGACACACTTTACAACTTTCACGCCTAGCTGAAAGCCTTTGGAGTTGGGCCATTCCTCAAAACATATACCACCTTGCACAACATCTCCCAGGAGTAGACAGTCAGATTGCATATCTACTCGTCAAAGACCACAGAACCACGAATAGGAACTACATCCCCAAGTACTCCTCCCATTCTTCCACCTGTGGGGCTACCCAGAAATAGATCTGGTCGCCATACACCACAACTCAAAATGCCCAAACTTTGCATCCAGGTAGCCACATCCATTGTCCAAAGGTAATGCGCTATGGATGAATTGGTCAGGAAAATTTGCTTATGCTTTTCCACCTCTCCCGCAAATTCCATTAGTGGTTCAGAAGCTCACTCAACAATCCCTCACGGTGATCCTAGTTGCTCCCACATGGGCTCAACATCCATGGTTCACAACCCTGTTGGAACTATCAATAGTTCCTCATCAAAAGCTACACCTCTTCTCCAAGCTTCTCACTCCGAACCATTGAGAGATGAGGCATCCAGATCCCAGTCAACTCAACCTTGCGATCTGGTACCTGAAGTCGTAGAATTTGGCTTCCTTAACCTCCGATCAGACTGCATGAACGTCATTAACCACTTAACCGCTGCGGTTTAACGCAGTGGGCGGGCCGCGGCGGCCAACGGACGTGCGCAGCACTACGAAGGTAGTGCGCACGACGGCCATTGGCCGACGGAAGCACGCAAGGGGTTAAAGAGGCTAGAAGTCCTATCACACAAGCATGCTATGCAGCAAAATGGAAACGATTTGCAATTTATTGTACTAGAAATCAAATCAATCAGTTAGATGCCTCAACTCAAAACATCATTTGCTAACTGATACATCTACAACGTTCTAACTTAGCATATACGTCTATACAATTACACCTTGCTACTAGATCGGCTTACCTTCAAAACAGACAACACTTGTCTTTGTTTCGAGTACCCGCTATCAAAGCCTTTATGGAAGGACTCAAAAGAATCATTTCTTCTAGAATTCCACCTTCTCCCATGTGGAATCTTAATACAGTCCTTACAATACTCATGGGCCCACCATTTGAGCCTATTCACAGATACGAAGTACAATTTCTAACCTGGAAAGTAGCCTTCCTTATAGCTACAAAATCTCTTAGGCGAGTTGGTGAGCTCCAGGCACTAACCATACAAGAACCATTTTTACAAATTCACCAAAGTAAAGTGGTTCTTAGGACTAACCCCAATTTTTTTAACCAAAGTCATTTCTGCTTTTTATCTCAACCAGTCCGTTGACTTACGAGTCTTCTTTCCTCAACCCTACTCAGTAACAGAAGGTGCTCTTCACACATTAGATGTAAAAAGAGCAATACTTCATTACACTGAAAGAACCAAACCTTTTAGGAAGACAAAACATCTCTTTGTTGCCTTCTCCCCACCACATAAAGGCAACCCCATTTCAAAAGCAGGTATTGCTCGCTGGATAGTCAAGTCCATACTGATGTGCTACCTCAAAGCTAAACGCACCTTACCAGTTCCCCCTAAAGCACATCCTACAACCAAAATAGGGGCTTCCGTGGCATTCTTAGGGAACCTACCCTTAGAGGACATTTGCAAAGCTGCAACATGGTCTACGCCACACACATTCACAAAGCACTATTGTGTAGATGTGTTAGCAAGACAACAAGCTAGTGTGGGCCAGGCTGTTTTAAGAACACTATTTCAGACCACTGTAACAGATGCAGGTTACAAGAAAAGTCTGACAAAACCCTGTGTATTAAATGGTCAACATGATTTGACCCTAGGATTGAGTGTTTGTCACAGTATAGTCAATAAAGGTTCGAGGTAAACTCTTAAAAGAGACAGGGGTATCTATGCAATGATTCTAAGCTTCATGATTTTCAAGGGCACAGGAAGAAACGAATAAAACTAAAATGTCTTGTAAAAATATATAGACAAATTTATTGGGTACCTCCCATACAGGGTTACACTCTAAAATTAAAAACGTTAAAAACAATAAAAACAGTGCTTTTACAATTTGCAAATACCATAAAATACATAATCACAAGAAGTCAAAAAGACAAAGGTCGATGCGGCGTTTCGGTGATTGCTACAATAATTTTCACCTTCTTCAGGACGTTTTTTTGACTAGGGTTACACCAAAATTTTGTGTACCTTTAGATCAAAGATTTCGATGTTGCCAAGACGCTCTATGAAAATAATGCCTTGTTCCTATAAGCTTCCGTTATAAAATTGGAGCAGGACCTTCAAATATTTGCTTATTCCTTTTCAATTGGTACAGAGGAGCCACCGATGCTTGATACTATTGCGGCATTTCTCTGATTCCTTTTCTCAATTGGAATCAAAGAGGAAGCAATTTATTTCTCCATTCAGAACCCTCTTCAATCGGTTGCTCTAGGGGTGACTTGTTAGGAGATTTTTTCTCTCTGGGTTTAAAGTTACGGCCTCCTTGCTCCTCTGCTACCGGGTTCCCATCGAAAATCATGAAGCTTAGAATCATTGCATAGATACCCCTATCTCCTTTAAGAGTTTACCTCGAACCTTTATTGACTATACTGTGACAAACACTCAATCCTAGGGTCAAATCATGTTGACCATTTAATACACAGGGTTTTGTCAGACTTTTCTTGTTCACTCCCCTCCCTGTTACTGAACCAGGGGAACCTTCCAACCTATTTTCCAGACAGATGCAGGTTAGCCACCTCTTGGGGAAGAACTGCTATATAGTTAATGCTAACCCACAAGATCTACAGCTCATATGCCTTGAACTTAAAATGCTACGTATCCAGTATGCATCTGTTCTTGGCATGTACAGCTGTAGATTCATATGCACCCATCCACCTCCCCGGGTACCTTTATCTGTTGCAGTATTATCTTACTTAGATACACTATACATGGACATCACTTTCTACTCTTATTAACTCCATCATCACCCTTATAGCAAAACAATCTAAGGATGGAGTCAATGCCCATGCGCACTATCACCAAAAGGAGGAGTTATCCACCTCGTGACTACAAAGACTTCTTCGAAGAAAAACAAAAAGTGCAAACATCTGAGCCCAACACCAGTTGGCTATCTATGCTAACGCATGTGAATCTACAGCTGCATATGCCAAGAACAGATGCATATTGGGTATGTAGCATTTCCCTTTCCAAATCTAGCATGATGTGCTTTGAAAAAGTGAAACAAACCTAAAGAATAATACGTGGAGCACTACGTTTGACCTTGCTGCATAACTGATGAAGTGATGGCATCTATTTCTCATGGCCAATTTCTCTGATTTAACGTATGAGAAACATACGTTTTTTGCTTTAGCAGTGCCACATTCTACAGCTTTTCCTGACTTTGTGGACTTGCACCGCCTACAGACGTAACTCAATTGCGTCTCGTACAGAAGTAACTCAATTGCGTGATTAGAAACCTGCTTGATGTCTCTCCAAAAATCAAGATTGTTTCAGATAGATTTTCATGACTCAGAAAATAAACAAACGTTATATGATGCTTCATATTACCTGATGTAAATTTTCAATTCACTCCAGCCCTAAACAGTGTTTCTTCAGGTCTCTTTTCAAACTGGGCTCTTTGTTAAGGTAAGCTCTCTACTTGGCTGTATATGTCTCCTCTGTATCAGTTAATTGCTGCATGATCTTGTCCATAAACAAGCAAACTGCATACTTAACCTACGTCTAATAATCAATTTCCATTAATTCTCCTGAGATTAGTTGTTCACTGACAAAACTGGGCCTTGCTGAGGGTGGGGCATGTGACTGCACCAGAGCAGTTTGAGTGAGTGGGAGCTGCCACAGTAGATAGATTATCCATTAAACTACTATGTTGACACCCCTCTTCCGTAACGAAAGAAGTTACTGCAGAGCACCACCATGACTGAGTGCTATGAAAGAAGTACTGCCGTAAGAATTTCATACCTGCTGCGCTTCCCTCCTTTGCCAGGTGTATGCTGCTTATTGTGACTAGTACATAAAGGGAGTCACTGTTCCTTGTAGAGTAAGAAAGCGGAAGAGACTTTTGTTGTGTTCCACTCTAACTGTGGGGGACAGTGTGTCCTCATCTTCATGCCCTTACACACCCCAAAGGATGTCATGCTTCATCATTTGGGCTTTGCTCCTCGCCGGGCTGGCGCTGCCAGGCCCTACGGGTCCCCCGAAGGGTCTCTTTATCGGAGATCTTTTGATTAGAAGCCGCTTGGGTGCGTGGGTGTAAGTGGCAGTGAAGTCTAAAGTGGTGTGTTAAAAAATGACGAGGGAGAGTGGGTACTATTTATTAGGGTGATCCCTCTCTCATTGTTAAAACTAAGTGTGTTGTGCTGCTCTAGGGGATATTATGTCCCTCTGTAGCAGATATATGTCCCTTATAAACATGTAGGTGCCTTCAGAAGGAGATCCAAAGCGATTCTTCAGGACCAAAGTGAGTTCAATTTTAGTACCAGTGGTGGCCTGATCTAACTAGTGCCTCTAATTCTGTAGAAGGGAATAGCGTTTCTGAAAAGAGAAAAAGTATAGGACAAAAGTATACTAACGTTAGTATCTTTATTAGGTAGTTTATATTGTCCTGGTCAACCGTTAGAGGGCCTGGTGCGCATTACTCTTAGCATGAGTATTATCGCTATAGGTTGGCATAGGTGCATGTATAATAATGATCAATGGTTAGATTGTGCCAGTGTACTTATTTATATATACATTTACTTTCTCGTTCATACAGTCCCCCTAGGTAGAATATCCAGGTTGGTGTGATTCTATGAAAAGAGGCTCATTCATCAGGTGATTATATGAGCCATGGTTATCGAGATAGATAGTACCGCGAAGTAGGCCCCACCATTGATGGCAAACCTTGAGACACTGTTGTATAGATTATTACAAAGCACAACATGTTACTCGCCCCTTGATAATCAAATCAGGACCTCATGAGATCAGTGAGGGCACTAGGGAACTGTGGAATAAGAGAAAGCAAAATCAATAGTGTTAAGAGGCTTCAATGTATCCTGCTGTTGAAGGCACTAATGTTTGATAAGAAACAAAGCTGCATTGTTTTGAGAACTGAGAGAACTCGAACTTAATAGCTGTTATGCATAGTCCAGGGACGATCCCTGTGTACTTCATAAAGTCAGACCTTCCTTGCATTATTGGGAGGTTTTGCACACTAAAAGATAAAAAGGTAGTACATGTATTGGTGAGGCTTCATTTTTTTTTTAAACCATTTTTTTTTACAGGCCAAGTGCTTTTTTTAAAGAAAGAAACTAGAAAGAAGTTTCCTCGCACATTGAAAGGGTGTTACCTTTTCACGTTACTCACGTTCTCCCGTCGTAGCAGGGCTGATCCACCTGGGTGCCGCTCCTTGTCTCCGCCGGTAATGGGAAGATGGCCCCTCTCCCTTATATAGCAGAGGTGTGTTGTCAATTAGTGAGTTAATTGCACGTTGACGGGAGAGTGTTACGTGCCATCTTGTAGTGGGGTGTTCGTTTAGGCTAGTTTTTGATACTTTCTGTTATCAAGCTTTTGGTTTACAGCGGGTGTCCTATAATGAATTTACATGATTTCCAAATGTGATGGATGGTGCTTAGGTGGTAAAGACTTAATGTAGAACTAAGCAAATGGGTTTATTTTGACCATGGGTGCCATCTTTGAGTGGTGTCATTGATGTATTATCTGTCACTATAAGATGTAAATAGGGAAGCCCCATTTCTAACGTACATGGTTTCTCAAATAAAGTGTCTCAGATGGACTGTATTATGAAAAAGCGACGTGTTTGTGTGTTATATAGTTTAGACATACATTTTGTAACTTTGCAGAATTAGGTCATTAGGCTACACTACCCCAATCCATGCTATATCGTCGTTTGGACCCTGGGTGTTTGTTCCTAGATGGTAGACCCATCTTTGATCTTTTTCAAATAGTGTCCTATAGACCATATAGGATTGGACTCTGTCCAGGTCATTTGATCTGGTGTATGTCCTATTTCGATGTAATGTCTGCTCATTTTAGTGGTGTTTTTCTTGCACCATATATTGCTTCTGTGTTAGTTCACTCTCGTCCTCACTGCTCTGGTTATCATTCCTATATAAAGGAGGTTGCAAGGACATTTTACCATGTACACAGTACACACAGTTTTTAGTTTTGCAGTTTGTATGTTTCTTCTGTGTCCATTCCTGGTTGTTTAGTTGCAGGGTTGTGGTGGGTGTAGTTAGGGGACAAATATTGCAGGTTTTGCATGGGCAATGTCTTTTGACTTTTGGGAGGTCCGATAGTGTCCTTTGATTGTCCAGTTGTTTACCCTGTGATTTTGTGTGCACGACCATGTCTTTAATATTCTGTGTACGTCTGAAGGCGGATATTGGGCTCTCCAGTTGCATTCTTCCTGCATGTAGGATGTTCCAGTGTTTTAGTGGGATTTTCTTTACTTGGTTTGATAGTGGTGTGTAGGTTGTTAAACATGTAATTGCCTCATTCTTTGGTTTTTCAAGAGTTTCTGGAAGTGCTTCCCGGTGATTGTTGCATGTGCGTTTCTGCGCATTCGTTGATTTTCCGCGGGTAGTTCTTCTGTTCCAGGTTGTTTCCAAGTTCTGCAGCTTGTGTTTCATAATCTGTGGTATTGCTGCTGTTTCTTCTGAGCCTCAGAAATTGTCCAAATGGAAGATTCTGTCTTAAGGCTTTTGTGTGATGATTGTCGTAGGTTAGTAAACTGTTTTGGTCTGTAGGTTTTTTGTATGTTTTGGTGAGAAGTTTTCCATTTTGTAGGATGATTAATAGGTATAGAAAGGGATTTCTTCACTCGAGGCGGTTAGTGTAAATTTTAAGAAAGGATCCTGTTTGTTAATCCAGGTGTGGAATTCTGTGCAGCAGCGTTTTGTGCCTGTCCACAACATGAGTATGTTGTCTATATAACGTTTCCACTCTTTTATTTCTGGTTTGAAGGGTTTGGAAGCTGGTAGGATGTGTTCTGCTTCAAAATGGGCCATGTATAGGCGTGCTAGACTCTTGCTAGTTCCGTGGATTTGTTGGTAGTGTTGATCTTTGAACTTGAAGTTATTCTTTAGGGCTAGTTCTGCACATTCCAGAATACAATTTATTAGCTGTGGTGTACCTGAATCGTGATTCCTTATAGTTAAACTACTCTCAGTGTAGCTTCCTGTGGGATGTTGGTATTTAACGCTTCCATGTCGAGGGTTACTAGTAGGGTGATTTCCTCTCATCCCCTTATGTGCTCAATTACATTTATGGTTTCTTTTGTGTCTTTAAGGTAAGACAGTGTTGCTTGTACTAATGGTCGTAGGAAATGGTCACAGTATTGGCTGAGTGGTTCAAGGATAGAGTTGATCCCAGACACTATTGATCTTCCTGGCGGGGGCATGATGTTGTGGATTTTTGGGAAAATGTAGAAGTATGGGGTCATCGGTTTTGAGTTCACTAGAAATTCTGCTTTATTTTTGCTAATCCATCCATTTGTTTGTGCTTCAATTACTGAGATGGTGATTCTTCTTTTGAAGGAATCTGTGGCTATTTTTGTATAGTATCTGTTGTCTGACATACATTGTTGTAGTAGTCCGTGTTAAGAATGATGATGGCCCCGCCTTTGTCTGCAGCTTTTATTGTAATCGTCTTATCACTGTCGGGGTCTTTAAGGGCTTTCCTCTCTTGTAGGCAGGTTATGAACTTTTTTAGGTCTCGCGACCTATCGATGTGCGCAAGCGCATCGAGCGGAGCGAGAATTCAAGTGGCGAAAACATCTTCAAACCAAAGGGCTTTCAGCCCCGCGGTTTTCATGCAGTTCGCGTGTACATGCTCGCGCATCGCATGCAAGCCCAGCCCAGCCTCTCGCATTCCCAGGCTCTCCCGCCCCCATCCGGCATCAGGCTTCTCCTCCCCTAGCAGCACTCCTCCCACACCAGCAACTCCCCCTCCCACACCAGCACCTCCCCTCTCTCTCACCGCAAACACTGCCTTGCCCTAGCAGCACTCCTCCCACACCAGCACCTCCCCCCTCCCACACCACACCAGCACCTCCCCTCTCTCTCCCCGCAAACACAGCCTTGCCCTAACAGCACTCCTCCCACACCAGCACCTCCCCCTCCCACACCAGCACATCCCCTCTCTCTCCCCGCAAACTATTACCTCTCCGTGTTCTCTTTTCGACTCCCAGGTGCCACCGCAGCCTAAAGAATTGCATAATTGTGGTCACAGTTCTGGATCATAATTCCCATCTGTGTTGTACAGGTCTAGCATCCTCCCCTCACCCATGGCCCCACTTGTTCTATCATTGCCATACATTACTTACTGTAGGGGGAATCTGTTGCTGTCCTCCGCACACTACTGGTATTAGAGCTCTGGTAGAAAATGGATTAATAAGTACGAACCGCCTGAGATCACACTGTGCCCTAGACCCAGAGTCGCCAGTTGAAGGCGGTTGATTTTTATTAAAATGTCTACCCTTTTGTGCAGTGTTGTCACTTTAAATACAGCTTATTTTGTCCACTTGTTTAGCTCTTTTCTGCATGCGCGGCTCAAAGCACATTGAAAAAAAATACAGTAGATTAACTTGAGCTTCCACACAGTAAGCCGCCCTGCTCTTCAAGCTTCGCTGCCAAGAATAACTATACCAGTCTATTCACCCAGGAGCCCCAAAATGCACGTTGTGCAGGAACAAACCAGCTTTGTAACCAGGCTGTAGTCGGGCCAACAAATCCCATTGTAAATAGCTTTGTCATGCGCCTTGTAAAAGGGCCGTTCCGAGTCGGAATGATCCCTCCTGTACGGTTTAACTGGCATCGCGTTTCTGTCTCACGAAAACTAGCCGTAGGCGAGGAGGGGGGCGGTGCCCACCCCATCACCTTCTGTCTGCTATCAAGCCTGCTATCCGTCGGACTCGGACATTTACAACCTGTGCTGAAGGGCCATAAAACACCCCACTCCACTTCAAAGCGGGCACAAGGGATTCTTCAGAGTTGAAGGCCATCCCCCACCCACAGTTTTTTTTTGGGTTCCTTTTCAACACGTAAAAACAAATACTGAAGAGGTCCGAATCACATCAGCTACTTCATTTCATGCTTATTTTGTTAATTTACTTGTTGTATTTTTTATGTCGAGCATACATGGCCCAAGCGCATTAGAGTCCTTTACATGAGCACAAGTTTATATTGAACTTTTTTGGAGGCATGGGAGGTTAAGTGATTGGCCCAGAATCACAAGCTGTTGAACCGAGGCCAGTATTCGAACCTGCGCTGCCATTGAGAAAGCCGGCAACTCGGACCACTAGGCTACATCTCCTTAATGGTGGCCTCCAACTAAGACAATTAGCATAGTTAAGGGTCGATGGCTCATGGTTACACAAATTAAAAGAAACTTTCATGGGGACATGAATAATTACTGATAGCAAATGACCCAAGTAAACGGCCCACTCTCTACCTCTCAATATTTACCTGCCTCTACAATTTAAACACCAGAGCCCAAGACTGGCTAAGAGCACCAGTCTGATTACTGATGCACGACACCAAAACACTTCTCCACAGACCACACTGCAAATACAACCTCTTTCCTCCCAAGCAGTTTCTCGCTGTGTAGCATGCTCCTCTCCATCTATGTGCTTCAGCGTCTCACAAGTGGTATGAAGCGCTATACAACTCGAATATAAACACAAATAGGTAATTAACTTTCTTTGGCGTCTCCGAAATATTTTTTTTCAGATTTAAGGCACTAATTAAAATCATCAAACATGTAAAACAAAAAAAAGTAAACAAATGCCCCATTCAAGAAACACTTCTGAGGACACCTACTTACCAATAACAAACAAGCACTGGCCTTGCCAATAGGTCTCGCAGTAGGAAAGTTTAAGCTATTGCTTTTGTAAATTACATTTTATATTTATATATCGTTATTGGCATTGTCAATAACAATATATAAATATAAAATGTCATTTACAAAACCAATAGCTCAAACTTTCCTACTGCGAGACCTATTGGCAACGCCAGTGCTTGTTTGGGTTGTAAGCGGTTTGTCTCGTAGTACCACCTTTTCATAGGTCAGTATCTCAGTGCTAGTCATTGCTGTGGTGGCCGTGAATTTTGATGGGTAACATAGGCCTGTGTCTGTCGTGGTCGTGTCCGTCTTTTTCGTGTCCTGCTCCTGGAAGAAGGATCTCAGACATAAATTCCGGAAGAAGGTGTGTAATTCACCGGTGAATCTAAACGGGTCCTCTCTGGGAGTGGGGACAAAGCCTAGTCCTCTCTGTAGGACTGATTCTTCTGATGGTGTTAGGGTCCTGTTAGACAGGTTAACCACTAATTTTTCTTGGTTTGGCTACTTGTCCTGCGTTGTTCCTCGTCCTCCGACTAGTGTACTTTTCTTTGTTTGTTTTTTCGCCTGCATCTTCCTCTGTCCCTGTTCCAAAAAGGAGGGCATTGTTGTTGATAAAATGGGTAAGGTGGTGGTGGTCCATGGTAGCCAGGTTACCATGGTGGTGGTGCTACTGGGTAGCCAGGCATTGGGCAATTAAACATCGGTGGAGTTGGTAAGATTCCTGGACCGCCTTGGTTGTTCTTTCAGCTTCCAATACTGGAATTGCTACTTGATCTCTTTGATCTGATGGAGGTAGTTGATTCATCGTCAGAGGAGTGGTCGGTGAAGGTTGTCACGTAAACCTCCTTCGTGTAAGGATATGTCTTGTCTCTCTCAAAGCTCTTGATATCTTTTTGTAGTTTCGTTATTTTCTTCTGTGGAAGGTATTGTTTATGATCATTCATTTCTGAGTTGATCTTGGCAAGTCGTGTTTTCCATACTATATGCTGATTGTTGTCATCAATGCATTTTCTGCTATAGTTATCTTTATTATCAGTGTCTCCGATAGGCGTTTGGCGGTATTGATTATGAGTACAAGCAGGTCGCGTGTGCACCTCCAGGCTATTTGGCTCCAGTTTTTTCTGAAAATGATATCTTCTAAGAAGATTTGTGGTGCTGAAGTTGTGGGGTACATCTAGGCGACGGAACAACATAGCCGCTCCTAAAAAACAGCAAGTTAAAATAGCAATGCATGGAGCTATTATGATAGAGTATTTGCTGGCCACTATTGCACCCAATGGCCTCATTGTCAATCAATCAATCAATCACGGCATTTTTAAAGCGCGCTACTCACCCAGGAGGGTCTCAAGGCGCTGGGAGGGGGGGGAGGGTATGTTACTGCTCGAACAGCCAGGTCTTGAGCTGTTTCCTGAAGGATAGATGGTTCTGGGTTCGCCGAAGGTGGGTGGGGAGGGAGTTCCAGGTCTTGGCTGCCAGGTAGGAGAAGGATCTTCCTCCGGCGGTGGCTCTGCGGATGCGTGGTACGGTGGCGAGGGCGAGGCTGGTTGATCGTTGCTGCGGGTGGGCTTGTAGAAGGTCATGCGGTCGTTGAGGTACTTGGGGGGGCCCAGGTCGTGGAGGGCCTTGTGTGCGTGGGTCAGGAGTCTGAACATGATTCTCTTGCTGACGGGGAGCCAGTGCAGGTCTCTCAGGTGTCTGGTGATGTGGCTGTGTCAGGGGATGTCCAGGATGAGTCGTGCGGCGGCGTTCTGGATGCGCTGGAGTCTTTTTTGAAGTTTGGCTGTAGTTCCGGCGTAGAGGGCGTTCCCGTAGTCCAGTCGGCTGGTGACGAGTGCCTGGGTGACGGTCTTCCTGGTTCCGATGGGATCCATCTGAAGATCTTGCGGAGCATGCGCAGGGTGTTGAAGCACGAAGATGAGACTGCGTTGACTTGTCTGGTCATCGACAGGGAGGAGTCCAGGATGAAGCACAGGTTGCGTGCGTGGTCCGTTGGCTTGGGAGCGGTGCCCAGGGCTGGGGGCCACCAGGAGTCGTCCCAGGCGGAGGGTGATGATCCCAGGATGAGGACTTCCGTCTTGTCTGAGTTCAGTTTGAGGCGGCTGCTCCTCATCCAGTCGGCGACGTCTTTCATCCCTTCATGTAGGTTGGCTCTGGCGGTGGTGGGGTCGTTGGTGAGGGAGAGGATCAGCTGGGTGTCGTCGGCATAGGAGATGATGTTGAGGTCATGTTGGCGTGCGATGGCTGCGAGGGGGCTCATGTAGACATTGAAGAGGGTTGGGCTGAGAGAAGATCCTTGTGGTACGCCGCAGATGACTTCGGTGGCCTCGGATCTGAACGGGGGGAGGCGGACTCTCTGGGTTCTTCCGGCGAGGAACGAGATGATCCACTCCAGTGCTTTCTCTCAGATTCCGATGTTGCTGAGGCGCTTCACTAGGGTGTGGTGGCAGACTGTGTCGAACGCCGCAGAGAGGTCCAAGAGGATGGCCGCTGTTTCCCTGTTGTCGATCAGGGTTCTGATATCGTCGGTGGCTGCGATTAGGGCGGTCTCGGTGCTGTGGTTGGCCCGAAACCCGGACTGCGAGGGGTCGAGGGATCCATTCGTCCAGAGCAGTGTTCTTCAATCTGTGTGGCGCGCCCCCCTGGGGCGGCGCGACACCTTCCCATGGGGGGGGGCGCACTCCACTACAATCTGACCTTTGTTCCGTCCTCCGTGCAAATGTCCCAGGAGGGGGTTAATTCACAGGTGACAGCTTCAACTGCAGTATGAGGCAAGGAGTCTCCTCTGCTAAAAACGAAAGCAAACAAACACACGCTTTCGGTTTTAGCAGAGGAGACCCCTTGCCTCCCACTGCAGCTGAAGCATTTCAGCGCTGTGAATTAACCCCCTCCTGGGAGAGTTAGCTCTTCCCAGAAGGAAGACAAAGTTTCCAGAGTTCGAGTCTCGGCATTGAAGATGAACATCCTGTGATTCTGGTCAAATCACTTAATCTCCCAGTGCCTAACAAAGAAAATGAATATGTCCCCTTCCTAGCAAAGAAAATGAATATGTCCTCATGTAATGCAACTTGTGCTATGTAAAGCACTCTGATACCTGATTCAGGCCAAGTTTGCGCTATATAAAACTCAGTTAAAAAAAAAAAAGTGGTCTCTGGCCCAGGGCCCCAGCCTTTCAAAGGGGGTGGGAGTGTGTGTGTGTGGGTGGGGGTAGGGGGGTGGGGGTGGGGTGAGGTGAAAGAGCCAGCACTATTCTAGAGTCTTACCCTCATGACCATGAATCATTTAAAAACACAATGTTGTAAATAGCGTTTTTCAATTATTCATTTTCAATGTGTATAAGTCTATTACAGACCTTTTGCAGACAAAATGTGTTTATGCGTCATGCGACATCCATAAAAAAAGTGTATTTTAGATCAATACAAGACCTCACATATGAGAAATAGAAGGGTGTGACAGATTATTTGCAGTAATATTAGTGAACTGCTGTTGTGTTACATACTGAAAACACACATCACTATCTCTGAATATCCGATGTACACACATTTAGTATTTGACCAAAGAAGGCATGAAAGAGCTGAGACTAGATCATAAAATCAAAGCTGATCTTAACAGGGACCCCGAAAATACATTTGGCCCACAGGCCACAAAATCCTTAAAACGTCCCTGAAAGTTTCTTTTAAAATTACACAGGCAGGCGCGCAAAATGCCAGCCAGCCATGTGTTGTTTAAACAGCTTGCAAATTGCTAAATATAGTTATAAATAAGTATGTATTCATTTGTAATGGTAACGAGCTCCAGGTCCCCCTTCTTTTTGTCGATTCATTTGTAATGTGACTTTTTTATCTTTGCTCCCTTTTATTATCAGTCATTGATCATTCAGACAGCCCTAGAAAACAATTAAAAGTTATTTCTATTTATATTTACTGTTCAAAGTATGCACGGACAAGTGCTGAAAATACAGCTTTAGGTGACTGCTTATTTTCATACCATCTGTGACATCAAAATAATGAGCTGGTAACCCTAATCATAAGACTGGAAGTTTGTTGAGGGAGCAGCACATTATTTTTTTCCTCCACCCTGATCACTGCCATAATATCAATAGTTTAACACTTTTGAAACCCTACGCTGCCTTATATAACATGCTGAGTTACTTCAAGTGCCTGGGAATGCACCTTGCATTCAGACCACTCACTCCTCATTCTCGCCCTTCACTTTCACTCTCACCCAGCACTCACACTGATCACCATGCACTCACACCATTCACCCGCTCACCCTGCACTACACTGATCACCATGTTCTCACACCATTCACCCACTTACCCCCCACTCACAGTGATCACTCTGCACTCAAAATGCACTTGCGCTTTTCACCCTGTACCTCAACCTGCAGTCACACAAGCACACTAGTCAACCTGCACTTGTAACACTTCACTCACCTGTCCCCCTCACTGTTCAATCTGCAATCTCACTCCAATAAGCCCCCCACTAACCATACATTCATTTGTCCCACTCTGCGCTAACATGCGCACCCAAATTTATATGGTCGCCTCACTCACCCCTGTACACAAGTATGGGCATGTCGTGCCCAATTAAGGTTTTCGTCCTAAATTACAAAAGGAGACATCTAAATGCATTACAATCCAGCCTTCCAGGGGCCCCTTGATAGAGACACTTCTGTTTTTGCCCTGATGGACTGGAATAATTCCTAAACCGATTCTTGCAAATACCGTTTTGTTTAATTTCTTTTTAATGTAATTGATGTGAGGGAGTCTATTACTATTTGTAGAGAAATGTGTTTGTTTTATGCAACAACCATAAAAAAGGTAACCATAAAAAAGTTAGATCCAAGCGGTACCTCACGTATGAGAAATTGGAGGATATCAGATATTATTCACTGTAAAATTAGTGGGCCGCTGCTTTGTTACAACAGTGAAAACGCATCACTATCTCTGATTATTAGCTGTAAACTATTTTAGAATTTTGACTACAGTGCCTGTGCACCGTTAGTATCCTGGCTAAATATGGTATGGCAGAGCTGAAAATAAATCATTTCTACTCAAACCTGTACTGAACAGGGGCCCCCAAAATAGTTTTGGCCCAGGGCACCCAAAATCCCTAACATGTCCCTGCCATCACAGAGTCTGTCAGACAACATTACTCTGAAGTAAACTAGACAAAATTGTTAATTTATTATTAGTTCTATTTTTTTAAACATAAGCCTGACGTGTCCAAACCCCCACTGCTTCAAGCAAACAACTTATCGTACCACTAAGGAATTCTCAATGAGGGGTTTGTTCAGCGCCTTCTCTGTGGACTTTCAACTGTCTTCGGATCCATAACTGGTTGGTGGACAATTATCCCATTATAATGCTGCTTAAAATGTTTATTAATGATATTTAGAGAAGATTTGTTTCTCGTGTACCAGCTCTGAGCTAGGGAGTTCTCAAAACATCTGACAACACGGTCTCCCCTTACAGTCCCTGTCTTGGCTGAAAATGTCTGCAGAATATTCTGCTTTGGGCGAAGCTGCTATCAAAACTCTCTTGCCTTTCAGCTCGTACTATGTATGTGAGATTGGGTTCTCAGCCCTTGCGGTATTAAAGACTAAGTTCGTTCAAGCCTGGATGTGGAGCACAACCTGAGGATGGCAGTAGCAAAAATCCATCCACAGATTGACCGTCTCTGAAAAACAGGCAAACCGGTCACATTTATGTTGGTGGTGTTATTATCAATCCATATGTAAAACAAAGCATCCTCATCAAAACAATTTGCACACATTTTATCTTGAAAAGTGGTGTTTTGAGCTGTGTAATAAGCCTCTGTCATTTTACCACACCCACCCACTCACAAACCTGCAGTTTACTAAACAATCTTATTGTATTGAATGTTATCCGCTGAATATGCCCGGAATGTGCGCGTGGCGGTCGAGTCCAGAAATTTCTGTCAGGTGGTGGGGGGGGCCCAACATCTTAAAAAAATCAGCTGGGGGGGCTTAACCTACAAAAGTTTGAAGACCTCTGGTCTAGAGGAAGGCGGCCAGCTGTCTGTTGACGGTCTTCTCGATGACTTTGGCCTGAAAGGGAAGGAGCGAGATGGGACGGTAGTTCTTGAGGTCGGTGGGGTCTGCCGTTGGTTTCTTCAGGAGGGCGGTAAGCTCGGTGTGCTTCCAGCTCTCCGGGAAGGTGGCGGTGAGGAAGGAGGATTTGATGGTGTCCCGGAGATGGGTTGCGATGATGGCGTCTGCTTTGTTGAAGACGTGGTGTGGGCAGGGGTCTGTTGGTGATCCGGAGTGGATGGAGTTCATCGTGCGGGTGGTGTCTTCGGTGTTGATCGGGGTCCAGTTGCAGAGGGTGGTGGTTGTTGGCGTTGGTTCGGCGGTAGGGTGCGTGGTCTGTGCGTCGAAGCTGTTGTGTATGCCTGCGATCTTGCTGTGGAAGAACGAGGCAAGTGAGTCGCAGAGGTCTTGCGAGGTAGTGATGTCGCTGTTTCCGGCGCTGGGGTTGGAGAACTCTTTGACGATACTGAAGAGTTCCTTGCTGTCGTGGGCGTTGTTGTCCAGTCGTTCTTTGAGTGCCGACTTCTTGATGGCGCTGATCAGCTGGTGGTGTTTGTGGGTGGCGTGCTTGAGGGCGGTCCTGTTGTCTGTGGTCTGGTCGAGCCGCCAGGCTTTCTCGAGGGTGCGGCAGTTCTTCTTGGATTCCTTGAGTTCGTTGGTGAACCAGGGGGTTTTCTTGCTGCCGGTTCTACTGGGAGGGTTCTTTAGTGGTGCGAGGTCGTCGGCGCAGGCGGTCAGCCACTCAGCGAGGTTGCTGGCTGCTTCGTTTGGGTCCGCTGTGATGGTGGGTGTGTTCTGGCTGAGGGAGGCAGTGAGCTGCTTGGCGGTGACCTTGCTCCAGCTCCGGCGAGGAACCTGTTGCGGGTGGGTCAAAGTTTTCCTGAAGCTAAAGTGGACGCAGCTGTGGTCGGTCCAGTGGAGTCCGGTTGCGTGGCTGAAGAAGATGTGCTTGCTGGATGAGAAGACTGGGTCAAGCGTGTGGCCGGCGTAGTGGGTGGGAGTTTTCACCAGTTGCTTGAGTCCGAGGTTGGCGAGGTTGTCCAGCAGGGCGGTGGTGTTTGTCGTCGTTTTCCAGGTGGAAGTTGAGGTCCCCTAGGAGGATGTAGTCGGCGGAGGGCAGGTCATGCGGGCTGATGAAGTCTGCGATGTCTTCGCTGGATTGTGTGCGTGGTCCCTGTGGTCTGTAGACGAGGGTGCCTCGGAGGGTGGTCTTGGGGTCAGTGTGTATCTGGAAGTGTAGGTGTTCGGCGGCAGTGAAGGTTTCGTCGGCGTTAGTCGAGATGCGGATGGTGTTCTTGTGTACGATGGCGATGCCTCCTCCCGTCTGGTTGATGCGGTCCTTCCGGGTGATCTTGTATCCGTCCGGGATGGCTATGGCAATGTCGGGCGCTGAGGAGGCGTTCATCCAGGTTTCGGTGAGGAAGGCGACGTCCGGTGCTGTCGCGTCGAGCAGGTCCCAGAGTTCCACGGCGTGCCTGTGGACGGAGCGGGTGTTCAGCAGGATGCACTTCAGGTGGTTGCTGCTGGTGCTCGACTTGGCGGGGGTGGTGCAGGTCCGGAGACAGGTGAATCGGCAGGCTTGGCAGGCGAAGGGTCCGTGGGTGCGTCTCAGGGTGGCTCGGTAGCAGGCAGGGTTCCGGCCGGCATTGAGTGCGATGAGGGTGGCGGGGTCGTAGGTCCGTCAGGTGGTCTTGCATCAGCGGGGGCCAGGGGTCATGGCGCTGGGCGCGGTCCAGGTGCGGACGGGCTTGCCTTTGGCGCACAATCGGCGTGTCCGCTGCGCATCCGTGCGGTCGCCATTTAGGGCTAAGTGGGAGGGAGGAGCAGCTGGGAGGCGGGAGCAGGGAGGACACAGAACAAAAGGGGGCGTGGCCGCGTGAACGGCGGCGGGGAACGGGGCGGGCAAGGCACGGGGAAAACAACCACGTTTCTATAATAAGGCTAAAGAAATACAACAATACCTACAATAAGGCAAAAGAGATACAAAAATACCACAATTTACAGTGACAATACGGCGTAGCTTTAGCACCACAAATATGCATTGAAGACAACAATCTGCATATCTGCATGAAAAACACGACTTGCCGAGATCAACTCAGAAGTGAATGATCATAAAGAATATCTTCTACAGAAGAAAATAACGAAACTACAAAAAGATGTCAAGAACTTTAAGAGAAGATATTTCCTTACACAAAGGAGGATTACGTGACAAACTTCACAGATCTCTCATCTGACAATGGATCAACTACCTCCGCCAGATCAAAGAGATCAAGCAGCAATTCCAGCGCTGGAAGAACAATCAAGGCGGTCCAGGAATCTTACCAACTCCACTGATGTTTAATTAGCTAATGCCAGGCTACCCAGTAGCACCACCACCATGGTATTTTGGCTACCATGGACCACCGCCACCTCACCCGTTTTACCAACAGCAACAACGCCCTCATTTGTGGAACAAGTACAATGGTCGGAGGATGAGGAACAATGCAGGACTAGGAGCCAAACCAAGAAAAATTAGGTGTTAACCTGTCTGAAAGGAACTTAACACCAATAGTAGAATCTGTCCTACAGAGAGGACTAGGCTTTGTCCCAACTCCCAGATAGGATCCATTTAGACTCACTGGTGAATTACACGCCGCCTTCCAAAAATTACGTCGGAGATCCTTCTTCCAGATGCTGGACACCGACAAGACGACCACGACAGCCACAGACCTACGTAATCCATCAAAATTCACGCACACCACAGCAATGACTAGCACTGAGAGACACTTATGAAAAGGCGTTACTACAAGACATAAACTGCTTACAACCAAAAAAAGTTTATAATAACCTGCCCACAAGAGAGAGGAAAGCCCTTCAAGACCTCAACAGTGATTAGACGATTACAATAAAACCTGTACACAAAGGCGGAGCCATCATCATTCTTAACATTGACGGCTACAACAATGAATGCAACAGACAACTGGCAGACAACAGATACTATCAAAAAATAGACACAGATCCCCTCACAAGAAGAATCACCATAGCAATAATCGAAGCAGAAACAAATGGATGGATTAGCAATAATACAGCAGAATTCCTAGTGAGCTCAAAACAGACAACCCCATACTTCTACATTTTGCCAAAAACCCACAACCTCATGCTTCCACCAGGAAGACCAATAGTGTCTGGGATTAACTCTATCCTTGAACCACTCGGCCAATACTGTGACCATTAGTACAATCAACACAGTCTTACCTCAAAGACACAAAAGAAACCATCAACCTAATCGACCACATAAGGGGACCGGAGGAAATCGCCCTACTAGTAACCCTCCACGTGGAAGCATTATATACCAACATCCCACAAGAAGCTGCACTGAGAGTAGTTGAAGAAAGTCTAAGGAATAACGATTTGGCTGCATCACAACCATTAAATTGTATCCTGGAATGTGCACACCTAGCCCTAAAGAATAACTTCAAGTTCCAAGATCAAAACTACCAACAAATCCACAGAACTTGAATGGGTAGCACTTTCGCGCCGAGTCTAGCATGCCTATACATAACCCATTTTGAGGCAGAACACATCCTTCCAGCTTCCAACCCCTTCAAACCAGAAATAAGAGTTGAAACGGTATATAGACAACATACTTGTGTTGTGGACAGGTACAAAACATCGCTGCACGTACTTCCACGCCTGGATTAACTAACAGAATCTCTTCTTAAAATTTACACTGATCGACTCGAGTGAAGAGATCCCCTTTCTAGACCTATTAATCATCCTACAAAATGGAAAACCTCTCACTAAAACATACAAAAAAACCTACATGCTGAAACAGTTTACTAACCTATGACAGTCATCACACAATAGACTTAAGACAGAATCTTCCATTTGGACAATTTCTGAGGCTCTGAAGAAACTGTAGCAATACCACGGATTATGAAACACAAGCTGCAGAACTAGGCAACACTCTGGAACCGAGGAACTACCCGCTGAAAGCCGTAAGAATGCGCAGAAACGCTCACACAACAATCACTGGGAACCCTACTAGAAACTCTTGAAAAACCAAAGAATGAGACAATTACATGTGTAACAACCTACACACCACTATCAAACCAAGTAAAGAAAATCCTACTAAAACACTGGAACATCCTACACACAGGAGAATGCAACTGAAGCGCCCAAGATTCGCCTTTAGTTGTACACAGAATACTAAAGACATGGTCGTGCACACAAGACCACAGGGTAAACAACTGGACAATCAAAGGACACTATGGGACCTCCCAAAAGTCAAAGGGCATTACCCATGTGGAACCTGCAATATTTGCCCCCTAACTACACACACCACAACCCTGCAACTAAACAACTAGGAATGGACACAGAAGAAACATACAAACTGTAATCCTAAAAACTGTGTGCACATGGTAAAATGTCCTTGCAATCTCCTTTATATAGGAATGACAACCAGAGCAGTGTGGACGAGAGTGAACGAACACAGAAGCAATATACGGTGCAAGAAAAACACCACTAAAATGAGCAGACATTTCATCGAAACAGGACATACACCAGATCAAATGACTTGGACAGTCATAGAGTCCAATCCTTTATGGTTTAATAGGACACTATTTCAAAAAGAACAAAGATGGGTCTACCGCCTAAGGACAAACACCAATGGTCTAAACAACGATATACCATGGATTGAGGTAGTGTAGCCTAATGACCTAATTCTGCAAACAAAGTTACAAAATTGATGTGTAAACTATAGAGAAACACGAACACACACGTCCCTTTTTCATAATACAGTCCATCTCGCACACTCTATTTGAAAAACCATGTATGTTAAATATTGGAAATGGGGCTTCACTATTCACATCTTAAAGTGACAGATAATACATCATGATACAACTCAAAGATGGCGCCCGTGGTCAAAGTAAACCAATTTGCTTAGTCCTACATTAAGTCTTTACCACCTAACCACCATCCGTCACATTTAGAAATAATGCAAGTTCATTATAGGACACCCGCTGTAAACCAAAAGCTTGATATCGGAAAGTATCAAAAACTAGCCTACAGGAACACCCCAATACAAGATGGCCCCCAACACACTCTCCCATCAACGTGCAATTAACTCACTAATTGACAACACACCTCCGCTATATAAGTGAGAGGGGCCTTCTTCCC
Organism: Lissotriton vulgaris; assembly: GCF_964263255.1. Taxonomy (NCBI): domain Eukaryota; kingdom Metazoa; phylum Chordata; class Amphibia; order Caudata; family Salamandridae; genus Lissotriton; species Lissotriton vulgaris. The sequence continues at coordinate 836,874,374 of NC_141699.1, forward strand.
ATTACCAGCGGAGGCCGGGAGAGGCACGCAGATGGATCGGCCCTGCTACTACAGGAGAACCGTGAGTAGCGTGAAAAGGGAAAACCCTTTCAATGTGCAAGGAAACGTCTTCCTGTTTTAAAAAAAAAAATGTAAAGCACTTAGCCTGTAAAAATGTTTTTTTTTTTTTTTAAATGAAGCCTCACAAATACATGTACTACCATTTTATCTTTGGTGTGGAAAACCTTCAAATAATGCAAGAAAGGTCTGACTTTATGCAGTACACTGGGATTGTCCCTGGACTATGCATAACAACCATTAAGTTTGAGATCTCTCAGATCTCAAAACAATGCAGCTTTTTTTCTTAACATCAAACCTTAGTGCCTGCAACAGCAGAATACAATGAAGCCTCTTAACACTATTGATTTTGCTTTCTCTTATCCCACAGTTCCAGAGTGCCCTCACTGATCTCATGAGGTCCTGACATTAATATTAAGGGGTGAGAAGCCGGATGTGTTTTTTAATAATCTATACAACAGTGTCTCAAGGTTTGCCATCAATGGTGGGGCCTACTTTACGGCATTATCTACCTAGATAGCCATAGCTCGTATACTTACCTAATGGATGAGCCTCTTTTCATAGAATCACACCAACCTGGATACTCTGCCTAGGGGGACTGTATGAACGAGAAAGTAAACTTATAGATAAAGAACTACACTTGCACAATCTAATCATTGATCTTATACCCGTCTATGTATGTCTGTCACTACGCTAAAAAATTGTTTTAATTATTCAAATCACTGTTATAATACATTCACCTATGCCAACCTATAGCGATAATTCTCACGCTAAGAGTAATACGCACAAGGCCCTCCAATGGTTGACCCGGACAATATAACCTACCTAGTAAAGATACTAACGTTAGTATACTTCTGTCCTATACTTTTTTCTTTTCAGAAACGCTACTCTCTTTCAGAATTAGGGGCACTAGTAAGTTCAGGCCACCACTGATACTAAAATTGAACTCCCTTTGGTCCTGAAGAAGCGCTTTGGATCTCCCTCTGAGGCTACATACAGCGCTAAAGATGTTGACTGTTGTATAGGTTCATTAGGGACATATATCCAGCTACAGAGGGATATAATATCCCCTAGAGCCACACCACACACTTTGTTTTAACAATGACAGATGGATCATCCTAATAAACAGTATCCACTCTCCCTCCAGGCATTTTTTAACACACCACTTTAGACTTCACTGCCACTTACACCCACCACCCAAACAGCTTCTCATAACGGACGCCGGTCGAGCAGTAATTCTCATACTGGTCGACCTGTGCGCCGCATTCGACACAATCTCACACCAGATTCTTCTAGATAAACTGCACTTAATTTCTTGTAGCTAAACACAGGAAAAACGGAAATCATGCTCTTCAAAGATGCAGTCACTAGCTGGTTTCCCAGCTGGTGGCCGGAAGAACTTGGCTCAGCACCTTCACCTATACCAGTGGTGAAAAACTTACGAGTCCTTATAGACAACAAGCTGAATCTGGATGACCATATAGCAGCAACCAAACGAGCTTGCTTTCATGCCCTCAGCCTGCTGCGTAGTCTTCCACTTTCTCCCCTCTTCAACTTGTAAGACCTCAATGCACGCACTAGTACTCAGCGGCTTGTATTTCAGCAATGCTTTGCTGATCTCCGCCAAGGATTCTGCCTTACAGAGTCTACAGGTGGTGCAGAATACAGCGGCCCATTTAGTAACCAGTGCCCCTTACCGCACCCCCTCTATTCCCCTACTGCGTAAACTCTACTGGCTACCATTCCGTAAAAGAATTCACTTCAAAGTCTGCTGCATAGTTTTTGAAGGCCTAAACCAGTTAGGTCCGACCTCTCTGGCCTATAAACTGATTAAATACACTCCTTCGCGCACCCTTCCCTCAGAAGGGAAAGGCCTTCTTGTCATTCCCCGCATCAGACAAACCAGATTGGGAGGCAAATCATTCTCTTATCTTGGTCCCACACTCTGGAATCAACTACCCCTGGATATCCGCCTTTCCAACAACTACTTAGTTTTCAGGAAAAAAACTAAAAACTCTGCTGTTCTAAAAATACAGTCTCTGCTACCTCTTTAGCCCGCAGGGCGGATATACCCCATCTGGGGTGATTCAGGCGCTTTACAAATGACATAAATTAATCAAATAAATAAAAAGATCTCCGATAAAGAGACCCTTCGGGGGACCCGTAGGGCATGGCAGCGCCGGCCCGACGAGGAGCAAAGCCCAAATGTTGAAGCATGACATCCTTCGGGGTGTGTGAAGGCATTAAGATGAGAACACGCTGTCCCCCACAGGTAGAGTAGCACACAACAAAAGTCTCTTCCTCTTTCTTCCTCTACAGGGAACTGTGACTCCCTTTATGTACTAGTCACTTCTCTGGAGCAAGGGTCACTGGACCTAATAATCAGCTCCCAGTGTCCCCCCACTCTATAAATTGGAGTATGCTGCTAGTTGCCTGTGGCTCCCTTGTTCCATTGTTTTTGTTGTTGTTTTTTAAAAAACATTTTTATTGTTATTGCGTTTTCTTTCACATCCATATGAACAATAAACAATAAACCTCTCCATCTGAAGTTATGTTGTACATAGCACACCTTACGGCATTCACAGCAAATACATCACAGCTTAGAAACTTACAATACACAATAAAACAGGTGTCACTACTCTCATATCATCCCTCCCATAGCCAACATCCTTTAGCCATATCCATAGTCCTTCCTATGCGGCCCTTCCTATGTTCACGGGCTTGCTTCAGGGGTTGAGGCAGTTTGTGGAGGCTCTCATATATTCCCCTGGAATTCATTCCACTTTCCCCATATTCTGGACCACTTTTTGGGACACCCCCTGCCCACCACACAGAGTCTCAAACGTCGAGTCTCCCAGAGGTGGGGTTGCTTGTGTCAGTACTGCTTCCCAGCCCAGCACTCTTTGTGCTGTGTGCCATATTTTAATCGTGTGTGCCGTCGGTCCTGTGAGTGTGTTTTGTCTTATTTGTGTAAAGGGCTTTCATCAGATGATCTAAGGATAGGAGACCTCTATCTATTCTGAATGCCGGTTCATCCTGCGGGATGTGCAGCCACTGGTTTATCACCACTAGTTGTAAGGCCCAATAGTATAATTTAACATTTGGTAATGCGATTTCCCCCATCGTACCAGCTACGTACTAATTTATGTTGTGCTATGCGGGCCTGTTTGCCGTCCCACAGCAGTGTAGAAACTTTGGCTTCAATTGCTTTAAAGTAAGAGGGGGGGACTGGAAATGGGGTATTCTGAAAGGCGTAGAGGAACCTAGGCAACGCCAGCATTTTGAAGAGTGCCGCCCTCCGCAGTAACGTCAACGGAAGGGATCTCCAGTGTTTGACATCCACCCGGAATTTTGCCAGCACCCTCATCAGGTTTTCCTCTATAAAACGTTTCCTGCGGGATAACATATATACCTAAATATTTTAATCCACTGGTCGCGATTTGTAACTCAAAACCTCGTGGGAGCCTTGGAGTAGGACCATGCAACACATAGAGCAGTGATTTTGTCCAATTGATAGTGTATCCTGACACTGTCCTGTATGCTGTAAAAATGTCCAGCAAGAACTCCAGGGATCTTGCCGGGGATGTTAAGTATATTAACACGTCATCTGCGTAAAGCGAAATCCGGTCTTCCCAGTCCGCCTCCCATTTCATCCCACGGATCGACAAATCCTGCCTCATCCATGCCGCAAGTGGTTCCAGTATTAGTGCGAAGAGGAGCGGAGACAGCGGACAACCCGGTCTCATCCCCCTCCCCAAAGTAAACTCTCGAGATATACGTCCATTTGCTACCACTTGTGCTAGGGGTGCTGTGTATAATGATTTGATCCACTCGCAGAACTTTGGGCCGAAGCCCATCTTTCGGAGTACTGCAAATAGAAACGGCCATTCCACAAGGTCAAACGCCATTGTAGCGTCTAATGAGAGAATGGCCGCATCTTCTTGGATCGTTGGTGTACGAGCCAATACTCCATGTAGGCGTCTTAAATTAAGGGAGATGTTGCGTCCCGGCATAAATCCAGACTGATCTGGTTAAATCAGTGTCTTACGGTGTGGCTGCAGTCGGAGTCCCAATGCTTTGGCCATTATCTTGGCTTCTGCGTTTCTTAGGGAAATTGGGCGGTAGGAAGAGCTAGTCATTGCGGGTTTACCTGGTTTGTGTATTGCCACAATTGTGGCCAATCTTTGGTCTTTGGGTAACATCCCCTGCTCTAGGCTTTCATTGTACATATTGAGTAGATGGGGCGTGATCTTTCCTGCCACTTTTTTGTATAGTTCTACCAGCAAACCATTAGGCCCCATTGCCTTCCCCGTGTGAAGCACTGTCAGCGCCACCCCTAATTCCTCGTCCGTAAATGCTTCCAGATCTTGCATAACCTCCAGTGGTAGTGAAGGCATTTTTATATCTCGGAGGAACTGTATGTTTTCCTCCATTGTGGCTGTGGCGCGCGGCGTATAAACCTTTTCATAATATGTTGCCAGCTCCTCTACTATGAGTTGGAGATCAGTCGTTGTAGTGCCGTCATCTAACGTCAGTTGGGCAATCCATCTATTCGCCTTCTTCCTTCTTTCCAACCCTGCAAGCATTCTCCCAGTCTTATCACCCAATTCATACAGCCTATCTAGGGTATCGGAGTGTCTGGTTTTTGCAGTTTCCCACCCATAAGCCCTAAATTCTTGGGTTGTGGTATCAGTAGGATTTGCGGCATGTGCAACCTCTGCACTCTGCACTGCTTCTTCTAGGGTGTCTAGGTTCTTCCTATGTTCTTGTTTGTGTCTGCTAATGACTGAGATGGCTTGACCCCTAATTACTAACTTGTATGCCTTCCATAAAATCCCCGGCGATACCACTGACTGTGCGTTCTCAGTAAAGTACTGTTCAGTGAATTTCACGAGGGCATTGGCAATCTTAGGGTCCTTCAGATAACCCGGGTAGAGCAGGAAAATTATTTTCCTGCCAGGAATCTGTGCAGTGTATATGAATTGTATTGGTGAGTGGTCTGAGATGCCTCTTGGTAAGTGTACCACTTCGCTTACCCTTTCCGGGGTTATCGCTAGAGTCAGTATATAGTCTATTCGGGAAAGACTGTTGTGTACTCCGGAGTGAAAGGGGGAATGGTGTTCGTTAGGGTGTTTAACCCTCCAGATGTCAGTCAGTCCCATTGCGTCTAAGAATTCACTCAGGGCCTGATTGGACCTATTTATGTCTCTGGGCGGTCTTAGGTCCTTAGTAGCATCTATTACTGCGTTAAAATCCCCGCCTATGATCAGTTCCCCCTCAGGAAGGTCCAGTAGGCACCTCCCAAGATCCTGAAAGGCTGTCTGATGAAGCGCCGGGGGGACATACACCGAGACCATGTTGTACCATGTTGAACTCCACGTGGGCTACCATTTTGAACCCCCAACGGTCCAGCGCTTTACAGGCCGTGCCCACTAAATGTGACTCCTGGAGTAACGCTACTGTGGAGCCCTTCCGTTTTAGATATTGAAGAACCAACCCCCTTTTGATCTTGTGCCCCAGTCCATTCACGTTCCACAATATAACGGACAGGGGAGGGCCTAGTGATTGTGGCGGCTGAGAGCTGGCATCCGGATGTTCACATCTTGGCATAATTTGTGATATGTGGTCACAGTGCTGTTGGTGTTATTGGTAGTGTCAGAGCAAAGGTGTATGCCGTTTGCATGAAAACATTGTACAGTTGTTATCAACTTTCTTAGGAGAGATACTTTAACAAGAAAAACATAACGTAACCAGTCCAGTCCCCTGATTCCCTTGACCCGTACCCCCCACCCTGCCTGGCGGTTCTAAAACTGCCTGCCCCCCAACTGAGCAGAGTGCTTAAATTCCCAAACAAACCACATCACTCGTGGGGGAGAGTCTTCTGTGATCAGAACAAAGCCCTCCCATCACAAACTGTCGGTTCAGTATTTACCCCATCTGTTAGATCCTACCTGTGGGGGCCCGACCCCCCGATCAAGGTTCGTGGAATCTAATGTCCATGACGCAGTCCATTTGTGATCAATGTTTCATCTCGTGCACCAGTATTCAAGAAAGGGTCCTCTTCCGAGATATAGGTGCCCTACAGTAGTTCATTAGCTGTTGCTGTCTGTGTTGCGTTTGTCCTGTAGGTGTCCATGGTCTCAACCTTGTGATGATACACCTCCTCTTTGTGTTCTGTCCTCATTCTTCTCAGCGAGTAGCGTGTGTGTTCTCCCTGTTCTTGGTCTCTCTGGCTGGTCTCCATCCCTCTAGCCAGTCTTGTGCCTCTCCCGACGTTTCGAAGAACAATGTCTTTCCTTCAGATCAACTCTGAGCTTCGCTGGGAAAAGCATAGAGTACTTCAGTTCCCTGACACGCAGTTCTTTCTTAACCTCTGTGAAACTACGTCTTTGTTGTGTGAAGGCTGCTGTATAGTCAGGATAGAAGGTGACTTCCGAGTTATCAACCTTTATTTGCGGTGCGATGCGTGTGGCCTGCAGGATTGCGTCCCGATCTCAAAAGTTTAAAATTCGCGCCAATATCGGCTGCGGTGGTGCTCCCGGACATGGTTTGCCTCACGGTACACTGTGCGCTCTTTCTACTGAAAAATAATTGGAGAGCCCCCGTGGCTGTAGTTGATTTTGGATCAGATCTTCTACAAAAAGATCTAGGGCTGGTCCACCTGCATTTTCCGGCACACCTACGAGGCGCACCTTATTTCGCCGGGAGCGGCCTTCTTGGTCATCAAGTTTGGCCGTCATCATTTTGTTGTCCTCTTCTAGCCTCTGCACTTGTTGCTGCAGTGTTGCTGTGTCTGTCGAGAGCCCCACCATGGTCTTCTCAACCTCAACCAGTCGGTCCGACATTTTAGCGAAGTATTAGGGAGTCATCCGTGGAGATCGTGCCCATCGAGGACTGCATTGTTTGTAGGGCCGCAATCACATCTTGGAGGGTCACCTCCTCTGTGACCTCTGGTGTGTCGGTAGGTCGGGCGCTGACCAGTGCTCTGGAGGAATCCTTTGTGTAGGCTTATTTATCTAGCCTGGGGGTCTGTTGTACTTTATGCCCTCTCCCACTCATCTCTGCCGCCTATTCGCACCTTTTTGTAGGTCTACCACCCAGTGTCTCCAGGTGTGTCCCGCTCGAGGGTTGCAAGTCTGCTTTCTGTAACCACGCTCTGCTGCGCCTGCACTGGCGCTGTGTTTTGATGGTGGGGCCAGTGGGCCTTACAGTCTATTCTTCCAGGCTCCCGCTGTCTGACTGGAATTGATGTGCACCTTTGAAAAATGTTCGCACTCCTGTTTCTGCGCTCGAGTGGTGTGCGTCTTTGCCTGTGCTGGCAATCACCTCTCCATGCCTTATTCTCTGCAGCCTGATGGGTTCTGGGTCTGTCCTGCTGGTGCAATGAGCCCCTGTTGCACGGACCCTGATGATCACTGGTGATCTTCCCTGCTTATGTGTCGCTCCTTTGTCTGTTTCCCCCCGCCGCGGGTACAGTGGCTGACCGCGTCTGGATGTTGCGCGGCGGAGGCAGCACGCCACGGATCCCAGCGCCGACGCCGCCTACCTCCGTCCCGTGCCGGTCTTCCCGTGTCCGGGGTTAGCCCCTACTCGAGGCCCCGGCTGCAGCGTGGTCTTAGGCCGTGATTTACTCGGCGGCAGACTACAGCGATCTCTTGACTCTGGGAGTCCGGATCAGTTCATCCAGCGTTGGAAGAAAAAAACATTAAAAAATCTGCCCATCTTGTAATGCCCGTTGTTGCTCAGCAGAGGAGGGTGGCAGGAAAACCACAGGCCCCAGAATCAGTAATGGCAAAGCCGCCGCCTACGTTGCTGCTTTGCGCCTGGAGATGTACATATCTGCAGGGTGGGGCTTCCGTTGCATGAGACGCCAGTTGTTGCTCAGCAGAGGAGGGGACAGGAGAACCACAGGCCCCTTCGTCTGTTGTGGCAAAGCGGTCACCTATGTTGCTGCTTTGCGCCTGCAGAGACACAGGTATGCAGGTTGGGTCTCCTGCCCAGAGTGTGCCCGTCGACTTCCGTCAGGGGATGACAGAGGCCGGGCTGGTCCACAGGACTAAGGTATGGTTTTCCTCTTTTTAGTGAATTCCTTGGCACTTTGATGGTGGTTCAGTGCAGGCTGTATGAGTATTTTGCCCTCTTGATTTTCTCAAGAGCCTTGTGTAAACTTGGTGTTTGGGTGGGTCAGGGATGATCTAAGGCTACAAAGTCTACAGCGTGGTGTAATATACATGTCTTTTCCCGTGACGCCTTATTCTCTACCTAAATGTGTGCACATTTTGCATTAATGGGCAAAAGGAAGATGACTTCAGGCGTAGACTCTTTCCTAGTCAGGGCAGCTAGTGTACTCTAAAGAGATTTCTGAACGAGAGGCGCCTTTTCCTGGAAACAGAGAAAATTACTCCACATTCTAGTCCCCTTGTCAATAATGAGACAGTGGGGGAGGTATTTGGTTCTTTGTCCACAGTAATATCAACTGTAGTCATGAATGACAAGGCTGGAGAGTTAACACCAGAGAATGACATTGCCCCAGCTGTACCCCTGGTCAAAAGAAAGAAAGCTGGGGGGGAAAGAGCAACCCAGTCACAATCACAGAAGAAGGCTTCTCCATCAGCCAATATTGACAGTGCAATTCTCAATCTATTTTCTAGGTTGGAATCTCTCTTTAAAGCGCTGTTTGCCCCATTTTGTCACGGCTCGAGGAGATAGAGGCCAAGCTCAGTTCTCTTCCCCTGCTTGCCCCTGGTGCTTCAATCAAAGGTACAAAGCCTGTCAATGTTGCAATCAGTTGTGCGGCTGGGCTCACGTCCAGGGGATCGCTTAGCATAGGGAGGCCATCACACGAGCGCAATTGTTCAAATCAGGAGAGTCAAATCAGTACATCACCCTCATGGGGAGTGTGAGAAGTTGGCCTGGCATATGATGTCCACTATTCTAGTGGGCACCTCGCACTAGTCCAAAGACCCTTATTGATGGTAGGTTTAGACGACCTTTATAGAAAGCTATCCTAGTGGTAGCTGTGGAGAGCAGCCTTCAGGCTAAGTCTTGCAGGAATGTAAAGCAGCTTGTTTTACCAGTCTATAATCCCTTGAATAATCAAATGAAAGGAGAACCACACCAGGTATATATCAAATATATATTTATATATTCTAAACCCAACCCCTCTAGTCTCTTTATGAGGCTAGAGGCAAAAGTACAATACAAGAACTTAAATAGCACAAAGTAAATTAGCACAGTATACGTCTTGCCCTAGTAGCCTCACAAACCATGTACTAAAAGTGATATAAGAACCTCGTAGAGCATAGAGAAAAGGCCTAGGGCCTGTAGAAATGCTGGGGCAACCAAGAACCACCCAAGGTAAGGACGCAGGAGATCCCCGGGGGGACGCCTGCAGTGTCTAAACACAGCCCGAATCACCATTGACTTCTACGGTGAAAGTTGAAGTTACAAGTTTAAAGTTTAAGAACACTTAGGATTGAACTACGGTAAAACCCCTTCAGTACTGTACACTTCAAGAATCAAGACCCATGGGAGCACCGAAGTACTCGTGTTACCTCACCCAGGAAAGCGGGGTGCATAGGTGTCTTTTTGTGTCGGTTTTCGTCGTCTTTTCCAATGGAGAGCTGCGAAGAAGTGCTGCAGGCGACCAGAGGAAAAGTGTCCGGCTGGATCCAAGGATTGATCGGAGAGCTGAAGAACCTGAAAGCAGTGGAGACAGAGTCTGGATCACTAGCCAGTGACCAGGTAGGCCACAAGAAAATGCCAGCCGGTGTAGGGTCCTTTCAAGTGATGTAGGTGAAGCCACGAGTACCAGGAGGCGTCGACGATGAGCAGGAGCTGGATTCAAGCTGTCCCACGAAGGATGTCGAGTGCTGCAGCGTCGGTATCTGGATTCGACCCAACAAGCCTTGGCAAAAGCAACCCACGCAAGATGCAAAGATTAACTTCGGTGCAGACCAGCAAGGTCTGATGAACTCACCCTTTGGAGGGGAGTCGGAGCACGTCTGGAGCAACCAGGAAAGCCCAAGAAACAAAGGATTGTTCTTCCTGGGGACCCACCAATCGACGAATTAGGGATCGCAAAGGTGCCTTGACCTGAAATACTGAAAGCGGGCTCACGGAACACTCGTGGAGTGTAGGCCCACAATCTTCGATGCAAAAGGCGCTCAGGGCTTGGGCTACTTGGGAAAGCTCGGGAAGTCGATGCACTAGCAAATGTGCAGGATGTCCAGGAGTTCCGGTCCAACGTCTCTCGTGATAGCTACAGGTCTCAGCTTTGCTGGGGACTCGTGTCAGCCTCAGAGATGTCTGGAAGTCTGTGTCCTGTGTCGCAGATTCTTCGGGATCCGGCAAGAGCCTCGAAAAGGCAGACAGGCAAGATGCTTCTTTGGTGCCTGTTTGAACAGGGGAGTCACTCCTTGACCCCAAGGGAGATTTCTTCTGTCTTCCAGTCGATATGGAATGTCGAAGGTCCAAGATTTCTGTTTCAGAGTTTCGTCCAGGGTAATCTAAAGTCTTAGTGACTGGGTCCTTATACTTATACCAGGTTTAGGGGCTGGACTAGCTTGAAGGTCCCACCTATGGGAGGACCTGGGGAGGGGGTGGTTACACCCCTTCCCCTTACTCCAGTTTCGCTCCAGAGCTGGGGCTGAGTGCCCCAGCAACCGGTTTGAACTGGGAAATGCATGGGGACTGAAATTTAATCAAAAGAAGACTAGCTTAAATACAAAAAGGGGGGGGGTTTAGACCATAATTATTGGCTTCCAATTCAAAAGGACTCAAGTATGTTTCCTCAGGGGGTGGTGGCACCTTGTGAGTGTGCTAATGAAGCCCTCACCCACCAACCTAGTTGGTGGCATGCTTCATCATCGGGCCCACCCAGTGTGTCTCGGGTGTGCTTCGACGCCTGATTACAGCAGAGCAGGTATGTCGCGGAGTGTGCGGTGAAGAGTGTTATGAAATGTGAATTGAAACGGCTTGGCGGGGGTCCCAGTACCCGAAGGTGGGTTAAACTTTAATACCTGGGCCACCGTCAGCGGTTAAAAATAAGGCTGTTGGGTGTTAGAGGCGAGTTACGACCTCCCACATCCTAGGTGAGTCAACATGTTTCAGCCAGTGCCTTATGAATGATCTGGCTTTCTTCAGGACGAATTAAAAATAGTGTGTGCAAATATAAACTAGTGGGTATGTAATCCAGACTATGTGTATACACCCCCTAAAGTGTTTTTCTATGTGTGAGAGGGGGATTCCCTTCTCAAAACACCTGTACATATACATATACATGTAATGGATCCTGCGTTGTAAAAGTTGCGATGTAATGGTAGTGCGTTGTAAAAGTTGCGTTGTAACGGGTGTTTCCCATTCCAAAGTGTTTGACACCAAACACGACATGTTTTGATAAAATCAATCCAAAGTTAGCATTAACCGCGAGGATTATAATGCCCTTAAGAGTATATGGTATGGCTATATCCTAGAACCGCTACATGGAAGGGTTTCCAAAAGCGCCAGAGGGGCTCAGCTCATGCTTGGGCACCCTCTCACACAAAACCAAGCACTCTGCCTTCAGGATTGTCAAGGTCTGCCATAGGAGTGACTTATAGGTTTATATGTGTCTATATATATATATATATATATATATATATATATATATATATATATATATATATATATATATATATATACATACACACATATAAAATAACCCTATAAGTCACTTATATACTATATCTAAGTAAGGGGTGCTTACATCACCTTACCCAGGCTGCAAGTGCACACCTGTGGTGCTATTTTGGAAGGCTTCCCAGGGGTGGCATAATACATGCTTCAGCCCCTGGTAGGCCTCTGGGGTACCTATGCCCAAGGTACCTAAGGTACCATATATTAGGGACTTACAAGGGTAATCCAGTAACCAATCTGGAGTGTACCTAATGTACATGTAATCAATTTAGAGAGAGAACAGCTAGGCTGGGGTTCTGATTAGCAGGGCCATAGCCAGACTAAAGTCACTAAACCAGTGAAACGTAGCAAAAAGTGGGGGTAACCATAGGAAGCAGATCCTACTCTCCTACAGGGAGGGCATAGGGTCACTGAGATCCCAGGCACCACCGCTCAGGTGGATCATTTATGAGGTGCACAATCATCGAACAGGAGCAAAGCTAATGCCCTCAACACGAACAGACCCCTAATGACCCGAGTGGGAATTCTGATCTCCTTAAACCTTCCCCCAGAATCAGCACCTCTAGTGGCCATCTTATTGGGAGTCCCACCAATTACGCAATAATCAAAATAATCTACGTTGGATCTTATGCACAAGGTTACTCACTGGTGCAACAGTAACAGTAAATTGGCAACTCCTCTCCTCTTATGTTATAAATGGCTAGAACAGTGGTTTGGGTGGGACATAGTGTGATGAATAATGTTGAGGGGGGCTGTGTTGTAGTTATTGTGAGACACCCTGCACATGACAAAGCATTGGCTGAGTCATTTCATGCAAATCTCTAATACAATAAAGTTATTTCCCCTTCAATACTTTTATCCCACCAACTCCCTTCTTCTTGATTGCCCCAGACTATCTGTACAGGCCGTCAAGGTTTACCCAGGGCAACAATGGTAGGTTCACATTTCCACTAGCCAACCGGTTTAAACCCTTACTAGGTCCATATGGGCTAGATGTCAATGACTCACTAGTGTCTGCTCGGGCAGAGTTGTTGGGCCCCAGGTAATGCATTTATTTTACCCCCAAGCCAATTTCTATCACTCCTGTTCCCTCCTGTATGAAGATTATGTCCGGGAATATAGCGGGATTGAGATCTAAAGAGACAACGCCTTGTGAGGGAGAGATCCCTTGCATGTTGCCAAATAATTCCTTTGCAGGAAACACGGGATACTGAATGGCTTTCCTCATTTTTTAAAGTCCTTCCCCCTCTGCAATGGGCAGAGCTAAGGGTGGTCTTCTTGTCTCACTCAAATTAACTTGCACCACCAGAGTGGCAGACTTGTCACTCACTCCTCTTGTTAGCAGTAGAACTGCTGTTCATAACCCCCCCCCCCCCCCGCCCCCCCCCCCCCTTGGCGGTAGTTAATCTTTACAATTTATTTTGTAGAAATGTTGCTGTTGAACATATTGCAGCTTTAGAGGGGTTTCTTGAACAATACGGGGAGATGAACCACTCTTACCACTCCTACTAAGAGGTTATAATTTTAGGTGATTTTACTTCTATTCTACTTCTATAAAGGGCCATGTAGATACATTACTGCTCGTCAGGTCATTACATAGAAGAGTTCCTCTCAGCTAACAATTTGCTTTGCCTAGAACAGACTGGGATGGATGCTCCTGTTCCCAGCGACTCTGGCAGGGGGTTCCTCCACCACTATTGACTTTATAATGCTTTCTGCTCCTCTAACATCTGCAGTTAATAAACTGTCTCCTGGAGCAGTTATAGGGATCATAATCCCTTAACGCTTGAACTGGCACATTCCTAGGACTCATACGGGGAAAAAATTGGTTTGATGGCATTTTCTTTAAGACTCACAGGAATTTGTGAGCTTTTATGGCCTTCATTGACGGAATAAAGAATCTTCAACTGCCGCTCTTGTACTCCAGAGAGAGCACAAGGGTGTTACCATGCCTTTTGATCTCACTCCCGAAGTCTACAGACTTCTGAGCCAAACCTGCAACTTGTCCTGGCACAACCAGAGCTTCTGGGGCAATCTGCGACTCCAGGGCAGAATCAGAGTTTTGCAGGTTCATGGTGTGACTCTTAGGATCACTTCCGATTCACTCAGGTGCACCTGCAGGTCCCTAGAAGCTAAGAAAACTTCCATCTGGATGCCGCCAGAGGGCTCACCCTTGACCCCAGTTGGGCTCTGTTACCACCACTGGATCTCTACCCGAACCTTCTCCAGCTCCACTGCCCATGCCAATTTCTGGAGCGTGGACACTGGTGTCACTCCTTCAGTACCATAGGACAAGGCACACCCTTTTGTGCTCCCTGATTCCAAGTCTGCGCAGCCCCAAATCTGTAGAGGCCATGTTCAGTGTCCATTGAACCATAGCTTTTCAGTGCTCCACATTTAGGTAATGTTTCGGTTCCTCAAGGCCGGTCTCATACACATTCCATGTTTGGGACTGATTCTCATAATTAGTATGATGTGTAGGATGCATTTGTACAACTCTAGCATGACGAAAATGTGTATGAGGACCTCCAAGATGCCTGTGTCTGACACCTTTCCTGACACCTGCCTGGTTTTCCTCAGGCCCTGCAACTGAAGAAAGTGCCTTCTTAGCGATGGTTATGCTCACGGCAGCTGAAGTTCTTGTCCTCCAACTTGCCACCTTGGAGGCTAAAAACTAAGGTGCTGACAAATTCTCCAGCCAGGTCAAACCAACATGAGCCCCTGGTGACTTGTAATGAGACCTTTACTGATGTTCTTAGGGGCCTGGGCCAAACCCTATTCTGGTCCCCCTGTAAGTCACCAAATTGAGTAGCGCCATGCCCGACCCAGTTTTTCTGATTCACCACTGCTCTCCTGAGAGCTTGATGGTGCAAGCAGGGTGTTGAGCTCAAATGTCCACGGACTTGATAATTCTCGCTTCGGTGCCTGACCTAATCATGGGTTCACACTCTGCAACTCTGGGCATTAAGCTTGCTTAATCTCCACAACGGCCCCCCGCGGCGGGATGCCTGGCTTTCACCTTGGGGATGCCCTGTAGGGGCTATCTCGCAGGGAAGAACCAGGACGGGTTCCCAAGGCAAGCGCGGAGATACCCCTTCGGGGGTCGATTCTGGCGCTATATAAGAAATATAATAATAATAATAATAATAAGCCTCCAGTAGTTGGACAAACCTGAATGCCTTCAGGACTACTACTCCAAATAGGAAATGTAAAAGGCAGACTGACCTTTAGGGAGAGGTTATTTTCTTGTAAAAAGTTTGACTCTTCGGTTAATCAGTGCCAGTTGCCTTTTGGGCTGATATTCTCACACTGTTAGATTCTGTTGCTCAAGCCTCTCCAGGTGACATATGCTATGCTAGATGGTGGTGAAGCTGCTAAATTTACAATCCCTTGTGGCCTGGATACCACTTATTCCAATGGGTATACAATTGACACTAGCCTCGCTATTCTTCACCAAACCTCGCTGAGATAAATCGTTTTTTTGGGCGATGTCCATACCACTTATTCCAATGGGTATACAATTGACACTAGCCTCGCTATTCTTCACCAAACCTCTCTGAGATAAATCGTTTTTTTGGGCGATGTCCAGTCAGCCCTTATGGACCTTCCCGTTGATGGGGCTGGTCTTTTTGGAGGTAAAGAACACTCAGCCTGGAGTGCTTCAAAGGAAGCAGGACCACAGCGTGCTCCATGGGCTTGTCTGCTATGCCAAACTCTTTAGCTCTTTCAATCATTTCAGATCTCTGGCAGGGGTGCCCCCACTTCAGGCACTTCAGCAGGGTTCCCATCCGTTTCGTGCCCGCGGCTGTTGTACACACGGACTCAGAATATTCCTTAAGCATCAGACTGGATCTGGAAAATCTCGAGCAGTACCTCTGTGCGCCGGTCTTCATCATCGATCTGATTTGCGTCTGTGTCGTCCTCGCCAAAAGTGATGTGCTCAGTGCTCTGACAACGGTACTTTTCTTTCCGTGCCATGAGCGCAGATTATGAGAAAGCTACCTCAGTCCTTCTTTTGGGCTAACTTTTTCAGCTTTTTGTTAATTCTTTTTGAGCTAAGCTGCTAGTGTGCGTTACGGATGTTCCCTAAAGAAACCTGTGGGTTTTAATCCCAGTTGCTTCAGTCACAGGCAGATGTCTGTGACAGACCCCCATCTGGTTTGCTTTTGATGCCTGGAACTGCGCCACGACTCCAAGGCCTTCCAAGACTGTTGAGCGATGATGCCAAGTGGTCTGTGAGCATGTCCTGAAGCTCCTGGTCGCCTGACATGGACAACTCCGCACTGCTCAAAGTCCTGGGCGCACAGACGGTTCTGGGCCCACTTTTGGAGTTGTTCCTGCTAGTCATCGTTACGCCCTAAATTATAGCTAAATAACTGCCACAAGAAAAAGAAATCCAAGAAGATGGAGCACTTTTAGACTTCGCCGCACCGTTCCAAGTCATTGGACAAGGCAAGTTAACAGCACCAGAAATCTAGGTCCCACTCATTCTCTGTGGAGCCTGACTCTGCGTCCGTTGCATGCCTCCCAGAATTTCCCAGAGCTGTAGTGACCACCGCTTTGCTAAAAGGTTTTGTGATGCCATGCACCATATATTTGGGCTGGCCAACCTCTCGGTAGTGCCTTTAGGCCCCACGGTTTCAGGAGGTGCCCCAGCTGGATTGCTGCCAGTGGGTTCCATCTCTGCGCCAATTGGGCCTATTAGATACCTTCCTGTATCTGGATCGGTTCCGGTCGCAAGTTTGCGATTTTTTTTTCCTGGAGTCCATTCCAGTGGCGCTATTCCCGGTGCTATTGACTCCTCTCGGTGTTGCCAACCTCAATATTATACCCGTCTCTGATACAGAGATACAGAGACGGACCAGCGTTGTCGGACCAGTGTTGTCGGACCTCCACTCAAGTACCGACCGGACCAAGAACCTCTGGGTGAGAGACGGGGCTGCCCTATACTGATGGGCTTTGTTAGGAATACTATTGGGGTGAATTTATCAATCCTCATCGTTATCCAGACCCCCTGGAAAAGCCAGTGGTAGAGGATAACAGATGTATGGAACTGGTGAATGCCAGTTGTCTGGACACCTCTCCTGACACTGGTCTAGTCTGTCCTCCAAGTGTGGGTATGGAGGATTCCAATTGCCATTATGGGAAGGAGAGCAACTGAGGTCCTCGACATTACACTGCCTACTATGGCTGTCAAGACTAACTTCTTGACAGAAATGCTTCAACCCAGGATGGACCCCATAACCTCTTCTCCCTAACTGATGCCTTGCTTTGGGCCTGGGTCATGCACCTCTGCACAGGGCCATTACCTACCACTACTGTCATATCTCGAAGGATCCACCTTTCTTCACCCAGCCCCCGACCCCTCAGAGCCTGGTTGTCAAGACTTCATGTCGAAGGGCCTTCCCTACAACACCACTGGATATAGAATCCAAAAAGCTGTGTACCTTCGGCAAGAAACGTCTGAGAACACTGTGTGACTCTTAAGCTAGAATACCCACACAGTTTGGGACTCTGTTGTGCAAGTGCTGCCCATGGTCTTGGAGTAGACCCGAGCCATCCTCTCCAAAGTTATTGTCAATGGCAGGGGCGCAGCAAAGTTCACAATACGCTACAGACCGGGCATGACCGACTCAGCAGGTTGAGGTATTGCTTTGTTGGTGGCACTTCATTGCCATGTCTGGGCGAGTTCAGCTGGCTTTTCAGGAGATGCTCAGGCATCCCTTATAAACGTTGCTCGATGGCACTCTCCTATTTGGAGATTAGGTATTAGACGTTCGAGCGCTTTTAGGACAGCAGGTCCAAGCTCGGTTGTTGGGAAACTCCACTGTCTCACGCCAGCCCCATTCTGCCTTTAACCCCTTCCATGGCTACAATAGGGGCTACCAGCCTTGTCCATTACCACCCAGCCACCCTGTCCAGTAGGCCCCCCAGTTCTTACGTGGCTGTGGATGCGGTTCCCAGACGTCCAGCGCAATACAAGCCAGA
Organism: Lissotriton vulgaris; assembly: GCF_964263255.1. Classification (NCBI taxonomy): domain Eukaryota; kingdom Metazoa; phylum Chordata; class Amphibia; order Caudata; family Salamandridae; genus Lissotriton; species Lissotriton vulgaris. Next base: position 836,892,095 of record NC_141699.1, read on the forward strand.
GATCTGCCCAGTCTCCCACCCCCACCACCATCTGCAAACTCCAGACCCTTTTAATATGACCTCTTTCCATCATGGACAACCAGTCGGTGGTGGGATCAAGGACCTCCTGACCAAATGGCAATCTATAACCTCGGACAACTTGGTGCTCCACATTTTTCAGGGGGGATGTTATGCCCTTCCATTTACAGAAACCCCGCCTCTCATGACACCATCTTCAAATCGGCTGTGTGAGGACCACCACTCCCTATTGCGCCAGGAATTATAGGCTCTTCTGACCCAAGAAGCTATCAATAGGGTACCGACATCAGAATTAGATCGTGGCTGCTATTTCTGATACTTCCTTGTACCTAAGGAGGACGGAGGCCACCGCCCTAAACTAGACCTCTGCCTTCTCAAATACTTCCTGTAAAAGGAGAAATGCAAAATGCTCATGTTGTCTCCAGTCCTGCCTGCCTCGGATACTGGATAGTAGCGTTGTGCTTGGAGGATTCATGTTTATATATACCTGTCCTGCTAGTCCATAGGCCTTACCTAAGGTTCAGTGTGGACCAAGAGCGCTATCCTTTTGTAATGCTCCTTTTTAGCCGTGCCAACATCCCTCAGAAGGGATGGTGGTTGCAGCACATCTGCAAAAGTCTTGGGTTCCAGTCTCCCCAACCTCCTTTCCGCAATAGCTGGCTGTTGAAAGCCGGCTCTCCCCTTACAGTCATAGTCTACCACCAGACTACAGTGAAACTCTTGCATTTACCGGGATTTAACTATAAATGTGCCAAAGTCACACAGGACTCAGATGCTCCTTTTCATCTGAGCCATTCTGGACACAGGGCAGTTCTGCACCTCCCGTCTGGAGTAACGAATACTAAAGGTTTAGGCTTTGAATCCAACGTTTCAGCCTCTATCCTGGATTTCGGTGAGACTTAGGCTGAGGTTGCTGGGTCTCTTGGCTTCAGACATTTTGCTGTTAAAGTATGCGGGCTCTGCAGTGGGAGCTGCAATCCCAGTGGGTGTAGCATCAGGGGAATCTCTGACCTGGTCCAGATATCAAAGGGTATTGCAAAAGACCTACAGTAGTGGCTGGCGATCCAAGATTCGGTCAGTGGTAGACCCCTCTCCCTCCCCACCCAGGCTTCACAGTGGTAACAAATCAATCAATAGATTTATAGAGTACATCTCATCACCAGTTAATTAGCTGAATAGCCAGGCCTTCTGGGACTTTCGTAACTCTGAAAGAGTTGGAGGTCCCTACATGAAAGGGTAGCTCATGTAATATTTTTGCTGCTAGGTAGGAGAAGGAGCGACCAGTCTGTTGTGGAAAGGGGAGGTGGGGTAGGGTTAAAGTAAGGGAACCAGAGCAGTAGTGTCTAGTGAGTTGTTGGCAGTTCATGTGGTGTTTCAAGTAGGTGGGATCTCTGTTGTGTAGGTCCTTGTAGGAATGGGTCATGAGCTTTAACTGGCATCTTTTCTGTACAGGGAACCAGTGGAGTTCTCTTAGGTAGGGGGTGATGTGGGTTTGTCTAGGGAGATCCAGGACAAGTCTGTCTGCAGCATTCTGAATGGTCTATAGTCTTCGTCTGAGGTGAACTGTGGTCCCTGCATTGAGAGCATTGCCATAGACCCTTCAGCTGGAGATAAAGGCTTGGGTGATGTCATATCTTGAGCTTTCGGGTAGCCATTTGAATATCATATGAAGCATGCAGATGATGACTAAGGAGGAGACAGAGTTGACCTCTATCGTCATGGTTGGCTTGTTGTCCAGAATGATGCCTAGGTTCCCTGCGTGATCAGTGGGGATATGAGTAGGTCAGAGTTCTGAGGGCTACTATTATGCAGCCCATGATGTCATGGGTAGTATCACACTTGCCACTGCTCAACCACTCAAACCCTGATGTAAACCTGATTAAGGTTTATACTGTAGGCGCAGTGTTTATTTGTAGCAACTAGGCAGTGATTAACATGCATGTGAATTGTTGGTTGTATTAGCTTGTGCTTATTGTGCACAATTCTGTTATAAGCTATTGTGGGACAAATGAAAAAGGCAGTAGCTAATGTAAGCCTTCCCGAGCAAGAGCAGGCAAACTAATACTCTCGGGAAGTACGGAGATCGCCTCCCAATAGAATCCACATTCCAGATCTCCCAATACCTTACTAACATTTTCAATTGTGTGCCCGGGCACATGGCTATGAGTAACACTAATCCTGTTCCCACAGAATCAACAGGTGTTGTCAGTACTTATAGATTCAAAGGCTACGAGAAACCTTTTCCACCTGTCATTGGCAGCTAAAATGGTAATCCCAAGTATTACCAAGGCAGAACGTAAGCCTGTCCGTGCCGTAAAGGTTCAGCCTTATCTTCTGGCCTTGTTCGGTTTCACACCAATCCTTTGACCTTAGTTTGTGACAATGGTCACATAGAAGAAGCAACTTTTGATTTAATTGATATTCCTACTTTTGGTGTCATCCTTGGCAAACAATGACTGGAATACCATAACCCAAGATTGATTTGGGTTTTTTGCATTGTCACCCTAGATTCACCACTATCTATGACAACATGTAATCAAGGAGCTCAATGTCCTGTGATACCACTTCATTGTACAACAACACATGTGGTACCTTCTGATCACATCCTGAAGGAATACCAAGATTTTCACGAGGTCTTTGATCCTCTTAAGGCAACCCAGTTACCCCCTCATAGGACCTAAGACTGTTGCATGGATCTGGTTCCCTGGGCAGTCCTTCCTCATAGCAGGATATACGCCCTGACCGCACCTGAGAATCAATACTTGCACAAGTATTTAGATGAGTTGTTGGAACTGGGGTTTATAAGACATTCTACTTATCCTGTCGCTTTGCCTCTCTTTTTCGTGTCAAAAATTGTGGAGATCTACGGGCCTGTATTGATTATAGAATTGTCAATAAGGCCACTATCGAGATTCGATATCCCTTACTTCTAATGCCAGTCTTACTTGACCAAGTTTATGGGTCTACCATATACAACAAGTTAGACTTGCGCAGCACTTACCATTTGATCCACTTCAAAGAGTGAGATGAACTGAAGACCGCTTTTCGAACAAAATTTGGTCTCTTTGAATATACGGTAATGTCCTTTGGGCTTTGTAATACCCCGGCGCCCTTCCAATAATTCATTAATGAGGTATTTATTACATGACTTTCTTGACGTCTGTGCCGTGGTCTACATTGACGACATTCTGATATACTCCAAGAACAAAGAACACATCCAGCATGTTCGGGCCATCCTGCAGCGTTTACTTGAACACTCTTTGTACGCTAAAGTAGAAAAGTGTACCTTTCATGCAACATCTGTAGAGTTCCTTGAGTATCTTTGTCACCCACAGGTATCGCCATGAATCCCCAAAAAATAGATGCAATTCTTTCATGGCAAACCCCAGCTTCAGTAAAAGAAGTTCAGAAAATCCTTGGCTTTGCCAATTTTTTCAGGCGCTTCATTCCACACTTCTCGGAAATAGTGCCTCCCCATAATCAGTTAACTGAAAAAGGACAACCATTTCTCTGGTCTAAAGCAGCAGAACATGCCTTTACCACCCTCAAGCAGTGCTTCACGACTGCATCTTTATTACATCACCCAGACCAGCCATTTTATGTTTAAGCAGATGCTTCACAATTGGCCATGGGAGGTGTTTTATCACAAAATTATCCACAAACCGAGCATCTACATCCTGTAGCATTTTACTCTAAAAAAACTGCTTCCAGCTGAGCAGAAGTACACTATCGCAGAAAGAGAATTATTAGCAATAAAAACAGCATTTACAGAATTGCAACATTTGTTGGGAGCAAAACACACCACCGTAATAACTTAGTTCTTCAGTTCCGTAAAAGCCTTAATGCCACAACAGATGCTTCACTTTTTTAGTGACTTATTTTTTTTTATTGCATACCGACCAGTGACTAAACCTCAATCAGACATTTTGGCACTATTAGGACACCTTGAAGAGCCTAGTGACACTCCAGTTCCTCCCAGTATAATTCCTGTAGACAAGATTGTTGCTCTTACCACCGTAGACACTTTTATGGGTAATGTTAAAAAGACCTATGTAGACGACACCCCAGAACAGTGGCTCAAAACATCTGACACAATAGAACAGGAATATTACTTTCATGCAGGAAAACCATTTGTACCAACCAAAAAAGTCAAAGTCAAAAAGTTTTTTATTTGCTTTGGTACTCAACTGAGGACCACAAATTTAAAAACAGTTTACAGAATATAGCATAATCAATATAGTTTTAGAAAAGATTTTAAAAATTTATAGAAATTATAGCAAACCCATTCGTCAGTCGGTCGTTTACATAATGCTAGTAAATTGTTTACTGTAGTAATATTGCATTTCTGATGTATCGGCTTAAGATATCTAGCCCGCGCTTTGACTACACTTGCGTGAGGACAGGCAAATAGAATATGCACAATGTCTTGATCACCACCAAAACAGAGTTTACAGATAGGAGAGTCTCCTGGTGACCATTTAGATGTGACGGTGGAAACTGGGAGAATGCCTAAGCGCAACATAGTTATGGACCTTCTTGCTCCATGTGTAAGGCAAAGCCCCAGATATGGCCGTAATTGCTTATATTCCAACGACTCTATGTAAGTTTTATATGTAGATAACTTACTACAATGCATAAAATCAAGATCGTAACTTAGTCTTGGGGTAAAGCATTTCAAGAAAAGTTTTAACTGGGGTTTTGTCCATGATAACAGAATATCTTCAGTCAGGTTCGCTGTTTTAAAAGCTTCAGACATATTCTTCGAAAAGTTAAGTTGTCGAGAATCTGTTTTGAATATCTCAGTCTTCAACAAGAATCTCAACGTTCCTTCCTTTGCATGCAAGATGTTGTACGCCCATCGAATAACATTTGCCATAGCTGTTGCATACGAACTTGTCAATGCAAATTCCAGTCTGAGAGCCTGTACAGATGTTGATGGAGAAACCTTTAGTATTCTTTTCAAGATCTTTCCTTCGGTAATGTCCATGAAAGACCATTGTTTTGTAGGTAAATGTTCAATTGCATAGGACAAAACCGAGGGTATTTTTACTTTATACACCTTGAGTAATGAGGAGAAATGCCTACTTCCTGTGGCAGTATACATTCTAGAGAGTGCCCCGGCATGGATGTCAGATTTTTTCTTTAAATTGTTTATATGTTTTTTTTTTTTTTTTTAATTTGTTTTTATTGTTGCTGTCACATGGTATACAAACATTTTTAATCAGTTATCAGTGCAGCTTCAACATTCAGCTGCATCCAATCATTTGAGCAACTTTTCAAATTTTATCTTTTATCTATGTTGCAACTTACAACCAACGGGTCCTGACACATTTTCACTGACAAAATTAACTTATTCCAGTCTCATGGGTAAAAACTTCTCAAATCAGTATACATAGTTTATAGTTTATCAAGTACCTAGCAACATAGCGATCCGTAAGGCTCCTGCATCCCATTGCACCCATTGCCCCTTCCCCTGCCATCACTCCTCCCCCTCATTCCATCTCCTCATCCTCCTCTGCGCTATCAATATCGTCATCCTCAGGCAGTGGCTCGCAGATTTCCCCCCTATATATGTTCCAAGGTGACCATATTTTATTCCATTTACGTGGGTTATGCCTCTGCTGATACACTGCTCTTTCCGTCATCATCAACATATCCATGTTTCTGCACCACTGCGCCAGGGTCGGGGTGTTTTGCGCCCCCCAGTTCATTGCTATATCGCGTTTTGCCAGCATCATACCAATGATTACCCATCTCTTCCCATGCTACGTCAGGTCTGTCGGGTCCCAAACATTCAGTAGGCAAACCCTGGGGTCAGGTGTAAATGTTGTTTGCAAAGTCTGGCCTACCGTGCGTGCCACTCGCCGCCAGTAGTCTTGCACATTGGGGCAGGTCCACAACGTATGGAATAGTGTACCCTCCTCCCCACAGTTTCTCAGACAATATGGGTGATCTGCCCTGTGGATTCTGTGTAGTGCCGTGCGGGTGTAATAGACCCTATGCAATATTTTAAATTGCACCAATCTAAAGCGTGCTGATATACCCGCTTCCCTGGGCGATGCCAATGCCTCATTCCAGTTTGCCTCATCCATGTCCCCAATCTCGTCCTCCCAGTGTTCCTTCAGCTTCACCAGTGGATCCGGTAGGTTGTGTACCAGTTTATGGTAGGTGAGTGACGTAGCCCTTGCTTCCATATAATCCGTAAGCAATCGGTCTTCCAACGGAGCCGATTCCGGGACCATCGTACCTGGCTCTATTACAGAGAGGAGTGCATGTCTAATTTGTACATATCTGTATGTTTCATTTATTCCCATGTCGTACTGTTCCCTTAGGGCCGCGAATGGGATCACACCATCCCTCGTCCACATATCTCCTACTGTGGAGATCCCGATGTCGTCCCACCGGTCAAATCCTTTACTGCGTCGTAGATTACCTAAGACCTTGGCATCCCATAGCGGTGTGAGCTTGGTAATCACCCCCTCCCAGGCTAGGCGTCTTTGAGCTTTATGCCATATAGACACCGTGTGTTTGGTCGGGCCTCTCAAGTTTGTCAACAATCTCTTGTTGTACAGCGGGGCCAGCAGGGTGTTCATGCCTAGTTGACTCCTGTCAGCCCGGTATGCCGGGTCATCCTGTGCAACATGGATCCACTGGTTGATCACCTTAAGGTGGGCTGCCCAGTAGTACAATTCAAGGTTCGGGAGCGCTATCCCCCCGCTATACCAGTCTCTAACCAGTTTCAATTGTGCGACTCTGGCTGGCTTGTTCCCCCACAACAGGCCCGACACTTGTGCTGCCACCTGGCGGAAAAACGATGGTGGAACCGTCGCCGGCGTGTTCTCCAGGACATACAAGAGGCGCGGTAGTGCCATCATTTTGAAGAGTGCCGCCCTTCCCAGCAGAGTTAGAGGGAGGGTCTTCCAGTGGCGCACATCTGCCTTTAGCCTGTCCAGTAGTGGCTGAAGGTTCAGGTCCTGAAAGGTTGCTTGGTCTCGTGTAATACGAATCCCTAGGTACTTGAAGGAGAAGGGCTCCACCGGCAACGGCCATTCCGCATTCAGAGGCGGTGGAGTGCCACTTATCAAGTAGAGGACCGATTTTGACCAGTTGATTTTATACCCCGACGCCGTACCATGTTTCTCACAGAGAGCCAACAGGACCGGCACACCATTCGCGAGGTCCGTAAGGTAGATTAACATATCGTCGGCGTAGAGGGAGATTCTATCCTCCCACTCGCCTCCCCAGTGGATGCCTTTCAGCAGCCGGGTGGTTCTGATAACCGTCGCCAAGGGTTCCAACACTAAGGCGAATAGCAGCGGTGAGAGCGGGCAGCCCTGTCTCGTGCCTCTTGCCAGCGGGAGCTCTCTTGAGATGTGGCCATTGGCCGTCACCCGTGCTACGGGGCTGGTGTATAGTAGCCTGACCCAGGATATGAATTTCGCTCCAATACCCATATGTTCCAGCACCGCGAAGAGATAGCGCCACTCCACCATGTCGAATGCCATTTTTGCATCCAATGACAATACCGCCGCCTGTTCCTCCAACAATGGAGCGCGTGCCAGCACGCCGTGGAGCCGTCGAAGGTTCATCGCCGTGCTCCGGTGAGGCATAAAGCCCGACTGGTCCGGATGAATTAAATGCGCCAAATGAGGCAGCAGTCTAGTGGCCAATAATTTCGCCAAAATTTTACTTTCAGCGTTAAGGAGAGAGATTGGTCGGTATGACCCACAGTCATCAGGGGGTTTACCGGGTTTCGGAATTGCGATTATAGTGGCCGTGCGTTGGTCGGGCGGCAGTTGCCCCTTCTCACGGCACTCCTTGTACATCTGGAGTAGAGGCGTGGATAACGTCTCCGCCATGGTCTTGTACCATTCAATCGGCACACCGTTTGGGCCAAGCGCTTTCCCTGGGTGTAACGCCGCAATAGCCACCCGTATCTCCTCGGCTGTCGGGTCCGAGTCCAGCTCGTCTCGATCGTCTTGTGATAGAGTACGCGTGGGCACTCCCGCTAGAGACCCCTCCGCCATCTCCCGGGTGACCTCGAATTCAGGGGAATATACTGTTTGGAAATGGTCCGCTAGTATGTCCACTATTTGAGACGGTCTGGTCTGCACCACACCCTCTGGGTCTTTTAATTGCAGTATGGCTCTCTGCCCTCCCCGTTTCTTTTCCAACCAGGCCAACAGTTTACCCGCCTTGTCGCCTATATCGTACACCCTGTTCGTTGTAGCTGCCATATTCTCCAGCACCCCGCGTCGCACATGGGCCGCGTGACGTTGCTGGCACAGTCGGAGCGCATGTTGTGTGTCCCCGGTCGGGTCCCTCTCGTGATCTTGCGTGGCCCTCTCAAGTTGGTCTTCTAAGTCTACTAGTTCCCGACGCCGTGTGTGCCTATGATGTGTTATAGCGGAGATGGCCTGCCCGCGCAGAACCGTTTTGTAGGCTTCCCACAGGGTTGTAGGGGAACCAACCGACCCCGTATTTTCGGTGAAGTAGGTTCTCGTGCCCCTTTTCAATGCCTTGGCTACTGTCGGTTCTCGAAGGTATCCTGGGTGGATAGGGTAAATGCGTTTGTGTGTCCGTTCTTGATTGGAAAGAGTCAGTGTTAGCGGGGAATGATCTGAGACCCCTCGTGGACGGATTTGAGCTTCGGTTATTGCGAGGAGGCCCCCCCCCAGTGTGAGGAGGTAGTCAATTCGTGACAGGCTGTCATGAACCGCTGAGTAATACGTGTATTGTCGGTCGTTTGGGTGGGACCGTCTCCATATGTCGATCAACCCTTGCGCTTCCATGAAGTCATGCAATCGGGAGGGCCCCGGTGTTTGTGTGCGCACAGGGAAGTGGTCCATTGAGTTATGTGCCACCGCATTGAAGTCTCCCCCTAAAATAAGATCCCCCTCTGGCAGGTCTAGTAAGAATTTTCCCAACTCTGGGAGGGCCGTGGCGTGCAGTGCCGGCGGAATATACACCGAGACCACGTTCAGCGGTTTTCCCTCCCATTGCCCATGTGTCGCCGCAAAGCGCCCCTGTGTGTCAGTTTTAGTGGATTGGGTTATGAATCTTGATGATCTGTGCATCAGTATTCCCGTGCCACGGGACCCCTTTGTAAATTCAGAGTGAACAATCATACTGTACCCCTTCCTATCTAGGGCCCGTGTCGCTGCGCCAGTGAGATGCGTTTCCTGCAATAGGACCAGGGCGGGATTCAGTCTCTTAATGCCTTGTAGCACTAGCCCCCTTTTAATTTTGTCTCCCAGTCCCCTTACATTCCAGGACATAAGGATCAACGGGGACGCCTGCCCTACATTATCGTCTCCCCCCACCATGCTTGGTGAAATGTATTGTGTGATCAGGATCGTTAGGCGCCAAGCCCCTTATGAAGTTAGCATGAGTGCTATGCCGTGGTACCGCTATTCTACGCGCTAGTGTCAGAAGTGTCGTGTCTAAACCCTGAAAACTAACAAAAGACCCAAAACCTGCCCTCCCCCCAACTCCCCCCCTCCCTGCCCCCCTGCTCAACGGACTTACAACTGCCCGCCCCCCCAACTCAGCAGAGTGCCCGCTCCCAACCCAAAACATAGTACTTGCTCGCTGGGGTGAAGGACTCTCCGGAGTCGGCGGCCCCCTCCTTTGGCCGCGGAGGTCCTCAGCCCAGTGTCCAAGGCGGCATTGGCGGACAGCATTACAGTCAAGTCGAGTAGACAATATCCGGGGATCACTGTTCTCTGTCATCGCCCCCTTCCTGAACATCATTCAGAGGCGAAAGTGGCTCCGTTTCCTCGCCGGTCGATTGTGAGCCCCGCTGAGACCCACCAGTGCGGTTTCTCGTCTGCCTGCCGGAGCGGCGAGGGAGGCCCGCCGTCCGCCACCCCTCCAGCCAGTCCTGTGCTGCCTCCGGGTTGTCGAAAAACCAAGTCTTGTTGTCGGCCACAATCCGGAGTTTGGCCGGAAAAAGCATTGAATAAGGGATTTCTCTGGCTCTCAGTTCTTTCTTTACCTCGAAGAAAGTTCTCCTTCTCCGTGCGACCTCCGCCGTGTAGTCCGGAAAAAAGGCTAGCGTGGAGTTTTGAATCCTGATGGGGGGTGAGGTTCTTGCCGCCTGTAGAATGACATCTCGATCCCTGAAATTAAAGAGCCGTGCTATAATCGGCCTGGGGTTAGCGCCCGCTTGCCGGCGCCCTCCAGGGACTCTGTGTGCCCTCTCTACTGTGAAAAAATTTGAGAGTCCCTTAGGCTGTAGATGCTGTTTGATCAGATTCTCCACGTACAAATCCATTGTCCTCGTGTCTTCCGATTCCGGCACACCTATTATACGTATGTTATTGCGCCTCGAGCGCCCTTCCTGGTCGTCAAGCTTGTCGCGCAGTTCCTTATTTTCTTTCGAGACACGTTCCATACTAATCTGCAGTTCCGACACATCTTCCACCAATGCTTTGGTCACCACTTCCATCTGGTTCACTTTCTCCGTCATTTTGTGGAAATCTGCACGAATTAGTGTAATTTCGGCCGAGATCGACCCCACTGTGGCCTGCACCTGTGTGAGGGCCCGCATGACATCATCCAGGGTCGCCTTCTTGCCCCCTGTCGACTCCCCTGTCTTGCCCATCTGTAACCTCGCGTCTGGTGGGGAGGCCTCGGATTTCTCATATGCGAAGCGGTCTAGGCGGGAGTGCGCCGCGTTGTTTTTCGGCCCTTTGCCGGCCATCCTGGCTGCGGAGCTGAGTACTCAGACCCCCGGTCGGTTCTGCCCGGTCTTCAGCCCTCCGTCGGGGCAGCCCCTCCCCTCTCAGGACTTTGCGACGTACACGGGATCACCGTCCACCCGTAGTAGTGGCCCTCAGTGGTCTGACGTGGTACCTGAGGCACGCCTCCGGTCAGTTATAGTGGCTATGTGTGATCCTGTATGCCGCTATCTGTGAGGCCAATGGGGTGGGTGATTCCACAGATGACTAATCCCAGCCGTGGGGTATCAGCGAGTCTCTTGCTCTGGGGATGCTTCCGTTTCACCCCAGCTATGCCGTGTGTGCCATCCCGCTTGCGGTCTTGGAGACTTCCACTTCACCCTTGCAGCCGCTGCAGTGTCTATGGGGCCCCTGATGATGCCGGCCCGCGTCCGGGAGAAAGGATCAGTGTGGGCGGGTGTGTATCTCACAATATGCTCCTGTGCACGCTCGCGCCACCCTCACTCGCAGTGTGTCCCCGCTCAGCGGGGGGGGGCCCGGTAGCTAAGCCCAGGTGGCGGTACTGCCTGGTGATGGTACCTGTGGTCCGCCGGCGTTGCCTTCTCCGCTGCGGCGGGCGAGGGACCCCCACCGGGTCTTCAAAATGGCGGGCCCTGCTCTGGATTCGGCCGCGCCGAGCGCCCGAAATCAACTTCTCCGGTCGTCCGGACCGCTCCCCTCCACTCAGCGAGAGGGCGCCTGGGGTCCCGTCTGGGGCTCTCGAGGTCCGGTTGTGGGTGCAGGACGCAGGGGAGCTTCCCCCTCCGTGATCGGTGCGGGCGGGCACTTCCGGCCGCACTCTGCCCAGGTCAGCTCACTTCCTGTCGGCGTGGTAGCCCAGGCGAATCCCCTGCTCAGGAGTTCCTCAGGGGGCCACACGGGGTCCGTCACTACTGGTCTCCCCGGTCACGGATTTCACTTCCCGCTGGTCCGTACCTCTGCCGCCCGGTCCTAGGCATCAGTACCTGCCCGCATCGGACTTTAGTGTCCCGGATCAGCTATCGGATGTTGTAGGAGGCCGCTTCAGCCGCGGAGCTCTCCTTCTAAGCAGCCGCCATCATCGGCTGCTAGCCACGCCCCAAATTGTTTATATGTTTAAAATTTTGTAAGTTCTTAGTAAAAATCCTGCCAAGGTAAGTATATTCATCTACTTCCTCTACTCTTATCCCATCAAGGTTCCAGTGCTATTTAGCGCTTTTTTTCCGGCCAGAAAACGCCACCACTATTGTTTTTGTTAAATTGGGGATTAGATAATGTTCCTTCGAATAAACATTTAAAGAATCCAGTAAATTTTGAAGACCAAAAGGTGTGAGGTCTAACATAACTATATCGTCTGCGTATAGCAGCGCGTGTATGCTCTGAAAAGCAATCTTTGGTGGCAGGCTAGAGCATTTTTGTAAGTAAGATGGTAGATCGCTCAGATATAGTGAAAATAAAATTGGTGCAAGAAGACATCCTTGTTTGAGACCATTCGAAGTATTAATTGATTTCGTCAGACCTTTTTCACTTCCCATTTGTACCTGGGACCAGGTGTTCGTATGTAATTTGATTATAATTTGCAATAAATTTTCAGAAATCCCCAGTCTTCTCAATTTTTTCCATAACGTTGGTCTATCTACGCGATCAAACACGGTGGAATAATCTATAAAGGCAGCATACACTGGTTGTGATTTCCTCCCAATGTATTTATCGAGAATAGTCTGAAGTATTGAGATATTATCTGTTACTGAGTGATTAGGACGAAAGCCAGCTTGAAACATCGGTATTATTCCATTCGAGAAGCACCAGGCTTTTAATCTGTCCAGTACCTCCGCTGCGAAAATTTTACCTGTAGCGTCCATTAGTGCAATTTGTCGGTAATTACTAGCAACATTTTGATTCCCTTTTTTGTATATAGGGATTATTGTACTTCCCTGCCATGATTTAGGTATTCTCCTGGTACAAAAGATAAGATTAAAAAGTGATGTTAACATCTGACTCCAATCCTTAGGATTTGACTGCAGAACTTTAATCGGTATCAGGTCGGGACCTGACGCTGAAGTATTCCTGGCATTTCTAATATGATTTTCAATAGAATATGCTGTACTTTTTTCTATTGGAATTGAGTTGCTTTCCAAACAAATTTCAGCAGCATTACTGTCAGTTTCAGTTGAGTTCGCTTTATATAGGTCAGTTAAATAGACTTCCCATTCCTGGGGTGGTACTGGTATGGCATATAATTTCTTTTTTGTTCCAGTTATTTTGGCTATCAAAGACCAGTATTTTCTTTGATTGTGTTGTTTAGCCGCCTCTTGAATGTCCAACCAATTTTTGTCTTGTAGCATTCTTTTTTTGCTAGTCTTCTCTCTTCTAAGTTGATTTTTTAACTTATTTATCTCTTGCTGTATAACAGGTGAGTAATCTAAGAATTGCCCTCGTATAAGTTTATTTAGTTTCCTCCTGTGTATATTTTCATTAGAGTTCTTGTAGTCTTTGTTTTTGCGTGGTTTATCCCTGTTAAGAAGAAATCTTTTAAGAATTGTCATAATACATTCGAAGTTTATTATTTGGTCTTCCGAGTGTATTTTGGTTAAAATGTTGTTTTGTAGAATCTTTCCATTTATATAGTCTAATGTCCCTGAATTCCAGAAGATTCGTCTCTGCTTATTATCAATTTCGGTATTCCCCTTAAGGTACATAATTGGATTAGACGAAGCTGATTTTAGCGACCAACTAGTGTTTAGGCATAAAAGCGCGTGGTCGCTTTCTTCTGTAAAATTGACTTTCAGATGATGGAATGTGTCCGATATCTCTAAGCTACATATTAGATAATCAATGATAGAAGGGGATCCATTTCCACGCCTTGTGTAAGATGCTGGTCTATCACCTTCTACGGTATAGAGACAAAATATCGACTCCAAAATATCGACTGGACATAATATCGAGTTTTAAATATAGACTGGACAAAATATCGACTGGACATAATATCGACTACAAAAATATCGTTTTTCAGGTAAGTGAAGTAATATCGACTGTATAAAATATAGATAGCAAAAATATCGATTTTTTAATAATATATAATATTTTATAGTGTATTTTTATGTAATACTATGTGTGAATAGTGTGTATTAATGTTATAAAATATTTTATTACATGAATTTTGTTTTTATAATAATTGCGTAATGTAATTCTGTTGTGGGTTTATAGGGGAATAGGGTGGGAAGTAATTTAATAATAATTAATTAATTAATATATGTTTGTTAATATTTTTAATTAATAATTAATTGATAATTAATTAATATTAATTAGTTAATTAATTAATATAATTTTGAACATATGTTGTATTAGTAAATAATTGTTAATTAATTAATTGTAATTAGTTAATTACATTAATTAGAGTACATTTTTAATATATATAATTGTGTTATTTTTAAGTAATTAATTTTGAAAAAATAATATTAATTGTTAAAATAATTACAGCTAATGTTCTAATATATTTACTTTATTGTTATTGTTAATTAATAATTAATTGGTAATTAAATAATATTGATAAATTTTGGGTAAAGGAGCATTTTTAGGGTTCAGGGTCAGTTTTCAGTTCATGGGTAAAGGGGTATTTTTAGGGTTCAGGGTCAGTTTTCAGTTCATGGGTAAAGGGGTATTTTTAGGGTTCAGGGTCAGTTTTCAGTTCATGGGTAAAGGGGTATTTTTAGGGTTCAGGGTCAGTTTTCAGTTCATGGGTAAAGAGGTATTTTTAGGGTTCAGGGTCAGTTTTCAGTTCATGGGTAAAGGGGTATTTTTAGGGTTCAGGGTCAGTTTTCAGTTTTTGGGTAAAGGGGCATTTTTAGGGTTCAGGGTCAGTTTTCAGTTTTTGGGTAAAGGGGTATTTTTAGGGTTCAGGGTCAGTTTTGGGTTTTTGGGTAAAGGGGTATTTTTAGGGTTCAGGGTCAGTTTAGGGTTTTTGGGTAAAGGGGTATTTTTAGGGTTCAGGGTCAACAAATAAGATTTTAAAAAATTATTTTTATTATTTTCATTTATTATTTAATTATTATAATTTAATTTAAGTCGTTTTAAGTATATTTTAGTAATTAAAATTTAATATTAATTTAATTTAACACTGTTTTTAATAAAGTCGATATTTTTTACATCTATATTTTTGTTAACGATATTTTGTACTCGATATTTTTGTACTTACCTGTTTGTAGATACAAACTCGATATTTTGACTGTCGATATTTTGTCCACGATATTTTGGCAAGTCGATATTTTGTCCCTCGATATTATTTCAGTGATCCACCTTCTACGTAACCATTCAAGATTAAACCGTTTATACTTGGGAGTGATGCTAATAACATTTTCCCTCTTTTGTCGGCGACTTTTCCTTTTGGGAATATTGGAATAGGTAAATCTATTGACTCATCTTCGTATGTTTTTGCCCATTTGCCAATTTCAGTATTAGAGAGTTTCCCGTTCACATCACCCACGATTAAGTACGGAGTGTTAGCTCGTTCATCGATTATCTTGGATATTAAATCTATGGTTTCTACAAAAGAGGCATCCTGAGATGTGCCTGGAGGATTGTACATGTTGAAAAACAAAAGGGCTTTTTTTTGGTCAGAAATATTTGTTTTTAGTATGACCTTGATGCATTGAAAATTGTCAGATTTGGAATCTATTATTTCTTGAGACCATTGATGTTCCTCGCTTAAAAGAATAGCCAAACCTCCCTTGGCATGACCTCTGCTAGTTGTTGTAGCTGGGATAGTATAGACATAGTAACCCTTCTGTTTGAATGATTTTGTTGCCCATGTTTCCTGTATAGCTAGAATATCAGGGTTGTCTTTTAGTGCTGTGGTCATTTTGTTGGATAATTTTCCGGCCATATTCCACGAGGTGATCTTTAAGCTACTGTTAAACAGTGCATTGCAATCGATGTACTTGTTTGTTGCGATTTAAGGCCTCAGATATCCAGGCCCAAGATTCTGTTGTTTTTCTGGCCTCTTTTTCTTCATGATATTGGGTCCATACATTCCTTTGACCATCATTTACCTGAATTTTCAAAATATCCTTCCTAGAGCTAGTTTGCCCCAGTTCGACATGATCAGAGATGTTTGTAGACCAATTGTTTGTGTGGGTATTGGAAATAGTGTTTTGAGGGCCAGTCGATTTGGTAGTGAAGTTCTTTGGTGGAAATATTTCAATGACATCATATCCATATTTATGCAATATTTCTTTTTCCCTTACAATGATCCCGGGAACAACAGTTGACCAGAAGGCTACTTTCGCGATTTTTTGATTTTCTTTTATAGGAAATGTGACTAAATCTATTTCTTTACTAGTGATGGATTGTAGCGTATAGATTTGTTGCAGCAAATTGATTATCCTTTCTCGATTTAGCGATAGATCATCTGTAGGAAAAAGTTCTTCAAATTGTAAATATTTGGTCGAAGGTTGGTCGCCACCGAGGGATAGCATCTTATTAGTTCTGCTTTCTTTATTTATTTGATCAATATTGTTTCTAAGAGGTACATATTCAGGTGCTTTATGATTCAGTTGTTTTGTGGGCAGTATGTTTATGGTTTCATTTTGTTCCTCTAACATAGATTGATTAGTTGTTACCTTTTCCAGAGATCCTTCCTCAATATTCTGATCAATGTTTACATTTTCAAATCTGATCTTTCTGGTTTTCTTTTTATTGATTCTTCTTAGTGGCCTCCTATTGCTCATTTTTCTTTTTGATCTTTTGTTACATTTCTTTTGGTAGGGTTTTTCATTTCCAGCCTCATCTGATACAGGTACTAGAGTAGTTATTTCATTTCCTTCAACGGTATCTTTTATCATTTTGGTATTCTTAATCGAAAAGATCGGATTCTCTTTGGTTATCGATGAAGGTTCCTCTTTAAACAGTTTCTTTAGAGAGTATATTCGGTCCCCATTGGGATTTATCTGGGTCTTAGTGTTAACTAGATGTACTGATTTTTGATCGGTGGTTTGAGTACTGTTATCACATTTATTTTGAGATTCAGGGGTTGGAGTTTTTGTTGAAAGGAACAATTCAGAGAGCTCTTTTCTTTTCTCTTGAGTCTGTGTACTTTTTGTTAATTCAATATGTTCTTTTTTCCTCTTTTCTTCTACCAAAAACTTCAGAATGCCAATTTGAACATCCAAAGTTTGATCTGAATTTTCTAAGATGTTACCTAAAAAAGAGAGGACAGATTCAAGTATTTCCTGTAAAGTATGTAGTGACTTTGAGACAGGTGTCGCCATGTTAGTAGAGTTCATATTATTTGGAAGAAATGTGTCCAATGATGTATCCAAGTCTATTTTGTGATCAAATATTTGATCGTGAGATTCAATTTGCAGATCAGCTGAATTTGGTAATATCTCAGAAATATTTTCTATCGGTTTTATAACGTTTGGGTAGGGAGCCGCGATGTCAGAAGAGTGATTTATTTGTTTTACCGGTGTGATGGTAATTAGTTTTGAAGAGTCAAGAATCGATGTTTGAGACTCCTGTGTTGGACGAAATATCTGAGGTTTTGATTGGGAACCTTGATCACTTGAAATTGAGGTAGTCTGTGCATCCGTAATAGGCAACTCAGAAGCCTCTTTAGGTGGAGTTTTTTCCATTGTTATAGGCGATTCACGATCAGGTAAACAAGATTGGTCTTTAGGAGTAGGAGCTAAGAAGTATTTACTAATAGCTGGTGTGCCAATTAACCGACCCTGTTTTACTGCTTTTACGGAACTTTGCCTTACAGCTTCCTCTGTACCCATTCTCTTCATAAAAATGGTACGCGATCTTAGTTTTTTATATGCCATAAATAATTGTCACAGTCAAATATATAAAGTATATTGTCAATAGTTACTGTGATGTTATCAGATGTGTAGTTTATCAGCGTCAGTAGTCAGCGGCATGTACTTTAAAAAGAAGAGGCTTTTCCACGGTTTAGCTGATTTCTCCTGGTAATAAAGACTATATAACCATCGAACATTATAATCCAAGTATGAGTTTCACAACGATAAGAAAGGAGATGAAAAAGGGGTGGCCCGTCCCGTCCTTATGCGTCCTTGGACGGCCTTAGACGGCCCACCCTTTGCCCGGGCTTCGCCCGGCGCCCTCCCGCGCAGCGGGACCCTGTAGTTGAAAATATACTATCTAGGGAGGAAGGGGAGGAGCCTGCAGGGAGAGCGTCCCAGCTGCTGACGATTGGGAGTTGTGGGCGCTCCTGGGACTTTGAGTCCTGCGCCCACAACACGCTCGCAGCCCTGCAGGTCTCAGTGCCCAAATTCAAAGTCCAAGAAGTAGCGCTGTAGTCCAGGCAGTAGCGCTGTCGAAAGGTGCCCTCTGGCGACGCGGGACCCGCGCAGCGGGTACCGCTAGCTGTGATGTTGAAAGTGAAAGGAGAGTCTCAAAAGCACAGTGAAGACTCAGCGTCAGAACGCAGCAACGGAGCAAATCAATGCAGGAATCCTCTGACACAGGTGAGAGAGCGGGTTATACCGCGTTTGAACAGCCAGGGGAGGAGCCTGCAGGGAGAGCGTCCCAGCTGCTGACGATTGGGAGTTGTGGGCGCTCCTGGGACTTTGAGTCCTGCGCCCACAACACGCTCGCAGCCCTGCAGGTCTCAGTGCCCAAATTCAAAGTCCAAGAAGTAGCGCTGTAGTCCAGGCAGTAGCGCTGTCGAAGGGTGCCCTCTGGCGACGCGGGACCCGCGCAGCGGGTACCGCTAGCTGTGATGTTGAAGGTGAAAGCAGAGTCTCAAAAGCACAGCGAAGACTCAGCGTCAGAACGCAGCAACGGAGCAAATCAATGCAGGAATCCCCAAGCAAGGAATTAGAGCAGCAGGTGTTAGTCTGGAGTCATGATACTGCTCTTGCTGTACATCTGGGCATACACAAAACATTAGAAACGTGTTTAGGAAATGTTTGGTAGGAGTCCATTAGATATGATATTAAGGATTATGTAAACACATGCCCCACCTGTGCTTGGAAAATACTTCAGATCTTGCCCCTACTTGCCTTCTACAACCCTTACCTGTTCCTTCCACACATTGGCACTAACTGAGTATCAATTGTATAACCGATTTACTGGAGTCTAACAAATACACCACTGTGTTAGTGGTTGTTGACATGTTATCTAAAATGGCTCACTTTATTCCCCTCAAGAGCTTACCATCAGCAGCAGAACTCATACCCTGCATCACATTGTTAAGCTTCATGGTCTATGTAGGAATGAAGGATCTGCTTCTTATGGTTACCTAACTTTTTGCTTGATGTTATGCTGTTTTTGACCAGTCTGATTGGGATCCTGCTAATCGGGATCCTCTTTTATCTGCTTTCTCCCTAAACTGTTGTATGTCTGTACATCCCAGATTGGATACTGGGGTACCCTGGTCAGTCTCCTGCTGTACGTGTGTCGCTTAGGACTGCAAATAAAGAGTAATTGGGAAAGTATCTTCAAGTTTCCCTATTCAATACTTTTGGATCTTATGGATTTGGGACACTGATTTTATTTCACAAATTGATAGTGTATAATTGTATTTTATTGCTTGGTTTTGATTTTTTTAAAACTTTTATTGGGACTTCTAAGCGGTGGGGGTCACAAAAAGTTGAGCATTATAGAGCAAGAGATACATTGAGAACTATTATATCTGTGCAGCCTCCATTGACCTACATTGCTGATAGTATAACTTTAACTACTAAAGTTATAGGTTTACTAAATCTATGGTTCACTGCACTTAAAACCTATAAATCACCCCTACAACAGACCTTTACAATCCTGAGGGCAGGGTGCTTGGTTCTAAGTGAGAGATTGCCCTTGCATGAGCAGGACACACCTGCAGTCTATGGAGTCCATTATCCTGGGTTGTCAGTGAAGCAGGCATATACTATATAGAGTGGCACCACGTAATCACGCTGTGACCATCGCTAAAATGGCTGCAGCAAATCCTATCATGTTTGGTATCAAATATGTTGGAATCATACGATGTGGGAGGTATGATTCCAAAAACTGGTAGAGCTCTCCATTAGGTTCTCAGTACCGGCCTTCTAGTCCTGGACAGCACATAATGGTACCTGCCAACCAGAGAGACATTTCTGCCTTCCTGCTGCTGAGCCAAGCTTGAGCAGGGGAAGGCAGAACAATAGGTATCCTGTCACTAGGAGGTGTGACTGTGGGAAGGTGGATACCTGACTATGGTTACCCCAGATTTTTTGCCTAGTGTTTAGCTGGTTTTCGACTTAGTTGGCATGGGATCCTGCTAATCAGGGCCCCAGGCTATCTGCTCTCACTGTAAAATGGACTCCATGTACTTTAGGTACATCTCCAATTGGATATTGGGTCACCTTATGAGCCCCTGTACAGTGTACTATAGGTGCCCAGGGGGCATAGGTACATCCAAGGCCTACCAGGGGCTGCTGCATGTATTATGCCACCCCTGGCTGGCCACTCACATTGACACAACTGGCTGATCACTCAGCTGGGGCATGGTTGCTTAGATATAGTATTAGGTATAGTATTCCTATATCTAACCTTATATCTAGACACATATACACCTATAAGTCACTCCTATGGCAGGCCTTAACAATCCTGGAGGCAGAGTGCTTGGTTTTATGTGAGATGAGGCTCTAGCATGAGCTGAGCCTGTCTGCAGCTTTCGGAACCATTCCTTATAGCTGTTCTAGGATATAGCTATACCATATACTCTTAAGTGCATTATGAACCTTGAGGTTAAATGCTAACTCTGGTTTGGCTTTATCAAAACATGTCGTGTAAGGTGTCATATGCTTTGGAATACTACCCCCTCGCCAGTTCTGGCGACAGGGGTAGCATTCCACCCTTCTAGAGAGAGAAGACATGTTGTTCCTACTAATCCCGGTTAAAGTTAACCAGAGCCTCAGCATCACAAAATGGTTGCTGCTGCCACAGACACAAGTCTGACCTCCTGCTGCTGGGAGTCCTTCCAGCGAGGGAGGCTTGGACAATAGGTTTCCTGTCTTGGGAAGTGCTAGCACCACCCCAGAAAGGCAATAGTGTATTGGGGCAGGGAGGGCTGAAAGAAATGAGACGCTTCCTGGGGCACACAAGGTGTCCCATGCATAGTCCAGTTCAAACCGGTGCTGGGGCACTCCAGCCCCAGCTCTGGCGCGAAACTGGACAAAGGGAAAGGGGTGTAACCACCCCCTTCCCTGGTCCCACCCATAGGAGGGACCTAGCAGGTAATCCAGCCCCTAAATTTGGTATATAGGTAGGATCTGAGTCCTAAGACTTTAGATTTAGCCTGAATGAAACTTAAAACAAAACTCTGGACCTTCGACCTGATGATAAAAGACTGAAGAATCTCCCTTGTCGTCAAGGAGTGACCACCCTGCACCAGCAGACACCACCAAGCGCTCAACGGTTTGCTTTGTTGATGCTCCCGCCGGAGCCCGAGCACAGAGCCTGACAAGACCCGGACTTCCAGACTTCCTTCAGCCCGATCCACAGTCCCAGCAAAGTTGAGACCCGTGGAGGCGACGCGAGACATGGGACCGGCCATCTTGGAAAGCCAGCAAATTGCTTCCGTGCAGCTTCTGAGGCATCCTCGAAGCTGTGCATTGGGGAGTGAGAAGCCCCGGCCCGAGCAACATCTGCACCGAAGATCAGCCCTCCACACTCCATGAGTCCTGTGTGGGGCCCTTCTGCATTTTCCTGCTCAACGCGTCTGTCCGGTCACTTGCCCGTTGGCTAGTGGCCATCTTGACGACGAACCTTTGAATTTCCACCACTGGTCTGGTTGCTCCAGACTGGCCATTGCTCCCCTGAAAAGGAGCAGTCCATCAGACCTTGCTGGTCTGATTAAGAAGCCATCTTCGATTCCTGCGTGGGTTGCCTTAGCAAAGGCTTGTTGACTCCAATCCGGAAGCCGACACCGCCGATAGCGAGAGCCTTCGTGGGACAGTCCGTGCCTGAATCCTGGTAGTCGTCGACGAGTCCTGGTCCACGTGGCTGCAGAGACAAGCTTCACCACATCACCTGATTGCTTCGCAACATCGCCTGGTTCCTTCCTGGTCACTGGCTAGTGACCCAGACTGTCCCCTCTGCTTTCAGGTACTCTTCATCCTTGATCTGCCCTTGGATCCAACCGGACACTTCTCTCCTGGTCGCCTGCAGCATCTTTCTTCAAGGCTCCATAGGATTCAGTGACGAAACCAGACACACTTTGAAACCTATGCACCCGCTTTCTGTGGGTGAGGTAACACGAGTACTCCGGTGCTCTTGTGGGTATTGACTATCCTAGTGTCTAGGATTCAAGTAGCTTTCATCGAGTCCAGTCAGAAGTGCCCTAAAAGAACTAGTTTCTAATTATTTCGTTCCCATTCTAACTCTATGGTAACTTTCGTGTGAGTAAAGACTCTGCACACGCCTCCCATGGGCCTCCTACTTCCTATCTTTTGGTAGTATAGTGTAGCCCCAGCGATGCCCTAGGCCTATCCATTTTCCGTGACGTGGTTCTTATACCACTATTTTAGTATATGGTTTAGCGTGCCCCTAGGGCCCTACTGTATTTTGTGCAACTTATTGTATGATAATTAAGTATCTTATGTGCTTGTGCCTCTGACCTCAAAGAGTTCAGAGGGGTTGTGTTAGAAATAAATACATATATATTTTTATATTTAACCTGTGTGGTGTGCTTTCATTTGGTATTAAAGGGGTTACATATTGTAAAACAACTGGCTTCACATGCCCTCTTGAGTTTAGCTTAAGACTGCTTTGTCCATGCTACCACTAAGATAGCTGGTCTATAAGGTTGACTTTACAACCATCACCATAAGTGTTGTTTGAAGTGGTGCAAGGTGCTCACTAGAATAGTGAACATCATATACCAGGCCAACTTCTCACATTGGTGTGCAGTGGTTGGGATTTGAGCTTGCTGTTGTTTTACCAATTGTAAATCTTTGCAAAATCATTTGAAAGATCATATTAGGTACCTATAGGTACATATAACAAGACTTGTAATACTTAAGTTCTACTGAACTTAGTTGTTGTAGACCAAAGGGCCTAGCACACCCTTACTACAACTCCTAGAAAGGTTTGGTATGAAAACACTTAGTGTAGGTAGGTGCACACACCCACACCTCACTAGATCATGCCTGGCACAGGTGAACCAAGTGGATCTCTACCTGTGGTGAGTGACCCTCCCAGGGCACCCTCCAAATTTGATATACTCAGCTTCAGAGAACTGAGACACTTGTGTACCACAAGAAAGCTGAAACAAGGTTCTAACCCTACCCTTCAGCACCTGATAGAACTCCTAGAGAAATCTCAAGTTCTTAAGGCCTCTGGTTCAGGCCCTACAGGAAATGCAGATGAGGTCCTACCCTCAACAGATGATACCACTGACCCCCCTGTCATAGAAGATGATGAGGATGAGGATGAGGAAGATTCTGAGGAAGAGGTAGACAGTCAGGTACCAGTCAGAAGACTTAGCCCGGCTACCTAAGCCAATTTGAGGCTGAGAATGGGACAGCCCCATTTAGGCATTCAACTGGGCTTAATCAGAGGTATAGGAGGAATAGATCTCACTCAGGTGAATCTCTTCACACCAATGCTTCAAGGGGTTCTCAGAGGGGAATGACCTCCCCTCAGAGAAGAGAACACCAAGCTAGGATGAGGGAAGTCAATCTCAGAATAGAGAGAGAGGAACTTGCCCTAGCTAAAAAAAAACTTGCTTTTGTTAGAGAAAAGAAGTGAACCCACTGGTGGCAGCAATATCCCTAAGGATAAAGACAGGTCCTATGACAATAGACACCTGAGTAGGATTGTGCCCCCCTACAAAGATGGGGATGACATCCACAAATGGATAACTGCTTTGGAGAAGGCCTGCAAAGTACAGCAGGTACCCCAAAGTCAGTGGGCAGCAATCTTGTGGCTCTCCTTTTCAGAAAAAGGTAGAGATAAGCTCCTCACAGTTAGTGATGAGGATGCTAATAACTACAGAGTCCTGCAGAGTGCTCTGATTGATGGGTTTGGCTTACCCACTGAACAGTACAGGTTGATGTTCCGAGATACCCAGAAGACACAGACTCAGGACTGGACTGATGTAGATTGTGCTACTAAGGCTCTGGAGGGCAGGCTGGTTATTGGGCAGCAAAGTATATGACTATACAGGATTGTATAATTTGAATATGAGGGAGCAGATTTTTAGTAATTGTCGAAACCAGCTCTTACACCAGCACCTGGTTGACTCAGATCTGACCTCTCCACAAGAATTGGGTAAGAGGGTAGACAAATGGGTCAGAACCAGGATTAGGCCTAACTGTTTGCTTTGTTGACGCTCCCGCCGGAGCCTGAGCACAGAGCCTGACAAGACCCGGACTTCCAGACTTTCTTCAGCCCGATCCACAGTCCCAGCAAAGTTGAGACCCGTGGAGGCGACGCGAGACGTGGGATTGGCCATCTTGGAAAGCCAGCGAATTGCTTCCCGTGCAGCTTCTGAGGTATCCTCGACGCTGTGCATTGGGGATTGAGAAGCCCCAGCCCCGAGCAACATCTGCACCGAAGATCAGCCCTCCACACTCCACGAGTGCTGCGTGGGGGCCTTCTGCATTTTCCTGCTCGACACATCTGTCCGGTCACTTGCCCGTTGGCTAGTGGCCATCTTGACGACAAACCTTTGAATTTCCTCTGCTGGTCTAGTTGCTCCAGACTGACCCTTGCTCCCCTGAAAAGGAGCAGCCCAACAGACCTTGCTGGTCTGATTAAGAAGCCATCTTCGATTCCTGCGTGGGTTGTCTTAGCCAAGGCTTGTTGACTCCAATCAGGAAGCCGACACCGCCAACAGCAAGAACTTTCGTGGGACAGTCCGTGCCTGAATATTGGTTGTCATCGACGCCTCCTGGTCCACGTGGCTGCAGAGCCAAGCTTCACGACATCACCTGATTGCTTCGCGGCATCGCCTGGTTCCTTCCTGGTTTTCAGGTCTCGCCTGCCAATGCGCTTGCGCATTCGAGCTGGCGAGAGATATAGGGGCTTATCCAGAGTTTAACCAAACTGGCGATTTGATGCAGTGCACGTGAACACTACGCGCAATCTCGCCACATGCACTTTTTTTAAGTTCCTTCATTGGCTCGTCACTTTAAGTCCTCCCACCCTCTCCCTCTCCCTCTCCATCTCGCGCCTCACGCTAATCACCGCCCGTGCTCTCCAGCATGCTATCATGCATCCCACAGCCACCACACATTCCACAGCCTCTATCCCATTGTTTCTCCACTTATTCCACGCTCTTTTCAGCTGACTCGCGCCGATTTAATGCAGTGCACGTGAACACAAGTACGCGCAATCTCGCCACATGCACTTTTTTAAAGTTCTTTCATTGGCTCGTCACTTTAAGTCCTCCCACCCTCTCCCTCTCGCGCCTCACGCTGATCACCCCCCCTTGCTCTCCAGCACGCTATCATGCATCCTACAGCCACCACACTCTTTCCACAGCCTCTCTCCCATTGGCTCTTCACTTCACAGCCTCTCTCCCATTGGCTCTCCACTTAGTCCACGCTCTTTTCAGCTGACTCGCGCTGATCACCCCCCCTTGCTCTCCAGCACGCTATCATGCATCCTACAGCCACCACACTCATTCCACAGCCTCTCTCCCATTGGCTCTCCACTTAGTCCACGCTCTTTTCAGCTGACTCGCGTGCCTCACGATGATCACCCCCCCCTAGCTCTCCAGCACGCTATCATGCATCCTACAGCCACCACACTCATTCCACAGCCTCTCTCCCATTGGCTCTCCACTTAGTCCATGCTCTTTTCAGCTGACTCGCGCGCCTCGCGCTTATCACCCCCCCTTGCTCTCCAGCACGCTATCATGCATCCTACAGCCACCACACTCATTCCACAGCCTCTCTCCCATTGGCTCTCCACTTAGTCCACGCTCTTTTCAGCTGACTCGCGAGGATCCCCCCTCTTGCTCTCCAGCAAATTATCATGCATCCTACAGCCACCACACTCATTCCACAGCCTCTCTCCCATTGGCTCTTTACTTCACAGCCTCTCTCCCATTGGCTCTCCACTTAGTCCACGCTCTTTTCAGCTGACTCGCGCGCCCCGCGCTGATCACCCCCCCCTGGCTTTCCAGCACGCTATCATGCATCCTACAGCCACCACACTCATTCTACAGCCTCTCTCCCATTGGCTCTCCACTTAGTCCACGCTCTTTTCAGCTGACTCGCGCGCCTCGTGCTTATCACCCCCCCTTGCTCTCCAGCACGCTATCATGCATCCTACAGCCACCACACTCATTCCACATCCTCTCTCCCATTGGCTCTCCACTTAGTCCACGCTCTTTTCAGCTGACTCGCGCGCCTCGCGCTGATCCCCCCCCCTTTCTCTCCAGCACGCTATCATGCATCCCACAGCCACCACACTCATTCCACAGCCTCTCTCCCAGTGGCTCTCCATTTAGTCCACGCTCTTTGCAGCTGACTCGCGCGCCTCGCACTGATCACCCCCCCTGGTCTCCAGCACGCTATCATGCATCCCACAGCCACCACACTCATTCCACAGCCTCTCTCCCATTGGCTCTCCACTTAGTACACGCTCTTTTCAGCTGACTCGCACGCCTCATGCAGATCACCCCCCTTGCTCTCCAGCACGCTATCATGCATCCCACAGCCACCCACCCCCACTGCATTCATGCATCCATCCATTCATACAACAAACACACTACATCCATCTATCCTACTACATCCATCCATCCCACTGCATCCATTCATTCATCTAACCATTCATCCCCCTACTCCATACATCCATCCACACACTCCAACCATCCATCCAGCAACCCACTTAATCCATCCGTCACCCCACTCCACCCATACACCCATCCCCTCACTCCATCCAACCCCCTCTCAATCCTTCAATATATACATCCATCCATTAATCCCCCCTCTCTATCCGTCCGTCCCCCCACTCCATCCATCCATCATCTATACCCTGTCTCTCTATAGCCCTACCTCTATTTATCTTTCACACTCACTCACTCTATCTATCACCCTCACTATCCATTGCATCACCACAGCATCACTTATAGCCACCACAACATTACTATACGCTACATCCATCCTCTCAACCCATCCATCCATTGATCCTCTCACTACATCCATCCATCCATCCATCCATCCACCTACAATAATCCATCCATCCAAACATCCATCCCACTGTATCCATACATCCATACATCAAATTTACAAAGAAAAAAATGCTTTATTGAGTCCCCTCACTCACCCAAGGTACCTACAATAATCAATCCATCCATCCAAACATCCATCCCACTGTATCCATACATCCCTCCAGCACGCTATCATGCATCCCACAGCCA
Organism: Lissotriton vulgaris; assembly: GCF_964263255.1. Lineage (NCBI taxonomy): Eukaryota > Metazoa > Chordata > Amphibia > Caudata > Salamandridae > Lissotriton > Lissotriton vulgaris. The sequence continues at coordinate 836,919,170 of NC_141699.1, forward strand.
CCCACCCCCACTGCATCCATCCATTCATCCATTCACAACCATCCATCCATCTACCTACAATAATCCATCCATCCAAACATCCATCCCACTCTATCCATAAATCCATATATCAAATTTACAAAGAAATAAATGCTTTATTGAGTACCCTCTCTCACCCAAGGTACCTACAATAATCCATCCATCCAAACATCCATCCCACTGTATCCATACATCCCTCCAGCACGCTACCATGCATCTCACAGCCACCCACCCCCACTGTATCCATCCATTCATCCATCCATACATTCATATAACAAACACACTACAACATTACTATACGCTACATCCATCCTCTCAACCCATACATCCATCTATCCCCTAACTACAAACATCCATCCACCTACAATAATCCATCCATGCAAACATCCATCCCACTGTATCCATACATCACACAACATCAATCCATACATTCATCTCAATCCAAACATCAGTCCCACTCCATCCATCCATCCATCCCACTACATCCATCAATCACACTACTTTTTTTTACAGTAACACAACTGTCACAAGAGGGATGGCTACCTTTAGTTAAACATACTCGTCTAAAAATATAACGAAACACACAGACTCTTTCCCATTTACCTGACTACTTATTTAAACACTCTCTCTCCAGCGTGCGCATGCTCAATGGTATTACTTTACATTCAGACTCCAGACTTGCACTTAAATTCAAAATTATTTGTCGGAGTTATTAAAATAACGTTTCCTTTATATATTTTACGTTTTGCAAACAGACTTGCACGTTAAATGTTATAACTTGGCTTTAGATCATAAAAGTAAGTTTGATTTCAAAGTAGACAAAACACATCCTGCTGACTAATTCCTTCAACCCCTCACTCCTTCTGTACCGCGCCCGCTCTGCAATTTCATTAACATAAACACTCAGGCCACAGGTTTTAAGACTTTGGGAAACAAAACTACAAGAGAATAGTGGAGTGCTTTAAGCACTGTCGTAAAGATTCTAATCTGATGTCGGACAGCATCTGTGAAATGCAAATTTGAACAGCAGGATGCGAAGCTCTTGTGAGCGCTAAAACATAAATAAAAAATGCATGCTCGTTTGTTCAGCGAGCCCTAAAAAGGCGGACAACAGCAGAAATTTCCCTGTCACAAAATAACATGCACTACAAATGTTATTAGTCTTTTTTTAGTAAATACAAATACATTTGTTGGGATATTTTACATTGTGCACACGGAGCTTCACCACAAATGTTATTACTTACGGTTTCGTTATGATGAATAGATTTATTTTACAAACACAAAGCCCACATCTTAGCTCCCATTCACCTGCCTAATCAGACCACCCCCTCTATCTCTAGCGCGCGCATAGCTCTCCATATGTTTTAAAAAAAAATCAGCTCCCTGAGTTGCATGTCACATCTTACAAAATTTGTATTTCTTACAGAAACTACTTTCTTTTTTAAAAACATTACATGGGCGGAAAACAATAAAATGTAACACTTGGCAATCATATAACATTGCCATAAAGCCAATGCTTCCTTTACTATACATCTACAGCAAACAATATGCCCAAAAACATCTTCACTAGTGCATCTTCAACCCATGCGCTTTTTTAAAATTTCATTTACGTTTAGGTACTAATAATAAGTATTGTTTTCAGCCAAATAAAAAAAACTTTCATAAAGTACGAGGTCTACTCACACCCACCCCTTCCTCTCCAAAGCACACCCGTTTTTGGAGGAAAATTTACATTCAGCTTACAGACTTTACATTAACATTACATTAAATTCTTTACATGCCTAAAATAACAACGAAATCCCTTACACCCCTCACTCCTTCTCTACCATGCGCCCCCCCTCTACAATTTCATTAACATAAACACTCAGGCCGCATACTTCAAGACTTTGGGAACCTAAACTAAAACAGGATACTGGAGTGCTTTAAGCACCGTCGTAAAGATTCTAATCTGTTGTCAGGCAGCATCTGTGAAATGCTAATTTGAACAGCAGGATGCGAAGCTCTTGTTAGCTCTACCCAAAAAAACGACAACAAAAAAAACGCCGTACAACAAAAATTCCACTGTCACAAAATAACATGCACTGCAAATGTTATTTTTTTGAAGCAAATAAAAAAACATTTATTGAAATACTTGACACTCAGCACCCAGATCTTCACCTTAAATGTTATTACTTACCTTTCGTTATGATGAATACGCTTTATTTTATAAAAACACAAAGGGCACATCTTATCTCCCATTCCACTGGCTACTCAGACAACCCCCTCTCTCTGTAGCGCGCGCATAGCTCTCCATATGTTTTTACTTTTAAACACTCAGCCGCCAGATTTGCATGTCAAATGCTATAAATCTTTTTTTGGGCCTGGGAGTACTATTTTGGGGGGGAACATTATATGGGGAAAGAAATAAAATTTTACACTTTGCATACACATCACATTGTCATAAAGTCAATACTTCAAAACTCATCGTCCAGTAAGCTGTCTACTCACACCCCCTCCTCACTCTCCAGGGCACAGACGTTTAATGTGAATATTTTACACTCATCCTTCAGACTTTAACTTAACATTTTAATACATTCTTTGCATGCTTAAAAGAACGATTCCTTTACATTGTTAAAGACTTGCCCTTAAACGTGCACGTTCAATGTTATTACTTGCTTTGGCTTCATTAAAAGAAATTTGTTTAAAAACAAACCACACACAGACTCTCTCCCATCGCCGACAATTTGTGAATCCATTCATACCTCCATTCCCATCACTTCAATCATCCATCCATCCCCCCACTCTATCCATCAACCCTACTCTATTCCTCCATCAAACCCACTCCATCCAACAATCCATCCATCCATACGTTATTCACCGACTCCATCCAGCCATCCCCAAACTACATCCAGCCATCACACAACTACAACCATCCATCCATCCATCTACCCACAACAAGCCATCCAAAAATACATTCCACTATAAACATCCATCCATCCATCCATCCCACAACATCAAGACATACATCCATCCCACTAAAAACATACATGCATACATCCCACTACATACATCATCCCACTACATCCATAAATCCCAATACATCCATCCATCACACTCCATCCATCCATTCCACTGCATTCATCCATTCATCCATCCATCCATCCATTCATCCATACATACATACATACATACAATCATTCAACTAGCACACTCAATCCATTCATCCCACTCCATCCATCCATCACACTCCATCCCACTTCATCCATCCATTCATCTAATACATCCAGCAATACATTCATTCACTCACTCCATACATCCATCCACACACTCCATCCATTCATACATCCATCCCACAACTCCACCCACCAAACACCACCCATCCATCCATCTAACCACTCCATCCATCACACAACATCCATCTATCACACTCCATCCATCCAGCCATCCCACTACATCCACCGACAATTTTTAATCCATTCATCCATCCATTCCCATCACTTCAATCATCCATCCATCCCCCCACTCTATCTATCAACCCTACTCTATCCCTCCATCAAACCCACTCCATCCATCAATACATCCGTTCGTTAATCACCCCACTCCATCCATCCATCGACCAACTACATCCAGCCATCACACAACTACAACCATCCATCCAGCTACCCACAACAAGCCATCCAAAAATCCATTCCACTCTAAACATACATACATCCATACATCATTAATACATACACCCATCCCACTACAAACATCCATACATACATCCCACTCCATCCATCCATCACACTTCATCCATCTATCCATCCCACTCCGTCCATAACTATCCATCCATCCATGAAAAATCATCCATCCATTCTTCTAACCATCCAGCCACACAGTCATTCCACAACTCAATACATCCATCCACATATACCACCACATCCATCCACACACTCCATCGATCCATACATCCATCCCACAAATCCACCCATCCATCCATCCATCCACCCAAAAACACCCACCCATCCATCCATCTAACCACTCCATCCATCAACCACACTACATCCATACATCACACCCACTCCAGTCATTTGACCACACAGTACATCCATCATACAACACTAAAACTTCTCCAGCCACCCATCCATCGATCATTTCATCCACACAAATCCATTCATCCATTACCCCACTCGAAACATTCATCCACCAACCCACTCCATCCATCCCCCACTTCATCCACCCATTCATCCCACCACTACATCCATTCATCCCCCCACTCCATCCATCCATCTATCCTCTGCCTCTCTATTGCCCTAACTCTATTTATCTTTCACAAGGCCCTATCTATCTATCACCCTCACTATCCATTGCATCACCACAGCATCACTCTGAGCCACCACAACATTACTATGCGCTACTACAGCCATCACACCATGCACACACACACACAAACAGTCCTTTAGTACAGTGTTCCACCAGGCACACACAACAACACCGGTCACTGCATGCTCCCAACACGTACAGAAACAGCACCAACAACCATTGCATACAATTACTTATGTTATAATTATTACTAGCAGCCCGTCCCGACCTTGTCCGGGAGCAACAGGCTTCCCCGACCCCTGCCCGCCCTGACATTGTTCAGCAGACCGGGCCCCCGCCTGCCCCGACCCCTGCCTGCCCCGACCCCCGCCTGCCCTGACATGGGTCCCCTTACCTCAGCCGCCGCTCCTCCCGCCTGTCCGCTGCTTGCACCGCCGCTGGCCTGTCCACTGCTCCTCACGTCACCGCTCCTCCCCCGCGCCATGTCCGCCGCTCCCTTACCTCAGCCGCCGCTCCTCCAGCCTGTCTGCTGCTCGCACCGCCGCTGGCCTGTCCGCTGCTCCTCACGTCACCGCTCCTCCCCAGCACCATGTCCGCCGCTCCTCCCCGCGCTCCTGACATGAGCACGCACGTCGCGGCCGGCGCTACTTCGGAGGGACTACTTTTTTTTTTTACTGTAACATTTTTAAATAACGTTTTTTTAAAAATGTATATAGCCTATAACCATCTACACACCCTGACGATTCCAACGGTGTATCGGGTGTGTGGATTGGCGCAGTGGTTCCCGAGTTTACCCGCCTCAAAGGCTGAAAGTTCTTCCTTTATTATAGTGGTATAGATTAATAAAAATAAAGCATCTCATTTACATTAGGCATACACACATCAGTCAAGAGTGCATAATTTTGCCCCAGAAAGACACAGCCACAGACATTTGTGCACACAACAGCCACACATAACACATGCTGTTCCTGCACATTTACCCACCAGGCACACACAACACCAGCTGTTACTACATGCTTCCAGATGGCACACACCAACAGCCGTTACTGCATAAATCCAACACATACACACACAGCAGCAACACCCATTGCATGCTTTTACACTAGAGACACACACACACAACAAGGACCTCATTGCACGCATCCACATCTGCGACCACCGCCTCCTCCAGGCCTTTAAAAGGGACCTCAAAGCTCTCCTCCTCCAGAGACACCTTCATAAGTAACTCTATTTTATCTGAAGGAAGATCTCCCACTACTGATAATTTCTACTTCTCATGTCCATGGAAGTGCCTTCCCAGTGTGTTCTTGCGGTTAGAGTGTTTGCCTTTTATTGCAGTATTATCCATGTACTTGTGTTTGGTACCCTCTTGCAACTTGCACTCACCACTTTGCCCCTGTAACACACGGTTTGCTTCCTCTCACATGTTTTTTACCTTTGATACTTGCACAAGTGCCACTTTTGCCTACGTAATCGTTTGTTCTTGTGCTTGAGTGTCTAACATATATTGCAGTATTATACCGCAAATTATACTCTATTTTCTCTTGTAGCCTGCACACTTGTCACTTTTCCCTCCTGTGCACTTTTTACTACCTCATGTATTTTTGGTAGCCCACATTTTTACTACCTCATGTATTTTGTTTGCTCACAAGTGTCACAATTACCTTGTCTACCTCATGTATTTTTGGTTTCTCACAATTTTTACTACCTCATGTATTCTTGTTTGCTCACAATTATCACTTTACCGTATGTAACGTAACGTATGCCTCTGCAATCTGTTGCTCGTGTAATGTTCTCAGTTTGTATCTTTTCTGTTCCTATTGTGAAGCGCTCTGACACCTTCGGGTAAAGTCCGCGCTATATAAAATTGCATAAATAAATAAATAAAAAATAAATAAATTTTCAGAAAGAAATCGACTTTTTGGAGACATCTAAAAACAGTTTAAAAATATTGTTGAACATTGTTTTTACATTAAAGGTAAGATTTTGCAGTGTAAGCTTGAAGACACATTTAAAACAATTACTTTGACGCTCAAAACAACGCTCAACTTTTTTTGGGGGATTTTTTTTTCAAAGCGAGGTCCTAGGTGCGATTAAGGGAGTTGGTCAGGACAGTCTACAGTCGCGCCACTGGCGAAACTCCATCTACATACACATTCAAATTTTCACACTTGGAAGTCAGACACATTATCTTGGGGGACATCTCCATCGGCCAAGGGAAGGAGATTCACCTTTCATCCTTTGTTCACTATTAAACACCTTGCATGTCTTTTTTTCGACGTTTGGCACTATTTAAGCAGGGAGAAGAGTCACTTTAAGACATAGTGCTTTTTTTTGCGGGGAGACAACAGTGACCTACGGGACGATGCTGTATTAGCTGCTACCAACAACCAGATCCTGGAAGACTACGCTACACATTGTTAAAAAGTAAGTGCATGTCAGTTTTATTCCTTAAAATTTAGTTACATCATAGTCTTTTCAGGAAAAATTAAATTCTTTATTGAATTTCCATTACGACTTTTTACAATTGATGGGTGATTTGTTCTTTTGCAATACGAACTGTTGTCTTGTAAGACTTTGAGAAGCACAACGTTGGTTCTGACGGTGTAAATATCTTCGTTATAACCATGTGATACTTAATTTATTTTATTTCCTTTAAACTTTTTTTAAGAACTTCGTAGACATTCAGTATTTGAATTAAGGGAAAATCCTAATCGGCGCACAAGAATATATCATGTAAGAACATGCTAGGCTCAAGTTACAATTATTAATCAAAAGGGTAGTTTGGGGGGGCCAACATACTTTTGTCTCTTGATACACAGCCTCTAGTTACTCAGCCACTGCTTAATGCTAAGTCACACACAGCTCGCTACACTTGCAAACATTTCAATGACCCATTTGCAGCCAATTTCTCGCTCTCTTTACCAATGCTCCACAGCCTCTCGTTCACACAAAGCTGGTACGAACTAACACACACACACACACACATGTAACAACACGTCACATATCACCCTTTACTGTAGCTCATTTCACATTGTCACGCTGCTACACAGTTTCTATTTTCGCCTCAAATGATCACTTATGACGCACACTCACATCATACCACTCCGCCACACCTCACTGATCATTTCTTTCACAAATTCAATTCACAGTCTGCGTTTAACACACACAGCCTCTCGTACGTCCTCTGTTATTACTTTTTAACGCACACACATTGACCTCCACATAGTAAATTTAACACCAAACACATTCATTCCCAGCTACGGTAGAGATCAGTAAATACGATTAGCCTGCTCCACAGTGCCCACAGGCTCAGCTTACACTTAAAACACTAATTACACAGACACTCTCCCATTCGGCTGCATACTAACACCCACCCCTCTCCAGCAGGCGCGCCTCGCTCTCCAATTCCTTTAACATAAACACACAGCCCACAAGCTTTTCATACCTTCAAACACACAGCCAGCTCATACCACTACGCTACACCTCAATGAACATTACGTTCACAACTCCTACGCACAAACTGCCTTTGCAACACACACTCTCAGCTTACACTTAAAAGACAAATCACACAGCCTCTCTCCCATTCAACTGCATACTAACTCCCCTCCCTCCCTCTCAAACACGCACGCCTCCCTCACAAATTGATGTCACATAAAAACACAACCCTTAGAATTTTTTCTACATTTCACTTACTTTTGAATAGAAAAAAAGCCCATGTATATTTTAATTACTTTACAGAAAATGTTTTTAAGTACGTAGCATACTTACAATAAAGTGTACTTTATTTACAGCTTTGTAACCACAAATGCACTTTCTATGTTAAGTTTGTTTTTAAATGCATAAAAAGACAATTATTTTAATAAGAGGGGAAACACACAGCCTCTCACATTAATCTAACTAATCAATCCACCCCGTACATCTCCATTGCGCAACCCCCACTCAAAATTAAATAAAACACAACAACTACTACATCAATATTCATTCATTCACCCACTTAATACATCCATCCATCCACACACTCCATCCATCTATCCAAACATCCCACTCCAACCATCCATCACCCCAACTCCATCCATCCATCAACCACACTCCATCCATCAATCCATCCATCCATCAATTTCCACTCTCCATCCATTCATCCCCCACTACATCCATCCATACCCCCATTACAACCATCTATCCACCCACCCACAAAAAAACATCCATCCAATAATTTCATCCCACTCTATCCATCCAATCATACATCCCACAACATCAATCCAGACATCCATCCCACTCCACACATCCATCTCCCTACATCAATCCATACCACTACATCCAACCATCACACTACATCCATCCATCCATCACACTGCATCCATCCATTCATCCATACATCCATAAATTCAACCAACCATCACACTCTTAAACACTCTCTCAATCAACAACTCTCCTAGAACTCTCTTCCTCTTCCTCCATGTCAAAACATTTTCTCCCTCTCTCATCAGCACCCGCTCTTTCACTCACACACTCTGTCAACAAAATTTTCACTTTCTAACAATTGATTTCACACAAATTAATTTAGCTTATAAAAATATTTGAACTTAATTACATTATAACACTTTTTTTTTTTATTCTCCATTCAGATTCTTCAAGCTGCCTGCAATCAACCACAAGTTAAGGTATAAGAAATTTGTGTTAGGCTAAAAATTGTTAAAAGTAATTTCCTTACACCCAAAAAATACATTAGGTATTCTAACAAGGGAAACATTTGAATTCATTGACAATATTTTTTTCATTTAAACATATATTATGCATAGATGCTTGAAAGCAAATTACCATCAAGGGAATACAAGGTTTAATGGCAAATCACAAGGGAACCAATGCTTACCAAATTGTACTTTTGCTGTTTTGCATAATTTATGCAAACCTATAAATACATGGAACTCCAATGATCTGCATTATATTATGGACCTTGGGGACACATTATATTTACAAATGCATTTTATTACCAAAGAAACACTTATGCATCCTGAAGATTTGCCAAAATATATAGAACACAATTAACAGATATATTCCCTTACGCTACGGAACCCTTACTATGGTGATGTCCTTAAACGCTTTGATAAAAACTACCCAGATATTACCACAGAATTAAATGTAACTCTTAGTAAGCACTGTGGGGTGCTACTTTGTATGAGTGTATATTTCATTTCGATTTTTAAACATATGCAAACATACTTTGTATTTGATTTACATAGCAGGGACAATGAAGGCATGCCTCATTCAAATGGAACATGTGTTGCGCTTGAATTTTATTCTTTTGAAGGCCTTATTCAATATGTAGTTAAATTAGCATATAGGTTTAACAATCTGTGTCAGCAATGTGTAGAATTTGAATTAACAACAATAGATATAAAAATCATTAAGAAAAAATCTTTTGGGAAAGCACTTACACTTCACAATGAAAATAGTCATTTACCTAAAGTGAAAACATTTTTGGTGCATACTACTGAAGATACTCCAAATAATACTTTAAAGTCAACAACAATGTCTTCAGGCTATTTACTGAATAAAAGTAACAACAAGAATAGCAATACTATTCATGATTCTCAGTTAGCAGGAACTAGTAATTCTATACAGGAAACAAATAATATATCTAGAACAAACACAGGTACCTTGAGCATAGGTCAAGAAAGAGAAGTAAAAAGGAAACCTTCAAATGCTACACAGGAAGACATTAGCAACAGTAAAAATATGTCTTGAACAAAACATAGCGAGCTTAACGCAGGACCAAATCCGTAAACCGCGTAAACAAATCCATGCAATCATTCGCAAATTTCACAGAGAAATATTGCATGGACCAGAGTACGTTTGTACTGTTTGCAATCAGTTGTGGCATAAACCAACAGTGAAAAATACACGCACTGTTTGCCACACAGAAATGTTTAAAAAGTGTGACATTAGTAAAAAGAAAACAAATTTCATTTGTATGGCTTGCTATTATTACATAAAGAAAGATAAAATACCACCATGTTCAGTTCTAAATGGTATGGGGTTCCCAAAAGTACCAACTGAATTAGAATTATATGATTTAGAAGAAAGATTAGTTTCGCCTAGGATACCATTCCTACAAATTCGAACTTTACCACGCGGATTTCAAAAATCATAATCAGGTGCTGTAGTTAATGTTCCTGCAAATGGTATGACAACTTTTACCATTTTACCAAGGCAAATGAATGACGCCATGACAATCCCAGTTAAATTAAAAAGGAAATTAGTGTATAAATTATACACACATTATGAAAATATTTGGCCAAATACCGTCAAAAAGGCAGCTACATGGCTAGCAACAAATATTAAAATGTTTAATGAATATGGTGTTACTATTAACCCAGACTGGGAGTATATACCTCCAGAAATAGACAATCAGAACGATACTTCAGAGACAAACAATTCAACTGATAGTTCATGTGAGAAGTTGGCCTGGTATATGATGCTCACTAGTTCTAGTGATCACCTTGTACCATGCCAAGCAACCCTTATGATGATTGGTTGTAAGTCAACCTTATAGACCAGCTATCCTAGAGGTAGTGTGGACAAAGCAGTCTTAGGCTAAACTCTGTATGTGAAGCAAGCTGTTTTACCATATACAATCCCCTTGAATACCAAATGAAAGGACACCACACAGATATATATTGAAAATATATATATATTTATTTACTACAAGTATCCCCTATACTCTTTATGAGCACAGAAGCAAATGCGTTAAAACAAAACACTGTTTAAATATACAAAAGCTGCACAATATGGATGAGCCCTAGGGGCCACCTAAACCATATACTAAAATAGTGGTATAAGTACCACCACTCGGAAAGGAAGTAGGCCTAGGGCCTTGGGAATCGCTGGAGCTGTTCGGGACTAGCAGTGACTAAGTCAGGAAAGGCCCGCGGGACTCGGGTGCTGCGCTTAAAGCACACGCATACACCAATGCAAAGTCAATGGTGCATATAAATTACAAAGTTAGTGAAAAGGGAACCTTCCGGATGACCTAGAACCTAGCAACTTGGAACATAGACACTAGAGGTGTATTGCTACACAGGAGCACCGGAGTGCCAGGGTTACCTCACCCACAGGAAGCGGGTGCATATGTCTCAAAGTGTGTCGGGTTTCGTCGCGCTGGTCTATGGAGCCTGTAGATGAAGATGCTGCAGGCGGGTCGTCGTGGAGAGTTCCGGTGGATCCAAGGGTGGATCTGAAGAGGTGAAGACCTGAAAGCAGAGGGGACAATGTTCAAAGCCACTAACCAGTGACTACTGTGGAACCAGGAGGGAACCAGGTGATGTCGGGTGCAAACAGGCGAAGAAGTGAAGATTGTCTCTGCAGCCACTTGGACAGGAAGAGGTCGAGGACATCCAGGCATCGGTCACGAGCTGTCTCACAAAGGCTCTAGCTGATGGCGTTCTCGGCTTCTTGATCGGAGCAAACAGGCCTTGGCTAATGCAAGCCAGGCAGGAACCGATGTAAGCTTCTCACTCGGACCAGCAAGGTCAGAGCGGGTGCTCCTTTTCAGGGGAGCGAGGGCCAGTCTGGAGCAACCAGACCAGTGGTGTTGATTGTAGGTTTCGTCGCCAAGATGGCCGCTAGCCACGTGGCTAGTGACCGGGATGGCGTGTCATGTGACAAAATGCAAAAGGGCCCCACGCGGATCATGGAGATGCTGGGGGGCTGATCTTCAATGCAGATGCTCCTGGGGCTTCTCAAACCCCAAAGCACAGTGTCAAGGGTGCCTCGGGTGCTGCGCAGTCAGCTTCTCGTGAATCTTTCAAGATGGCCGGTCCCACGTCTCTCGGTGCCTCCACGGGTCTCTTCTTTTCAGGGACTGTGGATCGGGCTCTGAGATGTCTGGGAATCAGGGTCTTGTTGGGCTCTGGGCTTGGGCTCTGGCGGGAAGCGGCGGCAAAGCAGACGTTGAGTTGCTGGATGGTGCCTGTATTCACAGGGTGGTCACTCCTTGGCCACAAGGGAGATGCTCTTTAGTCTTCTGTGCAGCAGAATGTCGAAGTCCAGTTTTTTTCTTAGTTTCAAGTCAAGTTCAGGATGATCTGAAGTCTTGAAGGACTGGGCTATTCTAAGGCCCAGCGGTGCCAGGGGATAACACCTGAAACCTTCGTGGGTTACCTGTTCCGGCGTACAAATGACAGAGACACGGGACACTTCCTTTGGCGTCAAAGATCGAGGTTTATTTACTGCAGGGAACACATAAGTCACAAGAAGTACAACGCATGTAGGTTCTAGGAGACTGCTTCAAATTGCAACTGTGGATCGCTCCTTTGATACATAATTCTGTCAAAGCACAACATGGCGAACAAAAGGTTACAACTTAGTTCCCACAGTAAAACTTCAGAAGGGTCGCTTTCATGTATTCAGGGTCCCAGAATATAATTACAGTAGCATCGCCGGTTCCCAACTGTAAAAGTACATCATCCCACCATTAGTACATTCCATTCCGGCTGTAAACGAGTTAAGGAAGAGTCAGAAACAGGTGCAAGAGAAGACAAAGATAGACAACAGATTGAAAAGAGTGTAAGGGGGGTGATATCGGAAACACGATTGCAGGATCAAAGGAGACGTGCCTAATGAATGCACGGCTGAAACAATAGACCGGCACGGTAAGATGAGCCTCGAGCGGGGCCATCTGCCTCTGCAGTGTCATCCCCCTCATCATAAAGACACCCTCAAAGGAACACGTGTCTTCCGCAAGAGCTTGGGAATCCCAGGGTCACGAAGCGGACAGTGTCCGTTCGCTGGCTACGTGAGGGCAAGAGACAAAATGGATGCCGTATCTAAAATGGAACCCGTGGGTTATGATGAAGAGACCCACAAAACGGACGAACGGTTTAGGTCAGCATAATGAAAACGCGTACACCCACTAAACTCGTCATTTGCGATTCATAGATACCAAACTCGTCCATATTCGAACGAGTCGAAAACACCACTTACAATTGTCACGGAACCTCAGACGCTCCTTTTGCCCTCATGTAGGCAAGCACTAGTCAATATCAGAATCGATCTCGATATTCATCAGATCATTCAGATGTTGCTGCAACAACATTCTGTCCATCAATGCTTCCTTGGTAACAGATGGCCGTCTTATACACGTCGTGGCACAGAGGCCACATAAGGCAGGACCACACTGTACGCAAAGACAACACGTGAACAGAAATGCTACAACAACCCCAATGATCATCAGAATCTTCCAACCCCACGTCGACATCAGGCCCCAAAACCATCCTAGTAGCGTCCACGTGTATGGACTCGGAGATCTTATGCAACTTCGAGATGGCTTGATAGACAGTTGGAGCGTTATCAGGGATGAAAATGCAGCAACTCGAATGGATCACCTTACATACACCACCTCTATCTGCAAGGACAACGTCTAAAACCAGACGATTTTGTAACGTCATAAGCCTGTCCGCCTGAAGCTCTGCTGTCAGATTACCAAGGGCACTTGCAGTGATATTAGCAGTCGATTCCACCACTCGAGTCAACTGTCTCAGGTTCCTACTATTGATCATAGGTCCCCAAAATGGCAAGAAACCCTTAAAGAAGTCTCCTGCTTCTTGACCGGCAGTGTCTTCTTCGCTAATCACGCCTCTCACAACTCTGGTCTTGTGATAATCCGACCCAACTGTAAAGGTCGGCGGCAACAAATTCGCAATATAACAGGTGCCTGAGAAGTCACGAGGCAACCATGTATATGCGGGTCGTAACATACAAAGTATGTACCCTTGGCAGTCAAAAGAACAGTGGAAGAGGCCGTTGGTAAAACATACGTTTCAGTACAGGCACTCCTCCCGAGCTGAGCTCGCGGACTTCGGCCAAGACTTTTCAGACAGAAGTTACCAAGTTGGGGTACGATCCAGATCGGAGACGAGCTTTTAAGCTGCCGATCACCCACTGACATGCTATACTCAGCCTCACTCAGATCCCTGTATGCTCGCACCTCTTCCTCTGGGATAAGCGATGCGTCAAAGATATCCCTATCTAAATCGGCAATCGCTCTTGCCAAAGGCTTGTGGTACGGGCCAGGACCATGATCTGCAGTGCGTGGCTCTCGATGGGGGTAGGAATCTAGTGCACTACGAAACATAGTTTGGAATGCTCGAGCTGACCCCTGGGAACTATAAGGAAGGACCAAGTACGGAATTCCCCTATCCATGGTATGTGGCATTAAACCACACACCCAACAGTTGGTAGTATTCATCACCAACTGATGGTGATGAAGAAGCTGGACAAAGGAGTTATTCATGAATTCCGCACGTCTAACCTGTTCGTGGTGAGGTAGAGGGTGAAAGGAATGTGGAGAAACAGTGGAAGTAGATTTTGGTTCAGAAGAAGAAGTAGGTAAAGCAGAAGGCAAAAATGACTGTATTCCAAAATATACTCCACCCACCAACAACATGGAAACAGTCAAAAACAGCAGGAACACCTGAAACAAAAAGCATTTAGTTCGTACAACCCTGTGTAGTATGGATCTTCGCGCTAGAGTCTTCTCCATTTCCGACAACTTTGAGAATTCCATCCTCTAAAAACCGTCCGCAACGTTCTTGACGCACTTCGTTCTGAGTAGCGATTATCAATTCCCAGGAGTTCCTAGGAATCGACAAAAGTACCGACCTAGTGTCAGGAACCTGCTAAACAGAAGGAAGTACCCGCACGGCCCTACGGTCAACCCAGATGTGAGGTTCTTTAATCAAACATTTAATTGTAATACAAAATCTCCTAGCTGTGGAAAAACACACGTGGAAAAGAACTCAAAAATCAATAGAGGCTACAAGTGTTCATAATGTTCAAAGTGACAACAAGGGGTAACGTGAATTTTCAAAAAGAGGAAAAGCAAAAAGATATTTATTAGTCTTTGGTATGAGAACGAAGAAAATATCTGCTTCTTCCAGGACGAGTCTGCTCCTCGAATAATTGTTCAGGTTGCGGAACAGAGTCCTGTCGGTCAGATGATAGTTCAAGTCTTGAGTTTTCCAACGATGAAGGTTCAACAAAGTTATCTGATTGCAGTGAAGTGTCTCCTACAGGCTGAGCATCACTGAACGGCACAAATTTCACCGGAGTTTCTGTTTCTGTTGCGGCGATACCAGTTCTCACCCACGAATCTGCTGGTAAAGGTATAGGCACCTTCTTTGTGTGGGTGGCGTGCACCCAATTTTTGCGGCCTTCCAAACGAACTGCAGTTCTCATGGCGAGAAGAACCTGGTAAGGGCCCACAAATCTCTGCTCCAAATTCCGCTTACGGCCAAAATATCTGGTGACAACCCAGTCACCCGGTTGGAGCCGATGTCCAGGACCCTCTGTCTGTGCCGGCAGTGCTTCAAAGACCTGTTGAGGAATTAACCTCAGTTTAGCAGTCAGATCATGAAGATAATCAATTAACATTGGGTACTCAAGACTATCGAAGGACCTAGGCCTAGGGACCCTCCAAATGTTTGCAGGACGGCCGAACACAATCTCATATGGGCTAAGCCCTACTCGAGAGTGTACAGCCGCCCTGGTCGACAAGAGAGCCAGGGGCAAGGCATCAGGCCATGACAGACCAGTCGTAGCTTGAATCTTAGCAAGTTTCAATTTTAGAGTACCATTGTACCCCTCAACTAAACCTGCTGACTGGGGATGATTGGCGCTATGGAATTTTTGTCTAATTCCAAGGCCCTTACACACACTCTGCATCACACTCCCCACAAACTCACTTCCGTTATCAGACCATACAATCCGTGGCATTCCATACCGAGGAAAGTATTCCTTCAGTAGGACCTTTGCTGTGGACAGGGCAGTATTATCTTTGAGAGGATAGGCTTCGATCCATCTAGAGAATGCGCAAACCACAACTAAAACGTACTTCAGATTATTACATCTCTCCATATGGATGAAATCCAGTTGGATAACCTCAAAGGGACATGTAGGAGGAGCAAACTGGCCCGATGGGGTTGGAGTGCCCTTGCCAGGATTGTACATCATACATACCATACAATTCTTAACCACTCTCTCAGCACATTTAGCGATACCATCATTCTTCCATACAGGGGACAGCAACTTGCAGATACCTTTCGTGCTAATATGTGACAAGCCATGAGCCATAGTCACAACGGCTAGCACATATGCATTCGGCAATATCCATCTCTGATTTTCCGACAAATCAATCCAACATCTGTGCGCATCTAACTTTCCTGTACTCTCCTTCCACTTAGTCTTTTCAGTTCCGGTGGCCTCATTCTGAATCGTTTTCACGCTCTCAACAGTGTCCTCACACATACCAGTCTCTGCAGGCCACCTTACTGAACTCGTCACATACATTCGGGTTGCAAGGTTTCTAGCTGTCTCTTTAGCAATCTCATCCGCAAACGCATTACCACGACCAACGTCATCCGTCACTTTTTGGTGCGCACTGCATTTAATAATCGCCACCTGCTTAGGCAATGTAAGTGCGTCTAAAAGATCGTTCACGAGCTGTCCGTGTTGGATCTTTGTGCCATGCGATGTCATAAAGCCTCTCTCTCGCCACAATCGACCAAAGCTATGTGCAACGCCAAAAGCATATTGGCTATCGGTAAACACATTCACTCGCTTTCCCTTCGACAAAACAAACGCTCTCGTCAACGCAATCAACTCTGCCGCCTGCGCGGAATTCTGATTCGATCTCGCAGTTTCCACAACCGTACTCAACGTTACCACAGCATACGCAGTCGTCACATCACCATTCGGCAACTTAAAACACGAACCGTCAACATACAAGGTACCATCGGGATCTACCAATGGAGTGTTTTTTAGGTCAA
Organism: Lissotriton vulgaris; assembly: GCF_964263255.1. NCBI lineage: Eukaryota > Metazoa > Chordata > Amphibia > Caudata > Salamandridae > Lissotriton > Lissotriton vulgaris. The sequence continues at coordinate 836,936,296 of NC_141699.1, forward strand.
CACGACCCTTCGTTTCTTCCTCAGTTCGCAAATAACAATCATGTGGTGGTACATCGTCTGATTCCATATTAGTTGGCAATAACGTCGCCGGGTTTAAAACATTGCAGCGCTTTATTTGAATATGACTCGCCAAAAGCGTCAACTCGTAACCGGACAACCTTTCGCTCGTCAAGTGTTGAGTCTTCGTACGATTCAAGAGAGTGTCAACTGCATGCGGAACCATCACCGTAAGCATATTATCCATAACCAATCCTGCAGATTGTCGAATGGACACCGCAGCTGCCGCTGTCAACTCGGCAAAGCTCTAGCTACTGGGTCCAAGGTCGAGGAAAAATATGCACATGGACGCTGCTTACCACCAAATTGCTGCGTCAAAACACTCAGCGCACAACCCTCTCTTTCGTGAACGTATAGTGTAAATGGCTTGCTGTAGTCAGGAGTACCTAACACAGGAGCCGAACACAACGCGTCACGCAATTCAGAAAAACTTTTCTGACACTCTTCCGTCCATGGCAAAGGAGCTGGAACATCCTTGCACATGAGGGCTACCAATGGTTTCGCTAGCAATGAAAAATTTGGAATCCATTGCCTGCAGTATGACGTGATGCCTAGAAAAGCACGCACATCTCTCTGAGTTGTTGGCACAGTCATTCGAGCGATCGCTGCAATTCTCTCTGGGGTCAACCTTCTTCCCTCCTTTGACAATAAGTGACCGAGATAGGTTACTTCTTGACAACAATATTGCAGTTTAGAAGGTGACACCTTATGATGTAAGTCGCAGAGATGCTGTAACAGCGACACCGTAGCAGTTTTACAGATCTCTTTTGTGTCAGCAGCCACCAGCAAGTCATCAACATACTGGATCAAAGCCACACCAGCCGGTAACACAAACGCATCAAGTTGACTTTTCAGGGCTTGACTGTATATCGATGGACTCTCACAATAGCCCTGAGGAGCGCGTTTAAACCTAAAGCTACGACCTCCTAAGGAGAAGCCGGATAGATCTCTGCTTTCCTCAGCAATCGGAATGCTAAAGAAAGCATTCTTCAGATCAATCACTGAGAACCAAGAAGTGGAGGCTGGAATCAGAGTCAGTAAAGCCGTAATGTCAGGCACCACAGGAAATTGAGGAATCACAATTTTGTTCACCTCCCATAAATCAATAACAAAACGGTAAACAGGAGGCTTGGATGGATCAGTGCGTTTCAGGATAGGCAACACAGGACTATTACACACGTTTCCCCGAGTTTCCTCGATAACATCTTTATCGATCAAATCATAGATGATCGCTAACAACGCTCGTTCTCCATCAAGGGAGATACGATACTGGGGAATACGTGGCAATCGCACATTCGATTTCAGTTGAACAACATAAGGGGAGATGTCAAGCAGGCCCACGTCATTGGGACCCGTTGCCCACAAAGATGCAGGAAGAGAACTCAATTCCGGTGGGAGCTTATCAGATGACAAGTACATAGGAGAGATCACTCTTTGTCCCAAAGTAAGCTCCACTCCCGCAGGAGAACAGTACAAAGTCGCATATAACCGTTTCAGCAAATCCAGGCCCAAAAGATTTTCACCACAGCCAGTAGTCAAAATCAAAGGAGCTTTCAGCTCACGAGGCCCAATTGTAATGGGTAAAGGGCTAGAGACCGGATTGCTAACGGGGGCGCCAGAGAATCCAACGGAAACATTCGTTAAGCCAGACAAAGGTGCGCCAGGGAGTTTCGAATGCATGATGGAACTTTTCGCTGCACCAGTGTCCAACAGAAAATGCTCAACTACGCCCGATGTGGCAACTGCGACGTAAGGCCCTCTCTGATCAACCGGAACTGATACTACTCCCTCTCTTTGTCTATGGCTGTCCTAGCAGTTACCGTCATCAATATCATGCTCGATGTAATAATCATCCACATGATACTGTGCAGATCTACCTGACGAAGACCCACGCTGATCAAAGCAATTATTGGAGTCAGACGAATTATTAGAACGCTCATTCTGATTTTGAGTAACACCACGACCTCTACCTCGCGAAGCCTGTTGAGGACCACTACGACCTCCTCTAGCTGAACCACCATTATTGCGGTCACGCAAAACCGGACAATCAAACTTCAAATGACCCTCACCTCTACAATATGCGCATTGATTATATCCGAGCATAGATCTCTGCGTGGAAGAGTCATTCCGGGACTGTGACCTAGCAGATTGTGATTGCGATCTATTCCGCTGTTGAGAATCATTTTGATTTGAGCGCGGAGGATACGCTTGCTGTAACAGAACTTTCGTTTTGAGATCCTTTGTTTTCTTATCCGCACGATCATTTTCCTCCTTCTCCCTATTTTCGTAATATTGAGCTGTGGCCAATATCTGAGCAGAGGAAGAAACAGCCCACGAACTCTCTGAATTTTTTAATTTGTTGCTGAGGTCCGGCAACAAATTCGATACAAATTTATCTACAAACAACCTCTGACCTCCCTCGGTGCTCATATCCTGACCACTATGATCGATGAATGCCTCCTCAAATCTCGTAAAGAAATCGGAGACACTCTCGTTCTTCTTTTGCTTACACGCAGACAGTTTATCCCAATTGACTTTCATCGCTGGCATAAATGTCTTCATTAGTGTAATTATTCTTTGAGGTAAAGCCGTAATTAACTGCTCAGGCTTAGCCCCACCAACCTGCAATGCATCAGCCGCTACAAGTGCAGCCCAATCACCACCTAACTCAGCTGCGTGATTCTCTTGACGAATTTTCGCCCAAACTGGTTGAGGTACTACGTTGCCGAACAACATGTCGATGTCGGCAAGATTCATGATAGTAGCATCTACTAATTGGGACAACTCTTTATAGTATCCTGCAGGATTTTTGCGGGGGTCAGGCAAAGACTGTTTCACCTGCAAGACTTCCGATCGCTTCCATGGGAGGTGTATCCAAACTCTCTGGAAGTGTGGCAGAATCGGAGGAGCGACATTAGCATCACCGGGCATCCACACTGGGGGGACTTCTCGCATGGGATACTGACCAGGCGTAGCCATCCACTCCTCAGTTTCATCTTTAAACAATGCTCGAGGTATTACAGTAGGACGAAAATATAGAAGATGTTCTACAGCACGTCGAACATTACTACCCACAATCATACCACTCGAAAACTGAAGCTGAAGTTCAGTTACGTCGAGCGGTACATCGTTTACCTCATCATTTGCTATCGCTTCACGTAAATATTTGCACATTTCCTCAAACACAAATCTCTGTGTGGGCTCATTGAATTGAAAGTCTCAAAAATTATGCGCGGGGTGTTTTTAAGGGGATACCTGATCCAATTATGCGCCATCTTAACTAACGTATCACGTTCCCTACCACCAGGAAGCTGACTTCGTCGTTGGGGAACATCAGAAACCTCGGACCCAAGAAGCGGTTCAAAAGGAGAGTATAGATTAGCAACAGCATTAGGAATGCGTCTTCGAACAGACGGAGAAGAGGAGAAAAGTACAGGGGCAACAACATGAGGACTAAACACAGGAGCAGCAGGAGCAGTAGGAGTAGCCACAAGAGCAGAAGTAGCGGGGACAGTAGACTGAGAAGGTATAGGCAGTGGAGCAGTAGGACAGTAGCAGTTAAAGGAATAGGGACAAGCGGATTCGCAATGACAGGACCAGCGACAGGCTGACCAGCAGCTGCCGGAACAACAGGTTGAGGAACAGGGGGAACCACAGGCGCTGTAGTATCCTGCGCATATGGAGGCGGTGACTTCAGTAGGTAGGACAACAAAGGGTCCTCTACTGCTTCCTCTCCCTTCTTATCAGTACTCGACAGTAAAACGGGATAACACTTATCCACTGCCATACGTTGTAATCTATCAAAAACTTCCTTTTCCTTCTCTTCTTTGTCTCGTTGAAACTGCTCTGCATTTCTCTTCGTCGTAACGATACCTTCCCTCTTATTACGTTTAAGCTGTTTGATTTCTTTCTGTTTGGCCTCTTTACGCCATAACCGATAGGAATCAAACATGGCCGGCCTTGCTTTCCTTTTAAACAATTTTGCTTCTAAATTATCCAAAATTGGTGTTTCGAAACTACCATGAGGTGGCCAACTAAGGACACCGTCATCTTTAGTGTAGCGGACCCAGCAATCATTATATGCAATAGGACCCACTCCATGTCGACTATATAACTCATAGACTGGAGTTCCAACTGGAGGTATCGGACATGAGTCCTCCAATCGGGAATCCGCACCACAACCTTTAAAGCAGCTAAACAAAGTACTACGGCCAGGCATCGTGCACACTAACGGAGTTTCACAAACGTCAAGGGTTATTGGATTACGATGTCCTCGCAAAAATGCAAAACCCTCGGTTTTTGGCAATTGCAATCGTCAAATAAAACAACTAAGAACCAAATACTAAGAACCACAAATGCAATGGAACCATGTAAAACAACCAAGCACCAACAACAACTAAGGACTCTGGGAGCGACCCACAAATACTTAACTGAAAGAGCAATGGCGTCACCAGGAAGGCCCGTCTATCGTCTCGCTGTACCAAGGACTACGCCAGGCGCCAAAACAGGTCGACAGTCAGGGCATCAGTCCGTTGCAGCCGTCAGGAGGCGGGGATCTTCGCGGAAAAGTCTTCGGGCCACTTATTTCGACAACAGGATCGATGAAGCGGGGTGCACCTTCCCTCCGAGATTTCACACAAAGTTCCTCACGATCGTCGGGCTTTGGACCGGTATCGCTGATGTCGCCCGACGTTGGGCGCCAACTGAAGGACTGGGCTATTCTAAGGCCCAGCGGTGCCAGGGGACAACACCTGAAACCTTCGTGGGTTACCTGTTCCGGCGTACAAATGACAGAGACACGGGACACTTCCTTCGGCGTCAAAGATCGAGGTTTATTTACTGCAGGGAACACAGAAGTCACAAGAAGTATAACGCATGTAGGTTTTAGGAGACTGCTTCAAATTGCAACTGTGGATCGCTCCTTTTATACATAATTCTGTCATAGCACAACATGGCGAACAAAAGGTTACAACTTAGTTCCCACAGTAAAACTTCAGAAGGGTCGCTTTCATGTATTCAGGGTCCCGGAACATAATTACAGTAGCATCGCCGGTTCCCAACTGTAAAAGTACATCATCCCACCATTAGTACATTCCATTCCGGCTGTAAACGAGTTAAGGAAGAGTCAGAAACAGGTGCAAGAGAAGACAAAGATAGACAAAAGATTGAAAAGAGTGTAAGGGGGGTGATATCGGAAACACGATTGCAGGATCAAAGGAGACGTGCCTAATGAATGCACGGCTGAAACAATAGACCGGCACGGCAAGATGAGCCTCGAGCGGGGCCATCTGCCTTTGCAGTGTCATCCCCCTCATCATAAAGACACCCTCAAAGGAACACGTGTCTTCCGCAAGAGCTTGGGAATCCCAGGGTCACGAAGCGGACAGTGTCCGTTCGCTGGCTACGTGAGGGCAAGAGACAAAATGGATGCCGTATCTAAAATGGAACCCGTGGGTTATGATGAAGAGACCCACAAAACGGACGAACGGTTTAGGTCAGCATAGCAAAAACGCGTACACCCACTAAACTTGTCATTTGCGATTCATAGATACCAAACTCGTCCATATTCGAACGAGTCGAAAACACCACTTACAGTTGTCATGGGACCTCAGTTTTGGGACACAGCTCCTACTCTTATTCCAAATCTAGGGGCCGGATCACCTGCTAGGTCCCTCCTCTGGGTGGGACCAGGAAGGGGGGTGGTTACACCCCCTTTCCTTTGTCCAGCTCCACGCCAGGACTGGGGCTGGAAAGCCCCAGCACCGCTTTGGACTGGCTTATGCACAGGGACACCTTGTGTGCCCCAGGCATGTCTTATTCTATTCAGCCCTGTCGTACCTAATACACAAAATCCTGTCTGGGGTGGTGCTAGCACCTCCCAAGGCAGGAAACCCTTTGTCCAAGCCTCCCTCGCTGGAAGGACTCCCAGCAGCAGGAGGTCAGACTTGTGTCTGTGGTGGCAGCATCCATTATGTGATGCTGAGGCTCGAGTTTAACTTTAACAGGGGTTCAGGTTATGTACATGTTGTGTCCCTCTAGAAGGGTGGAATGCTACCCCCGTCGCCAGAATTGGCGAGGGGGTAGTATCCCAATTCGTATGACACCTTACTCAACATGTTTTGATAAAGCCAAACCAAAGTTAGCAAGTAAACCGCGAGGATTATAATGCACTTAAGAGTATATGGTATGGCAATATCCCGGAACAGCTAAGGGAGTGGTTCCCGACAGCTGCAGACAGGCTCAGCTCGTGCCAGAGCACCATCTCACATGAAACCAAGCACTCTGCCCCCAGGATTGTTAAGGCCTGCCATAGGAGTGACTTATAGGTTACCATGTGTCCATATATGGTAGATATAGATATACTATATCTAAGTAAGAGGTGATTACACCAACTTACCCCAGCTGATTGATCAGCCAGTTGTGTCAAATATGGAGGCCAGGCCAGGGGTGGCATAATACATGCTGCAGCCCCTGGTAGGCCTTGGTTACACCTATGCCCTGGGTACCTGGGGTATACTGTTACAGGGGCCTATAAGGTGAACCCGTTTCAATTGTGTATGTACCTAAGGTACATGGAGTCCATTTTAAGGAGAGAGCAATTACCCTGGGGCCCTGAATAGCAGGATCCCAGGCCAACTAAGTCAAAAACTAGCTAAACACTAGGCAAAAAGGTTGGGGGTAACCATAGTCAGATATCCACCTTCCTACAGTTCAGACAACATGGAAGCTGGAAATTTAGATACTATGTTAACGAATGAAACTATTACTACTAATTCTGTGAATGTGTTAAGTTTAGTTCCAGCTGAACATAACACGCCAAGAGGTTTATATGAGGATAAAGATTCTGAGTTTTTGGCTTTCCCTACTATTTTTTGTGGTGAACGTAGGCCAAACAATAAGGAAAGACACATGCCAGTACATTATAGTACTATTTGTCAATCGGAATTACGAAGTTATGATAGAAGAGTAGCAAATTCTATTAGTAATCTCTTCTTTAAACTTAAAAAATTACATATTAAGCAAATTCAAGGTAAAATCAACATTTCTATAAGGAAAAAATTTACAGATGGGAAAAAAATTACTGCAAAGGATATAAAATATAATATTGAAGATGTTTTGCAGTTTAATGAAGGTTACAAAGTATTAAAAACTATACGCAGTTCACCTCCATATTGGGAAGGTTGCAAAAAAGATATTTTTGCTATAAGACAACTTGGCATACCCACTTTTTTTTACTTTATCTGCTGCCGAAACAAAATGGCAGCATTTAATAAATATACTATTGAGGGTTAGCAACTTAAAGGAATGCACAAAGGAAGAATTCACAAACATGTCTTGGGAAACAAAATGTAAATTAATACAACAAGATCCGATGACATGTGCAAGACAGTTTGATTATCAAGTGAGGAAATTGTTTAATTGTGTTTTGATGAACGGGACTAATCCAATTGGGGAAGTAGTGGACTACTTTTACAGAGTCGAATTCCAACAAAGAGGTTCTCCACATATACATGCATTACTCTGGATAAAAAATATGCACCACTATATGGTGTTTCACCAGTGGAGGAAGTCAATAGCTTCATTGACCAATATATCACATGTAATAAGTCAGATGACCCTGTTTTACAACCTTTAATAAATCTACAAAGGCATGGTCACACTAAAAATTGCAGGCGTAAAGAGAAAAGGACATGCAAATATCAATATCCAAAATATCCAATGTCAAGAACTCTTATTAGAGCCATTGACACTTGAGGGGACAGATAAGCAATGGAAAGATAATATAAAATTATCCCTGAAGCAATGAATACTACTACTTTTTATACACTTTCTTTTGACAAATTTTTAGACTTAATTAAGATGGATGATAAAGATTATATACCTACTATACAAACTACCTTAGAAAAAACAACTATTTTTTTCAAAAGAACACCAGGCGAATGCTTCATCAATAACTACAGTAGTACTATTTTAAAAGCTTGGCGAGCAAACATAGACTTGCAGTTTATACTTGATCCTTATGCTTGTGCTGTCTACATTATTTCGTATATCAGTAAATCGCAAAGAGGAATTAGCAAACTTATTGCACAAGCTGCTAAAGAGGTTCAAAGCAATAGTAATATCAGAGATCAACTTAAACACATAGGAAACAAATTCCTCAACTGCACAGAAATTAGTGCTCAAGAAGCAGCATATCTAATTCTTCAAATACCATTAAGGAAAAGCTCACGATCATTTGTATTTATTAATACTAGCCGTCCAGAAAAAAGGACTTATTTAATGCATGATATAGAAACTATTAATAAGTTGCTAGAAAATTCAACTGACATCCAATGTGAAAATATTATTGTTAAGTACTGCAAAAGGCCAAAATCATTAGAGATGTGCACGCTAGCCGATTATGCTGCAAATTTTAAGTATGTAAAAAAAAAAAATGATACCAGAGAAATCAATGATTGTGAAGATTTACTTGCAGAAAGAAACTTTTACAGCTCAGATGAGGAAGAATTAGAAATAGAATGTAGTGAAGAGAAAAAAGAAAATCAAAATATAAATATTAATTATGCTTTAAATAAGCGCACAAGAGGCAAAATAATGTTTTTGCAGATTTAACAAGAAAATGAACCAGAGGAGTATTATAGAGAAATATTAATGTTGCACTATCCATGGAGGAAAGAACATAAAATACACAAAACAAGGACACTTACTATGAGAGGTATCTAGAAGTTAAAAACGTTGTCGACGCACAACTTAAAATCTATAACCATCATCTTGGGGAGGGTACAAACATTATTAATGAAGAATGTAATGAAAATCTCATATCACCTCCTCTATCACCAACAGGAAATATAGACACAGAAGGGGCAAATCATGAAAAGCAACATGTGTATGATTTGGCATTCGATTTGGGAATTAGAACTATCACAGAAGAACAAAGCTCAACTAACTTTATTTTACCTGATGATAAATACAAAAAAAATTATGCAAAACTTAACTGGGGAACAACTAAATTTTGTTTACCATCACTTGCATTGGTTTAAAACTAAAAGCACTCCATGCTATACTTTTTGCACCGGAGGAGCTGGTGTTGGTAAAAGCTTTCTAATATCTGCACTATATCAAACATTACTATGCTACTATAACACAAAGGCAGGTGAAAATCCAGATAATATTTATATCTTACTTACTGCTCCAACTGGAAAATCAGCCCATAATATTAATGGAAAAACACTGCATAGTACTTTTAAAATACCTGTGTCACAAAGTTTGAATTATAAACAACTAACTCATGAACATAGAACTGCTCTACAAATTGAAATGATGCATGTTAGAGTTGTTATTATAGATGAAATATCAATGGTCGGTCAAAATATGTTAAATTTTATACATAACAGGCTACAAGAAATCAAATCATCTAATGAACCATTTGGAGGAATTTCTATTTTAGCCATAGGTGACTTTTACCAATTGAAACCTGTATTTGACAGATACATTTTTCAGGATTCTACACTGTTGTATGGCCCTTTAAGTACTAACTTATGGAAAGAACATTTCAAAGTATTTGAATGAACAAAAATTATGCGCCGAATAGAGGATCTTCAATTTGCTGAACTACTAAACCGATTAAGGGAGGGGAAGCATACTAAGGAAGATATTTTGCAAATTAAGCAAAGGGAAATAACACCTGATGAGTCTCTTGGAAACAATACCATATATCATGTCTACTAATATAGAAGTAAATGAAATTAACAGGAGAGTTTTGGAGAAACATAGCAATCATTGTCCAGTCTACATAACAGTAGCTATCAATACCGTAAGTTCAGATTTGTCAGAAAATGTTAAGAAAACTATACTTAAGCAATTGCCCAAAGATCCACAAAAAACTATGGGACTTGCACATACATTACACATAGCTTTACAACTACGTTATGATTTAAGTTGCAATGTGGATATACATTTTTGGTTAACAAATGGCTCAACTGGTGTGGTACAATTAGTTGAATTAATTAACAATACACCTATTATTATTTGGGTGGCATTTGACAATCAGAGTATAGGACAAACAGCCAGGCAACAATATAAGCACTTATATCATGCACAAATTTAAAAGACATGGACACCAATACATGCTATAGCTAGACATTTCCAATACACAAAGAAATTTATTACAATTATACAGAAGCAATTTCCTTTACGCCAAGCATCAGCACGGACTATACATCGCACACAAGGTGAAACTATAGAACCACTTTATATTCACTTTAATAACAGCAAAATTCATCATTTGCATTATGTCGCTATTAGCAGAGCAAAATCAATACAGAATGTATATGTCCAAAATTTTGATGAGGGGAAAATTATAGTACACCCAAAAGTTGATGAAGAAATGCACAGATTAAGGACACAAATGCCACTTGAAATAACTATCCCACAGTTATATACATACACTGCACATTTCAATATCATCACACACAATATAAGATCACCTCAGAAACATTTTACATCAATGATAGCTGATAGCAACATATTGCAAGCTGACATTATTTGCTAAACTGAGATCACCACTACAAGGAAGGCAACAGTTAGCGATTTTATGATAGAACAATTTCATCACATTATATTTGATAAATTTCATACATACAACACAAACCATGGAATGATAATGTACTACAAAAAAGATTTGTTTATATTGCCTATTTATGAAACACACAAAGGGATAGACATTTTACATTTTACAGTACATATTAATAGCACGGATTACCTTATTATACTATACAAACCACCACATACACATATTAATTCTCTTTTGGATTTGATTACAAATATTTAAAATTTTTACCACACGCACAAAATGATCATTATGGGAGATTTCAATGTGGATATATCTATACAAAATTCATACACTAACAAAGTCTTTGAATTCTTTGAAGCAAACATACAATGTAAACAACTCATAGACAATACACAACTAACTACCAATCCATTTTAGATCATATCTATACTAAGGACCTAATACACAATTATGGTACATTAGAATGCTATTACAGTGATCATAAAGCACTATGGGTTTGTATTTGAGAATGTTTTTAACATATTTTATTTTTCAGATGATGTCTATTGAAGAGATCATTAACATTAATACCGATGACAACAAACCTGATCAGAAACTCATACGAGTCAATGTAATCAAGTGTTCAGAAAAAACAACATACAAAAATGCAAAACAAGAACATAAAGTTCTCTTTCATTTGGCTCTAGCTGATAAAACTGGAACAATCAAAGGTATTTGTTATCAAGAAGAATTATACGAGCAGACAAAATATAACTGTGGACTACTGATACGAAACTTCATCATCAAAAACAAAACTATTCTCATTACAAATCAAAGCAAAGTCACAAAATTCCCAGCAATGAAACTAAAAGACGAAATTATCGAACAAGCAGAAAACATTTTACCACCGCCTGCACCATCTGCTTCTCCCATTAAGGATATCAAACATGCAACTTTGAAAAGTCTTATGACTGTTTCTGGAACAATATCAGAAGTAAGTATAAAGGCGGGTATCTAGGAATCTCGCTAAAATAACATGTCTAGTTAGTTTTCTAAATCATATCATCTTTGTTAACTGAACTCTAAAGCTAAAAACTCTTGCTCACAATCTCTTGCTCACACTCTCTTGCTCACACTCTCTTGCTCACACTCTCTTGCTCACACTCTCTTGCTCACACTCTCTTGCTCACACTCTCTTGCTCACACTCTCTTACTCACACTCTCTTACTCACACTCTCTTACACTCTCTTACACTCTCTTACACTCACTCTCTTACACTCACTCATGCTCTCTTACACTCACTCATGCTCTCTTACTCACACTCTCTTACTCACACTCTCTTACTCGCACCCTCTTACTCACACCCTCTTACTCACACCACACATTCATCTCACACTCATCTCACACTCTCTTACTCACACTCTTACTCACACTCTTACTCACACTCTTACTCACACTCTTACTCACACTCTTACTCACACACTTACTCACACACTTACTCACACACTTACTCACACACTTACTCACACACTTACTCACACTCTTACTCACACTCTCTTACTCACACTCTCTTACTCACACTCTCACTCTGCAAACTGTATGTTACCATGGACAAAGCAATAAATCAATCACTCAATTTCTATGTTTTAAACGCTAAAATATTTATTAAACTGTTGTTTTTTAGGAAGAGGACGTAAAAACTGTATTTCTCAATGGACAAGATACTGCACTGAAATCCATAACTTTAAAAGATGCTACGGATGACATAAAAGTAACATTGTGGAGAGAAGCAACACGATTCCACATAAATATTGGAGATCATGTGACGTTGACTCATGTGACTGTCCATGAATTTAATTCACAGTAAATATTGAATACAACAAGGCACAGCAAACTACAAGTAAGGAAAAAAATAATAAAAAGAACAAATAAACGATTTGCATCAAAACATCACTCTCACACACCACACACATCTTTACATCACAACACACTGTATCTCTCTCACACTCTCTCTCTCTCATACCCACTGTCTCTCACCACTCTATCTATTACTCACACTCTTACTCTCTTACTCACACTCTTACTCACACTCTCTTACTCACACTCTCTTACTCACACCCTCTTACTCACACCCTCTTACTCACACCACACATTCATCTCACATTCATCTCACACTCTCTTACTCACACTCTCTTACTCACACTCTTACTCACACTCTTACTCACACTCTTACTCACACTCTTACTCACACTCTTACTCACACTCTTACTCACACTCTAACTCACACTCTCTTACTCACTCTCTTACTCACTCTCTTACTCACACTCTCTTACACTCTCTTACTCACACTCTCTCTTACACACACTCTCTCTTACACACACTCTCTCTCTCACACATACATACACACACTCTTACACACACACTCTCTCTTACACACACACACACACACACACTCTCTTCCACACATACACACTCTTCCACACATACACTCTCTTCCACACAATAACTTTCTTCCACACAAACACTTTCTTCCACACAAACACTCTCTTCCACACAAACACTCTCTTCCACACAAACACTCTCTTCCACACAAACACTCTCTTCCACACAAACACTCTCTTCCACATACACACTATTCAACACAAACACTCTCACACACCCACACACACTCTACCTTTCAAGCACACTCTAACGCACTCTAACGCACAACATCACACTGTACGTACCCAAAAAAAAACCACTATTCAAATTACTAATGATTTGATTTTGTTTTTTCTTAAAACAGGTAACGGCACCACCAGAGGAAACAATCGACATTGAAATTTATGGAGTAGAAAGGACCAAAGGAGGCACAAGTATAATAACAATAAGAGTAACAAACACGGACTTTTATCAGTCGATGGGCATAGAAAATAACATACTCATTCAATGGTTTATGTTGGATGAAGAGGTGGACAACATTGGAGATGCACTTCTACATTATTTGCCTCAAACTTTTGAAGTTGTTTTTTGTAATGGAAAAATAATGACAATTGTAAAAGAGAAAGCCGAGGAAGAAATATGTTCAGACTAAGACTTGTGTGTTCACATGCTAATACATTTTGTGCAAAGTAAAATAGGAAAATGTATTGTGTGTAGAAAATAATAAATGTGTGAAATAAAAAAATTAAACTTGTATGGTGACTTGGTTTTGGGGGAGGTAAAATACTAGTACAACAAAACTCAACTAATACAATTTAGTCACACCACTCATCAGCACAACATTATCACTAAACAACACCACATTATCACTAAGCACCAACACACCGTCACTCTGCACCATTCCAGTATCACTCAACAACAACACAACACCACTCTGCAACACCACAAACAACACTCTGCACCAATACAACACCATTCAGTACCACCACAGCACTACCACAACAACACTTATTGACACACCAGCATCACTCAACACAACTCCAGCATCACTAAGCACCACCACACACCAGAACAACATTACTCAGCACCACCACATTATCACTCGGCACCAACACATTAATACTATGCACCAACACAACAAAACTTTGAACAATCACAGTAAAAACAGCACAACAGCGTCAAACAGCACCACTACAAAAGTATGTGCAACAAAACAATGCTAAGTTGTGCTGCTGAGTGATGCTGCTCTGCTGCTAAATGATGCTGTAGTGATGTTCAGTGATGGTGTTGCGGTGCTAAGTGTTCCTGTTGTGGTGCTGAATGATGCTGTGGTGATGCTAGGTGATCCTCTGGTGTTAGTGAGTGATGCTAGTGTGTTGATGAGTGTTGCTCTGGTGGCGGTGAGTGATGCTAGATATGTTGCTGAGTAATGCTAGTGTTGCGCTGAGTGATGCTGGTGTTGCATTGGTGCTGTGGTGGGGCTAAGTACACCACCACAGCAACAGGGTACAACAGCACAGCATCACCATAGCACAACTCAGCACCACAACAGCAGCACTCAGCACCAACACAGCAACACTCATCAGCACAACATTATCACTAAACAACACCACATTATCACTAAGCACCAACACACCATCACTCTGCACCATTTCAGTATCACTCAACATCACAACATCACTCTGCAATACCACAAACAACACTCTACACCAATACAACACCACTCAGTACCACTACAGCACTACCACACCAACACTTATCGACACACCAGCATCACTCAACACAACTCCAGCATCACTAAGCACCACCACAACAACATTACTCTGCACCTCACATTATCAGTCAGCACAAACACATTCACACTATGCACTAACACAACAAGAAATTCAACTATCACAGTAACAAACAGCACAACAGCGTCAATCAGCACCACTACAAAAGTATGCGCAACAAAACAATGCTAATTTGTGCTGTTGTGCTGCTGAGTGGTGGTGTTCTGGGGCGAAATGATGCTGTAATGATGTTCAGTGATGGTGTTGTGGTGCTAAGTGTTCCTGTTGTGGTTCTGCATGATGCTGTGGTGATGCTAGCTGATCCTATGGTGTTAGTGAGTGATACTAGTGTGTTGATGAGTGTTGCTCTGTTGGCGGTGAGTAATGCTGGATATGTTACTGAGTAATGCTAGTGTTGCGCTGAGTGATTCTGGTGTTGCACTGGTGCTGTGGTGGGGCCAAGTACACCACCACAGTACCAGGGTACAACAGCACAGCATCACTCAGCATCACCATAGCACCACTCTGCATCACAACAGCAACACTCAGCACCAACACAGCAACACTCATCAGCACAACATTATCACTAAACACCACATTATCACTAAGCACCAACACACCATCACTCTGCACCATTACAGTATCACTCAACAACACAACATCACTCTAAAACAGCACAAACAACACTCTGCACCAATACAACACCACTCAGTACCACCACAGCACTACCACAACAACACTTATTGACACACCAGCATCACTCAACACAACTCCAGCATCACTAAGCACCACCACACACCAGAACAACATTACTCAACACCACCACATTATCACTCAGTACCAACACATTAATACTATGCACCAACACAAAAAACTTCCAATCACAGTAAAAAAAAACGCACAACAGCGTCAAACAGCACCACTACAAAAAGTATATGCAACAAAACAATGCAAAGTTGTGCTGCTGAGTAATGCTGTTATGGCGCTAAATGATGCTATAGTGGTGTTCAGTGATGCTGTTGTGGTGCTAAGTGTTCCTGTTGTGGTGCTGATTGATGCTGTGGTGCTGATTGATGCTGTGGTGATTCTAGGTGATCCTATGGTGGTAGTGCGTGATGCTGGTGTGTTAATGAATGTTGCTCTGGTGGCGGTGAGTGATACTGGATGTGTTGGTGAGTAATGCTAAGTTATGCTGTTGTGCTGCACTCGCATAAAAATCGTACAAAAAAACTTACACTCTGTAACACCACTGCAATAACAAAATCCAACATCTAATAACTAGAAAAAATATACTGTTACTGAAAATAAAATTTTATAAAGACATTAAAAAAAACAAATAAAGAAAGACACTGTGAATAAAAAAATACAGTACAATAAACACCTTTTCATTCACAGTAATGGAAAATCTCTCAAGACATGTACGGAAAACATCACATAAAATAAATACATTGCAATATATTAATTCAAAGCTACTTTGATACATCAAATGTAGAAAGTACATTACATTCTTAAAGTACATTACAATATATTACGTCAAAAACGCTTTAATACATAGCACAAAATATTTAGCAAAAGTGCATTTAAAAAACAATAAGTACATAAGAATATTCAGTGACACCATTGTTCGAGGTACATCCCAATCAATACTAAAAAAAATTGCAAAATATTCATAAGGTGTTAATACATTGCACATTTAATAACCAGAACAAATAAAGCACAATACACTAAGTACACAAGGAAAATAAAACAAATATATAGATATTACTTCAATAAGTCACATAAACAAAATAAATGTACATACATTCTATAGCAACAGATTAAAACTTAGCAGATCCACAATTTCGTAACATACATAACTATATACTAAGAACATAGCCAAAAGAAAATACAGTCTCGATACACACACGTATAGAAAACATCAAAATCAATAATCCATATAGAAAATTATTACAATAATTGCAATATTTACATTTACCTGTCCAAGTACACATCTACAACTACGTAAGAACTAGACACCTTTCGCACGCCAACATCGGGATAATTACACGTTAACGCACATCGAACGCAATGCTACGTCACTAAACCGAGCGATCACATTGGCTAAAAATTACATAACGAACTAAACTAAACAAAAGTTACTAAACATACATTGATACTTTTATATATAGCACATCCACTCTTTAAAAAAGTACATAACTAAATAATAAATACATACCCTACTAATAAAAATGTCGCTAGTTCATAACGTACCCAAACATTAATAAACGGAAAAAAATGTCAAATTAAATATAAACACTATCAATAATACATTCACGGAATGTAGTAAATACATTTAAAATTTACAATTACCTGTCAGACGATGCAGCAACAAGACCGGAAGAACAACACACCTTTCCCACGTGAAGAATCACGAAGACCTGGGAAATTACCTGCTGACGCACGTCAAATGCAACGCTACGTCACTAAAAGTAGCGCTGCGATTGGCTAGAAATTACGTCACACCATAAACATTATGGAAGTTAAGAATAAACTAGAACGCTAACCACAAAAAACGTCACATACGTAAAAGAAAAACAAAGCGTCTGCAATGTTTATAACCCAAAAAATACATACGCGGAAGAAAATAAGACAATACCATCACACACTTCAATAAAAAAAATTACAAAACACATACACACACATATGTGTAGAGGCAACGTGTACTATGCAGATTTAAGCTTCAAAAACTGTACATAAATTAACAAAAGATGACGGAAGTGATAAATCTCAATGACAGATGGCGTAGTGTTCAGAATGCTTTTATTTGGGTTTTCATCCAATTCACACTCCAGCTTGTGGATTGTATGAAAACACAATATAAACATTTTTAACACTATGCCATCTGTCTTGGAAATTAATCACTCCTGCCATCTATTGTTAATTTATGTACTGCATTTGAAGGTTACATCTGCATAGTATACGTTGCCTCTCAACATATGTGTAGCACACCACTAATATACATCACAACAGCAACACGCACCAAGACCAGAGTATCACTAAAAAAAAAAAACATTCTGCACCACTCAGCACCACCAAAGAACAAATAAACCCCACCACACCAGCACTCTGCAACACCACCCAACACCACAGCATTACTCTAAAACAACACAGCATAAGTAAGCACAACAAGGTAAATACTAGGGGACACACCAGCATCACTCAAAGCCAACACAGCATCACTCATCGCAACATCATAATCACTACACCCAACAACAGCATCACTGTGGTCCACACCAGCATTACTGAGCGCAGCATCACCATCACTTACCACCACTCTACACCAACACAGCACCACCAAAGCATCAGGCAAAAACACAACAACATCACTACGCGCCACTCCAACATCACTCATAGCCAACACTGCACCACTTAGCACCACCACAACATCACTCAGCAACACAAATTACCACAACAAAATAATTATGCAACGCCACATTATAACTACACACCACCACATTATAAATCATAACAACACACAGCAACACTCAGCAACACTACACCATCTCTCAGCAAGAAAAAAAATATTTCCAGAAACAATTACATTTCAAACAGTAGAGGAGAATACAAATAATAAAATTAACAAACAAATAAAATATCTCCATTATGTAGTACCACCAACAATACAAAAAAAAAAAATAAGGGCCAAATTACAAACACTCAAAAAATACAATTACGCCAAAACTTAATAACTAATAAAAAAATCAATGAATTCATGCAATGAAGGACCAAATAACATGCCAAAAATAAAACCCACTCAATAATAAAACGAATAAACAACTCCTGGAATTCTATTTAAAAGGCCAATCCTGCACGTAAATGATCAAGTTACCAAAAAAAATAAAAAACATGAAAAGACGAACGGAAGTAAAACAATCATGTTATTAAAAATACAAGACCAATACTGTACATACGATAACTGAAATAATAACCCAACACCTACAAAATACATACCGATTCAATATAAGCATGGCAATACTTTAATACATTAAATTATTAATACATAAGAGCTCATAAATAAAGGTAAATACTATTTACAAACACAAAATACTTAAGCAAAATAAATAAATGTTTGATATTTACACATTAACAATAACTTTAAATCAATACATTGCTATACATTACATAAAAGTACATTCTAAATTGTGAATGTGCAATGTTTTAAAGTTCAATACATATTTAACTATATACTAAGTACATCCGCTAAAGCCAAAAAAAAGGCGCGATACACAAATGTCGAACATTACTATTAAACAGTCAAACAAATGAAAAATAATCTCTACAAAATCAATAATACATTCACATAATATATTATATAGTCTTACATTATAAACTTACCTGTCAAACGACGCAGGAAGAAGACCGGAACAACAACACGCCTTTCCCACACGAAAGTTGCCGAAGATCTGGGAATTTCCCAATTGACGCACGTCAAACGCAACGCTACGTCACAAAAAGTAGCGCTGCGATTGGCTACAGATTACGTCATACCTCAAACACTTTGAAACTTCACTAGAACGCTAAACACAAAATGTAAATCACGTAAAGGAAACACATAGCATCCGCCATTAAAAAAAAACTTTATAAACAACGTTACAACACAATACATTAACACACATAACACATACTTAACAAATATATAAATACACACACATGTTACAAAAAAATACATGCAACACACTAACACTCACACATCACATCTGACAAATACAATAAAACATCACACACAAAGCATAACGCCACAACATATATTACACTAACAACAAACATGTACAAAACAGCATTAATACACACCATCACAGCAACACACCAACACACCAACTCAACTCTGCAACACCAAACCAACACTCAGCACCATCACATCAACAGTCAGCCACAGCACCACTCACAACAAATACAGAATTACTCACCATCAAAACAGCAACACTCAGCTACACCACAGCAACACTCAGAAAAACACATGCATCATTAAACACAACAACATCACTGTACAACACCGCAGCAACACTCAGCAACACATCAGCATTACTTAGCGCAACACTCCGCACCAACACAACATCACTCAGCACCACACAAAAAAAATTGCATCAATCCGCAAAACACCTGAAACAATCAGCAGAACAACATTAAGAATAAACATCACAACATTTACAATGTAAACAACAACAACTGCATCAACACACCACCACTCAACACCACCACAACATCACTCAAACACACACAAAAAAAACCACGAAAAAAAATAAATTCAATCTTGCTGTCACTCAACCGCCCTCACTCTACTACTCTAACACCCTCACTCTACCGACAACAATCTACCGCACTCACTATACCGCTCTCATGCCCCTCACTCTACCTCACTCACTCTACTGCCCTCACGCCCTCACTCTACCAACATTAATCTACAACTCTAATGCCCTTCCTCTATCACTCTATCACCCTCACTATACCGCCCTAACTCTACCACTCTACCACTCTACCACTCTCACTCTAACACCATCACTATATCACTCTACCTCCCTCATGCCCTCAATCTACCACCCTCACTCTTCCGCCCTCACTCTACCGACCTCACATTCACACTCTACCGTCCTCACGCTCTCACTCTACCGCACACACTATACCTCACTACCATCCTCATGCACTCACTCTACTGCCCTCACGGCCTTCACTCTACCATCCTCACTATAACACTCTACCGCACTCACTCTAACACTATGCCTCCCTCACTCTACCACTCTAGAACCCTCACTCTACCACTCTACAACCATCACTCTATCCCCCTCACTCTACCACTCTACTGCCCTCACCCTACCACTATAACGCCCTCACTCTACCGCCCTCAATCAACCACTCTACCAAACTCACCTTAACACTCTACCGCCCTCACTCAACCACCCACCTTCAACCACCCTCACTCTACCACCCTCACTCTATCCCCCTCATTCTACCGCACTCACTCTAATGTCCTCAGTGACTCTACCGCACTCACTCACTATAACACCCTCACTCTCTACAACCCTCACTCACTCTACCGCCCTCAATCACTCTATCTCACTCACTCACTCTATCGCCCTCCATCACTCAATCGAACTTCATCACTCTGCCGCCCTCCATCACTCTACCATCCTCACTCACTCTATCGCCCTCACTCACTCTTACACCCTCAAACACTCTGTCGCCCAACATCACTCTATCACCCTCACTCCCTCTATTGCCCTCCCTCTATCGCCCTCCCTCTATCGCCCTCCCTCTATCGCCCTCCCTCTATCTCTCTCCCTCTATCTCTCTCCCTCTACCGTCCACCCTCTATCGCCCTCCCTCTACCTAACATCCTCCCTCTATCTATCTATCGCACTCACTCTATTTATTGCATCAACATAGCATCACTCAGCACCACCACTGCGTCACTCAGGGGCACCACACATCACTATGCGCAACAGCATCACTGAACGCCACAGCATCACTTGTAGCCAAAACAACATCACTCAGCGCCACAACACCATCAATCTGTGCAACAATTCAACAACAACTGGTTCAATTATTTTCTAGCAATGTTTCAAACTTTATTACAAATGTCAGGAAAATATGTTAAAGGTTTTCACTTCTGTTCATGTTAAAACATTTTTATTTGTCAGGTCAATACATGTAAGACAGGAGAAAACTATATATTTTACCTTTACTAATGCTATACATGTAACATGTGATAATTTTATTACTATTGCCATTTCTAAAAACTTAATTAATACTTTTATATTTTGCAAAAAAAAAACTAACATTTTCCACACCAAAAGCTCAAACTTTTCTATTTTCCTGGTCACTGGCTAGTGACCTAGACTCTGTCCCCTCTGCTTTCAGGTACTCTTCATCCTTGATCCGCCCTTGGATCCAACCGGACACTTCTCTCCTGGTCGCCGGCAGCATCTTTCTTCAAGGCTCCATAGGATTTAGCGACGAAACCCGACACACTTTGACACCTATGCGCTCGCTTCCTGTGGGTGAGGTAACGCGAGTACTCCGGTGCTCCTGTGGGTATTGACTATCCTAGTGTCTAGGTTTCAAGTAGCTTTCATCGAGTCCAGTCAGAAGTGCCCTAAAAAGAACTAGTTTCTAATTCTTTCGTTCCCATGGTAACTTTCGTGTGTGTAAAGACTCTGCACACGCCTCCCGTGGGCCTCCTACTTCCTATCTTTTGGCAGTAAAGTGTAGCCCCAGCGATGCCCTAGGCCTATCCATTTTCCGTGACGTGGTTCTTATACCACTATTTTAGTATATGGTTTAGCGTGCCCATAGGGCCCTACTGTATTTTGTGCAACTTATTGTATGATAATTAAGTATCTTGTTATGTGCTTGTGCCTCTGACCTCATAAAGAGTTCAGAGGGGTTGTGTTATTAATAAATACATATATATTTTATATATAACCTGTGTGGTGTCCTTTCATTTGGTATTAAAGGGATTACATACGGTAAAACAGCTGGCTTCACATGCCCTCTTGAGTTTACCTAAGACTGCTTTGTTCATGCTACCACTAGGATAGCTGGTCTCTAAGGTTGACTTTACAACCATCCCCATAAGGGTTGTTTGGACTGGTGCAAGGTGCTCACTAGAATAGTGAACATCATATACCAGGCCAACTTCTCACAGTGACCACCTCCCAGACAGGATTTAGTGTATTAGGGCTGAGTGGGTGCGCTTGCCAGCGCCTGAACATCTGCATGAGTGGCACATTTGGTGTTCCTGTGCATAATCCAGTTCAAACAAGTCGTGGGAGCCGTTGGCTCCCACTCTGGCTCAAAACTGGACAGAGGAATTGGCAGTAACCTCCCCCCTGTCCAGACCCTCCCCTGCGAGGGTCCTCTGAATCTTTCTGACCCTTTCCTTAGGGTTCTTAAGGGCTTACTTGGGTGAAGGTCCCTAGATTCGTCGTGGGATAAGATTCAGAACTGAAACCACTGCATTTCTATCGTCTGGGCACTCTGGACTTCGTTTGGGCCTGACTTTGTCTCCCTTCCAGTCTGCTGCATCGTCTGTGCCTGTGCATCATACAGGAACCTTCCAAGGCTTGTGAAGCATCAAGAACAACCGAAGTAATCTCGCTTGGGGTGAAAGAGTCACTCCCTTCCATTCACAGGGACCTCAACGAAGAAAACTGGTCTGCAGATTCCAAGCTCCTCCAGACTCAGTGGGCTCCGCAATTCAGGTGGTGGTGTTCTTGCTGTGCAAAAATAGTTTTACTCTCATATCAAGTATTCAGAGGTTAAAGTGGGGGTAGAATTCTCAGGCAATTCCCCAGAGGAGAGCTATGCAGACAGTGATGGAAATATTGTACTTCCAGAAATGCAAGACAGAAAAAGTGTGCTTTTGAAAAATGTTTTTTGCAAGAAAAGTGATGCTTGTTTATTTTTTCAGACCATCGTACTGCGGCGCCTTGGTGTGCGTGGTGCCCAGTCCCTGTATTGGTGGGTTCCCCTCCCCCTCCCTCTCTTCACTTCCCCCTTCCCCCCCCCAAGCCTGGCGTGATCGCCGGACAGTGGAAGCTGAAGTCCTGTGGATGACCGGACCAGATGGGTCCTCCTTTGCCAAGCTAACTGAGCCGATGTGTTGGAGATGGAGATGACGCGACTAGCGAGAAGGCTGTGTGCCATTTACACAGACAGACTGTTGGTTTTCAAGTGTATAGTGAGCAGCAGAACGTACTGCGATGGAAACTGTTTTATTGTCATGAGAACATAATGCACAAGGGCTGTGTGTCTTTCACACAGAAACTGTTGGTTTGAACATGAAAGAAGGTGAACAACTGAGACGTTGTGCTGCAATTTGACCACATGTTTTCTGAGCTCGGGACTGTAAAGAAAAAATGTTGATATTGCTTTTATTTTTCAGCTGACAATTCATATTAGTTTGGCTGCCTTAGCAGTGGAAATTCCAGTATTGCCATTAGAGACATTAGGAGCCTTACCGAGTTCAAAAGCTTGATGCATTTATTTAGTGTATTCATCTTGCTGAGTATCTAGATATGACGTGCTTTTTGTTTAGCACAAGAATTACTGCTTCAACATGTATTTTAGGTAATATAGTTCTTTACTCACTGTTATGTTTCTTCAGTTTTGAAATGTAATCTTTTAATCATGGTTGCGTTTTTAGTCAAGACTTGCTTTGAATGATATGTTTTTGTGCAGTCACTTCAGCACAAGAGTTGCTGTTTCAACATAAATGTAGTTTGGTGTCTTTTAATTATGACATGTAGTTCTAGCTGGTTTTGCTTTCAATTAAGAAATGCATACATAGTTGTGAATTTTTTTTTGGGTATATGTGAATGGTGATAGTCGAAGGTAATGGGGTGGAATGTAATGAAAGCGCCACTTTTGTAGTCTGGCACCCTATGATGACCTCAAACTACCACCATTTTAATTGATTTGTGGGTATTATTTTACCCTAGCCTTAATGTAGTATGGTCCTGCATATGCCTGTTTCTCTTCTGTTCTATAATCTTGCTGTCTTTCAATGGGAGCTGTTACGGAGTGGAACAGTCTTGCCCAGAGTAGAGCATGTGGGATGTGCATTTGAAGGCGTGCAGTTGTGCAGAAATGTGTATTGTATTGTGCATTGGTGAGAATTATGAGTTATTACTATTTGTTTAGACACGGTTTAATGTCATTCTGTTTTTTGACTTTACCTTGCTTTATGGCGGTGCTTACGATTTATTAGCTTTGACATGCTTTCATATCATCTTGCTTTTCAATTCTATCTTGCTTTGGGCCGTTCTGTGTGCATGGCCTAACTAACTCCATTTTCATGACTGAAGCTATTTTCTGTGCTTGGATGTAGCTGCAAAGTGGGGAGGGCATGTTCTGCTCTTCTTCCTGTTTTTCGCACTTTACTGACTAGAGAAAACTGGTTCTTATCAGAGAAATGTACATGGTCCATCTAGAAGCCATAGCAAAGGCCTGATCAACCGATGCCTTGGCCTTGGAGCAGACTGGTACGGGCTCTCATGAGAACGAGGGGGAGAGGCTTGCTAGAAACTTTGTTATGTTTGGATTTGTATTAAAAAGGGGCGCCTCAACTGGTCTGGTGGGAGTTTGGATTCCGAGCGAGGGCAGGCGTGTCTCTCGGATTGAACCCTGATTCCTGAGCTCTGATCCCTGCTGTGTGAAGACTTCCCCTGGCCAGAAGTGGGCAGTGTATGCATCAGGTGATGCATTGAGTTTTGTGGTTAGCGTCAATGTGATGTGAGCCAGTGACTGTGATCATTTGAGGTGTTTTATTTGTGGTGTGGGAGGTGCACATCCAGAGTGATCCTCTACTGTGAGTGTGTGAGCGTATATATATATACATATATATATATATATATATACATATATATATATTCCTTCCTCTCTGGTTCCATTTGCTGTTGCTGCAGCGCTCAAATCGGGTGCGGCGCCCTGCAGCTGAACCACGCTGCTCAAAATTCCCACACCATTCCTCCAGTTGGAGAAACAAACCGGGTCGCACTCCACAGGTTGTTTTTGCAATTTTTTATTTTCTTACATTCTCTTAGAGTTCAACAAGGCAGCTGTTACGATCTACGTGTTTCGTTATTTCAAATACCTTGCTCACGATCAACCGACCACTTGGCTCCCCCTACTTGATATAATTAATCACATACAACATCATTTCCTGTTTGGGGATTGCCAGAGCCTCTATGCTTTCTGGGAGATGTAGTTTTTATGTTACTTGTGCAGTTCAAATCATACCATTTTGCTCGTTATTATGCTTATTTTACTGCTTATTTATACTCCTTAAACTTGTGTGTTAGCGACCATCAAAATTCATACCAATTGGTTCCCTCAAGTGGGATTACATTGCTTTTATATACGTTTTTGACACCATTGATCAGTAGTTTCAACACTAGTTTCAACACTATACATACCCCCCAGTGGGTTGACTATGTTAATTCGTATACTATCATAAGGTTCACCACTAGTCCCTACCAGCAGATAGTCTCCTGGTCTCTCACACATTGTTTCAAAGGTACTTGAATTTTATGTCTCTTATCATACCCAAAATGGGTGTTTATAACAGTTTAAGCATAATTTATGGGAACAAACATTTCTCAAAGCGAAGTTATTACAAATGTATATATAGCTCTTCTGACTGATTTAACCCATGCGGGGTTAGGGTTCTTAGGTTTAGGATGTGGCGTGACTCCTTCTGTCTCAGAAGTCTTTCTCTGGCTCCCCCTCATTCTTTTTTGGGGACACTTTCAATTCCAAAGAATTTCAGTTGATTCCAGTCACTTTGGTGATAGTGCTCCATGTGCTTGGCTATCGCATTTGCTCTGTCCTGATCGATGGTGGCTCGAACGTGCTCCAATATTCGTTTTTTTAGTTCACACACAGTGCTGCCCACATACCTCATGGGGCACGGGCATTCCACTACATATACCACATATCTTGTTTTGCAAGTGATAAGTTCTCTGATCTCCCATGTTTTTTTATTTGCCATTTGCACTTTCTTTGTGGGTTTTGCTATTTGGCACGCCTTACATGCATAACATTTAACAAATCCTGTTGATTTCAGCCATATGTCTTTTTTTGTTGTTTTCCTGAAATGGCTATGGATTAAGTGATCTTTCAAGTTTTTTGCCCTTCTATACGCGATTGTTGGATGATGCCCCACAATGTTCTTAACTGTTTCATCCAGTTGTAGAATTTTCCAATTACGTTTCAAAATGTTTGCAATTTCCTTACTTTCGTTTGAAAAGTCCATTATCATTCGTACTGGTTCTGATTCACTTGTGGATTCCTTCTGTTTTTTTATTAGGCATCCCGACACCCCATATTGCCTGTCTTAAGTGTCCCTGTCCGGGCCTGTGTTCTTGCCTACCTGCCTCTGGCGGGGATACTTGTGAATACTGCGAGGGGGATGGTGTCGATGAGGATGGTCATGTTGTTTCATGAGTAAATCGGTGCATCAGTTGTGCCCACTCTAGGGAAATGGGGTGTTTCAGTGCTCCTCTCACTTCCTCCTCCCGCAGCACCTCCTCCTCCGCCGTTCCCCGTTTCTTCATGGCCCCTATCCAGGCTGCCTCTGTGGGCTCTTCCGGGGCCCGCCAGTGCATGGCTATCCCTCTTTTTGATAAGAGAATGGCTAAGAAAACGAAGCAGTATTGCACCTTCTCAATTTTCCGCCTGCGGAACATGTCGAGGGCACTGGCTTCCCATGAGGAGAGGGTTAGATTGTTTGTTGTCTCCTGAAGTGTATGGTGTACCCGGTCCCAGTAATGGTGAATAATTGGGCAATCCCAGAACATGTGTTTAAAGTCTGCTTCGGGGCTCTGGCATCGAGGGCAGGCACAGTGTGTCTCCGGGTAAAAGCGTTGAAGACGCTTTAGGGTAAGGTATGCCCTATGAAGTATGTTGAATTGGATGTTCCGGAAGCGTGCGTTTCTGGAGACTTTCTTGGGGTACTCCAGGGCTTTTTCCCATTCTTTATAATTGAATACGCAACCTATTTCATCCTCCCATATATGCCGTAGTGTGTCCAGTGGGCGGAGGGTCATTCCCTAACAGCTTTGTATAGCCAGGTCACTAAGTGTCTGCACACCCCCATTTGAAGTATGGCAAGTATTACTTGGTGCGTAGGGGGTTCTCCCGTGTGTGGGTCACAAAAAGGGCGACTATTTTTCATTAGGTGCCGATGCAGATGGAACTGCACTGGGGGAAGGTCGTAAAGTTCTGTCAAGCGGGCATATGTCATTAACTGTCCATCTTCATACCGGGATTCCATTTCTGTGATAGAGAAATCGGTCCATACTTGCAGGGCATGGGTAGTATAATATTTATCAGTACGGGGGAATCCTATCAACAGGAGTAAGGGCAAGTATGGAGGTTTCCCTTGGGACATGTGATGTATTTTCAGCATACAGGAGCGTGCTATTGTCACCTTTAAGGGGTAAGTGCGGAGAGGTTTGGTGCCCTGGAGAAGCAGTCTCCGTATGGCTGGGAGAGGTATCCATCCTTGCTCTGTGATTGTCTTTCCAGTGTATCTTTTTGCTGTCCAGTACGACAACCATTGAAGCTGTGCCGCCAGGCAGTATGCTTCAAAGGATGGGGCGCCTAGCCCTCCATGTGTTGTGGGCAGGTAAAGCGTGGTTAAGGCCACGCTATGTCTTCCCCACCCCAGATCAAAGTGGTCAGGATCGTGTCTAGCCCTTTGAAGAAGGAGCATGGCGGTATCACTGGGAGGTTGGTGAAGTGGTAAAGAAGCCTCGGGACCATGATCATCTTTGCGAGGGCCACTCGACCAATGGGGGAGAGAGATAGTGTAGTGTGGGCTAGGCCTGGTTTGCACCTATTGCTATTTTAGCATGACTTATTAGTTGTTAAACGCCATTTTGCCTTTTGCTGCTTTTTGCAAACAACACTGCATATAGCTATTTTTGTAAGTTAGGCTGTGCGAATGTCTTCACATCAGAAAGACTTGTTTTCGACATCCCTAGACTTGCATCGTGACCCTAGTCTGCACAGTGAGTGCTGAAGCCTTCAAGGTTATCATAACATGGTAGCTGTTGTTCGAAATGATCAGCGCGCTTTTTTAGACACAACACATGGCAGATGCGAGCCAACTGAAATTCTGGTGCCTTTATTATTGCACTGCAGCCATGATTTCACACACTTGGACGATTTTCTGTTTCCAGTGTTGCAGAGAGCTTTTGCTGATTCTGATGTGATTCCCTCTTGCTGAGCTGAGAGGTAATGGGGTCCCCCAAACAAGCCTAAGAGACCTTCTATAGTTTATAAAACATAGTTCCTAGATAGGGAGGGGGTTACAACTAGGCACTATACAACCTGTTTTCGCCATCATTGTAATATGATTTCTCCCTTTGTGTTTTATGGAATTGTAACAATGCTGACCATATTATTTCTTATCATATGTCTGCTTATGTTGGCAAAGATACTGCACCTGAGAGCACGTCGTTAAAATAAATATTTTAACCTTTCCCGGGTCTCTTTTCCTGTTGTGGACTGGTATGAGAATATAACGAAAGAGTGATCTCATTTCCCACCATTCCTGAGTATATCCTAAGTCGCATGTTCTGGGTTTTCTAATCATTGGCTGCTTTGCTATAGGTCGAAGAGCTAATGTGACACTGATGCTAGCTGGTTGGGGTTTTCTAGGTACTGAGGTGAGTTTTTGGTACATCACAATTCACTGAGGTCTTGGGTCTTTGTGCACAGTTCTGTGTAGGAGCAGAATCTTTGCAATAGTAGTGTCTTCCTGAATTTTACTGATGTGCGCAGCCCGGCTACTACCTTACTGTGATTCCCCCAGTACAGATCTGTGGGAGAGTAAAACAGTTGTACCCCGAGGTATCGTGGCACTGCGGTGCTCCAGGTGAGGGTGTGGGCTCTTACCATTATGTCTCATGGGGCCAGATGTGGGCTCAATGGGAATATCGTGGACTTGGCCCAATTAACCTTGAGGTCTGATGCCATTGCGAAGTCACTCAGTGACGACCAAATGGGGGTGAGGTCACTATTAATATCTCTGACATAGATCAGGAGGTCATCGGCATGCAGAGACACACAATGCATTGTGTCCGCTATTGGTATACCCCATGCCCCTCCCTCCTGCGGCAACCGTATTGCCAGGGGTTCTACTGCTAAGGCGAAGAGGAGGGGGCTAGGGGGCACCCTTGCCTGGTTCCTCTTTCCAATGGGAAGGGAGCGGAGATGTACGTACCTAGTCTCACTCGGGACGTTAGGCTCTTGAGGAGAAGCTTTGTGTATTCCATCAGTATGGGGCCTGCCCTAATCCTATGAAGCACAGCAAATAGGTACTGTCATAATAGGGTATCAAAGGCTTTTTCGAGGTCTAAAATCAGGCATGCTGCATTCGGGAGGTGTGCCTGTGCCCTGTCTTTGGGGTGGAATAGTCTACGTATGTTTAGCAAGGTGTTACGCCTTGGTATGAATCCATTTTGGTACGAGTGAACCAGTGGCGTTAGGATCTCGGTGTATCAGTCCGCTAGAAGTTTCCCCAATAGTTGACAGTCAGCATTTAGCAGCATTATCAGCCTGTATGAGGCTGGGAGGGTAGGGTCCCTATGGGGTTTGGGGATTGTCACTATGATGGATTCTCGGAGTGAACTGGGAGCTCCTTTCTGCTTAGTGCGTCTTCATACATGGTAACTATCCTGGGGATAAGATGAGTGGAGAATGTACTGTAATATTCAAGCGAAAAGCCGTCCATTCCCGGGGCTTTGTTACTTGCTAGCTCTCTGATGGCGCGAGTGACCCCTGGGGCTTTAATCTTGGTCTCAAGCTCTTTTCTGTCGGCTTGTGATGTGTGGAAGCTGTAACGGACTGAGAAATTGAGAGATTACCCAGTGATTTGTTTGTGTTGGGGCCCTATAAATACTGGAGTAGTACTCGTAGAAGATGTGTAGGATCTCTGGGAATGTCTGGTGGTCCCTGTATTGTCTAGAATCTCCATGACCGGTTTAGTAGCTACGTCCTGGTTGGCTAGCCACGCTAAGAGTGCGCCCGTTCTGTTGACCTCCTTGTGTGCTCTGACGGCGTAAGCACGGAAATTGTATTTGCGTAAATCTTTCAGTGCTTCAGGTAGGAGGTTTTGGCTGCTGCTATTCGGTCAGGGGGGGCTTCTACGGCGTCATCTTGTTTTGTTAGTGCTGCTAGCACCTCCTCTTAATCTCTTAATGTTCTTTCGAGTGTTTTGCGCACTCCCACTGTGTGTATGCAATGCCCTCCAGCTGCGACCTTGAATGCGTCCCATTCCACTAGTCTAGACTCTGCTGTGCCGGAGTCGAGGGCAAAGTGTTCCTGGATATTATCTCCGTGCTCCTGTCGGAACACTTGATCTGTAAGACAGTCACGCGGAAGAATCCAGTTAGGTATAGGGGGTGCGGGGGCCTCCACCTGAGGGTCAGCATGTGGACATCGTGGTCTGAGAATACTCTACCCAGATAGTTGGACTGTTGTACCCCCGGGAGTATGGGCGTGGAGCAGAGGAATCTATCCAGGCATACAAATAGGTTGTGCGGGGCAGAATGGAAGGAGTACAGTCTAATGTCTGGATTTCGTTCTCGCTATGGATCTACTAATTGCCAGTGTTTCACCCATGTTTGATATTGGGTCGTCTGTTTGTTTGCCAGGGAGTAAGGCGGTGGGGAGTTGGACCGATCGAGGTGGAGATCTAGAGCACAGTTAGTCTGCTCCTAGGAGCCAAGGGACTGGTGTTGTTGTATTTCTATCTAAGACCCTAATTCGATATTCCCGATTCATGCCCTTATGTGATTATAATTAATAATATCCTTATAAAGGCATAAGAATCATATCCATATTTAGTAATAGCCCATGCAGTCCAAAACACAGCAAGGCTACTCCCATAGACTCCTAGAAAGCACAACGCATTCTTTAAACAAACCAAGCCTCCAGCAGCCCGGGAAAACCCCCTGCTCTTGTTTTGATTTGCACAAGAACTCCTAGAGTCCAGAAAGAACTGTTAATTCTTAGTGACGTCTTATGTCCAACCTTACGTCAAACCCGGCACCTTTCAGGTATAAATATACCAACGTTGCCTTAAGCAAACACACGGTGGTTGGGAGTAGAGGGACGTTCTACTTGCTTGGGAGCCCAGCTGTTATGAGAGCCGACGGAAACCGCCCCTCCCCTTGACGCACTGAGAGAGACGCTGTCTTTTTCTCCAGCCGAGAAAATCCAGCTCCGGTGTTCCCAAGTCACCCTCGCGGGTTGCTGGGAGATCGAGTCCTGAGAAGCGAGATACAAGACCTCCTTTATTCTATAACCAAGGTACGGAGCTGATTAAAACCTTAGAGAGAATTCTTGATTCCGATACTTGGCAAAAAACTTAACTTAACTTAAAAACTGCAACCTACTTACTCCTTCCCACGTATTAGGCTTAGGTCAGGTACATCGGGGTAGGCGTATTTAGAAGCACCAGTTGGGTTCGTTAGTCAATGTTTTTATGTATGTATATATTTTATCCATTTTAAAGTATCATATGGCTAAGAAACCATATCAATGCTTTTACAGTATTATTTCATAATACTACTTTTACTGTACGCACTTTACAATAAGTATTGCAATTGAGGCAATTAATTTCTCTTGCATGAGAAAGAAGACTGCTCAATAAAATAACACCTTTTATTGAAAACGCCCGTCTCTCTATTTCTCTGCACTCTGGTGGAACTAAGCATGCACGACTGACTGAGTGAAATAGTTGTCTATTGTTTCCACACAACTCTGGAGATACACTCTTTATTCTGGGGGAGCAAAGTTGTCATGGTTATGCGGTTGTCAGAGACTAATCCCTTCTTGTCTAAACCAGGACTGTTAACCCTTTCCTGAACATTCGAGAAAGTTTCTAGTGACCTCTAAGCTAGCTGATAAAACTAATTAAGTCGAACATAGTCAGTAGAGACCTAGATGACCTCAGTCCTACGTCTACACTGCTGTTTGTTAATCCAATGCGCAGAGCCTATTGGGAATATAGGAACTACACTACATAAATGTAAATGTAAATGTATTTGAGCTTATATAGCGCACAGCTACCCACAAAGGGTTTCCCGGCGCTTGCTTAGGGAACCCGTCCTGGTATTCCCCTGTGAGATAACCCCGGCAGGGTATCCACAAGGTGAAAGCCAGGCATCCCGCCGCGAGGGGCCGTTGTGGAGATTAAGCAAGCTATTGCCCGGAGTCGCAGAGTGTGAACCCGTGGATCAAGAAGGCACCGGAGCGAGAATTATCGAGTCCGTGGAATTTTTGAGCCCAAGACCCGCCGAGGCGGGGAATTGAACCCTGGTCCAGGGCCGATCTCAGCTTCCGGGTCTGCCGCCTCTAACCCCTGAGCCACACTTCTCCACTACATGGCGCCCAATGTTTGGTAAGGCGATACAACTAACGCAAGACACTAGAGTAACTCACTCGTGCTTTTCACACAGACCCCTTTTTCCCGTAAAAACTCCAATAGACGTCTGGAGTGGGTGAAAGGTTAAATATCCGCCGGGACTTAGTAGGATGCGAATCCTATGTATTAGTTCTTGGTTTAGTCAACGTTGAAGGATACAGTGTTACAAAATATTGTGCACCTAATCTTTGTTTCCTTGAAACTTGATCTACAACAAAAAAACTTTCTTTCAGTAAAATGACGGAAAGTGAAGAAGAAAGAGATAGAGCAGCATTAGCAGCTCAACTCCTAGCGGATGACACAACCATCCAAGAAAATGATCCTAATGCTATAATCATTCCGGTCAATAGAAGAACAACTATAACTCTTAAACTTATAGAAAATGGACTATCACCCAGAGGTTGGTATGATCATATTCGTGATAGAGGCACATGAGTTTCGGAAGACAGAGGTGTTCTACACATGGATACATTTTCCAGCAGCACACGCTGTGACAAAAGAATTCCACTATTACAAAATAGAGGAACCTCCGGATATATATACATCACCAGGCACGGTCCACTAGGTAGACCAGGAGCCACGTGGCGGGTTCTAGCCAGCTACACACCACATCCAGACATTGATAACATGTCAGATGTGGAACTTTTAGCTCAGCTAAAACTATTAATTAAAATACATAGACAATTAGTCCAATATGTCATGCGGACTGCAACAGTCCAACCAGCAATTAACATCCCACAACTGACCTCTCATCAGGGGAATACAAACAAAATTACACCACAGAACATACAATCGTGTCTTGGTAAAACACCCATAAAACGGGAACAAATTCCATTCTGGTTAGCTCAGAAAATAACTCAAATAGAGGCAGTATTTCCCAACACTACACCTCATGAGAAACACAGAATTCTGACTATCTGCCTCCCAATGGGGGTTGCACCACATGAGGAGGACTGTGACACATGGGGCACGGTCTTTGCTTCCATCTACACAAAAACACATGGTGTTCCGCCTATGGTGGTAATACCAGATGTACTAAGACAAATTCAAAACGAATACGGTCCAGAACCTGCCTTAAATCTGGGTATGAAATTACTAAAAGACTTTAAGCAGGTCTCGGCTATATTATTGGCCAACATAAGAGGAGAAGCAGCATGTGTGGCAATCCGCCAGAAATTTAAGGAAACAGATATAACAGACCAACCATTTGAACTTGCCAGAATCATAGAAAAATCCTATGAAGAGCTAGGAAGAGATAGTTTGGGTGGGAAACCGGTAAAATCCAAACTAACTGAAAATCCTGAACAAACATTTATTATAAATAATCTAAATACTCCAAAAAAGGGTTGGGAGGGTAATAAACAATCCAATCCCAAGGAAAAAGTTTCCAGTCCAGAGGATGGTCTCCTCAATGGAGAGAAAGATCTCCTGGCCGAGGAGGCAAGTCTCCCCAAAGGGAACCCTCTGAGAAAAGATACAGCCTTAGAGATAGGGATAAATTAAGAAAACCTGATAGATATCAAGATATTGATATACGTCCCTCATGATCTTTTCAGACTTCCTCACAGAAATCTGAAAGAAGAGGACAGTCAGAACACAAGAAAGAGCACGTCAAGTCCAAAGACAAAGTACCTGCTCATCAAAGTAATAAATCACAAATTCCCAGAAAGAAGGTAGCAAGTATTAAAATTAAACATGCCGAGGATTCTGAGGACACAACTGAAAAACGGAGAGTGGGCTCAGACAATGCTAGACAGCGCAGCAGAAGTGACAATAGCTCACAAGATCCTGGTGAATCTTCTGGAGACAGTGGACACGAATGAATACATTCAGGTGGAAACTGCAGACACACGAGTTAGTGTGCCCCATAAACTATATGAAATAACATTACGTATAGAGGGAGATAAAACTAGGAAAATAAAAGGTCTCTTTTGGGAGAAACTTTCTAAAGGCTATGACATCCTGTTAGCTGAAAAAGACTGACCACCAGAGTTTGTCAGGGAGTGCCCTCATGGTGAAGACATGATTATGCCTGCCTTCTCAAATCATATTCCGATTCATAAAAAATACACATTTGCAAGAAAATGGGCAGTGGCCCAAGCTCCTGCTTTATATAAGAATCATGTAGGATGGGATGAGGAGTCTCCTCCACACAAAATCCAGTTAAAAAATCAACCCACTGCACAAAGGCAGTACCCAGTTAAACAAGAAGCTAAAAAGCAAGTCAGGGAGATTTTAGATCAACTTGAATATCAAGGGGTGATTGAAACATGTACCTCACAAATGAACAATCCTTTGTTTCCTGTCTCCAAACCAGACGATTCGTATTGGATAGTTTTGGACTACAGACATTTAAACTCCTGCTGCAAAACATTTGCAGTACAAAACTCACACAGTGCAGCACTAATGAATAACATCATGCGCAAAAAATATAAAACAACATTAGATATCTCTAATGGATTCTTCTGTCAGAACATTGCACCTGAAAGCAGGTATTTGACCGCTTTCTCAATAATGGGGTCGCAAAAACGATTTTGCCGACTCCCACAGGGATTCAAGAATAGCCCAGGATTATTCTCAGCAAGGGTAACAAAGTTACTACAAATATATGATGATGAGGCATTATCATATGTCGATGACATCTATCTTACAGACAATGACCTGGAGACTCACTTAAAAAGAGTGAACACCATAATACTTGGGATTGCATCAGAGGGTTACAAATTCAACTTTAAAAAGTCAAGAATTGCCCATCGAACAGTCCTATTTTTAGGATATGAATTATCAAGTGAAGGCAAAAGCCTGGCAGACAACTTCCTAGAAAAGTGAGCAGTACTCCAAGCACCAAAAACGCTGAAAAATTTACAATCAATACTAGGCTTCCTGAATTTTGGAAGAACATACATTATAAATTATGCAGAGAGGGTTAAATCTCTCTGAATTAATAAAACCTAATTTCAAACCAATAAATTGGACTCAGAAACACACAGAAATTTTAAGATCACTACAAACAGACATGTCAGCTAAAACAAAATTGCAAACTCGCGAAAACGTACGCAACCTTGCAATCCGAGTCATCCCAGGAAGATGCGGATTCACATACCTGACCTCTAATGAGGGAGAAACGGTACCTATAGCTTACAAATCACATTTGTACACTCAAGCTAAAATGAAATTCAGTTCTACAGAAAAAATTCTGACCGCGGTTCGAACTGCTGTAGCAAAAGAAAGAGCCCTAGCCCAAGGCAATAGAATAACTGTTTATACAGCAGAATCAGCCCTTGAGGCATTAACAAGTCCACGCAATCTGAATACAGTGGCATTAGATCCAAAATGGATACAATGGGAAAATTCTCTTGCTACAGAAGACGTGAAATACTATTTTGAAGCGAAACTGAAAAAAACTAGATCTAGAATATGAACAAGAATATCCTCTGCCAATCGAAATTCTGCCTCTCGAACAATATACCTGCGTAATCTATATGGACAGATTCGCACAACACTACGATGTAGATAAAAAATCCTACAAAGCAGCGTGCGCGATTGTCAAAGGTCGCTGGCGCTCTGGTAAATTCAGACCTATGATTACCAAAACTGAATCACTCAGAAACTGTTCAGCTGAACGAGCTGAAATAAGATCTTTAAAGATGGCGCTTGAAAATGCTGATCGCGAATTCCCCACACTAATAGTGTGCGATTCACATTACTGCGTCAAGTCATACAACAGAAAGAACTACAAAAGACTCACGTGATACATACACTGAGTCATCAACGTGATGGCGTTCACGTTGCAGGGAATTCATTTGCTAACACAGCCGTAGCGGAAGCGGTTCAACTGGCTTCGGTAGCCACAAAAAAGCGTTCAGAAAAACACATAGATGGAGTAACCATGCTGGCAGTAAAAGCCTCACTAAAAGGCGATTATGCAGCATTACCTCTCAACTATCCACTCAGTAATACATACATAATTGATGCAAACTCCGTTCCTTTTGCTCAAATCCCTGGAGTGGGGGATAGAGTAATGCCAAACACGAACTGGAGAGTTTTCTTGATTGAAGACACACACATGAGACTGGGTCCGAGGCACCAACAGATCTTGCAAATTTACAAATTTGCAATGGATTGTCCAGACTGCAACCGAGATCGCAGTTGTGAACCGGACCAGACTATTGCCAGGACACCTTTATTAGAAAGCATCAGGCGATCTATAAAGCAGAAATCCAACCGGAGAAATGCGTCCACATAATTATTAAGACAAAATTAACTTGAAAATATAGACCACCAGCGCTCAGCTGACACCAGAACTGTTATAAAAGATTTGCGAGTCTTTATCGGCACATACGAAATTGGCATGCTACATTCTGACCAGGGTCCTGCGTTTAGCTCTTGAGCTTACAAAGAGGCCATGACCAGCATGGGCATCGGATTGCGGTACTCTTTTCCCTTCCATCCTGAGGGAATGCGGTAGTGGAAAGAAAGAACCGTGACATAAAGCAATCTATAACAGCGAGGGTATTAGGTTCGGGTGATGGGTGGGTCAAACATTTAACAAGTGTCCAACGTAGTCTTAATAATCTGCCAAGAAATACTCTAAAAGGTCTCACTCCATACAAACTATTGTTCGGTACTAGAATGCACATTCAGGATCTTGATTGTCACACTTCAGTGGTAGAAGAAAAAAACCTTTGATATCAAAGATCGTTTGGCTGTTTTACAGGACTTGAATGAAACAAGAAAGAGTCTAAGTAACATAAAGTTTAAGCCAACAACCACTGAAGACCCACCTGTCCCAGCAAGACCTGTCTGGATTCCGAAGATTGGGGATCTGGTCAGAGAAAAGATCGCGGTAAAGAAGGAATTTGGGCCTTCTTACAGAAAAGCAGTACCTGTCTGTTAGGGCTGCGGGAGGTATAGGCAAGACACTGATCTTAGTTTTCAAAGGGTTTATTTTTGAGTACAAAGAGTCCGAACTCTTCTTCTTTGCTGTTATCTTCCCCCTCGGAGATCGGCTTCTAGCTGCCTTCCTGATCCCAGACTCCGCAGCTGAGGCGCGATGGTCCCGGTCGAGTCTCCGTCGCGGGACAGGCTCGTCAACCTCCGTCGTGCCGTTTGTGTTAAGGCCCAGTGGGAAAGAAAGATAGCAAGTGTCAGTGGACTGGTCCCAATGGTTTTACTTCCTACAGGGAAAAGGAGTGAGGACTACCCTAACCGTGCACCTGTCTACTGAAACGCCGTAGTGGGGGGGGGGGGGAAAAGGAATGTGTGCTCAGGGAGAGGGGCACCAGGACCAGATAGGTTTGCTTCAGGGAACGTCGGAACTCGTAGTTCTGCCCGTGACCCAGCCCCGGACTTTGTCACGTACCTGGCGGAGCCATACACCTCCCGCGGGTGTATGGCTGGGCGGCTCGTAGTATCGGTGGCCTCCTGGCTTCTCCTCCTCACTCGTCCCTCTCGCTCCTCCGGCTCTGTTCTCGTCTCGTTTCTCCTCACTCTGCTCCGCTTCGCTGTCTTCTCCAACTCCGCTCCGTTTCTCCGTCTCCTCCTCCTCGGTGAACAAGCACACCCCTGATACGTTCTGTGCCGTATATGACGTCTCCGTGTCCTGACGTGACTCCTCCCATTGGTAATCCCAATCTTCGTTAAAGGGCCAGAGTTCTGATTGCGAGTCTGCATTTGTGTTGGGGTTCTGTAGAGGGTACAATTGGTTAAAGGCAGAGTTTGTCCGTATTGTCTTTTCATCTTGATCACATTCCGCAGTTCTGGACACCCCCATATTGTTACATACCTCCCCCTCCAGACACTCACGATCGGTGAGTGGATGACGTGACAAGAAATCGGCCCCTACATTTTCGATACCCTTCCGATGATGGACAGAAAATGAGAATGGTTGTAGAGACAAAAACCATCTAAGCACCCTCGCATTATTTGATTTATTGCGGGCCATCCACAGCAGTGGAGCATGGTCGGTAAATAGATCAAAATGTCTTCCTTCCAGGTAATAAGCAAGTTTCTCGATGGCCCACTTGATCGCCAGACATTCTTTTTCAATGGTAGCGTACTTCAATTCCCTGGGGAAGAGTTTTCTGCTTACGTATAAAATTGGGTGATCAAGCCCATCAGGTCCTATTTGCGACAGCACAGCTCCAATCCCGTAATCCGATGCATCTGTGTGCAACGAAAATGGGCGAGAAAAATCCGGAGAAGACAATACAGGTGTTGATGTAATGATGGACTTCAATGTGCAAAAGGCCTCCTGCATCCGCTCAGTAGGATGCACCGGAGTAGACGGCTTCCCCTTATCTTTCAGTGCATCCGTAAGGGGTGCGGCTATGTCAGCAAACTGTGGGATGAACCTCCTATAATATCCGACAAGTCCCAAAAAGGATCTCATTTCCCTCCTAGTTGCTGGGAAAGGGGTGTCAGAAATAGCCCTCACCTTCTCGATTTGTGGCTCAATCATTCCATGTCCCAACACATAGCCAAGATATTTAACCTTTTGGAAGGCCAATTTACACTTTTTGGCGTTCACTGTTAGGCCAGCAACCCTTAAAGTTTCCAAAACAGAGGCCAGATGTTTCAGATGCGACCGCCAATCTGGACTGTAGATGACAATGTCGTCTAGATAGGCGGACGTAAAGTCACTCAACCCAGCCAGGACTATGTTCATTAAACGTTGGAATGTTGCAGGCGCCCCGTGGAGGCCAAACGGCAAGACCGTAAACTCAAAATGACCATCTTCAGTCGAAAATGCCGTTTTTTTCATATCCTCCTGACGCAGGGGCACCTGCCAATACCCTTTCGTCAAATCCAGGGTCGAAATGTATTTAGCATTGCCCAACCTCTCAATCAATTCGTCCACTCTTGGAATGGGGTATGCATCGAACAGAGATATGTCGTTCAGAGCCCGAAAGTCCATGCAAAAACGGCGACTGCCGTCCGGTTTAGGAACCATTACGATGGGGCTAGACCAATCACTTTTGGATGGCTGCATTACTCCCAGCCCGAGCATCTCCTCCACCTCAGTCCTGATAGCCGCTCTTCTGGCCTCGGGGACTCTGTACGGTTTGATCCTCACTTTTTTCTCTGGTGGGGTATCGATACAATGTTCAGCCAGAGAGGTTCTCCCTGGGCGGCTTGAAAAGACGTCCGCAAATTTATTTAGAGTAGCTTTGAGTTCCATTTGTTGCTGTCCTCGCAATTCATCATTTTGAACCAGCATGTCAATGGTGGAGCTCTCAGATCCCGAATTGTCAGCCAAGTGAACAGCGGCAGGGGGCGGCCCCAGCCATTTCTTCAAAAGGTTGATATGATATGACTGGTGTTTATTTGGAGCGATCTGCAGTTTATAGCTAGTACGCCCTATGACAGCCGAAACCTTATATGGACCCATCCACTCCACCTTAAACTTATTGGAGGAGGAAGGTAGTAGAACCAAGGCCCAGTCGTCCACCTTTAGCTGTCTCCACTTTTTCCCCTTATCATACGCCTTTTTCTGGACCGTCTGGCTGGCCGCAAGATGGTCCACCGCCAGTTCTCTTAATTTAGCTATCTTAGATTTCAAGGCCGTGGCGTAATCAAGGGTAGTGGCGACCTCCTCAGACTGTTCATTGACCCACGCATCCCTGGTCATTTCAAGTAACGAGCGGGGTTGGCGGCCGTAGAGAAGTTCAAAAGCAGAGGCCCCCATACTACTCTGTTTCTGGGCCCTGATTGCGTATAAAGCCAATGGTAGCATTTTGTCCCAGTCAGACCCACTAACTTCCATCATTTTCCGGAGAGTCGATTTAAGGGTACGGTTGTAACGCTCCACCAGCCCGTCCGTCTGAGGATGGTAAACAGAGGTACGGAGCTGGTGGATGTTCAAGGTACCACAAATTTCCTGCATGAGTTTGGAGACGAATGGAGTACCCTGGTCAGTTAGGATTTCCTTCGGGAACCCTACTCTACTAAACAGTTCAATCATTTTATCCCCCACTTGTTTAGAGTTGGCAGCTGACAAGGGAAACGCCTCCGGAAACCTGGTGGCATAGTCGACTACGACCAAAATGTGTTGAAACCCCTTTTTAGTTTTGGGTAATGGGCCTATAAGATCCATCCCGACCCTCTCAAAAGGATTCCCAATAATCGGTAATGGTTGCAAAGGGACGGCAGGGGGTCTGACCATATTCATTTGTTGACAAATGTCACACTTACGGCAATAGGATTCAGTATCTTTATAGATCCCGGGCCAAAAAAACTGTCTGAGCACATTTTGGGTCGTCTTTTCAGCACCGGTGTGTCCGGCGACCAGGTGGCTATGAGCAAAAAAAAGAACCTGCTCCCTGAATGACACCGGTACAAGAAGCTGAGCCGGGGCCCCCTCCTTACCAACCCTGTATAGCAGGTCATCTTTTATGATGAAGCCGGGAAAACTTTTGGAGCCTATGTCCCTCTGGTGTGCCTGTTCCCACGCATTCATCAGAGTTGGGTCACTGATTTGAGCAAATTTAAAGCTTTTGTCTAACACCCACGGATCATGAGGGAGTATCGCATGTACAGGTTCACCGCGTACCCCAGTGGATCCGAAAGCTCCCGTCCCCCTATCAGTGTCTTCCAGGCTGTTTACTTCGGACAATGTGGTACACGCTATGCTCTCGCAAATTAGTTGAGCCACCCGGTCACCTTTATTGACTTTAAAAGTCTCAGTTCCAAAATTAAAGAGGAGGATAGTCACATTACCTCTATAATCTTCATCTACAACCCCTGCTCCTACATCAATAAAATATTTGGCGGCTAAACCTGACCGAGGAGCGATTCGGCCGTAGGACCCAGGGGGAACTGCAATTTGTAAGTCTGTTTTAACTAGAGTTTTTTCTTTACTGGGCAATATATAGTCATATGCGCTATATAAATCGTACCCGGCTGCCTTGACTGAACCTTTCGTGGGAGAGCATGCATTTTTAGTTAATTTTACAAACCATAGGCAGTCAGGGTTGGGCCTTTCCCTTGGTCCCGTGTTAGTTTTATAGGGATGCCCCGTTGTATCTGCTAGTTTATCTCTAAACATATTTAGGAAAGCCGGATTGTCCATTCCTATTATTAGATCTTCAGGCAGACTTTCCATTACCCCCACTCGGACTTCAGGAGTAGTCCCTAAAGTGGACTTTATAACAATGTTGGCAATTGGATATGGTTTTATATCCCCATGGACGCACTTTATGTTAACCACCCCTTTTGAGACGTACTGTTTTGGATGGACGTAAGATGCTTTAATTACTGATTGGCGACAGCCTGAATCTAATAGCGCTAACAGAGGGTATCCATTTGCTGTGACACTTACTCTAAATGTTCCGCCCATCTCCGCCGAAAACATGACCGCCTTGGGGAGGTAACCAACCTCCATCGGTTCCTCTTCATTTCTCTTTCTTGGGCACATTCTTGCAATGTGTCCCCACTGTCCACAGTCAAAGCATTGTGGACCTGAAGGGATGGTGTTTTCCGTTCTCCATGTTCTAGGGCGTGTCATTTCCTTTCCTTTTACAGTAGGTTTTTCAGGTCTTGTCATAGTTTTTCGCTCCCGATCCGGTTCAAAGGGGAAACCTTTCGGCTGAGCCCGTGAAAAAGATGAAGCCATTTCGACCGCTTGAGCAGTGGTTAAATTATGGTGCTGCCTTAGCCACTTTTGGGTGGCATAGGGGAGTGCCTCTAGAAACTCTTCTAAATAAATACGGTCGAGTATTTCTTCCTTGCTACTCGTCGCGGGGTGAGCCATTTGTCTGCTGCCATTTTAAGTCTCACAAACAAAGTCTTGGGGTTTTCTCCTACTGAACCTCTTTCCCTCCGAAACCTTATCCGATATGCTTCGGGATCTAGCCCCAGATGGTCGAGAATTATTCTTTTTACCTCGTTGTATGGGGTGTTC
Organism: Lissotriton vulgaris; assembly: GCF_964263255.1. NCBI lineage: Eukaryota > Metazoa > Chordata > Amphibia > Caudata > Salamandridae > Lissotriton > Lissotriton vulgaris. The sequence goes on from NC_141699.1 coordinate 836,978,973, forward strand.
CCATTGGGATTGGCCACTTGGTAAGCTGCCTGTGCTTTTCCCCCTACAAGCGGCGCCCAAAAAAATGGCCATTTTGCTACGGGCCATCCACAGGCTCTGGCGGCCCTTTCAAAATTTAGCAGGAAGGAATCCGGATCTTCACCTGACCGATATTTCTGCAGGGAAACTGATGGTGTTCCATGTGTTATTGTTCTCTCCGTGGCTCCTCCTCTATTACTAGTGTCGACCCAAGCTTGTTCAGGCTTTTCCTCAAACGCTTTTTTTATAGCTTCTCTGTCAGCTTGTGCCGAAGCCAAGTGTTGCTCTAATACCCACTCGATCTGCTCTTGTCCTTTCACTAGTTGTTGCACTACGGTTTCCATCTTCTCTCCACAGATGGTGCCTATGCCTGCATTCTCCACCACTGTTAGGGCTGCGGGAGGTATAGGCAAGACACTGATCTTAGTTTTCAAAGGGTTTATTTTTGAGTACAAAGAGTCTGAACTCTTCTTCTTTGCTGTTATCTTCCCCCTCGGAGATCGGCTTCTAGCTGCCTTCCTGATCCCAGACTCCGCAGCTGAGGCGCGATGGTCCCGGTCGAGTCTCCGTCGCGGGACAGGCTCGTCAACCTCCGTCGTGCCGTTTGTGTTAAGGCCCAGTGGGAAAGAAAGATAGCAAGTGCCAGTGGACTGGTCCCAATGGTTTTACTTCCTACAGGGAAAAGGAGTGAGGACTACCCTAACCGTGCACCTGTCTACTGAAAAGCCGTAGTGGGGGGGGGGGGAAGGAATGTGTGCTCAGGGAGAGGGGCACCAGGACCAGATAGGTTTGCTTCAGGGAACGTCGGAACTCGTAGTTCTGCCCGTGATCCAGCCCCGGACTTTGTCACGTACCTGGCGGAGCCATACACCTCCCGCGGGTGTATGGCTGGGTGGCTCGTAGTATCGGTGGCCTCCTGGCTTCTCCTCCTCACTCGTCCCTCTCGCTCCTCCGGCTCTGTTCTCGTCTCGTTTCTCCTCACTCTGCTCCGCTTCGCTGTCTTCTCCAACTCCGCTCCGTTTCTCCGTCTCCTCCTCCTCGGTGAACAAGCACACCCCTGATACGTTCTGTGCCGTATATGACGTCTCCGTGTCCTGACGTGACTCCTCCCATTGGTAATCCCAATCTTCGTTAAAGGGCCAGAGTTCTGATTGCGAGTCTGCGTTTGTGTTGGGGTTCTGTAGAGGGTACAATTGGTTAAAGGCAGAGTTTGTCCGTATTGTCTTTTCATCTTGATCACATTCCGCAGTTCTGGACACCCCCATATTGTTACACTGTCTTAGCTGTCAGCGGAACAAGATCAGTAGTACTACCGCCACTTGCTGGTAAAAAGGAAAACAGAATTGTTTCCATCGATCTGGTGAAACCACAAACATGTGGCCGATAATAAATAGCAGCACCAGTGGACTACTAAGAAATAGCAGAAGACCAAACTTTGCTACAATCCAAGAGGTTTAAACTGAGACTAACCGCATTCGATAAACCTGCAGTAAATAACAAGAGACTATGCAACAAAGCCATGGAACTTGTGCCTCTTGAAACCCAAATTGCAACAATTTGTGATGATACACCAATCTACAACGATGTAGCATCAGACTGTACAAATGTAACAAAAGAAAAAGTAAAGATCAATGGAAATCCGGAAGCAATCCCACCAATTGACAGTCTGACTGACTGACTGACTGACTGACAGAACTGCATCTGGCTATTTTTTTTTCAACTTCGATGACTTTTCCGATGATCCAAGTGAACATGGAGACAAGCCAGCAACAAAAACATCCAAAGAAAAAATAATCAAGCTTTTTCACCAACTGAAAGAAACATATCTGATTTCACCATGGATTGAATTTTGGACTGTTAGGTGTACTTTTTCTCCTGCTTTGGCTCATCATGGTTTTATACTTGGGTAGATTCATTGATGGAAAATATAGTACAATGGACACAGCAAGCCAGAACATCAACTTGGTCCAAAAGTCTCACAGATCCTCTCACATCGAGAAAAGAGAACTAACATCAGTGAACATCACAGCCAACCGAATACCTGGTAGTATAGCATGGGACAAAACTGACTATGATATTTATGGCCCGATTGAGCTCTTAAAGTATCCACACCAGTTTAAGTTTTCCTTAAGTAACTTTGTGACACCAAGTTCCTTCTCTGATGATTGGGATTTTGAAAATATTAATAATATGATGTCAGATTTGCTAATGTCAGCTAAATTCACAGAACATGATTATTTGCAGGGTTTATCAAATTATGAAGAATTATACTGTTACAATTACTATGGTCATCACTATTTGCATAAATCTGCACAACCTAGAAATGTTTTTAATTATAATCAATGGGAACATTGTCCAACTCCGCCAAAAGGCAGCTCGAAGACATTCTATGAGAAATGTCCATACTTCTCAGGGTTTAACAATAGTGATCCAGAAACGTTTTATTTTAAAATGTTAAACAAAACAGGAATGAAAACAATGTTGACAAATACTAAATTGATTTATTCTGAAAAGTTTTATGACAAAATGTCTACATTTGGTTTTGAGTTCTGGAAAAATAACATCGAAACAAAAACCATCTGGGGTACAAAAGACTGGCAGGTACAAGGTCTAGAATCATTATTTAGAGCCTGCATGATCCCAGAATAAATAATATTCCTGAATGATACCATTCAACAAACGACTTGTCTTGGTTTAGCCTAGATAAAAGACTTAAATAAACCGTCTATTCCGAAGCCCATACCTGATAGTAATAGCACTACGGATGTGGAAATAGACGTATCCCATATTTTTCACCAAAACAGAACAAATCCTGATGGGAAAAATGGTTGATCTTGCCCACAGACATAAACAACTGTCAAGATAGATTCCTGAACAAAAAACAGGGGTTAAACATGTCGAGGCCAGACCCAAGATACTCCCAGAGACAACATCCAGGGATAGTTACAACATACAGTGTAGGGAAATTATGCCTTGAGTAGCTACAGAAATCCACACTAGCTGAAATTAAGCAATACTTGACTTTACTTAAAGAAGGTGCTGACTTGCGAGATTTCATAATGGGACCTCGCAAACAGTGTCAAAAATGTTTCATAGCGGCCGGTATATACGCTGCATACAACGAAGCTTGGAAAGTAATGCAAATTGAAACTGCTGAAAAAATACGAGAAATTGATCGTATAAATTTGGAAAAATCACTTTCTGTTGTGGACAATGGGTTAACGACTCTGTCTTCCAGAATATATTCACTGGACAGTATTGTGTCATCTGCCTTTGATATAATAGCACAAGACTTACTAATGTTACAACATGGTCAGTCCCAATTGCGTTCTATTGTACAGCTTGGCAGGACGTTGCAAAACCTACGTTCAGGCTACGTGCCATGGCGTCTAATCAACATAACGTCATTATTTTCTATCTTTAACCTTACTGATAAACAAATCAGTTTGGCACAAAAAGGAGCAGATTATACGATTCTGAGCATTGAAAAACTTGAGAGATTACTAATGACAATGTCAGAGAGACCTGTCATTGAATGGATAATACACGGAACAATTACAATTCCGATGACAACTTTCCAGTTTAAATATTGCCAAGAATATATACCAGCAGGCCAGTATGAAAGGTTGGGTAAAGGTTACATCAAATCAACCTGGGATTTACCTTACACACACAAATGTTATAGTGAAGGCAAAAAGGAGGTATTCCTTAGTGGCAATAATTGTAAAAATCACTGGGCGGTACACTTCTGTGTCAAGGTATTAACTTGCATGGAGCTTGCGAAGGGTCTTCAATTAACCTTTCATGTCACCGTGCAAGGCACTCCTGCAAAGCAGATAGAACCATTCTTCAGACAGCTTTCCAACCAAAGCTACGTTTTAATAAATGACCACAGCTGTTGTGGGATAGTGCCAGGGAAAGCTTATCTCGTGACCGTAACTTCCAGGGTCGTTTGCTGTATGCAAGTATTGTATCCACACAGCAATCCAGATATGGGGGCTGCGTTATGGCCTTCGTTGAATATCTCTTCTATTCGAATTGATACTTTAAGCAGAATGAAGTCTACTGTGCCTCTGACGTCGTCCAAAGAAACGTATGATCTGCAAGTTGCAAGGACGGCATCAGAGATACATACCCTTTTATTAACAAACTGCCCCGTGCATTTCGTAGAAATGTTAAGTCAAATCTTAAACATGTCTGATACCAGTGGCATCGCACATGTATTTAAGACAGTTTTTTCGGGACTGTTAGCACCCTTTGAAACAGTTCTGGGCATCTTCCCGAATTTTGTCCATTCTGTCTTTGGCGGCCTACCTTTAATTTTGAGACTCGTGGCAGGAATTTTATTTTTATTCCTTCTGCTCCGATATGGCAAGCCAATCCACAGACAAGACTCCAGCAACGATGGAAGAAACGATCCTAGCAATACGATACTGAGACCGTATCACTAAGGTCCTCGGATTGGCCCGGCTAAGAGATCTGAGTACAACCTGGTTTCTTTCATTCAGACCTATCTGGCAAGATTACATCTTACCTGTGCTTCGATGTCTGCTATGCGGAGAAGAATGCGTGTTGGACGTCTGTCTTACACTACCATCAGCAGTACCAATGGATATCGATACTTTGCTTTGTCCGGTAACGACTCATGCAACGTGTTGTCCCCAGCGGCTACCTATTCTGATGACGGCATTTGTTGAGACTTCACCATTACGAGTAGGTGGCGGTGAAGTACGAGAGGAAAGCAGCACCAAACAGGTACAACCTTCTGTGAGCATTGCTGATCCAAACATCAATGATAGCAATCACGTACAGAACTGCACAGTTTCAGTATTTTCAAACTGATGTCGTAGACCACGTTTTTGCAAGCCTGTCTGATATGATGTTCTCCCCTGAACAACGAGAATAACTTTAAAAACAGCAAGCACACAGCGTTCCCTGAACTCTGAATATGGCCTTCAGTTCTGCTAAACAAAGCAACTGAAAACATTTGGAACTATTTCTTCCCCTGAAAGCAAAATTATTTTTCTTTCACATCAAAAATATTTACCATTTTTCCGGCACATAGTACTCTGCTTAAAGTAGAACTATTCTTAGAGAACAGAGCTTCGATTTTTAGAGACGTTAGAGACAATATTTACCTCAGCCTCTAGCACATGTACAATATCGTATAAATATGTGATGAAATGGTCTCAACCTTCTCTTCTGTATACAGAGCCATTTCATATGTAATTTCGCAATTCGTTCAGCTGATCTATATATGCATTTAACTGAATGATAACCGGGCTTGAAAAGCGTACAGTACCAATACTGATTTTCGTGTATAAACCATACACCATTTCAAATGCGATTATTTATTTTGGGGTGGGTTGAAAAACACACATGCATCGTTATATGTTTATATTGCTTATCATTTAGTAATGATGGACATTAATACGTGGAGTGGGTGTTGTATTGCTATCTAGGACCCTAATTCGATATTCCTGATTCATGCCCTTATGTGGTTATAATTAATATTATCCTTATAAAGGCATAAGAATCATATCCATATTTAGTAATAGCCCATGCAGTCAAAAACACGGCAAGGCTACTACCATAGACTCCTAGAAAGCACAACGCGTTCTTTAAACAAACCAAGCCTCCAGCAGCCCGGGAAAACCCCCTGCTCTTGTTTTGATTTGCACAAGAACTCCTAGAGTCCAGAAAGAACTGTTAGTTCTTAGTGACGTCTTATGTCCAACCTTACGTCAAACCGGCACCTTTCAGGTATAAATATACCAACATTGCCTTAAGCAAACACACGGTGTTTGGGAGCAGAGCGACGTTCTACTTGCCCGGGAGCCCAGCTGTTATGAGAGCCGACGGAAACCGCCCCTCCCCTTGACGCACTGAGAGAGACGCTGTCTTTTTCTCCAGCCGAGAAAATCCAGCTTCGGTGTTTCCAAGTCACCCTCGCGGGTTGCTGGGAGATGGAGTCCTGAGAAGCGAGATACAAGACCTCCTTCATTCTATAACCAAGGTACGGAGCTGATTAAAACCTTAGAGAGAATTCTTGATTCCGATACTTGGCAAAAAACTTAACTTAACTTAAAAACTGCAACCTACTTACTCCTTCCCACGTATTAGGCTTAGGTCAGGTACATCGGGGTAGGCGTATTTAGAAGCACCAGTTGAGTTTGTTAGTCAATGTTTTTATGTATGTATATATTTTATCCATTTTAAAGTATCATATGGCTAAGAAACCATATCAATGCTTTTACAGTATTAATTCATTATACAACTTTTACTGTATGCACTTTACTTTACAATAAGTATTGCAATTGTGGCAATTCATTTCTCTTGCATGAGAAAGAAGACTGCTCAATAAAATACCACCTTTTATTGAAAACGCCCGCCTCTCTATTTCTCTGGACTCTGATGGAACTAAGCATGCACGACTGACTGAGTGAAATAGTTGTCTATTGTTTTCACATGACTCTGGAGATACACTCTTTACTCTGGGGGAGCAAAGTTGTCATGTTTATGCGGTTGTCAGAGACTAATCCCTTCTTGTCTAAATCAGGACGGTTAAACCTTTCCTGAACATTCGAGAACGTTTCTAGTGACCTCTGAGCCAGCTGGCAAAACTAATTAAGTCTAACATAGTCAGTAGAGACCTATAGAGCTCAGTCCTACGTCTACACTGCTGTTTATGTTATTCCAATGCGCAGAGCCTATTGGGAATATAGGAACTACACTACAGTGTGTGGTGAGTGAGCACTCCCGTGAGGCGCTTCAAGTATTGGTCCTGGTCTATGTTGGGAGCATACACGCTACCCAATAGGATGGACTGGCCCTCCAGTAAACCCTCCATCAGGGTGTCTCGACCGTCTTCATCTATGACTCATGTCCATTCCATAAAGGGGATCCTGGGCCTGATCCATATAAGTGTACCCCTGACGAAAGCTGATTATGCTGTGGCACAGACGATGCCCCGCCATTTCATTTGCAAACGGACCACCTCGGTTGCTGTTAAATGAGTCTTTTGTAAGAGCACTATCTGCGCTTGTTGTCGTTTTATATATGAATAGACGGCATAGCGCTTGTTAGCAGTGTGCATGCCTCTGACGTTTAATGTGATCATGTTTATATATGTGTTGGGGGTTTTATTGGTCATTGCGCTCAATGGGTATGAACGACTCGTGTCTGCGTTTTAAACCAACATTTATGTCTGAGATCCTCCCCTGCCAGCCCATACTTTGCCACGTGTGAGGTGCAATCTCACCAGTTTGCTCCGCTGAGGGTATTGGGTGAACCTGAAACCGGGGGGAGGAAAACTTGGATATCTGGGGGATTTCCCAACTAAGGGGACATATCGCTGGGGACGGTATGTCCAAACTGTACTTCATGTACTTTCTTTAAATGGTTCTTTGCAGGGGTGGTTGCTTGGAGAAGCCTGTCCTTGGAGTCCCGACAGCCTGCGGGATTATGCTGAGATTTTAGTGCCGAAAGTGCCTCACGTAGTGGAGTGTGCATGTCCTGCCTTTGAGCAGCTTGTCCCGCTGTGTAGCTTCTAGGATCTTGACTTATCATCCGAAGCGCTCACAGTCTCCTTATTTTTAAGGTGCATGGGATAAGGTTGAATCGTGTTGCACTTTGTTGCGGCGGCTCCTCCACCTTCATTGGATTTAAATCAGCGTATCTGCTGTTTGTGGGGTGACAATGGGGGGTGTGACCGAGCGCTCCCGGGAGGAATATGGGTCACTTATTTCTTCTTCGGAGGTGAACAGGTGGTGGGCTTTTTCCGCATCCGAGTTGTCCTTTTTCGATCACCCTGCTGCTGCCGCTTGCAGTGCTCTCCTTCATTCCGATATTATTTGCTCCAGGGGAGGGCTGGGTGAGGCAATCTGTGCGGGAGCTCAGCTGTGTAAGGGTGATTTTCTTTTGCTGACTTCTGCGGTTTCTCGCGGGTCTGTTACTCATTGTGTTGTTGTGATCGTAAGGTCCTGCGAGCCATTGTTCCACCCAGCCCCTGGCTACCGCCAGGTCATTGAAGAAGTGTGCAGCTCCATCATGTAGAATTTTCAAGCGGGCGGGGAAGAGGAGAGCATATTGTACATTTCTTTGCTGCAGAGCATGTTTGACCTCCAAGAAGGTGCCTCTTTGCTGTTGTACTGCTCAAGAGTAATCTGGGAATAGCATTACGTGTTTATCCTCCACTTGAAGTGGTCCCTTCTGTCTTGCCGCCCTAAGGATAGCATCTCTGTCCTGATAATGAAGCAACTTCAGGAGGAAGGGCCGGGTGGTGAGCCTAGTGGTGGTTTACAGGCTGGCACTCGATGTGCCCTTTCTATGGAGAAATATGGAGTCAGGTCTGCTGTCCGGTTGAATGTCTTGATCCATGCTTCCATGTGCCTAACCGGGTTAGCCCCTTCTGTTCCGTCTGGCAGGTTTAAGATGTGGATATTGCTCCTCCGAGAGCAGCCTTCCAAATCAGCTCTTGTATGGCGACTTGATGGGTGTGTATTCTCGGATCTATGGCTTGGATCGTCTTCTCGCCCTGCTTGACTTTGTCCGCGAGTTTCCGGTGGTCATTGTGAGAAGTTAGCCTGGCATATGATGTCCACTAGTTCTAGTGGGCACCTCGCACCAGTCTAATCGACCCTTATTAATGGTGGTTGTAAAGTCAACCTTATAGAAAGCTATCCTAGTGGTAGCATGGACCAGCAGTCATCAGGCTAAGACTTCAGAGAGCACATTAAGCAAGTTGTTTTACCAATTATAATCCCTTGAGTACCAAATGAAAGTACACCACACAAGCTATATATCAAATATATATGTATTTATTCTAAACACAACACCTCTGCACTCTTTATGAGGTCAGAGTTAAAAGTACATTACAAGTTTCTTAATTAGCATACGATAAGTTGCACAGTATACGTTTTGCCCTAGGGGCCTCACAAACCATATACTAAAATAGTGGTATAAGAACCATGTCTGGGATAGAAAGCAGGCCTAGGGCCTAGGGAATTGCTGGGGCTTCGAGGAACAACCAAGGGTCAGGAAGTAGGAGGCCCACAGGAGACGCGTGCAGTGTCTAAACACCACCGTGGGTTACCATTGACTTTCTATGGGAAACAAACAAGTTACAAGCTTACAATTTAAGGATACTTCCAGAAGAACTATGATGGAACCCTTTTGGACTTAGACACTAGGAGGTCCAATACCCTCGAGACTACCAGAGTACTCGTATTACCTCACCCACGGAGGCCGGGTGCATAGGTGTCTTTTGGTGTCTGGTTTCGTCGTCTATTTCAATGGAGATCTGCAAAGAAGTGCTGCAGGCGACCAGAGGAAAAGTGTCCGGGTAAATCGAAGATCTGAAGAATCTGAAAGCAAAAGGGTCAGAGTCTGGGTCACTTTCCGGTGACCAGGATGGCGATGGAAAGCTGCCAGCCAATGTTGAGTGATTTCAGGTGAAAAGGTGAAGTTTGTCTCTTCAGCCTCGAGGTCCGGCGGGAGGCGGCGGTGATGACCAGGAGCTGGATTCGATCTGTCCCACGAAGGATTTAGTTGACTGCGGTGCTGGTATCCGGATTGGACCCAACAAGACTTGGCAAATGCAATCCAGACAGGGTGTCGAGATTGGCTTCGGTGAAGACCAGCAAGGTCTGTGGTGCTTCTCCTTTGTAGGGAAGCTGGAGAAAGACTGGAGCAACTAGGAAAGCAAGTTAAATTCAAAAGTAAGTCTTCAAGGGGCTCACTAGGCAATGGACTAGGAACCAGGAAGACGCATCAAGCTGAAATGCAAAAGTGGGGCCCACGTAACACTCGTGTCTGCCACGGGTCCGGGGTCAGAGATGTCTGGAAGTCTGTGTCCTGTGTCGCAGATTCTTCGGGATCCGGCGCGAGCCTCAAAAATGCAGATCGGCAAAGTTGCTGTTGGTGCCTGTTTGAACAGGGTGGCCACTCCTTGACCACAAGGGAGATGTCTTCCATCCGAAATGGAATGTCGAAGGTCCAGGATTTATGTTTCAGAGTTTCGTCCAGGGTAATCTAAAGTCCTAGGGACTGGGATCCTATACTTCTACTAAGTTTAGGGGCTGGTCTAGCTTTAAGGTCCCTCCTATGGGTGGACCTGGGAAGGGGGTGGTTACACCCCTTTCCCTTTGTACAGCTTCGCCCCAGAGCTGAGGCTGAGTGCACCAGCAACTGGTTTGAACTGGGAAATGCATGGAGCACCTAGTGTGCCCCAGGCAGTGTCTGGAAAGTATTCAGTGAATGCAGCCCTCCCTGCCCCAATACACAAAAACCTGTCTGGGGAGGTGCCAGCACCTCCTTGGACAGGAAACGTATTGTCCAGGCCTCCCCTGCTGGAGTTCTGTCCAGAAGCAGGAAGGAAGACTCGTGTCTGTGGCAGCAGCATCCATTTTTGTGATGCTAAGGCTCTGTTTAATTTAACTTTAACCGGGTTTACCAGTAACTACATGTCTGCTCCCTCTAGAAGGGTGGAATGCTACCCCCGCCCCCAGGACTGGGGGGGGGGGTAGTATTCCAAAGTGTTTGACACCTTACACGACAGGTTTTGATAAAGCCAAACCAAAGTTAGCATTAACAGCAAGGATTATAATGCACTTAAGAGTATATGGTATGGCTATATCATAGAACAGCTATAAGGAGATGGTTCCGAAAGCTGCAGAGGGGCTCCGTTCATGCTAGGGCACCCTCTCACATAAAACCAAGCACTCTACCTCCAGGATTGTCGAGGTCTGCCATAGGATTGACTTATAGGTGTGAGTTTGAGTTTAAAACATTTATAAAGCGCATGTTCACCTGGCAGTTTCTTGGCGCTATAGAGTACTGAACCTCAGAGAACAGGAAGGACGAGAAGGAATAGAGTGGTTTATAGTGGGAAGGCTTGTAGAAAGAGAAAGGTTTTCAACGCCTTTCGGAAGTGAGAGTATTGGGTGGAAGATCTGAGGTGGGCCGGTCGAGAGTTCCAGAAGGTAGGGGCGAGTGTGGAGAATTTTGAGCCCCCCCACTTTTTGCGCCTAAATCGGGGAACGTCAGCAGATGTTGGGAAGATGAGCGCAGTTCCCGGGCTGGAGCATAGGCTTTAATTTCCGAGGAGATAAAGGCAGGGGCGGATCCGACCCGAGCCTGAAAAGTGATATGACCCATCTTGAACTGGGATCGTTCTCGGATGGGGAGCCAGTGAAAAGACTTGAGGAGCGGGGTGACGTGATGGAATTTGGCCAGGTTCTAGACTAGACGGGCAGCCTGGTTTTGGACCTGCTGTAATCGCCGCATACTGTATGCGGGCATGCCACAGTATAGGGCGTTGCCGTAGTCTAAGCGAGAGATGACCATTGCCAGGACAATGAGCTTTAGGGCAGAGAAAGAAAAGAAGCGGGAGACCCTACGAATGGTGCGAAGTGAGAGAAAAGAAGCGGACACCGCTGAACTGACCTGGGAGTGCAGGGTGAGTTGATCGTTCAGCTTGATCCCAAGCGTTTTCACAGAGGAAGATGGAGAGGGAGGGGGGCCTAGGGAGGGGGGCCAAAAAAGGGGGGTCCAGGGACTGGAGCAACCACCTGTCAAACCAGCTCGGTTTTGTCATGATTTAATTTCAGGTGGTTGTGGTTCATCCAGTCCCGGATGAAGATCATAATAGATTGGAACTTGGCCATGGACTCAGGGGAAGGTGATAAAGAAAAGATAAGCTGGAGGTCGTCCGCATAGTTATAGACGGAGACCTCCATTTGCTGAAGGGCAAAAATGAGGGGGGCAATGTACAGATTAAATAGAAGTGGGGAAAGGGAGGAGCCCTGAGGAACCCCTCATTGTACCTTCCGTGGCTTCACCGAGAAGTCGCCCAGGTGCACAGCTTGGGTGCGGTCCCTGAGGAAGGAGGACAGCCAGACCAGGGCAGAGCCACCAACCCCGGCCGCCCTGACACGGGAGAGTAAGATGGAGTGATCAACCGTGTCAAAGGCAGCGGAGAGGTTGAGGAGGACTAGGGCCTGGGGGAGGTTGGTGTCCATGCCCTCTCTGAGGTTGTCGAGGACCGATAACACCACAGACTCCGTGGAGTGTGCGGGCGGAAACCGGCCTGGCGGGGGGCTAACACCCCGTTTTCCTCCACGAAGGCAGTAAGCGATCTGGTCACGTGTCGCTCTAATACCTTCCCCAGAAAGGGCAGTAGAGAGATGGGGCGATAGTTGACAAGAGCGGATGGGTCGGCGCCAGGTTTTTTGAGGATGGGGACAATGATGGCTGATTTTAGGGATGGAGTAACAATGCCCTGAGACAGAGAGCTGTTAAGAACGGTGAGAGGAGGTTGCACACAGATCGAGTAGATGTGCCTGAGGATGTGAGCAGGGCAGGGGTCTAAAGGGGAGCCTGATTTAACCAAGGGGAGGAGGGAGAGGAAAGTCTCTTCAGTCAGAAGGGGGAACGAGTCAAGGCTTACCTCGACTGATGGACACCGTGGGTCAAGAAAAGAAGGGGAGGGGGGGATATTGGCTTTAATGTTTGCGATTTTATCCAAGAAATAAGTATTAAGGGAGTCGCATAGAGCCTGGGAGGGGGAGGGTTTGAGGGTAGCTCTATCGGAGTAGGCGAGGTCGTGGACAATAGAGAAGATTTCTTTGGGCTGGTTTTCGGCAGCCAAGATTTTTGAGGAGAAATAGGCCGTTTTAGTGGTCAGAATAGTTTTTTATATTAAGACAAAAGGGTGGTGAACTGAGCTTTAAGGATGGGGCAATAGTCTCACCTCCAGGCTCGCTCAGCATGACGGACTGTGAGTTTTAAGGCCTTCAATTCCTCGTTGAACCAGCGGTTGGCATAGTTCGCCCGTCTGGAGGACACTCGCCTGAGGGGGGCGACCGAGTCGCAGCCTGATAGAAGCCAGGATTTGATAGAGTCGGCTTGTACAGAGATTGACTGACCGAGTAAACCCGGACTGGAGGAAGAGAGTGTGGCGGACAGAGAGGCCACATCCACCTGGCTTCAAGAGTGTGCCCAGATATTTTTGTGAAGAGGGGGCTTGGTGGCTGGGTTAAGGTGTAGGGAAAAAGAAATCAAGAAGTGGTCAGACCAGGGGCAGGGGGAGATGGACAAGGAACCTATAGGACAATTGAGGGACCAAATCTGATCAAGGATGTGGCCCTGAATGTGAGTGGGGGAGTGAACGTGGGACTCGAAATTGAGGGAACGAAGGGTGTCCGAAAATTCTTTGGAGGTAGAACATTCTGCAGGATCAGAGGGCCAAAAATTGAAGTAACCTAATACCATGATGGAGGAATTGTTGACCGCTAAGGTGGCCACAAGGTCTTGGAACCCGGCGAGAAAGAGTTGGGAGGGTTGGGGGGGATGATACATGAGCAAGCAGGTAAGTAGAACTTTAAAGGATGGGGAGCGGACGACTAAGAAGTCTGACGAGCCGATGGAGGAAAAGGTTAGAGGTTGGAAGGGGAATTCTCTGCGAGCGATCAGGGCGACACCACCGCCCGATTTGCCTGAGGGTCAGTCGGTGCACAGCCCGTAGTAAGTGGCGGGGAGAGCAGCTAGCAAGGAAGGGAGGGAACTGTCACAGAACCAGGTCTCTGTAAGAAATAAGAGATCTGGTTTGTGCGAGTCCAGTAAGAAAAAAAGTTCTTGGCAGTGCTTAACTGCTGACCGGGTGTTAAGATAGTCACGGACGTGGCTAGAGAATGGGGGCTCACGCTTGTATCGTACGCGGACGACACCCAGCTGGTTGTCACCCTCTCGGAAAGCCCGTCCCTCGTGGCATCCAACTTCAAAGGGGGTATGTCTGCTGTGGCCCGCTGGATGACGGACAACTACCTCCAACTCAACGCCGGAAAAACCGAGGTGCTCCTCCTGGGCCGCAACACCAGCCTTTGGAACGAGCACTGGTGGCCGTCATCCTTAGGCGACACCCCACTCCCCAAAAACTGTGTGAAAAATCTGGGAGTCTGGGTTGATGCCAACCTTAGTTTCCAGTCCCACACAAAAAAGGTGGCAGCCACCTGCATAGGCCTTTTAAGGAACCTCAGACCCATACTTGGGCTCTTCGATGCCAAGGCTCGCCAGCTCATTATCCAGGCCACCATTCTATCACGCCTGGACTACGCTAATGTTCTCCTGTTGGGAGCTAATAAAGCGGAAACAGCCAGATTCCAACGCATTCAAAATGCGGCAGCCAGAACGCTGGTTGGCCTCCCACGGAGGTGCTCAGCCAGAGCCACCATCCGCAAGCTCCACTGGCTACCCGTGGACCACAGAATCCAATTCAAGGCCTTAGTCATGATCTTTAAGATCGTGAAACTGGGAAGCCCCCCTCTGCTTCGAAGCCTTGTCCAACCTTACGTTCCTGGTCGTGCTCTTCGCTCTGCCAACCAACTCCTCCTGTCAATCCCTAGGTTTCGACTCTGCCGAACTGGAGGCCGCTCCTTTGGGGTCCTTGGCCCCAAACTGTGGAACGATCTCCCCCTTAGCATTCGCACTATCGACTCCCTCCCTGCTTTCCGTAAAGCAATCAAGACTCACCTCTTCCCCGCCGCCTAGTTTCCCCCTCCCCCCCCACCTCAGAGTAGTTTGTCTGTTCTTAGCGCCGGGACACCCCTTTGCCGGGGTAGCTGTTGCGCTTCACCAAATCCAGATTAGAATAGAATAGAATAGTAGATGGAGAGGGTAGTAAGTTCAGAGGGAGTGGGGGGATCGGGAGGAGGGCTAAGGGGGGGAAGGGGGGAGCAGGGCGAGAACGAGAGAGAAGGGGAAGAGCACGAAGCAGTCAATCCCAATCTGTCGATGTGCTCAGTCACAGGGCCATCTAAAGGCCACGGGCCTTGGAGTTTGTAGAGTTGAGCGGAGGAGTATTGTGCTATCTGGGCATGGTGGGGAGGCCTTAGGCCCGGCCTGTCGCGGACGGGCGCAGACGGGCTTGCCTTTGGCGCGCCTTCATCGCGCAATCGTCGCGCCCGCTGAGCTCGTCCGCTGCGCGTCCGAAAGAAGCACATGATTTATAGAGGGTGAGGTGGCGGCGGGGGCGTGGCCTCTGAGAAGGGGCGTAGCCTCGGGGCTCGCCGGAATGGCGTCAAGAGGTGGTTTTTGAACTCGAGCCGCGGCAGCGTTAATTCCGCTATGCGGGGAACTCGAGGCAAGTGGTGAGTTTAAAAATACAATTTATTCAGTGACAAACAATTTTTAAAAAATCAAGTCGCGCTCCCGGCTTCCGCCTCAGGAGGTTCGTGCAATCTGGTGTGGCGCTTGTAATCAGCGTCTCTTTATATGCGGCGGCAGAGGGCGTGGCCTCTGAGAAGGGGCGTGGCCTTGGGGCTCGCCGGAATGTCGTCAAGAGGTGGTTTCTGAACTCGAGCCGCTGCAGCGGCAATTCCGCTATGCGGGGAACTCGAGGCAAGTGGTGAGTTTAAAAATACAATTTATTCAGTGACAAACAATTTTTAAAAAATCAAGTCGCGCTCCCGGCTTCCGCCTCAGGAGTTTCGTGCAATCTGGTGTGGCGCTTGTAATCAGCGTCTCTTTATATGCGGCGGCGGGGGGCGTGGCCTCTGAGAAGGGGCGTGGCCTCAGGGCTCACCGGAATGGCGTCAAGAGGTGGTTTCTGAACTCGAGCCGCGGCAGCGTTAATTCCGCTGTGCGGGGAACTCGAGGCAAGTGGTGAGTTTAAAAATACAATTTATTCAGTGACAAACAATTTTTAAAAGATCTAGTCGCGCTCCCGGCTTCCGCCTCAGGAGGTTCGTGCGATCTGTGTCTATGTGTATATGTGTGTATATGTGTCTATATATGAATATAGACATAGGTATACTATATCTAAGTAATGGGTGATTACACCACCTTACCCAGGCTGTGTGAACACACCTGTGGTGTCAGTTTGAAAGGCAAACCAGGGGTGGCACAATACATGCTGCAACCCCTGTTAGGCCTAGGGTGCACCTATGCCCTGGGTACCTAGGGTACACTATACAGGGGCTCCCAAGGGTGACCCAGTAACCGATCTGGTATGTACCTAAAGTACATGGTATCAATTTAGAGAGAGAAAAGCTAGGCTGTGGGCCTGATTAGCAGGGCCACAGCCAGACTAAAGTCGAAAAAACTGAAAATCACAGCAAAAAGTGGGGGTAACCATAGGAAGCACACCCTACTAGACCCTACTCTCCTACAGTCATCCTGGAGGAGATTGAGGTCTGTGACCAGTTCGCTGAACTTGCTTTCCATGGTTACCCTGGAGTGCTCCATTCTGCTTTCCATGGTTACCCTGGAGTGCTCCATTGCTGGGGGCACTTTGTCCAATTTATTGGACATGGATTTAGCGTGGGAGGATTCCCCTTCGGAGCGGATGGTCATGGGTTCTGGGGAGTTCTGCCTCCGATTCGGTGTTTGCGATATTCCCGTTACGCGTTGGCGCCCCATCTCGCCTTTGGCTGTGATAAGTAGCCTCCTCGGCCCTTGGGCCCGCGCTTCGAGTCCCGGCGCTGAGAGCAAGGGGGGGGGGTCAGAGGCCGCTCTTTTTCTTCCAGGCGTTCTGACCGCGCCTTGGATTGTAACTGGGCCATGTGTGGTGGGGTACACCACAGATTCGACCCCCTCAGTTGCAGCCCCCGGGCCCCACGAGTGGAAAGTATCGGGGCGGGAAGGGGGAGGTTCCCCGCCGGCGGTGAGTATAGTACTGGTGGCCACGTCCTCCACCACTGCGTGCTTCGGTGGTCACTGCACTAGAAACCAACTTCTAAAACTGCAGTCCTGTAATCTCCTTATCCCCGTAGCAGTCTCTCTTGGGCCCTCTGCCACGCACCTCGACATCCGGTGCCGGACGGGAAGTAGGCCATAGTATGACCCCTACTGGGATCTGGCGGGATGGCTACTGACTTAAATGACAGGTGTGTGGCTCACTTGATGGCGCTGGGTGACGGGACTGCTCCGCCAATGGTTGCCATCTTGTTGGTGCGCAACTTCTATGATAATGGCCACACCCCCTATGATAATGGCCACACCCAGCCTAGCCCCGAGGGACCAGTGAGATGGGGCCACTGGCGGGGGAGGGACACAGATCGGCGCTGCGGGGGTGTCAGGCCCAGACAGATGGCATGGGCTGCCTCCGTGTCAATACTCCCACACCTAGGCCTCTCCCCCCTCATGCCGCCGAATGGAGGGGGACCACAGCTCCGGGCCCCCAGGCAGACAACCAGCAAGGCAAGCTGCGGCGTGGGGTCGTGCAGATGCGGTGGTTGGTGTAGTAATCCCCAGTGGCGAGAACCCAGCACTGCGGAGCCAGAGTGCTTCTCGGCACGCACCGTGGGTCCCAGCGCCAGGTATGAAGGCTGCTAACTTTGGTGTATATCCCACTTGATGGCTCTGGGTGATGGAGCTGCGCTGCGGGTGGTCACTGTCGTGTTAGGGTGTGGCTCAGTTGACAATGGCTGCTCTCCCGCCCGCCGTCCAGCCCTGCCACCGCTGGGATCATTGAGATGGGGCCCCTGATGGCAAAGGGATACACAGCGGTGCCGCAAGGGGCGGCAGGTCCAGACAATTCCCCGTCCATACGCCTAGGCCTCTCTCCCCCCGGTGCCTCAACTCCCGGCGCCGAACGGGGGGGGGGGACCACTGCTCCGGGACTTGGCAATGCAGGCCGCGGGTGAGGTTGTGAATGTGCAGCGGCCGGTGTGTGGATCTCCAGTGGCGGCAACTGTCCCCTCCAACATCGCGGGCGCTCCAATGCCTCTCGTTGCACTCCTTGGGTTCTAGCACCAAGTGAGAAGGTGCGGTCGCCGCTGCGCAGGGCTGGTCTCGGACAAGTTGGATAGGGTGCTGTGGGGGGCCCACGACCGCCCTGGCCGGGTCCCAGGTGTGGGGCAGCCTCTTGCTGCCGGGGTCCCACGAGGCCGCCCGGGTCAGGTAGCACGCTCTCACCCCTAAGTCTCAATCACTGCCACGGTGCCCCGATGTACCTGCCTTCACTGGACAGGACTGCTGTGGGCGCCCCCCCCCGGGCTGTCATGGTGGGCCTCCTGAGCCCCAACACCACCGCTTCAGAGTGTTTGGCACCCAGCAGGGCCACCATCTTGACTCTGCCGCTGAATCGTCTGAGAGGCCTCTTACTCTTTGTGAGATGCCGCTCCGCCTCTCATTCCAGGGTCAAGAGTGGGGCTGAAGGGTGTCGTCCAGGTGGGTAACTGGGCTGGGGGTTTTTAGGAGGGTTTCGGCATCGATGGACACATCGCTGGGCAGCCGGGCAGAGTTTTAAGGATGCACGTCTGCCATCTTGGCGTGCCAAGCCATGCCCCATTATTCAAAGGTGTAGTGGTATATTTGCCTCCCAGGTGGCAGTGCATGGATTGGGTTTGGACTTTTGTTGAGAAGCCACATTCAAAACAACCAGCAAAAATTGTCTCATATCGGGGGAGTCCATTAACTTGTGGAAAGCCTTGTGTTCCTTGCTTGACATAGAAATCGCTTTGTCCACAGCCTATTGCCCCCAAACAGATGGTCAGACGGAGAAAGTAAACCCAACGCTAGAGCAAACCCTTCGGTGTTTCTTAGCTACACTGACAACTGCCTGGGATCAGGCTCTTTCATTAGCAGAATTTACATATAACAAAACAAACCACTACGCTTTGGGATGCGCACCTTTTTACTTTCTAACAGAAAGTCATCCTCGTAGCCTTCCATTGTCACTACCAACTCCAATATCCCTTGTTCCCTCTGTCACTGAACGTTTGTGTTCTACAGGACATTCAATGGAAGGCAAAATGCAGTTCGGCAAAACACAAGACCCAAATGAAAATACAGGCAGACAAGCACAGGAGTCCTGCACCCATGTACCGAGTTGGAGATCGTGTTTGGCACTCCTCTCGCAACATCACTTTCCCAGGAAACTGCAACCACGTTTTTTAGGCCAATTCAAAATGACACAAGTTTTGGGACCATTTACAGTTACCCCAGACTATACCCTACATCCAGTCTTTCATGTTTCTCTATTAAAACCCTACCATCCAAACACCAGAACAGATTCTCCACCCGTTCTAGTCAATGGCCATAAGGAATATGAGGTACACCGCAGCTTGTACGCAATACACATGCATGGCAGGCTTTATTATTTGATTGACTGGAAAGGGTATGATCCTTCTGAACATTCTTGGGACCCTGCACCCTAAGTTCATGCCCCTCGCCTTGTATGTTGTTTTCATACTTTGAATCCCACTAAGCTTTGTCCTGTGAGATGACCTTTGGAGGGAGAACTGTCATAGGTAGCATCACACTTGCCACTGCTCAACCACATAAACCCCGATGTAAACCTGATTAAGGTTTATACTGTAGACACAGTGTTTATTGGTAGCAACTATGCAGTGGTTAATATGCATGTGAATTATTGGTTGCATTAGCTCGTGCTTATTGTGCACAATTCAGCTATACAGTCTTATGAGACAAATGCTAAAACAACCAATACTTGTTTTACCGTGCACTGGTTAATGAACATGTGAACCTCATGCCAACTGGCAATATGTGAAACGTGGATGATTTCAACAAGTAATGTGCTGCACTTCATTATCATATTTGCTTCAACGTGGCTCCACAGAAAGATACTAGAAATCCTTGAACACATGTGCAACTTAATGTTTTGGCAATTGCTTATTTCTCTAAAGTGTGGCTCAACTGACAGTCACCCAATAGTGGTAATAGGGTAACCCAGTATCCATGAGCACCTGGGTATTAGTAAAGAAATCTACAGTCGATGCTGGTGGGTCAAATAATTACTTCGCGCTTGAACTTACCAGCGGCCGCCATGAAGGGAACAGCTCTTCAGTTCTTCATCCTGCTGTGAGGGGAACGGCTTGTTGCTTGGAATCCTGCCATGAGGGGAATCGCTTGGTGCGTGAAATCCTGCTGTGAGGGGAACGGCTTGCACCCTTGCACGACCGCCGTGAGGGGAACGGCCTATATTCCCCAGCAGCCTCTCTGCGGCGCAGGGCCTCGGCGTCACCGCTGCGCAGCAACAAGCTCTGAAAGCGCTCCTGCTCCCACGCAACGAGGGACGTGCTTCAACTTACCAGCGGCCGCCGTGAGGGGAACGGCTCTTCAGTTCTTCATCCTGCCGTGAGGGGAGCGGCTTGTTGCTTGGAATCCTGCCCTGAGGGGGACGGCTTGGTGCATGAAATCCTGCCGTGAGGGGAACGGCTTGCACCACTGCACGACCGCGGTGAGGGGAATGGCCTACATTCCCCAGCAGCCTCTCTGCGGCGCAGGGCCTCGGCGTCACCGCTGCGCCGCAACAAGCCCTCAAAGCGCTCCTGCTCCCACGCAACGCGGGACGTGCTTGAACTTAACAGCGGCCGCCGTGAGGGGAACGGCTCTTCAGTTCTTCATCCTCACGTGAGGGGAACGGCTTGGTGTGTGAAATCCTGCCATGAGGGGAGCGGCTTGCACGACCGCCGTGAGGGGAACGGCCTACATTCCCCAGCAGCCTCTCTGCGGCGCAGGGCCTGGCGTCACCGCTGCGCAGCAACAAGCCCTCAAAGCGCTCCTGCTCTCACGCAACGCAGAACGCACTTGAACTTACCAGCGGCCGCCGTGAGGGGAACGGATCTTCAGTTCTTCATCCTGTCTTGAGGGGAACGGCTTGGTGCCTGAAATCCTGCCATGAGGGGAATGGCTTGCACCACTGCACGACCGCTGTGAGGGGAACAGCCTAGATTCCCCAGCCGCCTCTCTGTGGCGCAGGGCCTCTGCGTCACCGCTGCGCCGCAACAAGCCCTCAAAGGGGGAACATCCTTTACAACGCAACTTTTACAATGCACTACCATTACAACAAATCTATTACAACGCAAGTGCCTTTACAACGCATGGTTTTACAACGCATGCCATTACAATGCAGATGTCATTACAACGCAACTCTTTACAACGTAAGTATAATTATTTTGTATGTGTTTTGTGCTAGTTAAAATATATTAAAAAATTAAAAAATATATTAATTAAATTAATACTTAAGTAACAATTTACTTATAAGAGTTTTACATTATATTGTAAATAAAGTAATATTTTTAAAAATAATTTGATATTAATTTAATTATTTAAAAAAAATACTCAAGTAACAATGTAGTATTTTAAGTAATATTTGAAACCATGTTGTATTTAAGTTTGAATAAAAAAGTTAAAAAAATTAATAATAAAAAAGGAAATTAATATTATAGATAAAAATAATTAAGATATAATAATTTAGTGAAAAGAAAAAAATACTTTAGAGTATTAATTTAAAAATAATTACGAATCATTTTAATAATAATGAAAAAAAGAATTAAGTTAAGTAAAATATATTAAATAAGTTAGAGGAGAAATACTCTATGGAAAATTTAAAAAAAAGTTGAATTAAAAAATAATGAAGTAATAAATCTAAAAAAAACCAGAAAATAGGAATAATGATAATATTAATACTCACGTATTAATTAATAGTCGAGAAAAACACAAATGAATTATATATTAACAAAAATGGATTAAAAAAAAAAAGAATTATTTAAAAAACAGAATCCCTAATAAAACAATATTTAAAAAATGTAATAAAGTAGAACAAAACAAAATATATAATAGAAAAAAAATAATACATTTTTTAAAATTAAATAAGTATTGAAAAAAAATAATAAAGATGTTTTCCCACTCAATTCAATTGATTTAAATGGAGAGTAATGTCCTTTATTTATTTCCATAGCTGTTGTTATGAATGCCGCGGAACTACTTTAGAAGCTTTTTTACACGTAGAAGCAAGCAGGATGTGAAAGAAATGGGAGAAGAATAGAGGTAAGTAGAATTTATAATACATTTTGATTTAATAAAATACATAAAATAAGTTTAAAATAAAAAATAATATTTAATAATACAATGCGTCGATAATGTAAATTTGTAATTTTTATTTTAAAAAAAGTGTATAGAACGAGAATATTTTTATTCATTTTTAGAATATTTCTAATAAATAATACTATGCATGTAACATATGTTAAAAAATGTTTTTGTATGTTTTAACTTAATAATAAATAGTCCTTTTTTCATCTTTGTAGCTCCAGATGACGTCGACGCGTAAACGTGCATGCAAGCATCCATTTTGAACAGCGTTTAAGGATGAAGCAGCAGGAAGCAGAACTGCGCTCAGGTAGGATACAATTTAAACTTTATTTATAAACATTAGAATGTAAAAAAGTATATATATATTGTAAAGAAAGGATAAGGAGATGTTGCATATGACTTTTGTAATGTTAATGTTGTAATTTCAGCATGTCATTGATCATGTAAGTAGAGTATGCCTTCGTCGGGTCGCTAGAAATAATAGGTTAATGTGTATTATTAAAGTATTGTTTTAAAGTAAGGTGAATGTTAATGTTATTTTAGGATGTATGACTTTTTATTAGTTTAAAGAACGTGATAATTTAAAATGCAATGTAAAAAAATATATAAAAGTAGATCGAATACATGTACTTTGGATTAATTTGGTGATCGAGTTTGAAAGACCTCTGGTTTCCTGGATTTTGAATTATTTGGGTGATCGACTTGGAATGAACTTGGATTTCAGGATTTTTTTCCTAATTGACTTTTAAAGATCTTGGATTTCGGGGACTTTGGATAACTTTCCAGATGGACTTTGTAATAACATGGATTTCGTGGACTTTGGATTATTTTCAGGATGGAGTTTGAAAATTCTTGGATTTCGTGAACTATGGATTACTTTCGGGATGCACTTTGTAAGAAAAAGGATTTCGGGGACATTGGATTATTTTCCGGATCGAATTTGGAAGATCTTGAATTTTGGGAACATTGGAATATTTTCGAGATTAACTTTGAAAGCATATGGAATTTTTCGAAATGACTGGTTTTTTTGGATTTATGAATACAATTTTTGGGAAAAGGAAGATGGATTTTGGAAGAAATAATCAACTTTGAAGAAATGGATTTTCACATGGGTTTGGATTTTGTCTTTCAAATAAGAAGATTAACGAGAGGAATCAAAAAAGAAGCATTTTTTGGGGGATATGTTGTATTCGATCCTAGAAGATATTTTTTAAAAGAAATCGAATGCATTTTTAAATTATAAAGAATAGATTTAAAAAAAATGAAATTTAAAAATGGTGATCTGATTGGAAAAAAGGAAAAATATTTTTACATCCTTGGATTGCTTGGGGAATTGGATTTTGCAACAAAATGGATTTTTTCGGGGAAAACAGATGAAGAAAAAGAAAGAAGACAACTACAGGTAAGGTGACCCGACATTAATTTGAAAAAATAATTTTGAAAATTGTTAATGCAAATTGAATTGAAAAGTCTATATAATTTAGGTCAAAGCAGGAAAGTAATGTGTAAATTATATTTGAAAATATAGAATGTTAGCAACATTATCAAGGTAGTCTAAAGCCACACACAACGAAAACTGTTGTAGAATTGCCAATAGTCTCTCTGACATTTGCGTCCTCCTGCGACCGACCTGCTTAGATGCCCAGTCCATGTGTCTTCAAAACAATTTAGTAAGGGTGCCAATTTATCTTCGTTCTCATTAAAAAATTCAGACTCTGTAATTGCAGTGCAGTATTTGTCTACACTTTCAGGAGGAACAAAGCAAAGAGCAGTTAGTTTTCTTAGTTCAAACTGTAATTTGCGATCTGTTGAATAATCTGCAACCAGGGATGTTTTTTGAAGTTTACGCCAAAATGTCTGGGAAAAATGTAAAAAACATCCCTGAATTTGGGTATCTGAGTACGTTTTGGTGATTACATTAATCATTGCAAATTCAAAATCAATAATTATTTTCCTAGGACTTTTATTTGATGTTTTGCTTTTAATCAGTGATAAAAGTTCAGTGTAGGTTGCAGTTTATCAGGTAGCAAACTATATACTAGGGGAATTACATTGTTGTTAATCTTTGCGTGAATAGTGTAAATTTGGGCAAAAGGATGGGGTGTACTTTTAAACGTCCCATCCATCATCCAAATTTCACTGTTCTCTAATTTAACAAGGTTACGGGGTGTACTAAAGATAAGAATATGTTTTTGAGGGTTTTGGTTGTCATGCAGGAGGAAGGATTCATTAGAAAAAGAAATAGTGAGTTCATTAGGAATTTGAATGCCTGAAAAGGTATGAGGTGTTGTTGTATGGGTATTACTTGCCTGCTTTTGTCTTTGAATAATTCTTCGCAAATTGGGAATGATGGGCATACTGCAAGCTACATGACTAGGGACATGCTGTGCAACCTCTCTTAATATAGAACCTGTGGAGTCATTGGAGGTGCATGCAATGTCTTTCAAGTCATTGATGGTTTCTCTACCCTCAATCTCCATTGCAGAGGCAGAGTGGTTATGGCCAGTTGTTTTAATAATGGTTTCTCCAAGAGTAACTGCTC
Source organism: Lissotriton vulgaris (assembly GCF_964263255.1). Taxonomy (NCBI): domain Eukaryota; kingdom Metazoa; phylum Chordata; class Amphibia; order Caudata; family Salamandridae; genus Lissotriton; species Lissotriton vulgaris. The sequence continues at coordinate 837,003,367 of NC_141699.1, forward strand.
TACCACTATAATGGGATGAGTAATATTGCACACACCTCCAATGTCTTTGTGGTTCACTTATCCTTTCTTTACAATATATATATATCCTGCATGTTTTATCAAGAGGTTTCCTTTCTTTGATGTTATGTATGATGCAGTCTGTTCTGAAGACATTTTCTGTAAATTAAAAGACAAAAAAAATGCAATTAATGATTGAGATTTTTTTTTGGAAGGACTATTCATAACTTTCCCTAATGTAGCATTTTAAACGAGTTAGATTAGTAAATGGTATCTCTACACTATCCCACACTTTCCCTACTGCTACATCTTCCTGGAGTTAGAATAGTAAATGGTACCCCAAAACTATCCCACACTTTCCCTACTGCTAAACCTTCCTGGAGTTAGAATAATAATTGGTACCCCAAAACTATCCCACACTTTCCCTACTGCTACACCTTCCTGGAGTTAGTATAGTAAATGGTACCCCAAAACTATCCCACACTTTCCCTACTGCTACACCTTCCTGGAGTTGGAATAGTAAACGGTACCCCTACACTATCCCACACTTTCCCTACTGCTACACCTTCCTGGAGTTGGAATAGTAAATGGTACCCCAAAACTATCCCACACTTTCCCTACTGCTACACCTTCCTGGAGTTAGAATAATAAATGGTACCCCAAAACTATCCCACACTTTCCCTACTGCTACACCTTCCTGGAGTTAGAATAGTAAATGTAACCTATACACTATCCAACACTTTCCCTACTGCTACATCTTCCTGGAGTTAGAATAGTAAATGGTACCCCAAAAATATCCCACACTCTCCCTACTGCTAAACCTTCCTGGAGTTAGAATAATAATTGGTACCCCAAAACTATCCCACACTTTCCCTACTGCTACACCTTCCTGGAGTTAGTATAGTAAATGTTACCCCAAAACTATCCCACACTTTCCCTACTGCTACACCTTCCTGGAGTTGGAATAGTAAACGGTACCCCTACACTATCCCACACTTTCCCTACTGCTACACCTTCCTGGAGTTGGAATAGTAAATGGTACCCCAAAACTATCCCACACTTTCCCTACTGCTACACCTTCCTGGAGTTAGAATAATAAATGGTACCCCAAAACTATCCCACACTTTCCCTACTGCTACACCTTCCTGGAGTTAGAATAGTAAATGGTACCCCTACACTTTCCCACACTTTCCCTACTGCTACACCTTCCTTGAGTTAGATTAGTAAATGGTACCCCTACACTATCCCATACTTTCCCTATTGCTACACCTTCCTGGAGTTAGAATAGTAAATGGTACCCCCTACACTATCCCACACTTTCCCTACTGCTACACCTTCCTGGAGTTAGAATAGTAAATGGTACCCCTATACTATCCCACACTTTCCCTACTGCTACACCTTACTGGAGTTAGAATAGTAAGTGGTACCCCTACACTATATATATATATATATCCTGCATGTTTTATCAAGAGGTTTCCTTTCTTTGATGTTATGTATGATGCAGTCTGTTCTGAAGACATTTTCTGTAAATTAAAAGACAAAAAAAATGCAATTAATGATTGAGATTTTTTTTTGGAAGGACTATTCATAACTTTCCCTAATGTAGCATTTTAAACGAGTTAGATTAGTAAATGGTATCTCTACACTATCCCACACTTTCCCTACTGCTACATCTTCCTGGAGTTAGAATAGTAAATGGTACCCCAAAACTATCCCACACTTTCCCTACTGCTAAACCTTCCTGGAGTTAGAATAATAATTGGTACCCCAAAACTATCCCACACTTTCCCTACTGCTACACCTTCCTGGAGTTAGTATAGTAAATGGTACCCCAAAACTATCCCACACTTTCCCTACTGCTACACCTTCCTGGAGTTGGAATAGTAAACGGTACCCCTACACTATCCCACACTTTCCCTACTGCTACACCTTCCTGGAGTTGGAATAGTAAATGGTACCCCAAAACTATCCCACACTTTCCCTACTGCTACACCTTCCTGGAGTTAGAATAATAAATGGTACCCCAAAACTATCCCACACTTTCCCTACTGCTACACCTTCCTGGAGTTAGAATAGTAAATGTAACCTATACACTATCCAACACTTTCCCTACTGCTACATCTTCCTGGAGTTAGAATAGTAAATGGTACCCCAAAAATATCCCACACTTTCCCTACTGCTAAACCTTCCTGGAGTTAGAATAATAATTGGTACCCCAAAACTATCCCACACTTTCCCTACTGCTACACCTTCCTGGAGTTAGTATAGTAAATGTTACCCCAAAACTATCCCACACTTTCCCTACTGCTACACCTTCCTGGAGTTGGAATAGTAAACGGTACCCCTACACTATCCCACACTTTCCCTACTGCTACACCTTCCTGGAGTTGGAATAGTAAATGGTACCCCAAAACTATCCCACACTTTCCCTACTGCTACACCTTCCTGGAGTTAGAATAATAAATGGTACCCCAAAACTATCCCACACTTTCCCTACTGCTACACCTTCCTGGAGTTAGAATAGTAAATGGTACCCCTACACTTTCCCACACTTTCCCTACTGCTACACCTTCCTTGAGTTAGATTAGTAAATGGTACCCCTACACTATCCCATACTTTCCCTATTGCTACACCTTCCTGGAGTTAGAATAGTAAATGGTACCCCCTACACTATCCCACACTTTCCCTACTGCTACACCTTCCTGGAGTTAGAATAGTAAATGGTACCCCTATACTATCCCACACTTTCCCTACTGCTACACCTTACTGGAGTTAGAATAGTAAGTGGTACCCCTACACTATCTGACGCTTTTCCTACTGCTACACCTTCCAGGAGTTAGATTTGCAATTAGTTCCTCTTCACTATCCCACAGTTTCCCTACTGCTTCACATTTATTTATATTGAAGATGCTGCACTTTGGACACATTTACCTTTAAAGATTGGAGGTTCTCACTTTTTGTAGAAGTTGTAATTTCGTTTGGCTTTTCTTTGTTGAGCTTTCTTTTTAAGATGGTTGTCTGTTTTGAATAGAAACAAAAAATGATTTATAGTGTGTTGATATTTTTAAAAAATACTTCTTTATTCTTTGAAAACCACTACACTATCCCACACTTTCCCTACTGCTACACCTTCCTGGAGTTACAATAGTAAATAATACCTCCTACACTATCCCACACTTTCCCTACTGCTACACCTTCCTGCAGTTAGAATAGTAGATGGAACCCCTACACTATCCCACACTTTCCCTACTGCTACACCTTCCTGGAGTTAGAATAGTAAATGGTACCCCCTACACTATCCCACACTTTCCCTACTGCTACACCTTCCTGGAGTTAGAATAGTAAATGGTACCCCCTACACTATCCTGCACTTTCCCTACTGCTGCACCTTCCTTGAGTCACAATAGTAAATGTTAACCCTAAACTATTCCACACTTTCCCTACTGCTGCACCTTCCTGGAGTTAGAATAGTAAATGGTACCCCTACACTATCCCACACTTTCCCTACTGCTATACCTTCCTGGAGTTATAATAGTAAATGGTACCCCCTACACTATCCCACATTTTCACTACTGCTACACCTTCCTGGAGTTAGAATAGTAAATGGTACCCCTACACTATCTCACACTTTCTCTACTGCTACACCTTCCAGGAGTTATATTTCGAAATGGTATCTCTTCACTATCACACAGTTTCCCTACTGCTACACATTTATTTATTTGGAAAATGTTGCTTTTTGGACACATTTACCTTTAAAGATTGGAGGTTTTCAGTTTTTGTCTAAGATGTAATTTCGTTTGGCTTTTTTTTGTTGAGCTTTCTTATTATGATGGTTGTCTGTTTTGAATTTGAAAAAAAAAGATTAATAGTGTGTTGATATTTTTAAATAATCATTACTTTATTCATACACTGGTTTTCAAACACTGTTTAAAACTTTATTGTTCTTGTTAGCAAAACACACCAAATGTTTTCTTGAACATTGGCACGTTATTTTTAATGACATGAAAAAGAAAACATTTTTGGATTGTTTGCATTTAAAAATTACAATAATTTTCATTTTAAATGGTTTTTAAAAGCGTTTTACCTTTGGTTCTTTAGTTTTGTGTTCTTGGCTTTGATTTTGAGCTTGAAATTGAAGAGTGCTTTTTCGGGTTGAAAGAAAGAGAAACATATTTATTGTTCATTTTTTAATATGGTACTTTTGCTTGTTGTGCTGAAAAAGAGGTTTTTAGAAAACAATGCTTTTCTGCGGTCAATGATTTTAATAGTAAAAATTACCTTTTAAATTGTTTCCTTGGTATTTAAGTAGGAAGATTTTTTCAAGTTTTTCAACGTTGATTTATCTGTATATGGATTAAAACAAATGTAGCATGTTAAAATCTAATTTTATAACCCTACAATTTTAAAGGAAAACATTTTCAATGTTATTTCATAACTTTTTACATATTTCAGTAAAATGATTTCAGATGTTTTAAACAATTTTGCTGAATTTACTTTTTAATTTAAAAATTGTATTTTCATTGTAGTTAAGGAACTGCATTCCTTTAAAAAAACATTATGTGGAAAGTAATTATTAAAAAGTACCTTTTTGAATTTGGAAATATAGAGTTTTGCTCCTTATTTTGAGCAACACTCTATCAGTGCTGTTTTTGGGTGCTTCACATTAATTGATTTTTCTGAGAAAAGAATAAATTAGACATTTGTTTAATATTTATAATATGGGAAAACCATGAATGAATAATTACATTGTTTTTCAAAAAACAAATATTTTATTCACCAACCTACGTCACTTAAATAAAACTGAGACAGTGTCACAAGAGAAATTTGTTCTAAAAATGGGTTATACTATTGATTATTTAAACACTGCTGCGTGTGACAATTACTTGTTATGTTACGGCATTTGAAAACGTTACTTTATGGTGGTTTAGCAGATATATTGCAACGTTATTTATAAAATACAAATGGACTTACATCTGTGAGTATATAGATGTTAGGTTGAAACAATGTAATTTGTTGATTGGTAATATTTTATAAATCTGAAATAGAAAAATGTGTTACCTTTTATTTTAAAAGTACATTTGTTGTGAATAATGCTTTGCTTCTTTTTATTTAATTGGAATCCTGTATGTTTGAATGGATTAGTCTTTGTTTGGCTTCAGGTCGTCTCTGTGGCAAGAGGTCAGAGGGTTAGTTATTTGCGACTGGTCACTCTGGGAGTTGAAAAACAACTGATTTCAAAAAGGTGTCTTACTCTTATTTCTAGGTTTTGTGTGTGAAATGTAAAATTTTCAGAATCGATGCGTTTGAATTAGTTTTTTTTAATCCTTGAATTTGCTGTGAAAACATGTAATTTAATTTATCTATTTAAAAGTGTGCGTTTTGTGTTTGAAATAGCGTTTTGTCCTCCATTTTGTTTTCAGCCACTAGGTGTTCATTTAATGAAAAGAGTTGTAGGACTTACGTTTTGTGCTTAGTATCTAAAATGGCGGATATGTATTTGGTATTTTGTTCTTGTTTTTATAAAGTTATGTTTTTAATTTCGAATAATACTAATTTGAAAATATTTAAAGTAATTTTTTTCTTTCATTTTTTATTGTTTTCCAAAAGCGAGTATTTATTTTAATACTAGAGTATTAATTTTAATGCTCGAGTATTAATTTGAAAAAAAGCCTTGTTTTATTAGAAATTTACGTTCAGTTTATTACCACATTTTAATACACTTCCCCACCCAAAACCCCTATTTTCCCTGCATCCCGTGCCAGGATTTATTTTACAAAAAAAAATATATATATATATGAATATCATTTATGCGTTGTAATGGTATGCGTTATATGTGTTTTCGTTGCAATAGTACTTATACATTACTTTTACTATATCGCGTTGTAATCGTATGCGTTTTAAAGACATGCGTTGTAAAAAATGCGTTGTAAAAGCATGCGCTGTAATAGTATGCGTTGTAACGTCATACATCCCCTCAAAGCACTCCTGCTCCCACGCAACGTGGGACGCGCTTGAACTTACCAGTGGCCGCCGTGAGGGGAACGGCTCTTCAGTTCTTCATCCTGCCGTGAGGGGAACGGCTTGGTGCGTGAAATCCTGCGGTCACCTCTGCGCCGCAACAAGCCCTCAAAGCGCTCTTGCTCCCACGCAACGCGGGACGCGCGCGGGCGGCGACTCGCTAAGCCCGGGAAAAGGGTGGGCTGTCTGTGGCCGTCAGGGGGGCAGAAGAGGCTGGGCTGGGCCCCCCCCTCTGAGAACAGCTTTGGGAACATTGAGGGCGAGATAGGTCCCTTTATCACTGACTCGTGACCGACAAGAGAAGAGGTGGCGCTCTTGACTGTGAGTGACTGGACTGGGCCACTACCCCAAAACTTTTGCTCTTAGTATAAATAGGGGGGGTGGAGTTGGGTTGTTTGATAAATTGGCCAGTCGGGGTGGTTATGATCCGTCATACAGACTGTCATTGTGGTTTGGAGTTGCATTTCGGTTGTGTTTGCATTTTAGTCATCCTATTCTGTAGACCTTTAACACAATGGCTAGCACTGTGCAAACAAGGTCATCTAAATTGGGTCATAATACTCCACCTAACTCCCATTCTGCGACCAAACAAAAGGGAACTCTCCCCCCTACATCTGTACAGCCCACTGCAATTGACAGAATGCTGCAAAAAGCTATTGGTGCGGTATCTAGCGAAATCGAGCGTACCAAAAGGCGCTTATCGCTAACCCCGCTAACTGATCTCACCCCCATGTCCCAAGAGCCCGAGACCCATGCTACTGCTAACTCCCCACATAATTTACTAGCGCCACTAGCCATGGAGATCCCTTGTGCCCAGATGATGAATAAAGATGATCTTGAGAAACCCACAGTCGGGGGAAATGTACCTATCGCTAAGAAAAAGGGGGCCAGCATTTGGAAACTCAGGCACAGGAAGAGCAAAATTATTTCTGTCCCGACTGATGCAACTAGTGTGGAAACAAGGGAAAACATGGGGGACGTGCCGCAATCGCAAGCACCCCCTAGCTGGGCGTCCCAACTAATTATTGATCTGCAAGGATACTTTGAACAGCTTATTAACACGCAGATGAAACTAGTTGTGAGTCGATTAGACAAAGTGGTAAGGTTATTGAAAATTGAGGGGGGTGGCGTGGGTGGCACTATGCCTCCTCCCACAGTAGTTAACCCTAATGTTCCCGAGACTATCTCCGTGAACTTGTCCAAAGTACAATCTAGCATACCCTCAGTTGTGCAAACAATCTCCACTATGGGTCCAATACTGCCTTTATTCCCCCAACATCCACATACTAGTAGTGTCCCCAATAAAAGTACCCCGAGCATAGATGAGGTAATCACCGCCCGCCAACAACTATCCCGCAAGTCCTAATCCATAAGCAGACTACTCCAGAACCCCCATCGCTGTGCCAACCAAGAGGGCCACCCTCCAAGGCGAACATCAATCAATTACCCTGTATAAATTTTCCCCCAGAGGCATCTCCATACGCAGTTATTCTCACGGGGGTACCAGAGCGGAAGCCAGACCGTACAGAATCCTATGTTGAACTAAAGAATAAAACTACGTTCTGGCTGAATAGCAATAGGCCGCTTTCAGGGAATGAACAGGGGAACATTTTGTTTGCCCGGAGGGTGAGCTGGTTGGGGAACAGGCACAAGGATATCATTGGTGACTGTGTGGTAGTCAATTTTAGGGACAGCAGAGTAGTCGACCACATATTAAGATGGGGGCCTGTAAACCAATCAAGCGATATAAGACCTTTGCCCTTGGGTTACTTCTATCTGATGGGAACTCTGAGTCACGGCCAAGGTCCCGTACACCAAGGAAGAATTGATAGCCCCAATGACGGGATAGGTCCCTGCCACCCAAAGCCAGGTGTTTTTCCTGGAAACCAAGGTGTATTGAGTCTGAGGAATAGATTTGACCCCCTGATGTCACTAGAGGAGCTCGATTGACTGAAGAGCAAGAGAGCTCTTCCCAAGAACCTCTTACAGGAAGAGGGATGTTCTCCTAATACCCCCAGGTTGCATCCCTACCTCCTCACCCCGCATTGAATGCGGCCACTAGCTATCAGGATAACCTAGGATGGCGCTTCCAGTCGAGGCATAAGAGTGACACCTTGAATTCACCAACATTAGAGGAGGTTGTCCTAACAACGGAGTACCCTGCTAGGAGTCCCTCTGATCCCACTGTCGCTTCTCCTGTTTTAGGCTACTCTTCCGGGCTCTTGGCCAGGCTAACAGGGAGAGAGGATGCACTGGGGTCGGATCAGACTTTTCTGCCTCCCCAGCGGCCAGCGAGCCAAAACAACCTCTCTAGGTTTAACAATGGTCTAAATGACGAAAGGGTAATTGATAAAATCCCTGTCACACCTCATTCTACAAAGAGACAAATTCAGGGGGGGCTTAAACTAGTATTGTGGGTTGTCAGCTGAATTTGATAACCAGGAATGGAGGCAGTATATCACCGGATTCCAGGTAATTTGTTTGCAGGAAACCTGGGTGGTAGATTGCAGTCCCTTTCACTTAGCGGGGTACAAGTGTTTTTCTGTCCCGGCCCAGAAATTAGTGTCGGGGAGAGCCATGGGAGGACTATTTTTATTTGTGGATCTGCAGACGGAGGGAGTGTGGACCAATTTAAACTGGACCACAAACAATATGCATGCTCTTGTGCTCCATATAAATGGGTTAAATGTGATACTGATTAATTTGTATAATGTCGTAGAAGCTAAGGGGAATGGAGCAATAATAGGTGAATTAGACAATAGACTAAGTGCAGAGATAGCTCTGAGGAAGGGGGCAGTGGCCCCGTTTGTGGAAATAGCTGGTGATTTTAACTGATACTTGTGCCCTAACCTATTGTTAGGGTTTGTACACAGCAAAGAGCATGTCCCCTCTCATTGCACTAGTGGTCTCTGTAATAGCTCTCTTTAAACATACTACTGAAAGCCTTTCTTGTTATCTCAGCCCCTCCCTAAGACTTCTGTGTATGTTGCTCAATGTATTCACAAGTTTGGACATTGCTGTCTTGTTTACACATTGGACCTTGCTTTTACCAAGGCTTATTGAGAAAACATTGGACCTTGCTTTTACCAAGGCTTATTTAGAACGCTCCTCCCTAGGCCATGTGTTACTTCAACTCATTAGTATAATAACTGAAGCTCTGAACATCTGCTTGTGAGAACCACACCCAGTTCTTCAAACCACACCCAGCTCTTTGAACCACACCTAGCCCTGTCTATAAAAATCAGCCCCCAAGCCTCACCCAGTGCTTGTGCTCGTCTACCTCCCACTTACCTGAGAACCGATCCTTCGGCGCTGGCACTCCTGCTCTCTCCAGACCTTCATTGACTTCAACGGGCGCTGCTTCTGGCTCTTCCTTCTTCTGGTTTCCGGCTACTTCTTGCCTCAGCCCCTCTTCTGTCCACTGCAATCGACCTGCAAAAGAGAAAGAGGTCAAGGTTAGACTGATCAGTATCCCTTTTCAGCAACAAGTAAGTGCAAAACCTTGTATTACCTGAAAGAACTTTATCTGCGATTTCTGGATTCATGTAAAGACAATTTGGAACAAGATATCTCCCACGAACTTTGTGGTTCAAACCCTTTGTTACAAGAATACTTTGTGGAACTTTGTGAAATAACATTGTTTTACATGGAACTTTTTTAAGAATCGAACAGAGGAAACCATTGACAGCAAGGCAAACAGTAAATCAAGGACTTGCACAAATTATCTGCTGTATTTTGATGTAAAAGTACAGTATTTGTTTTATAATAAGTCTGGAAATGTGTGCAAAGTGAGTTTGCTATTAAGAATTTAGGCTTTAGTTATATTAGGGTGAATGTTAGACGTTGGTAATTCTGATAATGATATTCGTTTGATTTTACAGAAGTTTAACAGTAATAGAAAGTACATCCCAGAACAGTAACACATTCCAAACCTGGAAGCTTGAGACCAGGATCAAAGAGGTACTTTTAGAAGAGAATTTCTAATAAGATTAAGGTTTAGTCAGGAACACATTTAGGGATAGGTTGCACTTATCTGTTCTTTGTTTATGTTTCATTAGGCACCAGTTTCTACAGAAGTCGGAGAGGGCCGCAGATTTTAGCAGCTCTTCTACAGTGGAAACGCAAGAACGGTGTTGTCTCTCTTTTTTTTTTTTATCCACTTCCCCCCTTCCCTTGAGCATCTGGTTCTTAGTGCACTGTTTTAAAACTAGCGTGCTGGAACAAGCAGTTTCAGGGTGGGGTCGGACTGTCTTCAACCTCCATCAGAACTGAACAGAAACTCAGGTGAGCTGGGCTTTGACACCTATCACCTATCAACGAAGATTGGTCTCGCTGCCCGGTGGAGGAAGGCCCGCATTTTGAGCATAAAAGTGAGGGGATTGAATTAGGTAGGGTCCTGAAAAGCCACGACCTTGAACATACCATTGATTTGGTTGTTATTGGAAGGGAAGGAACAGTTAAACCAACCTTTAAGAACAGAGGGTGCAGCTCTTTCATAGATTATGTTGTGGTTTATAGACTATTTAAGGACTGGATAAGAGGGGTCGAGATTGAGTGGAGTGTATTCAGTGACCACAACCCCCTAGTTCTCAAGATAATAGACCTGCCCCCAAGAAGACAAAGCAGAGGGGTGGTGGCAGGCAGCATCGAGAAGGTAATGGACCAGGGTAGACGACTCAGATGGTCTAAAGTCGATGAGGATGCCTTTTATAAATCCCTAATCGACAGAGGGAAAGAATTGATTGGGGAGTGCCTAGACCTCTCCGTGGAGGGGCCCTCCGTTGTAAAGGCATTTGAGGCAGTGGCGCATCTGATAGATGGTCAATTAAAGTCCACTACGCATGGGAGGGCAAATATTACCCCCAGATGGTTTGATAAAGATTGATGGCGGGCACAGAAAGATTTAAAAATTAGCCTGAAAACACTTCCATGGGATAAGTTAAGAATTGCGCAGTGTAGGACTGCATATAAAAAGGCGATTAAAGGCAGGAATACCTCCCTTCAATCACAAGCCTGGAAGGGCAGAAGAGACATGACTGCGTTCTGGAAAATAATAAATAACCCCTGTTTCCAGGACACTAATGCCCCCGAAATCGGTACAACTTCCTGCCAGAACAATGGTATGACCATTTCAAAGGTTTGTACAACCATACGGATGAGAACAGTCAGGACTTTGGGAGGGGCTGCCAGTGGGTTTTCTCAATAGAATTCACGTTGGAGGAAATCGTAGTGGGTATTCAGGGCCTAACACGAAACAAAGCTCCAGGACCAGATGGTATCCCACCAGATCTTTTTTAAGTAACGTGGAGCTGTGGCCCCCTATCCTTACAAGGGTGATGAATGCGGCTGTCGCAACCGGCCTTCTGCACTCATGGTCGTCGGCAACAATAGTTCCCATTTTTAAAAAAGTGAACAGGGATAACCCTCAGTATTATCGACAAATAACGCTGATTGATGTGACAGCTAAAGTCCTGGGCCGAGTGGTCCTAACGCGCCTTATGGACTGGGCCGACGAACACCAAATTATTACTGATGCCCAGTACGGGTTTAGGGCAGGGAGGTCGACGACAGACCAGTTTCTGAACCTTTATTTACTGGTGGCTAAATACACCATAGCCAGTAATGAAGCAGTATATTTAGGGTTTATGGACCTTACTGCAGCTTTTGACCACGTTAACAGAGAGAATCTGTGTGCCCTGAAGAACAGATTGGGGGTCGATCAGGGTCTGGTAAATATCCTGAGAGCACTGCACTGGAACACCTCCGCTAAAGTACGTTTCAATCTTGAAGGGGGCACCACGGCACCTTTCCCCTGCACTAGCGGGTTCAGACAGGGATGTATTCTGGCCCCTTTTTTGTTCTCCTTGTACATTAATAATCTAGATCAGGCATTAGGTAAACTAAAGGTGGATTCCCCAAGAGTAGGTACCCGACCGGTTTCAGTGCTGCTGTATGCAGACGACGCGGTACTCTTAGCCCGCACCCCAAAGGGACTTCAGTGCCTGATAGACAGGTTTGTTAGTTTTATGGATACCCTAGATTTATTGGCTAACCTGACCAAGTCCTATATTATGTTGGCTGAAACTAAACCTTGCAAGAAGTTCTCCTATAAAATAGGCACACATAAAATAGGGCAGGTACAGACCTTTTCCTATCTTGGTCTGTTATTCGATGGGCTTTCAAATTTTAAAACATTAATTGAAGAGCGGTGTACTACGTTAGTGGCCTCGACCGGTGCTATAATGAATTACGGGCACAGGCTGGGTCGGTGGTCACCGGAGCAAATAATGAATCTGTATAGCTCAATATGTTGTTCAAAAGTGGTTTATGGGTCTGAAGTTTGGGGTTTTGTAAATGCCCGTCAGTAACAGATGGAGGAGAACAAATATCTGAGAAAGGTGCTTAAAACCCCACAAAGCACACCCACCCATATCATTCATGAGGAACTGGGTAGGGTATATATTGAGGATTTGGTAAAGGTCAAACCCCTTATGGCCTGGCTAAAGATTTGGACCAACACGGAGGCAGACCTGAGTAGACAAATCATCAGAGATTGTCTCGATAGGGACAAAGGAATGAGTATCCCATGGTTAAAGTACGTGAAGACTTCTCTTGAGGGTATTGGCTGGTAGGACCTTTTTATAAAGCAAATGGATGCTATCCCTCAAGATAAACTCAGAGTCAAGAGAATTTTCTTGGATCAGGTAGCCTCACGTAGAGCAGAAGTGGAAGGAGGCAAACCCACAGTCTGCGCTTATAGTATGGTAAAGACAGGGGAGGGTATGGAATCTTATCTCGCTCTTATGTTTAATGCGCAGGATAGATTTTTAATTACTCGTTTTAGGCTCAACCTTTTACATCACCTACTGGCTGATCCGCCAGGTTTTACTTTAACTGTTGAGCAGAAGGGTTCCTGCGGCTGCGACAATCGGTCTCCGCAGGACATCCTTCATTTTGTATTATTATGTCTATTTTATGCTTTACCCAGGCGCTGTTTTTTAGTAGGTATTTTAAAACAGGCCAAGTTTAGACATGCCAAGGTCGTTCTATTATTCTTGCAAAGGGCTAATGATCCTCGAACGTTGTTTTGTATTATGAATTTTATTAAGGTCGCTCTAAGGCTAAGGAATACAAGAGGGTCGTGCTGAATTAATTTTCCGTCAATTGCTTCCAATTAACTTTGTTGTGGGCAGGTGATGTTCACGAATTGTATTTCAACTATTATTTAACTGTATAAACATGTACTTTTATAGTATTATTTAAATACCGAATAAAGGATTATTGTATTGTAGTGTACTTCGTCAATCATGTTGAACAAAATGTTATCACTCAAATAATTCATCTTGGACACTGAAGAGTTCCAAAATAATACCCCACATCCTATTACTAAAAATTTAATATTTGAACATCTATAGCTGTCACACAAGTGGTTATTTATCAACAGTAGTGAAAGAGGTGACCTACGTGAATGTTGGTGAAGCAAGGTGACACAGTGGAAATATCAATGCAAGAAACGGACAGAGTACATCAGTCTGTCCTTTAGTAATTATTTCTGTTCTCCTTAGTTGCCCTGGTGATAAATATTTCAACCTTCGGGGGAGGGGACTGGCGGAAATGACATGAAGACACGTCGAGGTTTTGACCCAAAAATGTGCGCGATTCAAAAGGCGTCAAGGTGGGTCTTCATCAGGACTGAAAAAAGAGACAGCCAAACTCGCAAATACGACGAGTGTTCCTATGTATCGACGGTCGCCTCCAGGCGGTCCACAAGCACAGACACAGAGCTGAAACAGCAAATTGGTCAACGAGTATGCAGAATGGTAGACATGGAATTTTTTTAATGGACATTGAAATTAGGAGGTTTGGGGGTTTAGATCGTCACTATTAGAAACCAAGTTATTGAAGAAAAGTCACTGTTCTTCTGATGGAAACGTCTAACCTCAGCTTTCCCATCTTTTGAGCAGGAGTGGTGTTTATATTGACTCCGCATGTCATTTCTGGAGCAGAAAAACTTTGGTGTGGAGCTGCATGGAGTAAACCGATGGCATGCAGAGGTATTGCTCAAAAGTTTGTGGATCTAGTCAGGCAGCTGGGGAAGTATACAAAAGGTGAGGAATCTGCAGTTAGATAGTTTTTACCAGAAACAGATACTGAAGGTAAGTACCCAGTTTATCTACACTGATCTAAATACAAATGATTGCCTGGGATAAACAGTCTGCAGTAGTGTTGTATTTACCAAAGAAACATGAATGTGTTCCACAGGATTTTCTGGTGATGTACGGTTATCCCTTCTAGATATGCCCTTTGATGTGTCTTGCCTTTTCGTTGAAAGGTGGACCCTTAGAGCACTTTAAGGAAAAGTAGAACTACAGTGTGTTCTTTGGGTCTGTTGCCTTGCTAAACAGTTCCACACCAACTAAAAAGTTTAGAGGCTATTCGAGAAGGCTGACTTGTAGGCTATGACAATCTTCTCAACTAATGCAACAGTCACCGCAATCCTATCAAGGCTGTGAACTTAGGTCTGGCAGACAGTGCACTGACAGTGGACACATGCATCTTTCCATTCCCATGCTGCAACAGCCACCAAAACAATTTGTTTAACCCTTAGTGATGAATGTCCATCTAGTGGTATGCGGGAGTCCTCATTTCCTCCAGGGTGGTAATCCATCATGTCTGGGTCTTACACATTTTTTACAATGTCTGTGCCCTGCCTTTTTCTTTTTTCCCCAGTCAAATCTTCCCCCTACATCAGACGTAATTTCAAATGGACATGGGGGTTCACAATCAACTAGCTTTCATTTCTCAGGACTCCTTTGCAGAGGTTTCCCTTCATTGGAACTGTCTAGGACACAGTGCAGTTCTGGGTTTTCAGAGATAAATATCATAGATAACATTTCCTGGACTTGTGACAAAGAGTCACAAGTCCAGGACATTTTAGCTATGGTATTTTTTAGTCTCTGTCCTCAAACACAGTGGGAGCAGCTCTAAGTCTTTTGACCACTTAGCTTCCTGCATCCTGCTCAAAAGCCTCATCAATTGGACTATGAATGCTTTGCAATTTCATCTGAAGCTTCAGTGTGCCTAACATCTATGAACTCAGTCTGATATCAAGATCTCGGAGAAGACCACTCATCTGCAGTAGTGGCTGTTCAACTCAAATTGGCCCTGTAGATAAACGCACTTCTCTATTCCCCACCAAGAGCTGATGAGATTAATAATGCATCCCTAATGGACTTGAGAGGTAATCTAGTGCAGTTTGAGGTTAGATTACACTGGTCTTTGGGAAAAAACTCAGCGCCACATCATTCTATTGCATTGCAGGCTTTCTGGCTTACTCTAAGGGCCTTTGTGTTATCTATAAGGGGAAGGCTGGTGCAGATTACCACGGACAATACCGTCGCTAGTTGGCATTACAACAAGCAGGGTGGAGTGGGGTCCTATGCCAGGAGGTTCTGTGCTTCTTGGGCTGGCAGAGTGCTAGGGCATTGCATGATCGCAGACCACCTATTAGGGTCCATCAGTACCTGAGTGTGAGGTGGGAAGACTCCATCTGGCAAATCACGAGTGGCGTATAGATCTTTAGCTGGAACAGGGTATCTTTCAACATTGGGGAGAGCACTTACTAGATCTTTTCGCCACTGTCAAATGCCAATGTTGAACATTGTGTGCATTGGAGTTTTCTCAAGAACACTCTTTGGGTGATGCATTCTTGATGGATTAGAACATTGGATTCCTGTACATTTTCCCACCCCTACCTCTCATGCATAGAGTTCTGAAAATAATCAGGAAAGTGTAGTACCTAGAAATTCTAAGCCTGAACCTCTATCCTCTGATTAGACTGCCACTTCACAAGCATCTTTTGTTACAACAGGGCAGTGTCCTACTTCTGAATCTGTGTAATTTACATCTGCATGCGTGGAGATTAAGGGATGGCAATACTGTGTTTGATCTGCTGCCTGAAGTGGTGGATGTCATCCTTGCTGCCAGGCCCCACTCCATGAAATCTATTTAGTCCTGGCCCTTGAACAGAGTGTGATCTAGTGTGGCACTCCCAAGACTAATCCTTACAAGCAAAGCTGACTGATGTCCTTTTGTTTAATCTTTGGCCCAGCAGGGACTTTGAGTTGGCAATAATCAAGGCTGTTTTACAGCCCTTTCGGCCTTTTTTATGTTTACCAGATCAATTGTGCTTGAGTAAATTGCTTGTTGTATTGAGATTTATTAAAGGTTTGACACATGTTCTGTTCCAAGCCATAAATATATATCTCATGTTTATGTATTTTGAGCTGATGCAAAGTTAGTCGTTGCAGCTCTTCACTTCAAATGCTTTTACACCTTCTGATTACATTAGCTCGTCGCTTAAGTGAACTCCAGGCACTTTTATTGCAACTGCCATTCACCACCTTTTCCTGGAAAAGTTGGTGCTGAAGACTGTCATTTTTGCCAAAAGTGACTCACTTTTATCGTTGGCCAAACATCACTCTGCCAGAGTTCTTTGCTTCCCCTTACACCTCAAAAGGGGAGAGGTTTCTTCATCTGAACCCCAAAAAGGCTTTTAACTTTTACGTTGGTCTTACCAAGGACCATTGAGTGGATAATTAACATGGTTTGGTTCTCCAGAGTCCAGAAAGGAAAGGCTATGCAGAAGAGGACCCTGATGTGTTAGATAGTCATTTTCATTGAGGTCTGCTATGCACTGACCAAGAAGCAGCATCTAGAAGCCCATTAGACCAGGCTAAGGCTGTTACCAAACAATGCCTGTTCTTGTTCTTAGCATCTGCCATGCTGCAACTTAGGTGTCTGTGCATACGTCCTTGACGTACTACTCCCTTGATGGACCAGTCCATTGAGGACATTTCTCCCAATCATCTTGCAAGACATTTTGGTGTGAGACCCCTCCACAGACCCTTCACCTGAGAATGTACAGCTTTTGTACTGGTCTAAATATGGAATCTCCAGTTAGAAGTATCCATCAGAAGAACAAGTTACTTGCCTTCATTAACGCTCTTTGTGGTGGGCAGTCTATCTAACAGCAGAATCCTCACTGCCTTCCCAGCTCCCTGTTCTATGAATGGCCTGTTTTTAATGTCTAGAAAGGTGCGAATGTACTATTCCTTGCACTGGTACCAACATTTGTTCGCACTTGGTATCTGAGGGCATGGAAGGTAAGAAAATAGAAAAAAGGCGTCGGCTTGGAGAGGAGGTGCTTAGATGTGGCTCTATTCCATCACTTCTGTGGTGGCACAGAACCAACACAGAGCCACATGGCGCCACTGATGAAAATAGTTCCAGATCTAGTCTGACACCTGGGGAGTATTCAAAGGTGAGGATTTTGCTGTCCTAGTATCCACCAGAAAAAGCCTTACGCAAGGTAGGTAACTTGTTCCTTTTTTCCCCATCTGACAAATCTGGCTAGCTGGTTGGCTAGAAACATATTACCTGATCCATGTTTTCGGTTTGGGACTTTAACAATGTCGTGAGTAGGTCCAATGCTTGGTCGCCCGCACATGGACAATGAGGGATCTCAGGCCATTGGCACTGGTTCTGAGACATCTAATGCATATATGCTGCTACTGACATTGCTTCTAGCAATCTAGGTGAGCAGGACATGATGCAACCTTTTGAGATTAGATTACTTTTTCATGCCTGGTTGTGATATTCTCCTGGTCAAATTTTGGGAGTATCTAGCTAAAGTGATATTTGATCACAGAGGCATTCTTCTGACTGTGTAGGAATGCTGTTGGTCCAGGAGCAATGGCTGAGCAAATGAGACCTTCATAAAGGTACTCTACATCAAATGTTTTTTGTGACCTTTTCTTTAAAGATAAATTGGTGTTTGTGGACCTGCAGGTCTTTCTATTAGAAAGCTGTAAATCTGCTCTGGGATAGGCAACATTGCACATAGGAACAGTTAGATCTAAAAATGTTGAACCTTAAAAATGCTTTGTTGCAGAAAGGGAAGCATCTATGATGGCTAATTAGCCAATGTTAAGCCAGATCGATCAGAGAAAGAATACAGGGAGGCTGTTAAATGCCACTAGAGCACATTACATAGGAGTGGTGAACAACCATTACTGCGCCGGCAACACTACGCATGGCTTTACGTCGCATGTGTTACAATGCATACGACGTTACCAGGAGTGGACATTGCGACGCATACCATTACATCGCTAGCGCATGCGCGTACAATGTAATGTCGATGCTGGAACCGGGAGCAGAGATGGCGATGCTGCACAGGAACCACAAGGAAACAAAGGTAAGGGTATGTTTTAAGGTTTAGGGCTAAGGGTTTGGGAGAGTGTTAGGGGGTTTTACTGTTTAGGGCTTAGGGTAGTGTATGTTACTGTTTTGGTGTTTAGGGCTTAGGGTAGTGTTAGAGGGTGGTAGTGTATGCTACTGTTAGGGATTAGGCAGGGGATTGTAGTCTATCGTAATGTTTGAGCGTTTAGGTTCAGGGTTTTTTTATTTAGGAGGCGGGGAAATGGGGTCCCTTGTAAAGGCATTTAGTATGCATTTCTAAAGACATACAAACTAATGCCATACATTGTAATAACATGCGTTGTGACGTACATCGCAAACTAAAAACCGCATTGTAAAGGCACGCGTTGTTTTGGTTCGCGATGTATCGTCATACATCCCATAGGAGTACTACATACAGTACAGAAGGAGTGTATAAAAGTTAATGCATAATGCTTACCTCCTGTCTTGACATAAAATCCAAGTCATTTTGCATTCATCCTGTCCTAACCAAGGAATGGCATTTCATCTTCAAAGCAGAACCCAATGTATCAAATGATATTTGAGGTAGGATGTGGATATTTGAGAGTGCTACCTGCAAGCATTCCAAGTTGGAAAACATATGCAAGGCAGAAATCAAAAGTTTCTCTTTCTCTCAGAATGCTCGTTCATGCAACAAATGAACACAGTGCTTTAAGTCATCAATCTCCAAGCCAATCATCAGCTAGACCTGGCAAGGGCCCTTATCATAGAACTCGTGGATTAGTGCAACATCGTCTAAATGGGCAAAACCAAGGAAATTATTAACAGCCTCCAAAGGCTACAGAAACTAGAGGTTTGAATGTGACCATACCAAGCTCTCCCTCATACCAGTCACCTCGAGTGGGACGGGTATGCCCAGGCGTGGGTCCCATGCTCTCCATGCCACTGGAATCAAGCTATCCCTGCTTAAGAGGGGTGAAACCCCAAAACCGGTCCTAGGATGCTTGTTTCCAGTCCAGGGAGGACCTGGCCTGGCAGTTCAGCTGGAATGTTCCCATTGGGCGCAGGGTCAAGACTGATTTGCATATGGCTGGGTCTAAACTGGAATGGCATGGTGAGCAAAAAAACAATGGATTTAGGCCCAGATCTCTGTACTGGGGTGAATGTATGACATTGTTCTGCATTCTGTCCGTCAATTGTTCTTTTTGCATTTGTCACCCCGAGTGGGACGGGTATGCCCAAACGTGGGTCCCGTGCTCTCCATGCCACTGGAATCAAGCTATCTTGGCTGAAGAGGGGTGACACCCCGAAACCGGTCCTATGATGCTTGTTTCCAGTCCATGGAGGACCTGGCCTGGCAGTTCGGGCTTGACTGTTCCCATTGGGTGCAGGGTCAAGCCTGATTTGCATATGGCTGGGTCCAAACTGGAATGGTGAGCAAAAAAACGATGGATTTAGGCCCAGATCTCTGTACTGGGGTGATTGTAGGACATTGTTCTGCATTCTGTCCATCAATTGTTCTTTTTGCATTTGTCAACCCGAGTGGGACGGGTATGCCCAGATGTGTGTCCCGTGCTCTCCATGCCACAAGAATCAAGCTTTCCTGGCTGAAGAGGGGTGAAGCCTCAAAACCGTTCCTAGAATGCTAGTTTCCTGTCCAGGGATGACCTGGCCTGGCAGTTCGGGCTGGACTGTTCCCATTGGGCGCAGGGCCAAGACTGATTTGCATATGGCTGGGTCTAAACTGGAATGGCGAGCAAAAAAACAATGGATTTAGGCCCAGATCTCTGTACTGGGGTGAATGTATGAATTTGTTCTGCATTCTGTCCATCAATTGTTCTTTTTGCAATATATCTCAAATAGACGCAACCTATTGGCTTGGCCAAACCTTGTTCAGACTGGGGTTGCAAGGTGGAAGCATCAATATGCAATATGACTAGGAGGCCTTATCCTGTAACACTAACACAATACACAAAAATGGGCCTTGGATTCACCCTTATCAGCCTTAGCTCAGTCCTGGTAGTGTAGTTTGAGCAGTCAGGTGTTCTCAGAGGAACATGTGTTAAGCATTTTTACAGTACCAACATTGACAAGTAAGTGACATGACTAAAAAAACCTTGACACCAATTTATAAAAATAGAATGTATTTTTTATATAAATATTAACACCAAAATTAACTTGATACTTTGCAGATACCCGGAGTTATCGAATCCTAAAACATTAGAAAATAAATGCAGTTGAAGCTGTCAAGCGATCACCATTAAAGTCAAGTGGGGAAAACACACTTAGCAATGCGATACTTGCAGTGTGAGCTCAACTGAGCTCTCTCGTAGTTAAGGTTCTGTGCACCCCTAGACCAAGACTTGACAGTCACTCTTTTGTTACCTTGCCCAAAGAGTCAGGGTGCAGAGCTTACTTGGTTGTCCTTGGTGCTGACAGGATCAGCGGTAGCTGTAAAAAACAACATTTAGCAAAACCACACTTTTTGATGAAGATACACCCTACCTTCAGAGAGTGGAGGCTTTTGGGGGCTCTGGACCTGGATTCAACAGCTGAATTTATTCTACCTTGCTCGGTAGCTCCGGGTACAGAGGTAGCTGGCAGCTGTCAATCACCGGGGCATGTTGTGCCAAAGATGGTTTACCACACGCTCAACAGCACCTTCTTCAGGATGCAGATACACAGCGTTGGGGTCATTGTTGACATCACTCGCTGTCGCTGTGAGTTGCTATTGAGCTGGAGATGTGGATGTGGATGGAGAGGTCGATCATCCAACTGGTATTTACCAAGCCTTGGCTGGGCCAAATGTAGTCTTTGGATACTTCATTTGCTTGTTGATAGGAATGGAGTAGGGGCTCAAAACTTGACTTAAGCTAGCTACCATTCCAGGATATCAGAACACCACTTCTCTTTGGGCTCACACTCGACAGGCCCAGCGGGTTACAATTCTTGTGACACAGCATTATGATTCTTCTGCATGTTGCAGTTGACTAGTGTCACCAGTGAGGGGAGTCTACTTTGGATTTCTGGTGTCCACTGAAGTTCCTCTTGCTGTGAGCAATGCGTTTTCACCACACGCACAAGTCGACACTCAGGTTCAGTATATGGTTTCTTCAGGGCACCTGCAGCAGAGTCAAAAGTCCTGATTTCTGTGATGGTGTCTTCGCGCTTCTTCTCGGATTCCACTGTATAACAGGTTCTGGTGCCAGGGTGGCCCGTAAACCCTGGTTTAGGGCTCCTGTAGTGACAACATCCTGTGGGTGTACGTCACTATACTATCCAGAATACTATATTTCAGAGTTTGTCAAAATGGCAGAACTCTTCCTCTGCTGTACTGCTGCCCAGCCTACCCTAAAGGTGTGTCTAGGTCCTGGGGAGTGTACACTGTCTGCATAACTAATTTACCCACCTACCAGAGCTGCAGGATGGTTAGGGCTTTGTGCTCGAATGGGGGAAAAGGTACCTGCACATCAAGGGCGGTGAAAGCCTTTGAGGGCCATCACAGTGATAGCTGTAATCACTAGCCATCCTGGGGGAGTGGAGGTATGACCTCCTTCCTGCCCAGGCATTTGTCTCCATCCTGGGGAAGTGCTAGCACATCCAACTGGGAGTTCAGTCACATGTGCTGGCGGAAAATGGCCAGGGTAAGCCTGCCACGTCACAGGAAATTTGTATCTCAAGAGGTCACCCACGCAGGGTGGCATCCCTATGTGTGCCAGCTCACCCTTGACGTGAAAATCGTGTGTAGGTAAAGAAGCTTGGTGTTTGATACCAAACATGGCTATCATGAGTTTGCCCGGTAGCCAGCCCATGTTACTCTATGGGACGGTGGTCACTTGCTGTAAAACCTTGCTTTACAGGCTTACAGTAGGGATTTATATGTGGGATCATATATATCCTCACCTGTAACCTAATGCACTCTACCTCCTGAGCTAAGGAGAACAACCTTAAAAATGATGTTCTTACATTAAGGCGGTGAGATGGCTCTGTAGCACTTGGTATGTGCAGGGTTCCTCTCAAACAGATAGGCTGCTCATATAGGGCTCCTATGGCTGACCTGCAGACACACTTTTGCTCAGGTCCCCAGGGTGGCACAATAAAGTGCTGCTGCCCTGGTGGCCCCTCTTGTCACCCTTACCCTGGGTACCACTGGTACCATCTACTAGGGTCTTACAAGGAGTGATACATTCTTGCCAATTGGGTATACCAATCCACAGTTACAGTTTAAGGGGAAAAGTGCTGGTGCTGGCCCCTGGTTGGCAGGTCCCTATGCAGTACCAGACCTAAAAAAGACAGCATCTAGTACACACAGTGTGGGGTGACCATGACAAAAAGGGCACCTTCTAACACCCACAATGCACTACTTATGATCTCACATATTACAACACTCATGACATTGTCAATGACATCACTGATGACATCTCTAATGACATCACTGATAACAACATCCACAGAACCACTCACATACCCATAGAACTATTCACATTCCTATACAGTTACTCACACACCTATACAACCACTCACACACCCACAGATCCATACAACAGCTCAGACACCCAGTCACACACTCACACAACCACTCACACACTCACTTACAGACCCATAGAACCTCTCACACACACCCAGACAACCACTAAAACAACTACTCACTCACAGGCCCATACAACCACTCAGACACCCACACAATCACTCACACACCCATACAATCACTCACACACCCATACAACCACTAATATACCCGCTCACACAGCTACTCAAACACCCACTGACACAATTACTCACACACCCATACAACCACTCGCACACCCATACAACCACTCACACACAACCACTCACACACCCATGGAACCACTCACACAACCGATCACACACAAAAAAGTTTACTCCCACACCCATTCACAGACCGATACAGCCACTCACATGCCCACTGATAGACATATACAGCCACTTCGACACTCACTGATACAGTCACACAGCCACTCAGATGATATATGTTAGAAATAGTATCACTCAATAGTACATAAAAAGTAGTAATTTAACTTATGCAGTAGATTAGTACATATATTTAAGTCTCAAATGTTTATGAACCACACTCACTGAATTATGTCATCCTTAATGTCTTCAGTGATGTCACTGACCATTTCATGAGTGATATAATATGTGAGGTCATAAGCAGTGCGTTGCAAGGGCGTAAGTTGTAGTTAACTCAGGTACACTAACTATAACTGCTAGATTTCGATGGATTTGTGCTTGTATAATCTAAGTCTAGCTAGAAAGTCCCCATAACCTTTGGTTATTTCAGTGAATATAGATATTCTTTTTTTGCATAATTATGTTGCACTCTGTGCCTTGGATGCAATAGAAAGGTTGCTGAACTGTTCCTGTGGAGAGATAGGGGAGGTTTAGCTGGCGTGACCAAAGGTGTTTGAATGACACCCTAGGGCATCCATTATGTTGGATGTAGTTGCCTCACACACCCAGAAGGGTGTCATGCTTCATCATTGGCGTTTGCTCCTCGTCGGGGAGGCGGTGCAACCCCCGACGGGCTCACCTCAAAGAGGGGCTCTTTGGCGGAGATCTTTTTATCCAACAGCCTTATGGTGAAGTGGGGGTGTGTGGGCAGGATGGTGTGTTGTTATGATTAGGTTGTTAAATGGAGCAAGGGGTACCTGAATTCACTTTATTCTGGGGGTCCCCTGGCTGCAATTAAAACGTGGGACTAGCTCGCTAGGTATCAACAGGTTAGGTCGAGTGACCCTAGAGGAAGCTAGAAGTGAGAGTGGTCGACATGTTTCTCGCTTAGGGTAAAGTCACCCGCGATTCATCAGGACCTTACAAAAGTGAAGAAAAGAACAACATGCTTGTGTCATGTGTGTGGTGTATGTTACCTCTGTGGATTCTCCTATGCCTACTGGTCAGGGACTACTTGCCACATGAGGGGTCGGCGGGACAGAACATCAGGGGTGAGCCCATTAGATATAGCTCGATTCGCCTGTGTCCGCGTGGGGAGACCTACCCATCTCCGCCGAGCTCTGTGCCTTAACAGATATATATATATATATATATATATATATATATATATATATGTATATATATATCGCAGCTCCCACAACACCAGCCTTCAGCACTCTCGAACGGGTGCTTGCGTAACGGGGGTGTACCCGTCAAAACAATTTACAGCTCACAGCATCCACAGGTATTGTCCCTGTAAAAGGATCGCAGCACTCTCGGGGGTGGTTTACAATAAGACTTATTACATGTAAACCTCACAGCATAGCAAAGACGCGTTTCGGCATCGGCCTTTGTCAATTTGTTATAACAAAGGCTGATGCCGAAACGCGTTTCTGCTATGCTGTGAGGTTTACATGTAATAAATCTTATTGTAAACCACCCCAGAGAGTGCGGCGATCCTTTTACAGGGATACTACCTGTGGATGCTGTGAGCTGTAAAATATATATATATATATATATATTACCTACTGGCGGTCGCCAGTAGGTATATATAGTTAGAATTTTTTTCCTATGGGATTTTTGAAAATTCTATGTCGAATAACTTTGGCGTTTGTGGACGGAACTGGCTGACATTTTCAGGAAAACGGCACATTTCGTTTCTGAGCAGCCCTTGAAAATTTGGGGGGGGTTTCGTCAAGGGGAGGCCGACAAAAAAGGGGGGTCCCAAAACGCGTTTTTAACATTGAGTTTTCCATAGGGCGGTTGGACTCACTTTTAGCTCGAACGGCTGAATGGATTTACACGAAACTTGGCAAAATTGTAGATATGGTTTGCCCGGCGTGCCTTTGCTATGTCTCAATATATGTGCTCCAGTGGATTTTGAGAAATTAACGTTTTAAAAAACAGATATATCTGTGACAGCGCTCCGGTTAGCGCTCCAGTTCGCGTACCTGACGCGTAACGGAACTTCGCGAAGTGAAGCTGATTGGCTTTCCGGTGTCTGTAAACATTCTAAACAGTCAAGAGTGGCCGCCATCTTGTGTCTCGGTAGGATCGAGACACAAGAGGTGGGAAAAAGAAAGTGGGGAATGAGCATAAGGGGGCAGAGTACATCCTCCCTGACCCCCTAGGTTTGATGAGGGGGCTTTAAAAGGGCCTCGCGGGGTTAAAAAATAATAATTTTTGTATTGTTTGTTTTGCGGGGGGAGCGCTCGGAACGCGCCCCGGGAAGCGGTCCGGAAAGCGTAAAATTGGGAAAATAGGATGAAAGAATGTTCAAATATTGTATGTTTATTGATTGTTATTTTTGTTTTTTTAATTTATTTTATTTAAGTACCAACATGTAGGTACCAATGCAGAGTCTAAAAATAAAAGTTCATTGTTTCCTTTGTAGATATCTTGCAGGTTGTTTCAGAAATTATTGAGGTATATGGAATTCATAGCGTAGTCTGTCAGGAAAGCAGAAACACCATGGAGGCAGGAGATGATAAAGAGATGTTAAATACACATTGGAGATGATATAGTGGAAGAAAGGAAGTAACTATGAGCAAACTTAAAGTTGCACAGTATATTTAAAGTCTGATTTTACATTAAAATCAATTTGCTACTAGTTTAAAAAATACATATAAAAATGAATAATGTCTCAAACAATTTTTGAATTATTATATATAAATGTATTATTCTGATTTATTTTCAAAATTAAAAAGAACTTCTAATAATTCTTGGTCAGATTTTGCCTAATTTTCAATTAAGAAATCCACAGCTGCAACACATTGCAGAAGCTCTATGTCCATTGATTGATCAAAGAATTCTGAATCATTTGCTGTGTCTTGGTTGCATTCTGCAACAATTTCCATGTTATTTTTCTGCTCTCCTTCAATTTTGTATGCTGTAAAATGAATTAAAAAAAATATATCAGTACAGATAGGGCACTGTTGGGTTTAAGTACAGACAGGTAGTTTGGTTCTTTAAACAGTGATTTTTTCGTTGGGCAGTGTATGGTATCAAACCGGAAGTAGAAATATCAAAAAATGTATGAAATAAACTCTAAGTCAATTCTTAATTACACAAGACAAGTCTAACTCCATCCATAACTAAAACAGAGAAGTCTATTTTATTCTATAAGTATTACAGAGGGATAGTATATAACTATCAGAAAATGTTTACCTAATTAACTTACAGTACAGAACATACTTCAGTTTTTAAAATAACATCTTACCTTTCAAATAGAACTTTAAGTTATCAGTTGAAATTTACTTGATATGTACTTCAAGAAGTAGTAGTCAAAATGGCTGTGTTTCTCTCTCTTTCTTTATATATATTCAGGTACATAACCAATCAAATGTCATGAAATAATAGAAGATATTGAAAGTAGCATTTTGATTGGTTGTCAATTCTAACACTTCAAAAGTGTTTTGGTTAGGTAATTTACCTCAGGATATTTAATCAGGCTTACAGCATAATTTTCACAATGAAATTCCATCAAATTTGGGGAAATGGTAGGGACTGCTATGTAGTAGGGGCTATTCTATATTTGATGAAAGTGTCTGTAGTGGTTTTTCTGTAAATTACTTTCCCACCTTTTTTCATCGAGCCCTTACCGGTGCGCTCCCCGGTACGCGAACCGGCAGCGTTATGGGAGTCCTCCATTTTGAGTATTGGTAGAATTGAGACACAAAATGGAGGACAAACAATGTTCGGAATGGGTAGAAGGGGGCACGGTAGACACTTTGTAACCCTCTAGGTTTTCGGAGGGAGGATTAGGATGCTGATACATGCAAAAATAAATTTAAAAAAAATTAAAAATTTCGCCGGGGAAGCGCCCGGTACGCGCACCAGTAAGTGAACCGGGGAGCGTACTTTGGAGAAAAAATAAAAGAATACATTTTACAGCTTTTGATATTTGCTATTAAAAAACCATTGAAATTCACTGAAAAAAACATAGGTTATAGACCATATATAGTTAGGAATTAGCATTTACAAAACCTTGAAAATGCACTGAAAAAACCATAGGTTATAGACCATATATAGTTAGGGATTAGCATTTTGAAAACCTTATTTTACTCACACAAAACCATTGAAATTCCATATATAGTTAGTTGCACTAACTATATATCGCGCACCCGCAATCCACTGCTGATGATGTCACATATTACATCATTCATGACATGGTCAGTGACATCACTGATGACATCACTGATGACAACTCAAATGACATCACTGACAACATCACTAATGACAAATAAAATGACATCACTGATGACATCATCCAGTGACTATATGTTTCTGTAAATTTAAAATATGTCTTACATATTGAAGAATGAGTGGATGTATAAGTGTCTGGATGAAGGATTTAGTAGATGCACGACAGATTGTATGAGAGAGTGTTTAAATGTGTCTCACTGAGTGCATGGGTTAGTGACTAAACTGTCTTAATTTGTGCATCATTATGTCTGTTGTTCTGTAAACTGCTGCATGTGTTGATCAGTAGCTATATGAGTAACTATATGGGTAATTGATTGGTTGCCCAAGTATTTGTATGGGAGAGTGAGTGTGTGTGTGTGGGTGGCTGGGAGGTGTGTGACTCTGTGCATAGATGTGTGAACAGTTGATTCACTAAATGTATGGGTTCAAAACTGCATGTGGAAACAGCTGTATGGGTGGTTGACTGTGTGCATGAGTGTATTGGTGAGTAAATGGATATCTCAGTGCTATATGTCAAGGTAAGTACATATGTAAAACACAGTGCATGTGAGAGTTGAGATATATAAATTACTGTGTATAATAGCTAGTGAATGTGTGAGTGGCTGCATGGATCATTGAAAACTTGTATCAGTGATTGTATAAGAGAGTAAATATGTGTTAGAATAAGTTTCAATAAGTAAGATGTGTATAACTGTATAGTTGAGGAAATGGAGGTGAGATTGATTCTTTGCATGATTGACTAGGTGTATGAGTAACTCTATTAATAAGTGACAATCTGTGAGTGTCTGTTTACACTGAGTGTATCTAAGGTTATATTAGAGTCTGAACAGATTCATCGTATTATCACATGAAGGACG
The DNA here is from genome assembly GCF_964263255.1 of Lissotriton vulgaris. Taxonomy (NCBI): domain Eukaryota; kingdom Metazoa; phylum Chordata; class Amphibia; order Caudata; family Salamandridae; genus Lissotriton; species Lissotriton vulgaris. The sequence continues at coordinate 837,031,614 of NC_141699.1, forward strand.
TCATCAGTGATGTTGTCAGTGATGTCATTTGAGTTGTCATCAGTGATGTCACAGACCATGTCATGAATGATGTAATATGTGACATCATCAGCAGTGGATTGCGGGTGTGCGATATATAGTTAGTGCATCTAACTATATATGCGAATTTCAATGGTTTTGTGCGAGTAAAATAAGGTTTTGTAAATGCTAATTCCTAACTATATATGGTCTATAACCTATGGTTTTTTCAGTGAATATATATATATCCAAAAATATGCAATCTCCAACACATCCGCGTATGCGAGTGAAAAGATCACGCAACTCCAACGTGTAAATTTGGCATATGTTCTTTAATCCAACAGAGCCACTAGATCCGACGCGTTTCGGGCATCCGCCCTTGCTCACAGATCGTCAGATAATGATTTCTCCACAGGTTAAGTACCCATTTTTTTCTCCGTTTTTTTCACCATTTTTTTCTCAAAACCCACACGTGATTGATGAACATAGAAAACACACTACAGGGTAAGAGCATGGCGGTCTACTTATTTATATGGCCACATTGAACTTCCTCCGTTTCGAAAAACGATTTTCAAAGGGTTATAATTGCACTTAAGCAATTGCCACAAAAAGTTGATGAACTACAATGATTTAGAATTTAAAAATAAAACATTGTGAAATTCACATCAATACATATGTCCAAGATATAATGAACCAATGGACATACAAATGGCTGCGCGCCTATTAAATAATATATAAATATATATATTAAAAAAAGGCCTCGTCATAATTCCTGCATAAATGCAATGGTCACCAACAATGAATGATGTTTGTCACAGATTTAAAAAAAATCACTATAGTTTCTTATGTAAAAATCTGAGAGATAGAGTACATGTATACATGTGTAAAAGTATAAAGTGCATGAATGCATAATCAATTGTTTGACCAATGATAGACCATATATGTTCATATATAATAGACTTGCGCAGTCAAAATCAAAAGTTGCAATAGACCTGAATTGGCGAAACAGAGACAATTGAGGGATAAATCCCCCAAATGGACAACTTGAGGAACAGACCATCCTTTAAGCTCACAATGTCTATGTTTTCAATGATAAGTGCCCAAAAAGTTAATAACTAATAATAATAGTGAGGGTGGGGGGGGAAAAAAAGAAGAATTGGATTGTACACAAGTACTGATCCATAAAGAATATGGGAGGAAAAGAAAATCTTTTCTGTCAGAGACTAAAGGGTACAGACAGGCAGGCAGACGGGAAACTCATGATAAACAGAATCTCATAAAGAGGGAAAATCGATTTTATAGGAATACCTGAAGATCTTCAGTGGTGTTTAACCCATTAGGGAAGCGACTGTCTAACTCCAAGATGAATTGTGATTCTAGTCTTTTCAGCATCTTATCCCGATCGCCTCCTCTGCGTGGTTTGGGAATCGAGGCGATAACATAATAACTCAGACATTGAAGATTGTTATTATGAATGGCCTTAAAATGTCTGGCTACGGGATATGTGCCATCATTATTAACAATGGCACGTAAATGCTGAAGAATCCTGACATGTACCTGGAGCTTTGTGCTGCCAACATATCTAAGCCCACAGGTACATGTCAGGACATAGACAGCAAAGTCGGTTTTGCAAGTGTGTGACCCCTTGATGGCAATCATGTCCGGATTGAAGGGTGTGGGGTACTTGGTCGTATTAACCCCAAACTTGCATGCACGACAGCTGGAACAGCGGGTAAAGCCCGGCCGGGATAGCCACTGTTCCTTTTTGCCAAGTTCAGGAAATTCCCTACTGATTTGAGATCTGAGACAGGGACCCTTTCGGTGTGTTATAATCGGCCCTTTAGATAATCTGGGTGATAGCACCAAATCTGTCTTAAGAACAGGCCATCTTTGTTGTATGATGGACCTGATTTTCCTCTCTTGTTTATTGAAGGTCATGATTAATCTAGGTATGGAGTCATTAGTGTCCAGAACAGGAACAACATTTGATTCTTCAGGGGCTAGAAGTGATTCACAAATTCTTGCTCTTGTTTTGTGGACAGCTTGTTGTAGTATTGATTCTTTATACCCCCTCTGGCGGAATCTATCTAGAGCTTCTTCCATACATGCAAAAAAGAAGGGGAGAACTCTGGGTAGTTCTCAAGTTTAGGTGGAAAGCAGCTCCTGTCAGAGCACTCTCAACACCAGCGACACTCTAGATCTGCTCACCTCAAATGTCTGGTTTTCTATCAAAGTCTTTAAGCATAGGATTAGCACAGTGCCATCCAAGCAGAGATAGAAAAGGACAAAGTCTTTTGCCATTTGTACAGCAAATTCTTTAAGCATAGAACTAGCACAGTGCTGTCCTTGCCGAGCTGTAAAATGACAAAAGCCATTTATCACTCCAGGCACAGTATTACAGCCTTGAATTTGTAAAATACCAACTTAAGCCTACCTGAAATGAGTAAAACAACCCCTGACACAGTGTTTTGCTCTAATTAGAGCTCTTCAGAGAGGTATAGTTTTGTCCAGACACAAGGGAGCACCCAGTATAAGTTAAAACAAAACCCTTTCTGGCATAGAGTGACGCATAAATTATGCAAAAAAGGAGAGAACTCTGGGTAGTTCTCTTGTTTAGGTGGAAAGCAGCTCCTGTTAGAGTACTCAACACTAGCAATATATATAATATATTACCTACTGGCGATCGCCAGTAGGTAGTTATAGGTAGGGTCTTGTTGCTATTCAAAAAGCGTTTTTTTTCTTTTGGCAATATCTTTGGCGCCGTTTGCCGAAGCTTCGCAAAATTTTCAAAACTAATGGGGCGCTCCGTTCAGCTTCTGTCTTGTCTTTCGGGGTGATTCGTCAAGCGGGGGCCGAATCACGTTTCCCCCATGTTAATTTCCATTGGACAAATTGGAACAGGCTACAGCCCGAACTGCTGAATGGAATTACACCAAATTTGGCAAAACGATAGCTCTTGGTTCAGAAAGCGTCCTTTTTTTTAAATGGTGTAAATCCGTTCAGTAGTTCCTGAGAAATTAAAAAAAGAAAAATTTCTGAGCACTAAGGAGTTGCGACTCCTCCCGAGCACAAGCTGACTTCTGATTAGCTGCCAACACTCCAAACCAGGAAGTGTTGGCAGCCATCTTGTGACTCGGTAACCGAGTCACAAGAAAAAGAGTGGAAAAAAGGCTGAAATACAAGACAAGGGGGCAGGGTAGAAAGGCCCTGACCCTCCACGCCTGAAAAGGACCCCCCGGCCCAAAAAAAGCATTTTTTCCAAAACGCCCAAAGTCACACTGGGTGCACGAATCAGGACGAGAAAAAAAAGAAAGAATTTGTTTTTTAAAAGCCCCCGGGTGGGCAAGGTCCCAGGGGCAATCAGTAAATATTTTGCAGGGGCCCCTGCAGCCCTGGGGACCACCACCTCCCCGGGGCTATGCAAATGTAGGAAAGGAGGCGCGTGGCCCCCCTCCTGGAGCCATTGATGGCCCTGGGGACGGCACCCCCCAGGGCCGGCTCCTGTAATATCCCAGGGTGCCCCCCCCCCCCCCGGACTTTGCTGTTTCCAATGACAAGGCGGGAGCCATGTATCTCCCGCCATGTCATTGCAAAACACTGGTTTGGTTCTTGGAAGCGAGGGCAGTATTGCTTTTGGGCAAGGGGAGCTGCATATTAGCAGGCTCCCCTTATCCAAAGGCAATGCTGGCTCCCGCAGGAGGTGGGGAGCCAGTAAGGACTGTGGTGGGATTGGGGCTCCCCCCACATTTCCCAAGGGCATGCCTCAGGGGATGGGGTCCCTGAGGCAAAATTAAACTATTTAGAATAGGGGGCATTTTTTTCTTTCGCGAGCCTGGAGTTGCAACTCCATCGCGTTCGGCACGGCCCCCAGTGTAAAAGCGATGGGTTCCCGACTCCAAGCAAAATTTTTGAAAAAAGAATATGTATGTTTTTAATAGGTAAGATTCACTGTTGAGCTATAGGGTGGCTCTTAAAGGAGCCCTTGTGTTTATTATGAGTTTGTTGTAGCTACATGTAAGTAAAAAAAAAGAGTGGAAAAAAGACTGAACAACAAGCAAAGGGGGCAGGGTAGAAAGACCCTGACCCACTAAGTCTGGTCAGGGGGTCCCAGAAAAGCCCCAAAGCTCAAAAAAAGAATAATTTGTAAACATCCAAAGTCGCGCTGGTTGACCGAATCCGGACGAGAAAATTAAAAAAAAAAACGGTTTGTTTTTTATAAGCCCCCGGGTGCACCAGGTCCCGGGGGCAATCAGTAATTAATTTGCAGGGGCCCACTGGGGCCCCCGCAGTCCCGGGGCCACCACCTCCCAGGGGCTTCTTTATTCAATGCGTGGGGGGAGGTCATAACTCCCCCATGCTGCCCCGGAGGCCGCCACCTCCCCGGGGCATTTCTAATTGTAATGGGGGGCCTAGCTGGCCCCCCAAACCCCAGGGACCACCACCTCCCCGGCACTTCTTAAAATTATGAGGGGGACCTTGCAGGCCCCCGCAAGCCCCGGGGACCACCACCTCACCAGGGCCATGCAAATGAAGGGAGGGGTGTCGCGTTGCCCCCCTCCTGGAGCCCTTGATCACCCTGGGGGCCGCCAACACCCAGGGCTAGCTCCTGCAATGTCCCAGGGTGCCTGCTCCCAGGACATTGCTTTTTGCAATGACAGGGCTGGAGCTGTGTGGCTATATTGTTCAGTTCTTGGAAGTGTGGGCAGGAAACCTGCGCTCACCTCCAAGAAACAAAGCAGTATTGTTTTTGGGTAAGGGGAGCTGTATATCAGCAGTTCCCCTTGTCCAAAAGCAATGCCGGCTCCCGCAGAAGGCTGGGAGCCAGCAGGGACTGTGGGGGCATGGGGGCTCTCCCTACAGTCTCCATGGGCATGCCTCAGGGGATGGGGTGCTCGAGGCAGAATTAAACAATTTTGAATAGGGGGCATTTTTTTTCTTCTTTTGCACCCTTAGAGTCATGACTCAATCGCGTCTAGCGCGGCCCCCCAGTGTAAAAGCGATGGGTTCGTACTCCAAGCAAATAAAAGGTATGATTCGCTGTTGGGTTATAGGGTAGCTCTAAAAAGAGCCTTTGTGTTTATTATGAGTTTGTTGTAGCTACATGTACGTGTGAATGCAGAGCTTTAGGTTGTTGGGAGACTCTGTTTTCCTGATCTATAAAGTGCACTCCATCACTCGTGTAGATGCCCTCCATATCAAAACGTAGATTGGTGTTATATTTGGATCCCATATGATGGTCTCTAAGTTAAGCAGAAGCAGCTTTATTGAATTTTTTTCTAGCTTTCTCAATCTGTGGACAGCATTGATTTGAAATCTTTTTCATATGTTAGAGAATATACAGACAGTTTGAGGAAAAAGCAACATTAATTGTGCAAAGGTGTCCTTTATTAGCATTACCAGACCTACCCCAGACAATGTGCCTAGGTCATTGCCACCACAGTGCATCAATTGGTGTCACTTTAATCCTCTCTGTCCAATCCATTTAATATCCACATTTTGCAAAGCTAGATCTTTTTCATTACCTCTGCATTCAGCATACCTTTTGCACCAGAAAACATACCTGTGCCCAACAATCCATACTGTTAGCATTGGGAAGGGATGTCTGGAAGTAATAAAAATATATCTGTAGCTGAGGTAGTCAGCTGATAGATTGAGAAGTATGTAAAATGGTGGACAAGATGCAGTTTTTTTAAAGTAGAGAATTGATTGGCTGTTTTAGAACATTGTACATTCAAAAATAGGGTACATTTAACTTTTTTCAAAGCATATTACTGATTGGTTAGTTACAAATGTTTGAAAGGTACAATAGAACAGATAAGATCATATTTTGCAAAGCCAACCACACCTGCTGTTTGCATTTGCAACATTGTGTGGTTACCTTGAAAATATGGTTTTCTTGTGACCTGTTAGTTAAGTTTTGTAACTAGGCATCCGTTGCCGATATTTTGAAAACAGCAATAAGCGCGTGCAGGCTTTCCTTTCGAACTTGTCTTTTTACAGCGCACTCGCGTACGAGATCTAATAATAATGGTAGGGCTTCTGTTTCATTTCTTGCTTACAGTATCGAAAGCCATAAGCTAGACGCCCATGGATATCCCGTTCTCGGCGCCTTGTCGTATATATATGCAATTATCCTTTTGCATTTAATCGGTAAGTTTCCCCACCTCAAATAGCGCAAATGTTTTAATAAGGTTAACTTCTCCACTATATATTGATAAATCTCGGATGGTCTTTCTATCAACAGCACCAAATATTGACAGAAGACTTCGTCATTGACCCAGGTGCAATCACATATGTTGATTCAACACGTGGTAAGATTTTGATAACTTAGAGACCACTATAATTTAGATTAGCTTAAGTTTTTTTATTTTTATGAAAAAACAACTAAATACTCTCATCGATCTTCCCTCCCAGCACTAAAACCCCGATGGCCCGTTGATATAATTAAACACCGGAATCATTCCACAGTGCCTGACTCAGTGAATACCTTGAATGCATCAATTATTTTGGTAAGATAAACAGGCCCAACATATCTAAGCACTGAATAAATAGGGTATCTATTATTGTGATATATCCTCAATAGGAATGTTTTGATTATCGCAGACTAAAACTTTCATGGAGTAAAAAGTGACTGCGCCTACATGACAACAAGAAATATATTTCTATCCAACTGTGACACTTATCTAAGGAATACGGAGTGAACATTTAACCCATGTTCCCCTTGGACAGGTATCAATACAATTAAATAAGAAAGCTCATAGTTTTTCTATCATTGATTGTGAGCATTGGTAGTTCCTTGTGTTAACTAATTTGAATGGGGGTCATTAATTCATGTGTTGCACTGCCCGATTAATATGACACTGCTCAAATATAAATTATTTAGTCTGTTCCTTGTGCAGCTATATTTAATAGCTGCATAAGTAGGGAATAATTGTTTGGTAAGCACAGCCTTAGGCATAGTTTTATGCATATGTATTAGTATATCAATGATAGGAGTGATAAATACTCCCCTGTGTGTTTTTAATTTATTTTATATATGTCTTTCAGATTTTAATGTGGCTCCTGATGAAGGCGTTCTCGTTAAAACGCCGAAACGCGCGTCGATGATTATTTCTGTCTGCCACTGTTTTATGAATTTTTGTGTAACTGTGTTAGAAAGATAATCTATTTGTATTGAATTATTTGGTTTCTTAATTTGTTCTCGTGTTCGTGTTTTTTGAGTTCAAAATGTTTTTACCTTAAATATGTATACTTACAAATAAATTCAATTTTGTACTTTTTAATTGGGTGCTGTGCTTCCTACATGTTATTTCTCCCTGGCTACGTTATCTAACTGTTTGCTATTATTACATTGTGAGTTAAGTTGAATGTTCCATGAACTGTTACTATGGACACTGGCATTAAGCAGAATAGGGGAAGGGTTGAAAGTTTACTGTGTACTTAAAATGTGAAATTGTAATTTATATTTTAGGGAAATCTTATTAAAGTAAGATTTCTCAAGTCAGTAGAAGGTTTAGAAGTGGTGTGTTCTTAAAACGTAGTCATGTTTTTATTTGTAATATCTTTTTGAACTCCCGTATGGATTCACTGATCCATCTGTTTGCTGCATTGATTGTGTGTATATGAACATCTTTTATGAGTTTCTGATATTTAAAATTCTACAAATCAATTTGGAAGGTGAGCTATAAATTTATGAGGTGTATTATGTGTTTTTTAATTTTTTAGTTAATTAATCAAGAACCTTGATGTTTGGAATATTAGTAAATGTAGTGATGGTTATTGTAGTTTGTTTTATTGTAGTTAAATGTTGTTTGAAATAACTTCTGTATAGTATTATGTATATATTGGAATATGGATTAGTGATTATGATAGTTTGTTTTGGTGTGGAAATGTACATTTGTAGTATACCGCATAATTTTATCTGTTGGTTTAAATTAGGAGGTGGAGTCTGTGAAGTTTTAAGGCTTGCATTGATTTCTGTCCTAAGTATGTTTCTACTTGTATATGTATTTTCATATCTTTTATACATTTTAAGGTGCATGATGTATAACAAAGAGCTGTTGTTGCTTTTTATGTGGTAGTGTCAAGCCTGTGAGTACTAGTATAATATTGATGATGCAGCACAAAAGTGTGGCTTGAAAGATGCTTATATCAGGTGTTATTGATTAGACTTGTTTTTGTAGTCTGTAGAAAGGTATAGTTGAATGATGCCGCATAATTTTAGACAAAATAGTGAAGATGCAGCATAAAACTGTGGTTTAAAAGATGTTTACATCAGGTGTTATTAATTAGGCTTCTAATTTGTAGTCTGTAGAAAGGTATAGTTGAATGATGCCGCATAATTTTGGATAGAATGGTGAAGATGCAGCACAGAAGCCTGGTTTGAAAGATACAATCATTTACAGAGCATCTATGTAGTTATTCAATCAGTAAGGTATTACTCATATACTTCTTACTCATATACTAATGTAATCACCCGGGCACGACTGCTGCACCCCCTGAATCACGGAGGCACTACCTTTGTACTCATGTAATCACTCAGCCAGTAGTCATGCTCTTATGAAATCACCCAGGCACCACTTTCGCACACTTTTATTTACTCAAGCTTTTCCTCAGTAGTCCTTCAATCACCCAAGACGTACCCACACACTTATGAAATCACTCAGTCACTTGGTATGTAGTCATGTCAATCCCTAGACATTCTACCTGTGGTCATGCAATCAGTGCGATGTTAACTATGTAGTTCTTTAATACCCTTGTACTCTTTCAATCACAGACGCACTTTTCTTGTACATATGTAATCACTCAGCCAGTAGTCATGTACTTCTAAAATCACCCAGTCACTATCTTTCCACAACTGTAATCACTGAGGCTGTATCTTAGTAGTTCAGTAAACACCCAGGCGTTACTCATTGTCTTATAAAATCACCCACAATCTTGCTATCTACTTCAGTAATCCCCCAGATATTACCCTAGCCAGCAAGGAATCACTTGGGGTCTAGGTATGCACTACCCCTACAGTTATGCAGTCATACAGGCTGTTGCTCTGCAGTCATGAAATTACCTGCACACGACCCTTGCAGTTGTCAAATCACCCATGCCTTTCTGTTGCATTCATGTATTCAACTAGGCAGTACTCAATGACTCATCTATGCCTTCAGCTGCCTGCTATTTATACACTTATCTATGCACTCAATGTGTACGTTTGCACTCATGAAATGAGTCAGTCTCTTCATCTTGTCTTGTACTAACCTAGTGACTACCCTTGTACTCATACAATTACCCAAGGAGCACCCATTGTGTGTTGGAATTACTTAGTGAGCTCTATTATGTGTCTCAGTTTCTAGGTTTGACCATATTTTCAGAAATATTGTGTACATATTTATTTTACATATCATGATGATTTGATAACGTACAGAGATATGTATGCTTGCTTTTACCAATATGGAGACACTTATAGTTGAGTTATGTAATAGTGTGCTGCTTTATTTTTGGCTAGGCTGAACTCTCATGCACTTATAGAAACACTCAAGTACTCGCCATGCAGTCTTACAATGATGCAAGTGTTACATATGCAGTGCTGTTATCACTCATGCATTACTGCTACACCGATGCACTCATTTAGGCACTATCTGGGTACCTGTTACCTCTTTAGGCACTTCGATAGTTTTTTTCTGTACCCCTCTTACATCTCTCTCCACTGTTTTTGCATCTTTCTTCACCTTTATTCCTTCTTCCTGCACTTCTTTTGTTTCTTTCTGCACCTGTCTTGCTTTTTTCTATATCCATATTGCCTGTTTCTTCAATTCTGTTGTCTTCTTCTCACTTAACTTGCCTCTTTCTATAACTCTCTTGCCTCTGTGCACCTCTCTTGCCTCTTAATGCCCTTCACTTGCTTCTTTATGCACCCCTTTTCCTGTTTCTGCAGTTTTGTTCCTGTTTCTGCACCCCTCCAACCTTTTTCTGTACCCCTCTTGCATCATTGTTCATTTCTCCTACTGCTTCCTACGCTCCTCTTACCTGTTTTTCCAGCTTTGTTGGTTCTTTCTGTACGTCTTTTGCTTCGTTCTCCACTTCACTTGCCTTTTTTGTACCCCTCTTTTCTTTTTCTGCAGCTCTGTTGGTTGTTTCTGCACTGCTCTGGCTTCTTACTGAGACTCTATTCCAAATTTCTGCATCCCTCTTTACTTTTTCTGTACCCTACTTCCCTCTTAATGAACCTCTTTTGCGTTACTCTGACCACCTATTCCTTCTTTCTGTACCTCTTTTATATATAACTAGCATGAGGAAATATAAATTTTATGGTCAAGTTGTGTTCCCTATCGTGTACCCCACCGTCTCCATGTACCAGCTTAAAGTGTATGTAACTTCCCTCCTGTGCCAGCTATGAAGACGCAAATACATTTGCGTCCAACGTTAACATGTCCTCTTTCAGACCCACCCTGAATGGGTTGAATAGTCCGTTCCTAAGTATGCTATGCCAACGTCTTTTTGTAGTGTACTTTACACGTTTTTCAGCTCTGGCAAAGTAGGCCCTGAATTTCTGCCATCGAGCCTTTTTTCTGGCTTCTGACTCTGAAAGCCTCAGCCCAGGCTGCCTCTGTACCCGTGAACTCTGAATTGCTTCCAGCGCGGCCCACCGCGCTTAGCTCAGCCTGCTGCCTGCCAAGACTGACTACAACCTTCGAATTATCTGTTCTGCTCCTCGAAAATACATTCCTGCCTACTAGTTTAAGTAAACATTCCCCCAGCTGCAGAGCCGAAGGGCCGGCCTCACTTCCGTGCAAGTAATTCATAGCCTCTGTTACCATGCTCCCATGGAAGGCCCATGCCCCCACGCTTCTCATGCAGACACTTAGGCGCTTATACACGCACTCACAGTCAGTATAGAATAGCTTCTGCCCCAGAGACCTTTTCCGTTCAGATAATATGGTTCCCAAACATCAGATATCAGATATGATAGAAGTACGAGTTGATCTGACATGCCAGACTTCTGTCTCTTTCCGCTAGTGTAAATGTCAAGTCCCCTGCACCCTCCAGTTTCACGTCAATCACACGTCATGCAGCTGCGCGCGCATCCAAGCCTCCGATTTCTGCTGACATTGCAACATTTCTGTTTTGTGCCACCCACTTATGACACCTACCTGTGACGTTTCTAGCACACACCTCTAGTTCACGCCTAGTTCACGCCTAGTTCACGCCTTCTGATTACGTACTCCTAACACGTGGATGCTGTTATCTTGTCTACTCTCAGCTGTTACGCCTACTATATTGGTTTCTATGATGTGCTTTAAGTATATAAGCTATGTATTGTCAATAAAATATTGCTCTATCCCTTCCTGAACCCCTTGTGGTTGCAGGAACATGATATCCAGTTCCGGAACGATTCCTTTTTAAGGAATAAAACCCCTAAGAACTCTAACACCACGGACTCTGTTTTTTTCTTTCCGATTGAGTTATTATTGATTAAGTACTTACCTGCATAGAAATTAAGATGGTAAATTAAATATTTACGACATTTTGGCGCCCGAACAGGGACCCCTCCCCCACCCCACGCGCCGGTTGGTGCGTTGCAAGCTCTGTCCCCTGCCATCAGTTAGACGGAAACTACGCGTACCGGCAGGATTTCCTGTATCTCCCTCTGGCCCACGGAGGTGACGAAGACTGCGATCAGCACCCAGACGAGGCGGTGAGGAGTGCGGAGGATCCCGACCAGAGCCTAGCCGAAAGAAGCAAGGTCCGAGGTGTCAAGAGGCCCATCAGTTTTCCGAAGTATCCACGTGTCGAGTCGAGTCCGGTCCAGTCCAGTCGAGTTTTCCGAGGCCTTCTGTTTTCCGTGCTTCCCGGTGAGTACCATTGCTGGGACGTATCTAGACGGGTTTGGGTACACAAGTCCGGTCTGCACTGTTTTAGACAGTGTATCTGTACTGTTTAGCAGTACATCAGTTATTTCAAGTTCTTGCACTGTTCTTAGCAGTGTATCTGTGCTGTTTAGCAGTACATCCGGTATAGGGGGTAGTCATATATGTCTCAAACGTCTTTTCATGTGATTAATGTCGTGGTATGAGTGTGACTGTTTTAATGTGCATTATTGTGTTCTTGTATAACTAGCTGTATTCAGTATTAAGTAGTTAGGATTGAGCATTCAGTACTAAGTAAACAAGATGCCGTTTTTCAACAAGTTAAAGCAGATAGGAACTAGGAAAGGGATACTAGAGGAAGAAATTCCTATCCCCCCTAGGGACACTCCTGGAAATTTTATGTACCATAAGCATGGCTTAGATGCCATATTGTATCTAGATTTATGGGCCGATTATACTAAGCATCTAGACGAGAGACACAGATGGCCTGTTACCGGAACATGGGATGCCGAGTGCATCATGAAGGTAGAGGAAGCACTATGGAAAAAGAAAGCCAGACAATCTCAGAAAGACGCCATAGAGTTTTGGCGTAAGGAATCACATAAGCGTGCTGAAAAAGCACTACGTAGAGAAGACAGACTTAAAGAATCAGATAAAGCCCAAGAAAACGAATTAGTTACTGAAGGGATCCGAGTAAAATCAGAGCAAATAGACCGCGCACGAAACAATCTCGTAAATGGCATGTATCTCGCGGCCGAGGGTTCGCCTGAGGCCATTTCAGAAATACCGAAAAATCTGCCGCCACCCTTGGTTCCAACTAAAGTAACTCACAGGACCACTAAAGACATATTCCTGAATTCCTATCTAGAGGATGCAGCACCCGCTTACACCAATCTGCCTGTTCGCGTCCCGCCTACTGACGGTGACGGAGGTGGCAACCCGCCACAACTGCAACCAGGTTTCCCCGTTCGATCGCCCACCATTCCTCCACCTCCACCACTTCCCGCACTTAAAGTTGATCTACCGAAACCGCTTCTACCTGACCCTACTAAAAGACAAATTCAAGTACAGATACAGACTCCACAGAGAGATAATGTCCAAGCTTCCGCCTCAGGAGGTGCGATGGGGGGTCTTCGGACGCCGCCATTAACACACAGATTACACCTTAGGGATATGCAGAGTCCTTTCACGTTCAAATCACCCCGTCTCGACCTACTCAAAGAACCACTTGCAGTTTGCAGATATGATCCAGTACCCGGCAAAGACGATAGAATGATGATGGCATCACTACGGTTACGATGTGCTACCGATTACCTGCTGTTATTTGCAGGAATGAAAGAGCGTCTAGATAGAATATATCACTTTGTTCAGACTGGGAAAGACCCTGAAAGTATTAAGGATGCCATGGAGGATCAGAAAGTTGACACTCAAGCATATATACTACGTTTTTTTATAAATTGCCTAATGAGAGAACGAGACAGGCTTGAAACAGAACAGGATGAATTAGATGCACTCAACAGGTGGGGCCAAAACATATCTGAAGGAAAACATGATAAGGGGACTTGCATAGCCAGTATGTACAAGAAAATAAGAAAAACAGTGATAGAAATACACGAAAAAGAGAAAGAAAAGGCTTCCTCCGAGGGGGAAGAAGAACTTGAAGAACCAGAAAAGACTACAGATACGATAGCGTATGTAGGTAAGGGAACTTACCTTAGGAAAGGCATTCGTCCAGAAAGCAAGAGAGTTTTTCTCTCTGGCTTAACCAACCCGAATTCTCCTGAACATCAGTTCCAGGAGACTGATAAAAGGCTTCGAGACCGAATGGGGTACCATGTACTCAATTCTATGGATGAACAAGAACTAGCCCGGTCAGCAGTATTATGGACTGCCAATCCGGATATATACAATGATGACACCGTAGCGCAGACATTCCTGAACCTTTCCCCAGACGAGCAGAAATTAGCAGGTGTATACATGATTCAGCACCTCCTCACGTTATACAGAAACCAACATTCTGATCCAGGTCCCTTACACGAAACATTAGAAGCACTACTCATGGATAGATGGAGAGGTCTAAGTACCAAGTTAATACAAATAATTCTAGAACAACGACATAGATATGTTTAATGTTTAATTCAGTTTAAATGGACGAAGTTTCAAATTTTCCCGCGCACCTCAAGGATTCACAGAAAGCCCCAGCATCTATAGTCAAGCACTGAAAAGACAACTAGATTGTATTCAAATGCCAGTTAACACCGCTTTACTGCAATACGTCGATGATCTGCTGATCACCGCACGAAGTGTGCCCGAATGTGAACAAGCATCACTGACAGTATTACATTTTCTGGCCGACAAGGGACACAAGGTGTCTCCTTCGAAGCTACAATTCTGTGTTCAGCAAGTTGTGTACTTGGGTCACTTGCTGTCCAAAGTGGGGAGACAGCTCACTCCCGATCGCATTCAGTTAATTGTAAATATGCCACAACCCCAGACACAAAAGGAAGTGCGGGCCTTCATAGGCCTCACCTCGTACTGCAGACAATGGATTCCTCAATATGCATTTCTAGCTAAACCACTCATTCAGTTGACAACACAGGAGGCAGCGACTTCGACTGTCCTCCCTTGGACTCAGGAACACACACAAGCCTTTGAGGAATTAAAGAAAGCATTATGCCAAGCACCAGTTTTAGCGACACCATGTTACAGTAAACCGTTTACACTTTTTGTTACAGAACGTGATGGCACAGCATTGTCTGTCCTCACTCAAGACCAAGCAGGTTCACATAAGCCTTGCGCTTATTTTTCAAGTACATTGGATTCAGTAGCCCAGGCGCTCCCTGCGTGCTTAAAGTCAGTAGCAGCAACAGCATTAGCAATCAGACAGAGCGATTCAATTGTTTTAGGCCATCAGTTAACAGTACAAGTTCCACATTCTGTAGAGGTTCTTTTAAACAGAACCCAGACTCAGCACTTGACTATAGCACGACTGACAGGTTACGAATTAACGCTATTCCAGCCACACATAGAAATCAGACGCTGCAGCATTCTGAACCCCGCAACACTGTTACCTACAATTATGACAGATCCAGCCCCGCATGATTGTATAGAGATCATTAATGCAGTAACAAAACCCCGACGAGACTTAACAGATGTTCCACTGACAAATCCAGACCTGACACTTTATGTGGATGGTTCATGTATGAGAACAAGTACAGGAGAATTAGTGGCCGCGTATGCAGTGACCACTGAAACCGAAGTTAAAGAAACACATCGTATTGACACACTGTCCGCTCAAGCGGCAGAGCTTATTGCTCTGACCCGAGCCTGTATACTAGCCAAGAACAGAAATGTTAACATATACACTGATTCCCGTTATGCGTTCGGAGTTGTACACGACTTCGGAATGTTATGGCAAGAAAGAGGTTTCTTGACCTCTCATGGTGCCAAGATCCAACACGGTCCCCTCATTCAAGCATTGTTAGAAGCAATACATCTGCCTTCAGGCATATCCGTCATGAAGTGTAAAGCACATACTAAAGTTACAGATTCTGTTTCCCAGGGTAACGACCTGGCAGACCAGACAGCAAAACATACAGCATTGACTCACACTCAGACAACTGACGTGACAAAGACAATAGTACCGACAAATTGTATGACAGTCAGGGATCCCACACTAGATGTAATCGATATTCAGACACATGCTACCCCAGATGAAATAAAGAAATGGACTGAACTAGGAGGGATCCAGACAGATCAAGGTTGGATGACGAAGGGAAAATCTACATGGTTTCTCCCTGACTCTATGGTTCAAGTCATAATCAATACAGCACATAGTCCAGCACATCTAGGAGAAAAAGCGATGTTAGACAGTTTACAAAATCTTTGGAGCAATAAACACTTACGAGCAGCAGCAAAACAGAAAGTGCGTACTTGCATGATCTGTTGTCAGTTCAATCCAGGTAAAAGCGTCCCTGTAGAGCAAGGTGGATTTCATCCTCCCGATCACCCTTCTGAAGTCCTCCAGATGGATTATATCCAGATGGACCGTTGTCGAGGATTCAAATATGTCCTCGTAATTGTTTGTGCACTTTCCCGTTGGACCGAAGCATATCCAGTCCCAGATTACACTGCTCCGACCACTGCCAAGCAGCTGGTTCGAGAATTCTTCCCACGGTACGGCTTGCCTCGTGTCGTATACTCAGATAATGGACAGCCATTCTCATCCGAATTAATGAAACAAGTTCCCTTGCTGCTAGGATATCAGTGGAAATTCCATTGTGTCCGACATCCCGAAGCCGCAGGCCTTGTAGAGAGGCATAACCAGACACTAAAAACCCGCCTTGCTAAAATATGTCAAGAGAAAGGGGTCGACTGGATAGTCGCCCTGCCAGTTGCACTGTTCTACATGAGAATGGTTGCCCACTCGAGATCAGGACTATCCCCGTACGAAGTGGTCTTTGGTAGACCACCGAATATGTGGGGGACGCCCATTCCTAAGAAAATTACTGATGTTGATTGTAACATGTTGACAGATTACCTTGCCTCCTTGATGTCTGCACTCCAATCATGTCGTTCACAGGTTGCCGCAGCCTTCCCTGACAACACAGATGTAAAGCCGCATGATGTCCGTCCTGGGGACCTGGTCTTGATTAGGAACTTCGACAGGAAAAGTCCGCTGGAGCCCCGCTGGAAAATGCCGAAGACCGTCCTTCTTACTACGAGGACCGCAGTAAAAGTGGAAGGCAGAAAGGGGTGGATCCACACGAGCCATATTAAACAATGCAACGAACTGAAACAAGACCCAGACTCGTCCACCCCCTCCAAAGACTGTATTGAGCCTAGTGACTTTAAAGTTTCCGAACGAGAGAAAACTCCCCAAGAGGAGTATAAATCAAAACTCCGATCTAGCAAGTCAGACAGTTTAATTGTTTAAGTCCTCCCCTAGGTGAATCGGTTAAATAGTTTCTGACATGTATCCCCTAGATCGAGATAGAGAGAGAGAGAGACAATTTAAGAAACGTACATATTGCAAATCACTGCGTAGTCACTGTATAGTGACATTATTAATTATGTTTTTTCTAAGTCTTCTGATTATTGTTGCAAGTATACTGCTTCCTATCTATTACCCTATTTTCAAGCGTGAACAATCTGCTTACAATGTTTCTGCTGAACATTCTTTTAGCGAGTTACCTCCACATGAACTTTCTTACAGACTTGCGCTGCGCAACAACACATTCATTAGTATGTTACATCATTCCCATCAGACTAATAATGCTACAAACTGCTGGATATGTGGCCGACTCCCTCCCTACCAGAATTACAAGGGAGCTCTGCCCCTCTTTCCGTACCCGTTCACTCACAATGGCTCCTGTGGTGCATGGTTTAAAATAATTAATTCCTTAGATCCTGATATTGCTGTTTTCAAAGGGAGCTGGGTTTGGGGAAACTTGAACTTAGTTCTGCTCGATGTCTGTTACCCTGATAAGGAGGGACTCCCCACTAGAATAGGAACTGATCTAGAAAATGAAGTATATGGATTAGGTAATTACACAATTAACCTTATGATTCTTACTGTTGAATCCGAAGCTGCACCAGTTCTGCCCGCTATGTCAGTATTACCCGTCACTGGTGAATTATGTGTCAGTAAGAAAGGTTCAGTACACTTAGGTCATAGTAAATGTACTACTGTGGTCGAATTCAGTGATCATGGTAAATCGTCCTTTAAAGCTATCCGTCATTCTTATTTTGTTTGTGGTCATACCGCATACATACGTTTACCTCCAGATTGGGATGGTACCTGTTATATTGCATTCCTTCTGCCACCTGTTTTTCTAGCCCCTCCTGATTATCACAGAAATACAAATCTAGTAAAGAATAGACTCAGAAGAGATCTCTCGCTTGTCGACTACACAGAAACGGCATGGGAACAATACACCGATTTTAATAAAGGATTCTTTTTCTTCTTAGGCCCGGTCCAAAATAGTAAACTAATACGCAGATTAACTAGAACACTTGAAGCAGTAGTGAATGACACTGCCTCCGCCCTAGGTAACTTAACCGAAGAGCAGTCCGCCATGCGGGTTGTTGTCCTTCAGAATCGTCTTGTTATTGACGTCATCTTGGCAGATAGAGGTGGAGCCTGTAAGGTCATCGGGTCAAGTTGCTGTGTTTTCATTCCAGAAAACGCGCCATCCGTATACAAAGCTATTACACGTCTTCATAAAATTGCCAATCTGATCCATCAGAATCCAGGCACCTGGACTTGGTCCGGTTGGTTCTGGACAACGTTAACCGCTTGGGGATGGAAGATCCTATCCTTCCTAGGCATTGGCCTAGTCCTAGTATTCAGTTGTTGCCTGTGCCTACAGTGTGGGCCAGCGATTTGTGGACTGTGCGCCACGTCATGCATTGAACATTCCAGTTTTCTCTCACAACGTCAAAGAAAGAAAGAAGAGCAAATTATGTTACAAGAACAAACTGATCGATTCATGAGGATCGATGTATCATGAAGGGTCCGTAGGGAACAAGGAGGGAATGAGGAAATATAAATTTTATGGTCAAGTTGTGTTCCCTATCGTGTACCCCACCGTCTCCATGTACCAGCTTAAAGTGTATGTAACTTCCCTCCTGTGCCAGCTATGAAGACGCAAATACATTTGCGTCCAACGTTAACATGTCCTCTTTCAGACCCACCCTGAATGGGTTGAATAGTCCGTTCCTAAGTATGCTATGCCAACGTCTTTTTGTAGTGTACTTTACACGTTTTTCAGCTCTGGCAAAGTAGGCCCTGAATTTCTGCCATCGAGCCTTTTTTCTGGCTTCTGACTCTGAAAGCCTCAGCCCAGGCTGCCTCTGTACCCGTGAACTCTGACTTACTTCCAGCGCGGCCCACCGCGCTTAGCTCAGCCTGCTGCCTGCCAAGACTGACTACAACCTTCGAATTATCTGTTCCGCTCCTTGAAAATACATTCCTGCCTACTAGTTTAAGTAAACATTCCCCCAGCTGCAGAGCCAAAGGGCCGGCCTCACTTCCGTGCAAGTAATTCATAGCCTCTGTTACCATGCTCCCATGGAAGGCCCATGCCCCCACGCTTCTCATGCAGACACTTAGGCGCTTATACACGCACTCACAGTCAGTATAGAATAGCTTCTGCCCCAGAGACCTTTTCCGTTCAGATAATATGGTTCCCAAACATCAGATATCAGATATGATAGAAGTACGAGTTGATCTGACATGCCAGACTTCTGTCTCTTTCCGCTAGTGTAAATGTCAAGTCCCCTGCACCCTCCAGTTTCACGTCAATCACACGTCATGCAGCTGCGCGCGCATCCAAGCCTCCGATTTCTGCTGACATTGCAACATTTCTGTTTTGTGCCACCCACTTATGACACCTACCTGTGACGTTTCTAGCACACACCTCTAGTTCACGCCTAGTTCACGCCTTCTGATTACGTACTCCTAACACGTGGATGCTGTTATCTTGTCTACTCTCAGCTGTTACGCCTACTATATTGGTTTCTATGATGTGCTTTAAGTATATAAGCTATGTATTGTCAATAAAATATTGCTCTATCCCTTCCTGAACCCCTTGTGGTTGCAGGAACATGATATCCAGTTCCGGAACGATTCCTTTTTAAGGAATAAAACCCCTAAGAACTCTAACACCACGGACTCTGTTTTTTTCTTTCCGATTGAGTTATTATTGATTAAGTACTTACCTGCATAGAAATTAAGATGGTAAATTAAATATTTACGACAAGCAGCCCGTCCCGACGTTTTCCGGGTATGAATTGCTGCCGGCCAGTAGTATATTGTTTTGTAGGATTTCGTTTTGATAGCATTTCTTATCAGTGACAGGCCTGTGAAACGCTCCGATTCACAGTGCACTGCTGATGCACTTAAGAGTGCGCGTTCAGTAGTGTGTGAACTCGAGTTTCACTACTTTATTTTTCCTTACAATATTATATACCACGAACTCGACAACATGGCATGAGCACAATTTACATTACAGAAGAACACATTCATTTGTGGTAGGCACGGGGAGACATCGCGATTTGCCTGGAATCACAGGATGTTGAGCTGATGCCGAGATTCGAACGTAGCTCCCCAGCTCAAAAGTTCGCAATTCTAGAACTTGTGGTGGGAGGTGTGTCTAAAAGTGTATGTCAGTGCTGGCCATCATTGAGAGAGACCTGTGCATTTTTCAAATCGGTGGTGAAAAAATATGAGTATGTTGCTGGAGATGTGGGCCGCAGTGCCACCAATGTACCTACCGGGGTAGGGTAAACACCCATTATTCCGCAACTTTCTTTTCGCACACCATCACTCCACATACTTTCATTATGAAAGTACCATGACTCCGCAATGGCATTACATTTTATATGCTTTTACCATGCATACATTTACAATGAAATTAGTTGTAAATGCATGAATGGTAAACGCATGTTTTTTTAAAATGTTTGGATAAGGTAAGTATGGGTATAGGGGTATATGTTTTGGGGTACTGAGGTATATGTTTTGGGGTGTTTGGGTATTTTAAGGGTTCAGATATAGTTTTGGGTTATGGGGTACAGGGGTAGTTTTAGGGTTTCGGGATAGGAATGGGTTTTGGGGTACAGGAGTATTTTTAGGGTTCAGGGCTAGGTTTGGCGTACTGGGGTATTTTTAGGGTTCAGGGCTAGGCTTGGGTTTTGGGGTACAGGGGTATTTTTAGGGTTCAGGGCTAGGTTTGGCGTACAGGGGTATTTTTAGGGTTCAGGGCTAGGTTTAGGTTTTGGGGTACAGGGGTATTTTTAGGGTACAGGGGTAGGTTTGGGTTACAGGGGTATATTAAGGGTTCAGGGCTAGGTTTGGGTTTTGGGGTACAGGGGTATATTAAGGGTTCAGGGCTAGGTTTGGGTTTTGGGGTACAGGGGTATATTAAGGGTTCAGGGCTAGGTTTGGGTTTTGGGGTACAGGGGTATATTAAGGGTTCAGGGCTAGGTTTGGGTTTTGGGGTACAGGGGTATTTTTGGATTTCAGGGGTATTTTTAGGGTTTAGGGCTAGGTTTGGGGTACAGGGGTATTTTTAGGGTTCAGGGGTAGGTTTGGGGTTTTGAGGTACAGGGGTATTTTAGGGTTCAGGGGTAGGTTTGGGGTACAGGGGTATTTTTAGGGTTCAGGGCTAGGTTTGGGTTTTGGGGTACAGGGGTATTTTTTAGGGTTCATGGCTAGGTTTGAGTTTTGGGGTACAGGGGTATTTTTAGGGTTCATGGCTAGGTTTGGGTTTTGGGGTACAGGGGTATTTTAGGGTTTAGGGATAGGTTTGGGGGTACAGGGGTATTTTTAGGGTTTAGGGATAGGTTTGGGTTTTGGGGTACAGGGTATATTTATAGGGTAAGTTGGGTTAGTGTTTAAGGGTGTTGGGGTATTTTAAGGAGTACGGTGGGTTGTGATTATGGGCTGCAGGGGTATTTAATGGGAGCAGGGTGGACACCTGGAGCTGAAATGTACAGAACCTGGGAAGAAAAAACAATGAAATATTGGGCACAATTCTCGCTTTTTTTCCGTAATCCCGCGCCACGCACACGCCCACAGCACACGATATGAGACATGGCATGCAGAGCGAACGTACCACAAGCCCCAGCACACACCCACAGCACAACGCAGACACACCCACAAGGGACTACTTTGCTGGCACGGTTCTTTTACCTTTTAAATGAATATGGTGGGCGTCTGCATAGCCTATGTCCTTCTGCTGCAACTGCCCTTTCCAACGCTGTATTGGGTGTTGTGATTGGTGCTGTGGTTCCTGAGATTACCCGCCTCAAATGTTTGGTCTCTCTTTATTATATTAGTATGGATTATTTTAATATTAAATTCTTTTTTTCAGATATTCTCTATTATTATTAAGATAGAATCACCATGAGAAAAATATCGCAAAAGAACAACGAAAACAGTACTATTTAAAGTAGGGACAAACGCAGGAATTAGATGAACTACAACTTGTGGCAGTGAAGAAAAAGTCTTGTGGAAAGAGAGCAAACTGATTTCTTAAAGGACTTTTTAGAGCTGGAAATATTTTGAAAATGCAGAAAATAGAAAGTGTAGTTCTAGAACGAAAAATGAAATGCAAAAAGGACAAATTAATGGCAGATCACATTCTGATAAAACAATCTATGTAGAAAGAATGATGAAACAATATCATTATATAAGGAAACATATGTATAAAAGTAGAGTACTACAACATTTATTGAAAGATTGGAAGACATTTAAAAGAAGATCTGCATTTTATAAAAAGATAAAACTGATTGAAAGTCAACCACACCTGCTGTTTGCATTTGCAACATTGTGTGGTGACCTTGAAAATATGGTTTACTTGTGACCTGTTAGTTAAGTTGAATGTTCCATGAACTGTTACTATGGACACTGGCATTAAGCAGAATAGGGGAAGGGTTGAAACTTTACTGTGTACTTAAAATGTGAAATTGTAATTTATATTTAAGGGAAATCTTATTAAAGTAAGATTTCCCAAGTCAGTAGTAGGTTTAGAAGTGGTATGTTAAAACGTAGTCATTTTTTTATTTGTAATATCTTTTTGAACTCCCGTATGGATTAGCTGATCCGCCTGTTTGCTGCATGGTCGAGTCGCAACTTCCTAAAATTCCAGAACCAGTTTGGGCATTTTTGGAAGTCAGTTGTAAGGGTTAATATGTCAAATCAATAGAAATGTGTTTTTGAATTTGAAAAAATGTGGGAAGCAATGTGATTTGTTACTTACATTTATTTGTGTAGAGAAAGAGAGGAAAACGTTGTCATGACTGGTTTTGCTTTGCCAATAGGAGTGCATTACATTGATTGTGTGTATATGAACATCTTTAATGAGTTTCTGATATTTAAAATTCTACAAATCAATTTGGAAGGTGAGTTATATATTTGTGAGGTGTATTGGGTGTTCTTTAATTTTTAGTTAAATAATCAAGAACCTTGATGTTTGGAATATTAGTAAATGTAGAGATGGGCATTGTAGTTTGTTTTATTGTAGTTAAATGTTGTTTGAAATAGATTCTGTATAGTGTTATGTGTATATTGGAATATGGATTAGTGATTATTATACTTTGTTTTGGTGTGGAAATGTACATTTGTAGTATACCGCATAATTTTGGCTGTTGGGTTAAATTAGGAGGTGGAGTCTGTGAAGTTTTAAGGCTTGCTTTAATTTCTGTCCTAAGTATGTTTCTACTTGTATATGTATGTTCATATCTTTTATACATTTTAAGGTGCATGATGTATAACAAAGAGCTGTTGTTGCTTTTTATGTGGTAGTGTCAAGCCTGTGAGTAGTAGTATAATAGTGATGATGCAGCACAAAAGTGTGGTTTGAAAGATGTTCACAGAAGCTGTTACTAATTAGGCTTCTATTTTGTTGTCTGTTGAAAGGTATAGTTGAATGATGCCACATAATTTTAGATAGAATGGCTATGATGCTGTACAAAAGTTTGGCTTTAAAGATGCTTATATAAGGTGTTATTAATTAGGCTTGTTTTTGTAGTCTGTAAGAAGATATAGTTGATTATGGCGCATAACGTTAGACAGAATAGTGCAGATGCAGCATTAAACTGTGGTTTAAAAGATGTTTACATAAGGTGTTATTAATTAGACTGCTATTTTGTAGTCTGTAGAAATGTATAGCTGAATAATGCCGCATAACTTGAGATAGAATGGCGAAGATGCAGCACAGAAGTGTGGTTTGAAAGATACAATCATTTAGAGAGCATCTATGTAGTTATTCAATCAGTAAGGGCTTGGGGTTTTGGCAGACCGGAATAACAGGCGTGGAGGCCGGATATAGTGTGCTATGACTTAGCATAGTTTATTGTTTTACACAGCTAGTGGTTGGAGGGCAAGAATGTAGAGTGGAGAAATGAAGGAAAAGGATCTTTGGTTTGAGTCGTCCGGTGTCGGGTGGACGATGGTCCGCATTGTTCTCTGGTATGCAGGATGTCTCGGGGCTGTATTCTGTTCGTGGGCTGGTCCCGGTAGTGTCCTTGTAGGTATGAGGAAGAAAAAACAACAGGGCGGTTAGTTTTCAAGCGTAGGACCGATTGAGTCCTGTTACCAACACCCGGGGCATGTGGAGGATAAAGCGAGCGTGAGGAGCGGGGCGGTAAGGAAAGGGGGATAGGAGATTGGATACGAAGAGTGGGAGGGAAGAGGGTGATAGCGGTGAGGGGTAAGTGCAAAGGTTCTCTACACAACAGTGCTCGTGCCATGATTCGGCTGTAGAGTATATACAGTGATTCGGCTATAAATACAGTGAGGTTTGCAAAGTGAGGGGGGCACTCTATATACACCTATGTACACCAATATATGAGTCGGCCTGGAGACCAGGAGACAAGGTACTCACATGCCCTGCCGCAACTCTCCCACGAGTTGCGGCCGCTCTCCAGCCACCTCCTGAGGACTCCACCAGTCTTTGGTCCAGACGTCCTCCTCTTCTCCGGTCTTCCGTTCCTCGGTTTCTCCTTCGATCGCGCTCCCTCCGATCTCTCGCTCAGGTTCTCCGCACGCTGTCTCCTGCCACGAGTCCGCCGCATTGAACGCTTCTCCCTCGCTTCTGCCGGCTTTTCTGGGTTCTGGCTCTGGTTGGAGCGAGGGACTTCCAGGGTCGTGGGAGGGAGCTTGCTGCCATAGGTTCCTGTAAGGGAGAACAGAGGGTGGAGTCCGGGTTGCCAGGGACGCCGTAGGATCGGGATCTGGGACCTGGGATTGCATGCTATGGCGCCTCGCTGTTGAGGTAGGGGACGATTCCGTTCCACACTCATATACTTATGTAATCACCTGGGCACTACTGCTGCACCCCCTGAATCACGGAGGCACTACCTTTATACTCATGTAATCGCTCAGTCAGTAGTCATGCTCTTATGAAATCACCCAGGTACTACTTTCGCACGCTTTTAGTTTCTCAGGCTTTTCCTCAGTAGTCCTGCAATCACCCAAGATGTACCCACGCACTTATGAAATCACTCAGAAACTTGGTATGGAACAGGCGCGCAACACCCATTGGGCTAACCGGGCTTCAGCCCCCCCGTCATGGCGACCATCTAATTGCAGCCGCACCCGAGTACTTAACAGGTCTTTAAAAGACCATTTACTTGTAAATTAGGCGTTTGTTGTGTTTTCACCCCTTCTTTCAGTCACTCTGTATATGGTTGGAAGAATTAGCCTCTCTCCCAAATTTTTTTCATTCCCTCCCCCGAAATTTGGCTCTAGTCGCCCGCCGGGTATGTAGTCATGTCAATCCCTAGATATTCTCCCTGTAGTCATGCAATCAGTGAGATGTCATCTATGTAGTTCTTTAATCCCCTTGTACTCTTTCAATCACAGACGCACTTTTCTTGTACATATGTAATCACTCAGCCAGTAGTTATGTACTTCTAATATCATCCAGTCACTACCTTTCCACACCTGTAATCACTCATGCTGTATGTTAGTAGTTCAGTCAACACCCAGGCGGTACTCATTATCTTATAAAATCACCCACTCACTTGCTATCTACTTCTGTAATCCCCCAGATATTACCCTAGCCAGCAAGGAATCACTTGGGGTCTAGTTATGTACTACCCCTACAGTTATGCAGTCATACAGGCTGTTGCTGTGCAGTCATGTAATTACCGACACACGACCCTTGCAGTCGTCAAATCTCCTATGCCTTTCTGTTGCATTCATGTATTCACTTAGGCAGTACTCAATGACTCATCTATGCCTTCAGCTGATATTTATACACCTATCCATGCACTCAAATGTGTATGTTTGCACACATGAAATTAGCCAGTCACTTTTAATCTTGTCTTGTACTTATCTAGAGACTACCCTAGTACTCCTACAATTACACAAGGAGCACCCATTGAGTGTTGGAATTACTTAGTGAGATCTATAACATGTCTCAGTTTCTAGGTTTGAAGATATTTCAGAAAAATTGTCCACTCATTTCTTTTACATATCATGATGATTTGATAATGTACAGAGATATGTATGCATGCTTTTAACCTTTTCCTTGCTCAAGATAGCTCAGCTCTTCATGAGGCATGCTGCTCTGGTGCTCATGATGAGCTGAGCTCGTCATGAGCCGTGGAAAGCTCACATGCGTGGATAATTCCCCTGCTGTGCTGAGCGTTCCACGGGAAAGGGTGTGGTCATGACGAGCTCAGCTCGTCATGAGCACACGAGCACTGTGCCTCATGACGAGCTGAGCTCGTCATTAGCACGGGGGTGCTTGGCGCGCCCCCGCCCCCCCCCCCCAGCACAGCAAGGGAATTACCCCCGCTGCGTAGGGGTTAACAATATGGAGACACTTATAGCTGAGTTATGTAATAGTGTGCTGCTTTATTTTTGGCTAGGCTGAACTCTCATTCACCAATAAAAAACACCCAAGTACTCGCCATGCAGTCTTACAATGATGCAAGCGTTACATTTGCAGTGCTGTAATCAATGTATTGTCCGCGACACTTAGAATAAGTGCCAACTCCCTGAGCACAACCTCTAGAAACGAGACTCGTTTTTTCAAGTTTAGTTCCAATAAGGTTTAAACCAATGCTGTATTAGATTATTTCATCTTTTATTCCATGTTGTTTTCACATGAATATTTCTTGTTCATGAAGTTATAGTTAATGATATCCGTATCTCATTGCTGGTACAACACGTTATAGTTCATCATCACCCAATGCATTTCGGACAGTCAGTCCTTCATCAGGGGTGTTCTGTAAACAATATAAATACAATATATGTATGATCTGCCAAAAAATGTCTGCACGCATAGATACATAGTATATACAAAATGGATAAGTGAAAAAAGAGACGGCGAGTGTTTTTTTATCCCAATAACGAGAGAAATGGAAAGATGACCGATAATATATAACCCCGTGCATTTGTATACCATGTGTGACTGTTGGAAACACATTATATCTAAAATACATCACATCCGTCAAGTGATTGCCCAGAGTGTGAAAAGAAGTTTAAGTGATTAAAAAGATTGAACTAACAAAAACACGTTCTAACGCCATTATGGAAACTTACTCGTGAGAAAGCGTAGACCCGCGCGTCTACATTGTACGCCCTTCGCTACCTGAAAGTGATCACCCGTGCCGTATATACGGAAGTGAATTGGCTTGTAACATAAACATAGAAAGAGGACATGGTGATTAGTGGCCATGATGTAGTGGTGTAAACACAAGGTGCCAGGAGTTCAGAAGTGCGAAAGAAAGGAAAAGTATAAATGTGGAAAAAATAATAATAATCAAGACAACATTGTAATAGTATTGAGGAGAAACATAACATTGATGAGAAAACTGCTTGTTATAGATAGCATGTAAATTCCATCCGATCATTTAAACCAAGAGGTTTCGAAGATTGTAAAAATTTGATCCAGTGGTTTTCACGTTGTAAAAGGAAATTATTATTGTGTCTGTTCTCTTTGAAATGTATTGCTAAGTTGGATTTAACATTTTCAGTCCTTATATTGCTTTTGTGCTCATTTATTCGCCTTTTCAGTTTCCGCGAAGTCTTTCCAATGTAAACCAATCCACAAGGACACTTGATGATGTAGATCACATTCTCTGTATCGCATGTTGCATTGAGTTTCAAGTTGATGTTCGTGCCCTTCATTGGATGTTTTATGATCGGTCCCTTAATGAGGTTGTTGCAGTTTTTACAATTGAGACATGGTTGATTTCCTTTGAATACAGTAGAGGGAGCTTGCCTGGGATTCTTTATGATTTCCTTCAAATTGTTACCCCTCTTGTATGCAAATAAGGGTTGATCCTGAAAGATGTGTTTGAAATCTTGCTCAGTGCTGATGATGGGCCAATGCTTGAGTATAGAAGCTTTGTATGTTTTGGAAACAACTGAGTATTTGGAAACGACCACAGGTCTTTTGACATTGTCTTTTTTCTTCATTGTCAAGATGTCTTGACGGTTGAGTTTGTCACATCGTTCTTTTGCATTTTTCAAAATGGTTTGAGGGTAACCCCTCTGTTCAAAACGTTTCATCATATTAATAGCTTGTCCCTCATATTTGGCTGTATCCGACACAATCCGTTTAACTCGAAGGAGTTGAGAAAACGGAAGATGATTCTTCAGTGACATTTGGTGAAATGATTTGTAGTGAAGTGTGTTATTTTTGTCTGTCGCTTTCCTGTGCAAATTGGTATCTAAATGATTCCTGACTCTTGTAACACTAACATCTAGGAAAGTGATGGTTTGTTGGCTGAACTCAAAAGTAAATTTGATTCGGTCATTAATGCAGTTAAGTCGTATGAGCGCTGTTTCCAAAGATCTCTGGTCTCCTTGCCATAAAACAAAAATGTCATCGATGTATCTCAGAAAGATCTTGTCATGTGTATCCCAAGGGGCATGGTTCAAGATATTGTTCTCCTCAAAGTATTTCATGAACGCATTTGCGTAGACCGGTGCCGCACAGTTGCCCATAGAAGTACCGGACAACTGCATGTAACATTGATCCTCCCATGAAAAGTGACTTTGGTATAGCGTGAAGTGCATGAGTTGCATGATGAAAATCTGAAATTCACTGTTTAAGTTAGGCATGAGCGGAAAATCCGTTCCGCTCGCGGATTTCGCGGATTTTCGGTAAATTCGCCATCCGTGAACTCCCGCGAATTTACTGACAATCCACAAGATCAGCGAGCGGCGGATTTCGGGGGCAAAAGTTTAACTGTTGAACTTTTAACTATTTTAGGATGGTGCCGGCAAGCTGCCAGCGCCATCCTAAAATAGTTACTAAGTTAGCTTCAACAGGAAGCACTAATAGATAAAATAAAGCAGGTGCTCGAGCACCTGCTTTATTTTATCTATTAGTGCTTCCTGATGAAGCTTATTTAGTAACTATTTTAGGATGGCGCTGGCAGCTTGCCGGCGCCATCCTAAAATAGTTAGTTAGGATGATGTGTGTTTTCTTTGTCGAGGCTGGGTAGGTGTGGGTTCTCCCCATATCTATCGTCGAAAAGTAGCTATGATGCTTGATGGAGGACTTTGCATAATTGACTTTCACTAGCTCAATCTCTGTGCAGTTCCTGTGACCACGAGCTTCTCTGATCCGTGCCTGTCCTTTTATACACACAAGAGGCATGTGAACTCGCATATAAGCCCCGTCCGTTTGGCCCCTCCCCACACACTAGTGGTGTGTGCACCGTCTTCGCGCCCTTTACCCACTTGAGGGACAGCTCACTCGAGGGACCCCGGCGCTCTTTGGTGTGATGGCAAAGTTAAGCAGCCCCCCCAAAAATGCGTGTTTTGTCGAGGCTGGGTAGGTGTGCGCACTCCCCATATCTATCCTCGAAAATTAGCTATGATTGTTGATGGAGGCCTTTGCATAATTGACTTCCACGAGCTCCATCCCTGTGCAGTTCCTGTGACCACGAGCTTTTCGGATCCGTGCCTGTCCTTTTATATACACAAGAGGCATGTGAACTCGCATATAAGCCCCG
The DNA here is from genome assembly GCF_964263255.1 of Lissotriton vulgaris. Taxonomy (NCBI): domain Eukaryota; kingdom Metazoa; phylum Chordata; class Amphibia; order Caudata; family Salamandridae; genus Lissotriton; species Lissotriton vulgaris. The sequence continues at coordinate 837,060,956 of NC_141699.1, forward strand.
CCCGTTTGGCCCCTCCCCACACACTAGTGGTGTGTGCACCGTCTTCGCGCCCTTTACCCACAGCTCACTCGAGGGACCCCGGCGCTCTTTGGTGTGATGGAAAAGTTAATCAGCCCCCCCAAAAATGTGTGTTTTGTCGAGGCTGAATAGGTGTGCGCTCTCCCCATATCTATCGTCGAAAATTAGCTATGATGCTTGATGGAGGACTTTGCATAATTGACTTTCACTAGCTCAATCCCTGTGCAGTTCCTGTGACCACAAGCTTCTCTGATCCGTGCCTGTCCTTTTATACACACAAGAGGCATGTGAAACTCGCATATAAGCCCCGTCCGTTTGGCCCCCTCCCCACACACTAGTGGTGTGCACCGTTTTCCCGCCCGGCCATTCCCCACACAATCCGCAAAATCCGCGAATCCGCAAATTCACGGATTTTGCGGATCGCGAATCCACAAATTCGCGGATTTTGCGGATCGCGAATTAGCAAATTTGCAAAATTCGTGAATTGCGAATTCGCAAAATTCGCCCATGCCTAGTTTAAGTCTGAATTCAGTAGGATGTCCTCAATAGCCTCCATGCCAAGGTTTTGTGGTATACTGGTATAGAGTGATTTGACGTCTATAGAGCATAACCAGATGGATTCGTCGTCCTCAAATGAAATGTCACGTATCTGATGTAAAAAGTCTGTGGTGTCTTTGACATAAGTACGAGATAGTTGTATCAAAGGTTGTAAATATCTGTCTATGAGTTTTCCAGTGCCTTCATGAATGCTACCTCGGGGAGAGACAATTGGTCTGAATGGAGGCCGTGTCAGGTTCTTATGAATTTTGTGTAGCATGTATATGCTGGGAGTTCTTGGGTTGTTCGGAGTCAAAAATCGTTTAGTTTTGTAATTGATGATGCCATTATCATGAGCTGTGGATAAGATACTGAGTAGTACATCCATATACTATCGGGTGGGATTATATTGTATGGCACTGTAAGTGTTTTTATCGGAAAGATGTTCTTGAACTTGTTCTCTTTTGAGTTCAGCCAACAAACCATCACTTTTCTAGATGTTAGTGTTAAAAGAGTCAGGAATCATTTAGAAACCCATTTGCACAGGAAAGCGACAGACAAAAATAACACACTTCACTACAAATCATTTCACCAAATGTCACTGAAGAATCATCTTCCGTTTTCTCAACTCCTTCGAGTTAAACGGATTGTGTCGGATACAGCCAAATATGAGGGACAAGCTATTAATATGATGAAATGTTTTGAACAGAGAGGTTACCCTCAAACCATTTTGAAAAAATGCAAAAGAACGTTGTGACAAACTCAACCGTCAAGACATCTTGACAATGAAGAAAAAAGACAATGTCAAAAGACCTGTAGTTGTTTCCAAAACATACAAAGCTTCTATACTCAAGCATTGGCCCATCATCAGCACTGAGCAAGATTTCAAACACATCTTTCAGGATCAACCCTTATTTGCATACAAGAGGGGTAACAATTTGAAGGAAATCATAAAAAATCCCAGGCAAGCTCCCTCTACTGTATTCAAAGGAAATCAACCATGTCTCAATTGTAAAAACTGCAACAACCTCATTAAGGGACCGATCATAAAACATCCAATGAAGGGCACGAACATCAACTTGAAACTCAATGCAACATGCGATACAGAGAATGAGATCTACATCATCAAGTATCCTTGTGTATTGGTTTACACTGGAAAGACTTCGCGGAAACTGAAAACGCGAATAAATGAGCACAAAAGCAATATAAGGACTGAAAATGTTAAATCCAACTTAGCAATACATTTCAAAGAGAACAGACACAATGTTAGCCAACTCAGATTTGCTGCTGTTGAGGTTGTGGCGAGTGTGACGACAGAGACAATAATAATTTCCTTTTACAACGTGAAAACCACTGGATCAAATTTTTACAATCTTCGAAACCACTTGGTTTACATGATCGGATGGAATTTACATGCTATCTATAACAAGCAGTTTTCTCATCAATGTTATGTTTCTCCTCAATACTATTACAATGTTGTCTTGATTATTATTATTTTTTCCACATTTATATTTTTCCTTTCTTTCGCACTTCTGAACTCCCGGCACCTTGTGTTTACACCACTACATCATGGCCACTAATCACAATGTCCTCTTTCTATGTTTATGTTACAAGCCAATTCACTTCCGTATATACTGCACGGGTGATCACTTTCAGATAGCGAAGGGCGTACGATGTAGACGCGCGGGTCTACGCTTTCTCAAGAGTAAGTTTCCATAATGGCGTTTGAACGTGTTTTCGTTAGTTCAATCTTTTTAATCACTTAAACTTCTTTTCACACTCTGGGCAATCACTTGACCGATTTGATGTATTTTGGATATAATGTGTTTCCAACAGTTACACATGGTATACAAATGCACGGGGTTATATATTATCGGTCATCTTTCCATTTCTATTGTTATTAGGATAAAAAAACACTCGCCGTCTCTTTTTTCACTTATCCATTTTGTATATACTATGTATCTATGCGTGAAGACTTTTTTGGCGGATCATACATATATCGTATTTATATTGTTTACAGAAAACCCCTGATGAAGGACTGACTGTCCGAAATGCATTGGGTGATGATGAACTATAACGTGTTGTACCAGCAATGAGATACGGATATCATTAACTATAACTTCATGAACAAGAAATATTCATGTGAAAACAACATGGAATAAAAGATGAAATAATCTAATACAGCATTGGTTTAAACCTTATTGGAACTAAACTTGAAAAAACGAGAGTTGTTTCTAGAGGTTGTGCTCAGGGAGTTGGCACTTATCCTAAGTGTCGCGGACAATACATTGATACCCACACCTTTTGTCGGGGAGTGATGTCTTTGATGCACACCACAATTTGCTCACTTTAAAACCAGAAAGCGGAGTGCGTAATCTGTATCCTTTTTTTGAATTTACTGACCCTGACCTGGGTTACTGCAACCCCCATCTAAACTATGGCCAACGATGACATAACAGCACTGACGGATTTAAAAGCCGACACTTTTGCTTTCAACGCTGAGGATATAGATAAAATGTATGCTTTGATCCCTGAAGTGTCTTCCCCTCCTACCTTCACGAGGAGCAAGGAAAGCTGCCTAAAACAGTTGTTATATTTCACGAAAAAGGAAATTAGTCAAAGGCTTCATGCCAGCACATTAATACGCTATCACTGGGCTCAGCGTATTCTGAGGGGTCTCCGAATCCCGCTGAAACCGCTACTCTGCAGGACAGCTCAAAATTTGTGGATAGATGGTATGCCATCTTAAATAAATGTTCGTTGGACCTGATACTATTAATTGTGGATGAGCTGACGAGAGCTCTCAAGGAACTAAACAAAGACATAGAACAATGCAAACAAGAATTATCTGACATGCTACCCAAGGATGAATGGTCCAAGGTACTTGATGACATCACAATTCAACTTGATAAACGTACAAGAGAAATAAACAAGCACAAGATACGCAAGTATCGAAGAGACATTATTGACTACAAGTTGGGGGAGGTGTACTCCTGGGCTGAGGTCTACGCCAGGAGACGCCAAAATAAGCCACCTAAAACTAATACAGAAACGGAGACATCTTCTTCTGAAGGAGAAACACGTATGGATGCCAGACATTTAGGTTTGCAAAAACCGTCTACAAGCACTGAATCTAATACTCTCGCTGCGGTTCCTTTTTTAGAGGAAGGACCAGGAGAAAGAGAAGACCCAGGAGGAGCCAGATCAAAAGAAAAAGAGAAGGAAAGAGAGACGGAAAGGGACGTCTGGAGTACAACACTCAACAAGAGAGTGGAGAAACCGAAGAAGAAACCAACTTAGTAGTTAACATCTCATTGTACATTCTTTCAGATCAAGAAAAGCTAGTATTACAAAAGGGCACTTCTTTTATTCCCACTAGTCACACCAACGAATTAGAGCTGGAAATCAGCCTGTTCAAATTTATGCGCAATCTACGTTTAAGACATTTTTTTGAAAATATCATGCCTGCACCAGACAGCAATCAAGTTGATCAACTCAAAGGTCTACGTGCGAAGAATACTTTCATGGCACCTGTTAGTCATAAATCTTTTGACATCTTTGAAAATCTGGTCAAAAATGACATTTCTGGTTTCAACTACACAAGAAAGAAAAAACATACCAACATGACCAACAAGGAGTATTCCATACTCAGCAATTTGGCCAAAAATGTGGAAATCGCGTATCAGTCTGCAGACAAGGGAGGAGCTCTAGTACTCATGGACACTGCTTTCTATCGAGAACAAGTTCAAGAACATCTTTCCGATAAAAACACTTACAGTGCCATACAATATAATCCCACTCGACAGTATATGGATGTAATACTCAGTATCTTATCCACAGCTCATGATAATGGCATCATCAATTACAAAACTAAACAATTTTTGACTCCGAACAACCCAAGAACTCCCAGCATGTACATGCTACCCAAAATTCATAAGAACTTGTCACAACCTCCATTCAGACCAATTGTCTCTACCCGAGGTAGCATTCATGAAGGCAGTGGAAAACTCATAGACAGATATTTACAACCTTTGATACAACTATCTCGTACTTAATTCAAAGACACCACAGACTTTTTACATCAGATACGTGACATTTCATTTGAGGATGACAAATCCATCTGGTTATGCTCTATAGACGTCAAATCACTCTATACCAGTATACCACATGACCTTGGCATGGAGGCTATTGAGGACATCCTACTGCATTCAGACTTAAACAGTGAATTTCAGATTTTCATCATGCAACTCATGCACTTCACGCTATACCAAAGTTACTTTTCATGGGAGGATCAATGTTACATGCGGTTGTCCGGTACTTCTATGGGCAACTGTGCGGCACCGGTCTACGCAAATGCGTTCATGAAATACTTTGAGGAGAACAATATCTTGAACCATGCCCCTTGGGATACACATGCCAAGATCTTTCTGAGATACATCGATGACATTTTTGTTTTATGGCAAGGAGACCAGAGATCTTTGGAAACAGCGCTCATACAACTTAACTGCATTAATGACCGAATCCAATTTACTTTTGAGTTCAGCCAACAAACCATCACTTTCCTAGATGTTAGTGTTACAAGAGTCAGGAATCATTTAGAAACCAATTTGCACAGGAAAGCGACAGACAAAAATAACACACTTCACTACAAATCATTTCACCAAATGTCACTTAAGAATCATCTTCCATTTTCTCAACTCCTTCGAGTTAAACGGATTGTGTCGGATACAGCCAAATATGAGGGACAAGCTATTAATATGATGAAACGTTTTGAACAGAGAGGTTACCCTCAAACCATTTTGAAAAATGCAAAAGAACGTTGTGACAAACTCAACCGTCAAGACATCTTGACAATGAAGAAAAAAGACAATGTCAAAAGACCCGTGGTTGTTTCCAAATACTCAGCTGTTTCCAAAACATACAAGCTTCTATACTCAAGCATTGGCCCATCATCAGCACTGAGCAAGATTTCAAACACATCTTTCAGGATCAACCCTTATTTGCATACAAGAGGGGTAACAATTTGAAGGAAATCATAAAAAATCCCAGGCAAGCTCCCTCTGCTGTATTCAAAGGAAATCAACCATGTCTCAATTGTAAAAACTGCAACAACCTCATTAAGGGACCGATCATAAAACATCCAATGAAGGGCACAAACATCAACTTGAAACTCAATGCAACATGCGATACAGAGAATGTGATCTACATCATCAAGTGTCCTTGTGGATTGGTTTACACTGGAAAGACTTCGCGGAAACTGAAAACACGAATAAATGAGCACAAAAGCAATATACGGACTGAAAATGTTAAATCCAACTTAGCAATACATTTCAAGGAGAACAGACACAATGTCAGCCATCTCAGATTTGCTGCTGTTGAGGTTGTGGCAAAGTGTGACGACAGAGACAATAATAATTTCCTTTTACAACGTGAAAACCACTGGATCAAATTTTTACAATCTTCGAAACCTCTTGGTTTAAATGATCGGATGGAATTTACATGCTATCTATAACAAGCAGTTTTCTCATCAATGTTATGTTTCTCCTCAATGCTATTACAATGTTGTCTTGATTATTATTATTTTTTCCACATTTATACTTTTCCTTTCTTTCGCACTTCTGAACTCCTGGCACCTTGTGTTTACACCACTACATCATGGCCACTAATCACCATGTCCTCTTTCTATGTTTATGTTACAAGCCAATTCACTTCCGTATATACGGCACGGGTGATCACTTTCAGGTAGCGAAGGGCGTACGATGTAGACGCGCGGGTCTACGCTTTCTCACGAGTAAGTTTCCATAATGGCATTTGAACGTGTTTTCATTAGTTCAATCTTTTTAATCACTTAAACTTCTTTTCACACTCTGGGCAATCACTTGACCGATTTGATGTATTTTGGATATAATGTGTTTCCAACAGTTACACATGGTCTACAAATGCACTGGGTTATATATTATCTGTCATCTTTCCATTTCTATTGTTATTAGGATAAAAAAACACTTGCCGTCTCTTTTTTCACTTATCCATTTTGTATATACTATGTATCTATGCGTGAAGACATTTTTTGGCGGATCATACATATATCGTATTTATATTGTTTACAGAACACCCCTGATGAAGGACCGACTGTCCGAAATGCATTGGGTGATAATGAACTATAACGTGTTGTACCAGCAATGAGATACGGATATCATTAACTATAACTTCATGAACAAGAAATATTCATGTGAAAACACCATGGAATAAAAGATGAAATAATCTAATACAGCATTGGTTTAAACCTTATTGGAACTAAACTTGAAAAAACGAGAGTCGTTTCTAGAGGTTGTGCTCAGGGAGTTGGCACTTATCCTAAGTGTCGCGGACAATACATTGATAGCCACACCTTTTGTCGGGGAGTGATATCTCTGATGCACACCACAATTTGCTCACGTTAAAACCAGAAAGCGGAGTGCGTAATCCGTATCCTTTTTTTAATTTACAGTGCTGTAATCACTCATGCATTACTGCTACACTGATGCACTCATTTACGCACTATCTAGGCATCTGTTGCCTCTTTATGCACCTATTTTTTTTCTGTACCCCTCTTACATTTCTCTGCACTGTTTTTGCATCGTTCTTCACCTTTATTCCTTCCTCCTGCACTTCTTTTGTTTCTTTCTGCACCTGTCTTGCTTCTTTCTATATCCATATTGCCTGTTTCTGCAATTCTGTTGTCTTCTTCTCACTTAACTTGCCTCTTTCTATAAATCTCTTGCCTCTTTGTGAACCTCTTTTGCCTCTTTCTGCCTTCACTTGCTTCTTTATGCACCCCTTTTCCTGTTTCTGCAGTTTTTTTCCTGTTTCTGCACCCCTCCTGCCTCTTTCTGTACCCCTCTTGCATTATTGTGCATTTCTCCTACTGCTTTCTGTACTCCTCTAACCTCTTTTTCCAGCTCTGTTGGTTCTTTCTGATAGTCTTTTGCTTCGTTCTGTACTTCACTTGCCTTTTTCTGTACCCCTCTTGCCTTTTTCTGCAGCTTTGTTGGTTCGTTCTGCATTGCTTTGGCTTCTTACTGTACCTCTGTTCCAAATTTCTGCATACCTCTTTCCTTTTTCTGTACCCTTCTTTCCTCTTAATGAACCTCTTTTACGATACTCTGACCACCTATTCCTTCTTTCGGAACCTCTTTTATATATAATTATTTTAATATTAAATTCTTTTTTAAATTCTTTTTTTCAGATATTCTCCATTATTATTAAAAAAGATTCACCATGAGAAAAAAATCGCAAAAGAAAAAGAACAGCGAAAACAGTACTATTTAAAGGAGAGACAAATGCAGGAATTAGATGAACTACAACATGTGACAGTGAAGAAAAAGTATTGTGGTAAGAGAGCAATAGGATTTGTTAACAGACTTTTTAGAGCTGGAAATAATTTTGAAAATGCAGACAATAGAAAGAGTAGTTCCAGAACGAAGAATGAAATGAAAAAAGGACAAATTAATGGCAAATCACATTCTGATAAAAAACAATCTATGTTGAAGGAACGATGAAACAATATCATGATATAAGGAAACATATGTATAAAAGTAGAGTACTACAACATTTATTGAAAGATGCCAAGAAATTTTAAAGAAGATCTGCATTTTATAAAAAGATAAAACAGATTGAAAGTATAGTCGAAAAGGCTTTTGAATTGAAAAGAAGCTTGTTCATTTTAGAGAATTCGAACATTAGATAAACCAATGCATTCTATGGAAGACAAAAGTTAAAGGAAAAGACTAATTAACAGAACTAACTTTTGAAAAATGTTTTTGGGTGGATGGAAGCTCACTTCTAGTTCAGAACCTTTTTTTAAAGAAGAAAGCTATTTTCAAAACAATACATTAGTTCATGCAGTTGATACCAGTGGTCGTGCTTATGAAATGAAGAACAGTTATGCAATTGAAAAAGAAAATATGGTTCCTAGAACTGTGGAAGAAGTGATAGCTGAAGAAGTTCAAGGGAGACGTTCTCAAGCCCCAGCGTATACATGGGATTTTAGTAGTATTTGTAGTATACAACAGGAGTCTATTGATATTTTACAAAATTTCTTATGGGAGTATACTAAAAAAAGTATTAAAAAAAAGATTAAGATGTTGGAAGGACTAGATCCTTGTAAAGTGAGAAGAATTACTGGTTTGCAAGGTCATTCTCTGGCTTGTCTTTCTATAAGAGTGTGTCAACGTATTTTTCATCATTTGAGAATGTTAGCTGTACCTCACTCTGCAATGCGGAAGTGAGTAAGAAGATTGTACAATGTAAAAAGTCCTGCATTATTTTTAAGTGAAATAAGCACTGCTCTTTTGCATGGGACAGTATCGGGTGTAAAAAAGTTTGTAATGATATTGAGTTTTGTTTCTTCAGTACTGGAGAAGACTGTACACAAAGTGAGAGTTTGATAAGTGTAGGTGTTGAAGAGGAGGTGGAAGATAGTACTACTGAGAAGTTTGAAGAAGAAATTACAAAGTTTAACGTCATTTGTTCTGAAAAACCAAACTATGTTTGTATTTGTTGTAGACATACTCACTATAGAAATCAAACTAGGAGTGTTGATCTGTATTTAAAAAGTGAAAAGGAAATCAATAAGTGGAAGGAATTTGGTACTTATTTGTTTGTTGAAGGTGTTTTTGAGTTGGGTATTGATCAACGTATTTGTAAATATTGTTACAGCAAATTAGAAAAAAACAAAATGCCAGCTAGAGCTGTACATAGTAACCTAGAGTTGGTAGCTATTCCTGCAGAACTGCTAGATTTAAATATATATGAGTCCATTCTGATTCAATCTGTGCCCCCATTTCAGGCTATTGTTCTTCTGGAGCCTTAAACAGGTAAGCTGCCTCCATCAGATTTATAAAGAGGCTTAAAAGGAAGAGTTGTGTATTTACCTTTAGATTTAAAGAAAAATATTCAAACTATTGGTATAGATAGAGAGGAAACTGACCATGTAGTTATTCTAATTAATGGTGTTACAACAAAGAGTCGGAAAATATGGCAAGATTTAGTAGATGTCAAGAAAGTTTAAAAGGCTATGTTTTATCTAATAAAAATCGGTCTTTATTACAAAAATGTATATCTGGAAGAAGAAGAAATAGTTTTAGGAGATGATAGTGAAACTTCAAGTTGCCGAATTGAAAAAGTGGACATCTCCAGGAGTGAAGTAACTTATGAACATTATAGTGTACATCCTTTACATTCAAAGAAAATTATTTGAAATACTATTAAATTATTCCAAATGAAGAAAGCAAAGGGAAGTCCTATGAGTGTCTGGGAAAGAAGTTTAGAAGCCCGTTGTTTTCCACAGCTCTTCCCCACTGGAAAAGGTGGAAGATATGATGAACGAAGCTAGAGGTGCTCCGCATATACATATTTATTTATTTATTTAACACTTATATGGCGCCACAAATCATCACCAGGGTGATCTCGCGATGCCTTGACATCACACTGGCAGGAACCACGACCAACACAAACCCCTAAAACAACCAAGTGTTAAGGCTTTTCTTGAAGTGTCCCAAAGAGGTACAGCCACACATCTCTTCTGGTAACCTGTTCCAATGAAACGGGGCAAGATAGGAAAATGCACATCCTCCCATTCTTGATTTATTGATCTTGCACGGAACTAAAAGGTTTTGATTGCTTGACCAACAACAAAAGACCCTGTCCACAGGACGCTAATTGTGTCAGTTACTTAAATAATAGAACAGTCTGTACGTACTGATAACTATTATCTTCCCCTACATATTTTTATTCTCATAAGGGGACAGTTCACTGCACCTCGCCCATAAATTTCTTAAATTCAGACTAAAAGGCCATTCTTCCTTGACAGTTACACAGAACACCATATAGATAATGTCTGACACCTCTAATCAGTACCGGACATCCACACCATCAATGTTGGACCAAGTTCTACTTAGAAAGAAAATGTGCAAGAAACGAATGACACCTCACGGAAACACCACCAACGGGGTAGCTGGTATGTAATCTCCAGACAGGCCCCTGTCTCATCGGTTTTCATCCTATTCTCAAAGAAAGAAGAAAAAGAGTGCCTAAAACAAACAACCAAACAGTGGAAGCAGAAGACATCTGCTAGTGACAAACAATTACATAAATAAGTGCATAAAACACAGCATCCACTTCTCTTCAATAACTTTATTCATAGAGAAATGAATGTCTGTTGTTGAAATAAAAAGGCTGGTAGCTATTCATGCATACCATTACCTATTGCCAATGCCGACATGTTTCACTGCCACAACAATGTTGGCAGATTCATCAGGGCTGCACTATATGCTGCCACTCCACTCTTGGACACTTGTACTGTGATAACTGTCAAAGAAACAGGCACATATTAGAAGTTAAAAACGTGCAACCACACCCAGGTCTGCTGTATATATTTAAAGCAATGTGTGAACGTTATTTACCCAGAAACAGCCTGACTGCTCATACCGGCTGCCTGGGGATCAAAAGGGATGCAGAAATACTCCAAACGTGAGTCTCCGCCTTCACTGAGCTTGTATCAATCTGGCGGTGTAAAAACACACGGGATTGCCAACTATCAGCAATATTCCAATGTTGTTAGCATCTTATTACACCACCCAGGGACATCCACGTTCTACTAAGAGACGTTGTGTCGTGCACCATGGTTTTTTCGCTCCACTTCTAATTGTAAACGGAGCCTCACACACACACATTCAGGCTGCTGAATGGTCCACCCATCCATACTGGTTACCAAAAAAATGATGATGTTGCTTGGAACGTTTCTTTGGTGGTATAGAATGTAATCCCAAACCGTCTCCATTCACACGCGGTGTAACAGAGAATCACCTCCGTCGAAAAACACGCTTTTGCTCTGTGTGTCCCATATGCGCGGCTTATTTAAAAAAACGATTACCCATTCTGCTACTATCTCATTCACTCAGACTACACCACAATACTTCTCACCGTGAGATCGTACGATGAGCGCCTCGTCTCGTTCTAACAGTCTTTGCTCAGATCTCATGGAGATATGCATCCGTGGCGTGTACACACGCCCACGCATTCCGATCACATGTGTGTCTGTCTCTACCGCGGCGGCCATCTTAGAACGGTAGTTCAAGCCATTGGAATATGGCCAGTACAGTTGATTTAGTGCGCCGCTGCCAGCGCACAATAGTTAATATAATTGCTCATATTTATTCTCAAATCTGCAAAGAGGGTGTTTCTTACAAATGGTGAAGCAGTCTATTAAATCCCCCCCAAAGTGCGATCACGTGATCCAGCATTGGATCTGGCAGTCATCTTAGACTAGTCAAAATTGAGATAGAGCTTTTGATCGACGCTATATACATTATTTAAATACAATCGATAGTGGAGCCTCAAACTAAAAGGTCTTGTATTTAATAGACAGAGAAGGTCCAATCTGGTATGGACACCGAAGTGGTTTCTTTCTTTTATATTTCTTCATGAAAGAATATCTGTTGTTACTCAAAGTAGGGCGGATACATCACCAGATTTTGTCCACAAACTCCCTTGCATTTAAAGGGGTTGCATTGTATTTGTGGATACCAAGGGGCAAAGGAAAAACGACACAGAGCAACCATTAATAAAATCCATGCAAGTCCTAGTCTGTGTGGCAAATTACCCTGTCTGGGAGAATTGCTTCCAAAAACTGGTTCATGTAGGGGGACATTTAGACAAAGGCTTAAAGACAAACAGGCTGCTGCAATACTCCATTACAGTTTGATTCTATTCCATTCAATAATTTCGTTGAGCTGTGGTAAATTTATATTACCTATACTTAATTTATGCGGTAAAGTTCAATAAGAATAACTCAGTCAAAAATAAGAGGCAGAGTCCGTGGCGTCTGGGTTTTATAAGGGGTTTATTCCTTAAAAAGGAATTGGTTCGAACCAGGTATCATGTTCCATCACCACGAGGGTTCAGGAAGGGAATTACAATGCTTTATTAACAGTACATCATATATATAGTCAATGCATTACAGTGGTGATGGGTTCAGAAGGCGTAACAGCCGAGAGAAACGAGATAGGAACACAAGTGCGTAACAGAAGGCGTGCACGAGGGCGTACATGGAGGTGTGTGCTAGAAACGTCACATAGAGGTGTCACAAGTGGGTGGAGCCCTAGAAGAATCCTGCAGAGTCAGCAGAAACATGTGGCAGAGAGGCGCGCGCAGCAGCATGACGTGTGATTGACGTGTAACTGGAGGGTGAAGGGGACTTGACATTTGTGCTATACAGGGAGACAGAAGTCTGGTGTGTCAGAACAACCTAATCCCAAATCATATCTGGTATCTGGTGTTTGAGGAACTATATTATCTAGAAGGAAAGGTCTCTCGGGCAGAGGTTATTCTATACTGACTGCTAGTGCGTGCATATGTGACTACGTGTCTACGTGTAAAGCAAGGGGGCCTACCATGGTAACGGGAGCTATGAATTATTTGCATGGAGACAGAAAGGCCGGGCCCTTTGCTCTGCAGCTGGGAAGGATGTTTACCTAAACTACTAGACAGGAATGTATTTTCGAGGAGCGGAGCAGATAACTTGAAGGCAAAATACAGTCTTGGCAGGCAAGCAGGCCGAGCCAGGCACCGCTAGCCGCGCAGGGAGTAAGGTAAAGGTCATGGATACAGATGCAGGTCCAAGCTGTAGCTTCCAGAGGCAAAAGGCAGAAAAAGCTCGATGGCAGGAATCAGGGCCTAACTCACCAGAGCTAGGAAAACGTGAAAAGTACACCATGTAAAGACGGTGGCAAGGCATACTTAGGAACTGAATATTCGATCCATTCATGGTGGATCTGAAAGAGGACATGTTAACGTTGGACGCAAATGTATTTGCGTCTTCATAGCTGGTCGTGGAGGGAACATACATGTACTTGAAGCACGTACATGGAGCCGTTGGGGTCTACGATAGGGGACACAATTGACCATAAAAACTCATATTACCTCATTCCCTCCTTGTCCCCTACGGACCCTTCATGATATATCAATCCTCATTAATCTATCAATCTGTTCATGTAACATCATTTGCTCTTCTTTCTTCCGACGTGATTTTGAATGTGGACTTGAATGAGGAATACATGATGTGGCGCACAAGCCGCAAATCGCTGGCCCACATTGCAGACATAGGCAACAACTGAATACTATAAGAAGGGCTATTCCTAGGAAGGATAGGACTTTCCATCCCCAGGCTGACAACGTGGTCCAGAACCAACCGGACCAAGTCCAGGTGCCTGGATTCTGGTGTATCAGACTTGCAATTTTGTGAAGACGGGTAATGGCTCTATATACTGATGGCGCGTTTTCTGGAATGAAAACACAGCAGCTCGATCCGATGACTCTACAAGCTCCGCCCCTATCGGCCAGGATGACGTCAAGGACAAGACGATTTTGAAGAACGACAAGTCTCATAGCAGACTGTTCCTCTGTCAGGTTGCCTAGGGCGGAAGTAGTTTCATTCACTACAGCTTCAAGGGTTCTAGTTAATTTACGTATCAGTTTACTATTAAAGACAGCACCTAAGTATGGAAAGAAACCTTTATTGAAGTCTGTGTATTGCTCCCATGCCGTTTCAGTGTAGTCGACAATCGGGAGATCTCTCTTGGATCTATTGTGTACTAGATGGGAATCCCTATGATAATCAGGAGGGGCTAGAAAAACAGGTGGCAGAAGGAATGCAATGTAACAGGTACCATCCCAGTCTAGAGGTAAACGTAAATATGCGGCATGACCACAAATGAAATAGGAATGACGGGAAGCCTTGAATGTAGACTTGCCTTTATCACTGAATTTGATCACAGTAGTACATGCACTATGACCTAGGTGTACTGAACCATTCTTTCGGACGCATAATTCACCTTTAACTGGTAATATGGACATAGCAGGCAGGACTGGATCGGTTTCGGACTGGACATTCAGAATCATGAGGTTAAGTGTAAAGTTACCTAATCCATATACTTCATTTTCTAGATCGGTCCCTGTCCTTTGGGGAAGACCCTCCTTGTCAGGGAAACATACTTTATGCAAAACAGTGTTCAGGTTTCCCCATACCCAGTTACCCTGGTAAACTACAGAATCTGAATTTAAGGAATTAATCAAACTAAACCATGCACCACAGGAACCATTGTGTGTGAACGGGTACGGGAAGAGGGGCAGAACTCCCTTGTATTTCTGATAGGGAGGGAGTCGGCCACATATCCAACAATTTGTAGCGTTGCTGGTCTGATGGGAATGGTGTAACATACTAATGAATGTATTGTTGCGCAGCGCAAGTCTGTAAGACAACTCATGCGGAGGTAATTCACTAAAAGTGTGTTCGATAGTGTCATTTGCAGAAGAATATGCACGTTTGAAAATAGGATAATATAAGTGTAACAGTATACTTGCAGCAATAATCAAAAGACTCAGAAAAAACATAATCAGTAAAGTTACAATACAGTGACTACGCAGGGATTTACAATATTCACGTTTCTTGAGCTGTTTCTGTCTATCTCTCTCTCTATTGGGGTCTAGGGGATACATGTCAGAAACTCGTCTAACCGATTCACCTAGGGGAGGACTTAAACAATTAAACTGTCTGGCTTGCTAGACCTCAATTTCAGTTTATATTCTTGAGAAGAAGTTTTCTCTACCAGGGGGAGTTTTGAGTCAGTCTGTGGAGGAGGGCCGGGCTGGGAGTCTACAACTAGCGGCAGTCCATGGAATTTTTTGACATGACTCGAGTGGAGCCAGCCCTTGCGGCCCTCGACTTTAATAACTGTCCTTGTTGTGAGTAGTACCAGCTTCGGCGCCTGCCAACGGGGCTCCAGCGGACTCCTCCTGTCGAAATTCCTTACGAAGACGAGGTCCCCCGGAACAACTTCATGTGGCTTCACCTCGGTGTTGTCGGGAAAGGCTGCAGCAACCTGTGAACGACATGATTGTAGTGCAGACATCAAGGAGGCAAGGTAATCTGTCAGCATATTGCAATCAACATCGGTAATTTTTCTCGGCAGAGGCATCCCCCACATATTCGGTGGCCTACCAAAGACCACCTCGTACGGGGATAGCCCTGTTCTGGAATGTGCGACCATTCTCATATAAAAGAGGGCAACTGGCAAAGCTACTATCCAGTCGACACCTTTCTCTCTACAGATCTTAGCAAGACGAATTTTCAGAGTCTGATTGTGTCTCTCTACGAGACCTGCTGCCTCGGGATGTCAGACACAGTGGAACTTCCACTGATAGCCTAACAGGAGTGATACCTGCTTCATAAGCTCGGACGAGAATGGCTGGCCGTTATCTGAGTACACGATACGGGGCAAACCATACCGTGGGAAGAATTCACGTACCAGCTGCTTGGCAGTGGTCGGAGCAGTGTAATCTGTGACTGGATATGCTTCTGTCCAACGGGAGAGTGCACATACAACTACGAGGACATATTTGAATCCTCGACAGCGTTCCATCTGGATATAATCCATCTGGAGGACTTCAAAAGGGTGATCAGGAGGATGAAATCCACCTTGCTCTACGGGAATGCTTTTACCTGGATTGAACTGGCAACAAATCATGCAAGTACGCACTTTCTGTTTGGCTGCTGCTCGTAAATGTTTATTGAACCAAAGATTTTGAATACTGTCTAACATGGCTTTTTCTCCTAAATGTGCTGGGCTGTGTACTGTGTTGATGATAACTTGAACCATAGAGTCGGGGAGAAACCATGTAGATTTTCCCTTCGTCATCCATCCCTGTTCTGTCTGGATCCCTCCTAGTTCAGTCCATTTCTTTATTTCGTCTGGTGTAGCATGTGTCTGTATGTCAATTACATCTAGGGCGGGATCCTTAACTGTCATGCAATGTGTCGGTGTCGCGACTATTGTCTTTGTCAGGTCAGTTGTGTGAGTCTGATTCTGAGCTGTATGCTTGGCTGTTCGGTCTGCCAGGTCGTTACCCTGGGAAATAGTATCTGTGACTTTCGTATGTGCCTTGCACTTCATGATAGATATGGCTGTAGGCAAATGTATTGCTTCTAACAGAGCTTGAATGAGGGGACCGTGCTGAATTTTGGCACCGTGAGAAGTCAAAAAACCTCTCTCTCGCCAGAGTACTCCGAAGTCGTGTACAACTCCGAATGCATAACGGGAATCTGTGTATATGTTAACTCTCTTGTTCTTGGCTTGAATACAGGCTTGTGTCAGAGCGATGAGCTCTGCTGCTTGGGCTGACAGGGTGTCAATACAATTCGTTTCTACAACTTCAGTTTCTGTCGTGACTGCATATGCGGCCACTAACTCTCCTGTACTTGTTCTCATGCATGAACCATCCACATAAAGCGTCAAGTCTGGATCTGGTAATGCGGTGTCTGTCAAGTCTTGTCTGGGTTTTGTCGTGATGGTAATGACTTCAATGCAATCATGTGCCAATGGGTCTGTTTCAGTTAATGGCAGAAGTGTAGCAGGGTTCAATGTATTACAACGTCTAATTTCTATGTGTGGCTGAAACAATGTCAATTCATAACCTGTCAGTCGTGCTATAGTCAAGTGTTGAGTCTGTGTTCAGTTTAAAAGAACTTCCACGGAGTGTGGAACTTGTACTGTCAATTGATGTCCTAACACTATTGAATCACTTTGTCTGATTGCTAGAGCTGTTGCTGCAACTGATTTCAAGCACGCAGGCAAGGCCTGGGCTACTGGATCCAATGTACTAGAAAAGTAAGCACACGGTTTGTGTGAACCTGCTTGATCCTGAGTGAGTACCGACAATGCAGTACCTTCACGTTCTGTGACAAAAAGTGTAAAAGGCTTGCTGTAACATGGTGTCGCTAAAACTGGTGCTTGACATAAGGCTTTCTTTAAGTCGTCAAAAGCTTGTGTATGTTCCTGAGTCCAAGGGAGGACAGTCGATGTCGCTGCCTCCTGAGTTGTCAACTGTATGAGTGGCTTTGCTAGAAATGCATACTGAGGGATCCATTGTCTGCAGTAAGAAGTGAGGCCTATAAAAGCCCGTACTTCCTTTTGTGTCCTCGGTGGTAACATGTTTGCAATTAACTGGATGCGGTCAGGTGTTAGCTGTCTCCCCCATTTGGACAGCAAGTGCCCAAGGTACACCACTTGCTGAACACAAAATTGCAGCTTCGAAGGGGACACCTTGTGCCCCTTGTCAGCCAAAAAATACAAAATCGTCAGTGATGCTTGTTCACATTCAGGTTTACTTCGGGCGGTGATCAGTAGATCATCGACATACTGAAGTAGGGCAGTGTTGTCAGGCATGTGAATACTGTCGAGTTGTCTTTTCAGTGCTTGGCTATAGATGCTGGGGCTTTCTGTGAATCCTTGAGGTGCGCGTGCAAATTTGAAGCTTCGTCCATTTAAACAGAATCCTAAAAGATATTGGCTTTCCGGATCAATTGGGACACTAAAGAAGGCGTTCTTCAGATCAATTACAGTAAAGAACGTTGCCTCGGAATCAATAGCTGTCAATAGAGATGAGATATCTGGGACCACAGGGTACTGCGGTACAATGCATTTATTCAATTCGCGCAAATCGATAACTAATCGATAAACTGGTGGTGCATTTGGATCAGTGGGTTTAAGAATTGGAATGATAGGAGAATTACATAAATTCGAGTCGGTTTCTACAACCACTCCTTGTGCGATGAGCTCGTCAATGATTTTCAGTAAAGCCACTACAGCATCTGGGGGTAACTTGTATTGTCGAATTTGTGGTAAAACAACTCCTGGTTTAAGTGTGACTCGATATGGTGTAATGTGCATACAACCTACATCAGTGTATGTGCAGGTACATTCTGTAATCTGGGATCAATATCTCTCAACACATAGTGACCTTTAAAGTCACGTAAAAACGATCTTACTCCTTCCGGAGAACAGCAAATAACAGCTCCTAGAGCTTTCAGAGTCTTGATACCTAACAAGTTTTCTGGACATGACTTTGTGAGTAATAAATCTGTAGTACGTGTCAATGGACCAACTGCAAGGGGAAGTGGTTGCGATACTTCATTAATAATAGGCTTGCCTGAAAAACCAAGGGAAACATTTGGTGAGCCTGAGAGGGGTGCCCCTGGAACCTCGTCGTGACTTATCGTTGTTCTGCTTGCCCCTGTATCAATTAAAAACTTTCTGTCTTTCCCTAATACTTGACTATGTACATAAGGACCCTCTTGATCTACAGGAACCTCAATAAGAGGCAAGCCAACTTCCCTCTCTAGGCTGTTTCATGTGTATCGCTGATAATCGGGATAATCAGTTTGGGCATACTGGTACATCTGCTGAGTTGCATGTTGTGTTGCGGCAATCGGTTGTGGCTGTGGTACCGCTACTGTCTGTACTGTCTGTTGTGAAGCCTGCACAGGCTGTGCATTCTGTGGTACTTGTTGTTGGACCTGATCTGGTCTAGGTTGACGCGGTCTCTCTTTAGTTTTACCTGTAGCTATATTGTGTTTCAAAACTGCACAATCGTTTATATAGTGACCTGGCTGTTTACAATAGTTGCATGTCCCTTTAACAGGAGCTGCTGTATTATTGGACTGTGTCGTGCCCTTTTTCTGACCGTCAGCTGGAACTGACTGAGCTACTAACATTTTCATTTTCGTGTCTTTCATACGTCTTTGTTCGTGATCATGTTCTTCTCTAATTCTGTTCTGGTGATACTGTAACATCTGTAACATTTGTGAAGGCGTATTTGCTTGCCATGTGCTCTCGACTTTCTGTACACGATTCTTAACTTGGGGCAGGGAATTCTCGACTAACTTGGTTACAAAAAGATGTGGATATGACTCGCTACTTGCTTTCAGGCCACTATTAATACCAAAACATTTCTCAAATCGGGAATAAAAATCACTAGTGTCTTCATCGGGTTTCTGTTTACAGGCTGAGATTGCATCCCAGTCCTCCTTTTTAGTAGCTAATAAACGTGGCAATACTTGTACTAACAATCCTGGTAATGCTTTAGTTTTGTCCCCAAGCCCTAGGCCTGGGGTTCGAGTATTTTCTTCGTTCTCTAATGCAGCCCATTCAATCTTTTGCTCTCCCACCTCCCATTCTTTTTCTTTGAGTTTCTCGTAAATACCGGCAGGCAATAATACTTTCAATATTTTCATAATGTCGGGATAGGTATAATCACCCATGAGTAACATGTCTTTGATTTCACGGTGGAAACCTGCAGGGTCTTTATCGTGACTGGGCACTAGTTTCTTCATTTCTAATAGTTCCATTTTAGTTATGGGCGTGTACACAAACACACGTCTAAAGGTATTATCATCATTCTTGACTGGATGCACTTCTCGCAAGGGATTTTGTCCGTCCATGTAAAACATTTTTCTTTCTGGGGGTGGAGCTGGAACAAACAGTGGATTCAGGAAAGCACTATATCTGTGTCTATGTTCTAGAATAAGCTTAATTAAATCGGTACCCAGGCCCCTCCATCTATTCAGGAGTAACTCTATTAATACATCCGGTAAGGGACCTGGATCAGAATGTTGGCTCTTATACAATATAAGGAGGTGTTGTATCATATACATACTAGCTAGTCGCTGTTCGTCTGGGGAAAGATTCAAAAAGGTCTGCGCTAATGCATCATCACTGTATTTATCAGAATTGTCAGCCCATTGTACTGCTGACCTGGCTAATTCTTGTTCATCCATGGAATTGAGTACATGGTACCCCATTCGTTTTTGAAGAACTCTATCGGTAGCCTGAAACAGATGTTCAGGGGTCTTCGGATTTGACATGGCAGTGTGAAAAAGTCTCTTGGTTTCTGGGCGTATTGTGCTATTAAAGGTTCTACCCTTTCCTACATATGCTATCATTCCTCTATCGTCCGGCTCGTCCTCTGGCTCATCCTCTGAGGATTTATTCTCGTCTGGTTTTGCTTCCCTTTCAGCTTTCTCTCTTGCATGGAATAGTACTATTTCTTTACGAATTTTTCTGTACATGCTCTCTATACAATTTTGTTTATCATGTTTTCCGTCTGAAATATTCTGACTCCAGGTAGTTAGCACCTTCATCTCTTCTTGATTTACACCAGGCCGATCTCGTTCTCTTATGAAACAGTTTATGAGGAATCTTAATATTAAACCTTGAATGTCTACTTTCTGATGGGCCATGGCCTCGTGAACACATTCCGGACCCTCCCCCGTCTGAACGAAATGATATATTCTGTCCAGATGAGCTATCATTCCTGGACACAGAACTAAAAAATCTGCAGCACGTCTTATGCGTATTGATGCTAACATCATGTAACCCTCTTTGCCTGGTATGAGGTCATATCTACAGTCTGTGATAAGTTCTCTCGCTTTTTCATTTGTAATCGGTCTCGGAGTATGTTGCATTGCTAGGTCTCTCAAACTCAATCGAAGTTTTGGGTGCGGGGTCTGGAAACCTCCTGTTGCACCTCCTGGAGCGGAGGCTTGAGCATGATCTGTCCGTAGGGCCATGTCAGACCCGAAAGGATTAAGCGGATTATTAGGGGGTGCAGGAAGTGGTGGAAGTGGTGGAGGAGTGGCCTGCCGTTGGGGTAGACGGTCAGGAGGATGACGGTCAGCGGGTGATGGTATACGTGCAGGTGGAACATTAATATATTCGGGAGCTACATCGTCTAAATAGGAAGAAAGGAAAATCTCTGCTGCGGTCTTGTGACGTAATTTAGTCGGAACCATGGGAGGGGGCAGATCTTTCGGTACTTCCGGGGTCGCCTGGGGCAGGCCCTCGGCCAGGACTGGATACAATCCTGTCATAAGTGCACTTCTTTGTCTGTCGTGTTGTTCTATTTTGACTCGTTCTCCTTCCTCTAGTAGTTCATTTTCCCTAGCTTTTTCGGAATCCTCTCTACTCTTCTCTGCTTTTCTGAGTGCTTTCTCTGTGCGTCTGTGCGATTCTTTCCGCCATAGTTCAATGGCATCTTTCTGTGACTGTTGGGCTTTCTTTTTCCATAACGCTTCTTCTACTCTCATGATGCACTCGGCATCCCATGTCCCTGTAGCGGGCCATATTTGATTCTCTGCTAAATCTTTGGTGTAGTCCACCCACAAGTCGAGATATAATACGGCATCTAAGCCATGCTTGTGGTACATAAAGTGCCCTGGAGTGTCCCTAGGTGGAACAGGCACTGCCTCTTCTAGAATCCCTTTTCTAGTTCCTATCTGTCGTAGCTTGGAGAATAGCGGCATTTTCGAAACTCAGTGCTTGATAACTCGATACTTACCTGAACACACGCAATACAATAAACACAGTAATGAAAATCAGACAATCACTCATACCACGACATAAAAACACATTTAAAACATTTCGAAGCAAACATTAACTAGATAACTTAATACTGGATGTACTGCTAAACAGTACAGATACACTGCTAAAAACAGTGCAGACCGGGTCTGCGTACCCAAACCCGTCTTGACCGGACACAAATTAATGCACCCGTCTAGATGCGTCCCCAGCAACGGTACTCACCGGGAAGCACGGAATCGGAAGGCCTCGGAAACTCGACACTGGACTGGACCCTGGACTCGACTGGACTGGACTCGCGACGTAGGTACTTCGGAACTTCGGAACTGGTGGGCCTCTGAATACCTCGGACCTTGCTCTCTCGTCTGGGCTCTGGTCGGGATCCTCCGCACTCCTTACCGCCTCGTCTGGGTGTCGATCGCAGTCTCAGTCACCTCCGTTGGCCTGAGGGAGATACAGGAAATCCTGCGGGTACGCGTAGTTGTCCGTCAGCGCTGTGGCAGGGGACCGGGCTTGCAACGCACCGCCGGCGCGTAAGGTGGGGGAGGGGTCCCTGTTCGGGCGCCAATTATGTGGTAAATTTATATTACCTATACTTAATTTATGCGGTAAAGTTCAATAAGAATAACTCAGTCAAAAATAAGAGGCAGAGTCCGTGGCATCTGGGTTTTATAAGGGGTTTATTCCTTAAAAAGGAATTGGTTCGAACCAGGTATCATGTTCCATCACCACGAGGGTTCAGGAAGGGAATTACAATGCTTTATTAACAGTACATCATATATATAGTCAATGCATTACAGTGGTGATGGGTTCAGAAGGCGTAACAGCTGAGAGAAACGAGATAGGAACACAAGTGCGTAACAGAAGGCGTGCACGAGGGCGTACACGGAGGTGTGTGCTAGAAACGTCACATAGAGGTGTCACAAGTGGGTGGAGCCCTAGAAGAATCCTGCAGAGTCAGCAGAAACATGTGGCAGAGAGGCGCGCGCAGCAGCATGACGTGTGATTGACGTGTAACTGGAGGGTGAAGGGGACTTGACATTTGTGCTATACAGGGAGACAGAAGTCTGGCGTGTCAGAACAACCTAATCCCAAATCATATCTGGTATCTGGTGTTTGAGGAACTATATTATCTAGAAGGAAAGGTCTCTCGGGCAGAGGTTATTCTATACTGACTGCTAGTGCGTGCATATGTGACTACGTGTCTACGTGTAAAGCAAGGGGGCCTACCATGGTAACGGGAGCTATGAATTATTTGCATGGAGACAGAAAGGCCGGGCCCTTTGCTCTGCAGCTGGGAAGGATGTTTACCTAAACTACTAGACAGGAATGTATTTTCGAGGAGCGGAGCAGATAACTTGAAGGCAAAATACAGTCTTGGCAGGCAAGCAGGCCGAGCCAGGCACCGCTAGCCGCGCAGGGAGTAAGGTAAAGGTCATGGATACAGATGCAGGTCCAAGCTGTAGCTTCCAGAGGCAAAAGGCAGAAAAAGCTCGATGGCAGGAATCAGGGCCTAACTCGCCAGAGCTAGGAAAACGTGAAAAGTACACCATGTAAAGACGGTGGCAAGGCATACTTAGGAACTGAATATTCGATCCATTCATGGTGGATCTGAAAGAGGACATGTTAACGTTGGACGCAAATGTATTTGCGTCTTCATAGCTGGTCGTGGAGGGAACATACATGTACTTGAAGCACGTACATGGAGCCGTTGGGGTCTACGATAGGGGACACAATTGACCATAAAAACTCATATTACCTCAGAGCCCCCATTGATCTGTCTTCTCACTGTAAATCCAGCGGGCTTCCTTTGAGAGCAAAATGCTCTCCATGTTCTGCGGTGTCCCTTTCACCTTTTCCAACACTGTCCAGGTGAAAGTGTGTTTCTCATCAAAGCAGTGTTGCACCAATGTTGTCGTTAATTTACCTGCCCTTATGGTGCTTAAATGCTCTTGCACTCTGACTTTGATTTTGGGTGATGTTAATCCTATATAGTGTAAACCACATTGGCATGTAAGTCTATACACCACATGGGTGGAATTACAGTTACTGAATTGATTGAGGAACCATTCTTTACCTGATGTCAGCATCACACTGGTGTTCTTCTTAGTGAGTGGGCAGACAGAACAGGTCCCGCACAGGTAATGACCCTTTGGAACCGTAGACGTCGGGGCAGTTCTTTCTACAGGTACACGAGAATGTACAAGTTTTTACTTAAGATTGCACGCTCTTTTGAACGCGAATCTAGGTGGCGGCATTTGAAATTCATTGTTTGATAACAGGGACCAATGTTTTCGGATAGATTGTCTTATTTTAGTCGCCATCGGGTCGTATGTCATTACCACTGGAACACACTCTTCTCTTTGCCTCACAACTTTCTCCAAAAGGGCACTGCGTGGTGTATTAACAGCTCTTTTTTTGGCTTGCTTCACAACTTTTTTGGGGTAATTCCGATTCATCAATTTGGTGGTCAGTTCTTCTGATTGATCCAAAAAAGTGTTGGTCGAAGAGCAATTTCTCCTGTATCCTGTATGATTGCTTGACCTCAGCTGGCGACCCGGGATGTAAGACCTCACCTTCTTCCTTAGACATACTGGCCCCAGGCCTCGCCTTGCCTTGAACACCAGTGTGAGAAGTTTAAAGACTGCTCTTTTTCTGATGGGCAGCCAGTGTAAGGCTTGCAACAAGGGTCGAGAAGGGGAACGTCTAGGCTTATTCAAAGCCATTCTTGCAGCAGTGTTTTGCAGTACTTGGGGCCTAGAGAAAAGTTCTTTCCTGGCTCCTACCAGTAGTCCATTGCCATACTCCATACTGCTCACAATAAGAGCCTGAATAAGGACCTTTCTTGCATCCAAGGAGATCCAAGGAAATACTTTTCGTAGCATTCTCAGAATTCCAAAAGAGGTGCCCGAAAGTGCCTATACATGATCTTCAGATGATAGTTTACTATCTAACAGAACTCCAAAATTCCTGACCTGCTTTGTGGGGGAAGGAGACTCCCCCAGTTCAGTGGGCCACCAATCTGCGTCCACATTTCGTCTGCCTTCCCGAACAGGAGAATCTCCATTTTGTTGGAGTTAAGCTGGAGGAAATTATCCCCCATCCAGGCAGCAATGTTCAACATACAGATCTTAAACTTGGCCCTGGTGACAGCGGAATCTGATTCTAATGGGTTTATCACCTGCGTGTCATTGCATACGAAATTGTCTCAACGCCGCTAGCTCTTATGATGGCGGACGAAGGGGCCACATATATGTTGAACAGATTAGGGCTTCAGATGGACCCCTGAGGCACACCCTTGTCAAGAGGGATGGTTGCTGACACATATGAGTCTAGCTTGACACATTGTGATCTATTTACCAGGAAGCTTTGCAGCCAAGCCAGTGCTAGACCTCCAACATCAATCTCCTGTAGTCTGCAAAGCAGAATATTATGCGAGATGGTGTCGAAGGCCGCTCAAAGATCAAGAAGCACCAGCATAGTGGGGGTCACTTTGTCTAAGGACATCCTAATGCTGGCAGTGACTTCGATCAGGGCCGCCTCCGTGCTGTGACCTACTCGAAAACCCAATTGAGCTGGGTCCAGCAATTCAATTGATTCTGTTCCAAATAGTTTGTCAGTTGCTGATTGATCATCTTCTTCATGACTTTCGAACAGCATGGGAGAAGGGAAATCGGCCTATAATTTTTCATCTCAGCTGGATATGCTGAAGTTTTCTTCAAGAGAGGTTTGATCGATGCTCTCTTCCACTTGTTTGGAAAAGTGGCAGTATCCAAGGGCATGTTACAGACTGACAAGAGCGAGGCATCTAAGACTATGGCCCACTCTGCCATCATGAAAGGAGGGCAAAACACACAAGATGATGGACGGAATGTTGCACAATGGCAAAACATTCACCCCAGTCAAAGATCTGGGTTTAATCCATCGTTATTTTGCTCACCAAGCCACCCCAGTTCAGACATGGCCATATGGAAATCATTCTTGATCAGGTGCCTCATGGGAACAGTCCAGCCCGAACTGCCAAGCCATGTCTTCCCTGGACCAGAATCAAGCATCCTAGGACCAGTTTCTGGCTATCAGCCATCTTCAGCCAGGATAGCTTGACTCCAGTGGCGTAGTGAGCACGGGACCCACGTCTGGGCATACCCTTCCCACATAGGGTGAACAGCAAAACACACAAGATGATGGACGGAATGTTGCACAATGGCAAAACATTCACCCCCAGTCACAGATCTGGGTTTAATCCATTGTTATTTTGCTCACCAAGCCACCCCAGTTCGGACATGGCCAAATGCAAATCATTCTTGATCCTGTGCCTCATGGAGGAGGCGCAGTCTGACTCTGACTTTGTTGCTGCAAGTGCCTCCCCTAATTGCTTCGTAGTGTTGGTGGGAAATGCGTCAGGTTTAGGCAGTGAAGGGTCCCTAATCTGCAGGTTGGGCAGCCTTAGGGTCTATCCTCCCCCCAAAGAATTATAGAGATTGTCTATATTTTCTCTAAAGTGGGTGGCCAGGTTATCACATAATTCTTGAGTCTGGGGAGCCACTGCACCGCTCACTATAGGATTAGTGAACTCTTTTAATATCTTAAAAAGTTCCTGTGAGGAATTCTTTGCCTCCCTTATCCGCACGCTCAGATGTTCTCTTCTGGCAATTTTACATTGACCTAGATAGGCTCTATGTGCCACATTTAGTTTTCCTCCATTTTCTTTCCTGACGTCTGCACCGACCCCTCTCCGCTTTGAGCTCTTCGAGTACCAAGGCGCAGGTGCCCGTTTCTCTTTTTCTCTCACTGCTTTCGGAGGGGTGATGCTATCCAGGGCAGTCCCGACCGCAACCTCCCATCTTTCCAGGGCCTTATTACTGTCTGACTCCCCCTCCAACAAGGGGGCTAAAAAAGCTGTGCTGAAGGCTTCCGGCGTGACTTTCCTCCATGTCCTGCGAAGACCCTCCCTGACTAGGGGCTTCTTTATGCCCTCTGGCTGGCTAAAAGAGAATCTTAGGGCCCAGTGGTCAGTCCTCCCTAGCTCCTGAGGTGTTTCCACAGAGAGAAAAGGGATGTTTGCAAAGATGGAGTCCAGTGTATGGCCTGCAATGTGAGTAGTCTCATGCACTCTAAGAAGAAGCCCCAGTGATTCCATTGCTGACAGAAGTGACCTGGAATCTAGATTTTAGGGTTCTTCCAGATCATGATTAAAGTCTCCTGTTAACAGGAAGTAGTCAGATTGTAATATATAAGGGGCAAGTGTTTCCAGAAGAGTGGAGCGAAACAGTTGCTTACTCTCACCCAGAGGATGTACACCACCGCTCCCATCCATCTGGTCCCCTTCAAGGACTCTATATGAAACACCAAAAGCTCTATATATGATGTCAGAACTGTATCCAATACTTTAATGTGGTTGGAGCCCGGGTTGCTACTGCAAGCCCTTTTCCCTGCTTGCTTACCCTATCTAGTCTTGTCACGATATAATCTTCAGGGAATGCGACCGCTAGCACCAGGGTTTAATGGCTTTGAAGCCAGGTCTCAGTCAACAGATATAAGTTTGGCTTTTCATCTTCCAGGAGGTCCCACAGCTCACCCGAATGTTTAGAGATCGACCTGACATTGATTCTTTTAAATATGTATATGCGGACCACCTCATTGAAGACTATGTTACATGTGGTATTCTAAAAACAGGAGAAGAAAATACCTTAAGACAACAAGTTTTACGGTTTCAAACTCATCAATGTGGAAAATATTGTCAATGGAAATAAAAATCAAAGGAAATTTTTTATACAAAATGTGTTTTGGGATTCCTACGTCCAGTAATTTACAAACGAAGAGTCAACAGTTTCCTGTCAGCAGTGAGGCATACTATAGCTAGAAAATCTCCCAAAAATACTTACAATATAAAAAGAAGTGAACATTAAAAAAATATTAATGATTATAATCCAGAAATGTTGACGATGTGGAATGCAAATATGGATATCCAGTATGTTGCACATAATTTGATTGCTGTTGCTTGCCATGTTATGTCATACATAACAAAATCTGAAAAGACTGAGTTGCAAGAAATGTGGGAAGAAATTTCACAAGAGAAGACTCTTAGTAACAAATTGTACAGCTTTAGTTTGAAGATGCTTTCCCATTGAGAGATTGGATCCTACGAATGTTCGGATCGGTTGACATCTGCATATTCAAAGTCAAGAGGAATCATTTGGGTAAGTCTAGGTCTTGCTGCAAGACGAAATAGAGGATTGCAATCTGTACAAGAAATTAAATACTTAGGATTAAATGAACCGGAAAGTACAGATATTGTTAAAACAAACATGTTGGATACGTACTATCCTAAAAGAAGTCCACATCTTGAAAACATATGTTTCTATGAAGTACTGCAATATTACACCTGTAAGAGAAATATTACAGAAAATATAAATGAAGAAAAATAATCAGTCATTGGATGTGATGGATTTTTGGTGAAACATACCAAAGGAAATCTCATTAATCACAGGAAACTCAGTTGCAATATTCCAGATAAAAGGAAATATTTTTCATTTCTAGCACTTTTGCAACTCTTCAAGCCTTGGCGTACTGAAATCAAATTACTTGGAGATTTTCAGTGCTATGATGATTATTTTATTGCATGTAAAGATAGCATTGATGCACAGTTTTTCCAAATTATCTACAAATGTTGAATGAAGAGATTGAACAATAAACTACTATTTCAGCTGAAATTGCTAGAAGCAGTTCTCAAGATAGTCAAAGTTCTGCTCCACTGAGTCAAGGTCCACTAGGAGAACCAATTCTTGACAATGAAGCAGCAATAGCCATTAGTGAAGTAGAAACAGCAATGCATCAAGCTCAACAGGATATTATGGAATTGGCAAACTTGGAAGAACAACTAAATATTGAAAAGAAAGAAATATATCAGCAAGGTACACAACAGATAGACCATGGTTTACTTCATGAAAAAAAAGAATGCAACTGCATATCATTTAAACCTATTTGAATTTATATCAGTGGTCAAGCTGGTACAGGAAAATGTTTCTTAATTAAAGTTTTGACCAGTTATCTACAGAAAACCACTGAATCACATTTATCTTGTGTTGTAACCGCTCCAACTGGGTTAAGCAGCACACAACATTAAAGGTATTACGTTACATCATTTACTGATGCTACCAGTTGAACATGAAAACAAGTTGGAATATCGCAAGCTATCTGGAGAAGCCTGCTTTGAAATTTCAAGAGTACTAAAGAAAATTAAACTTCTGATAATTGATGAGGTGAGCATGGTCTCTAACTTAATGCTTACCTTTGTACCTTTAAGAATGCAGCAGATTATAAAAACAGATTATGATGTCTTATTTGAAGGAAAACGTGATTGTATTCAGCAAACTACTGCAACTTACTCCTGTAAATGGGCAACCAGTTTTTAAAACACTTTGTGCATGAAGAGACCAGGAAATCTTTGGGAAGTATTTGAAATGTCAACATTTGGTCTCATTCTGAATAAAAAGAACTTATTAAGAATATGCGACAAGCAAGTGATGAACATTATGGAATCATTCTTCAAGATATATGAATTGGTGTATTGAAAAAAGAGGGTAAAGAAGCTTTGCAAAGTCGGCTACTTACAAACTTGTTTCCAAATGAAAATTGTGCTCAGGAAATAATATACAAAATAATTGGAGAAAATAAATCTATAATTTGCCTAACGCCAACACTGCAAAAGTATTCTACATTCAATCAAGAACTTTTGAAGCTGGAAAAACAGCAAATAATGAAAATGGAAGCCATTGATAAAATAGAACATAAAGGAATAACTATTATTTTGTCAGAATAATGTAAATCAAAATTGGATTCTTTGGAAAAATCTATATCGAAGACTGCTGTTTTAGAAAATTTGTGAAAACTGTTGGTTAATTTGACAGTGTAATTTGGATGTGGAAAAAGGTTTAGTAAATGGAGCAATGGGGAATGTTGTTGATTTTGTTAATCATCCAAATAGAAACGGATAAGATTTTTTAAGATCACATTTGATCAGATTGAAGAGGTAAAACAGATTTTTTGCTTGTTAGAGACTTGTATGTTCGTAGAAAACTGTTTCCTCTTTCTTTAGCATATGCAGTGGCCATTCATAAATCTCAAGGTTTAATTGTGGACATGGCTTTGGTAAACATTGTAAGTACAGTGTTTGAAAAGAGAATGGCATATGTTGCATTGTCTCAAGTAAGAACATTATCTGGATTGTTTTTGATTGATTTTGATGAGTGAAAAATTAGTGTAGATGGAAACTGTATAAGAGAGTATAATCGGTTAAGAAGACTGTATGCTCCCAAATTAGGTGAATATCCTGTATATGAAAAGTGTGTAGTATGTCTAAAGTGAACATATGAGAAACACTGTAGTGAGGTTGGAAAGAAGAAAAAAAATGTTGGTTAATTTGACAGTGTAATTTGTATGTGGAAAAAGGTTTAGTAAATGGAGCAAAGGGGAATGTTGTTGATTTTGTTAATCATCCAAATAGAGATGGATTAGATTTTTTAAGATCATATTTGATCTGATTGAAGAGGTAAAACAGATTTTTTGCTTGTTAGAGACGTGTATGTTCGTAGAAAACTGTTTCCTCTTTCTTTAGCATATGCAGTGGCCATTCATAAATCTCAAGGTTTAATTGTGGACATGGCTTTGGTAAACATTGTAAGTACAGTGTTTGAAAAGAGAATGGCATATGTTGCATTGTCTCATGTAAGAACATTATCTGGGTTGTGTTTGATTGATTTTGATGAGAGAAAAATTAGTACTGATGGAAACTGTATAGGAGAGTATAATCGGTTAAGAAGACTGTATGCTCCCAAATTTGGTGAATATCCTGTATATGAAAAGTGTGTAGTATGTCTAAAATGAACATATGAGAAACACTGTAGTGAGGTTGGAAAGAAGAAAAAAAATCAAGAGACTGTTGAGGCTCCAAAGAAAATGAAAATGGACACTGTTAATGATATTGTAGGATGCCAGTTAAAAAATTGTTCAGGTATAAACCTCTATGCTAATGTAAGTATGAACATCATGTTTTTTATAGAAAATCTTCATTATAAAATTGAGGAGAATCAAGAAAAAATATTTTGTTCTTTGTTGCATTATATTTTGAAAAATTGACAACTGATAAAACTGAAATTCAAACTTCTTCTGGCATTCAGCATCTTTTAGATATATGTTCTGGTTCTTCACAATTTACACTTAATGTACAGCAAGATGCTCAAGAATTTCTTATGTTTATGCTTGCAGAGTTGGAAGGTGAAGGCATACAAATTGTAAATTTGTTTTGAATATGTTACAGATGGGATCATAAATGTGAAGACTGTTCATTTTCTTCTACCACTGAAATAGACACTGAGCGATTCATATATTTGAGAATACCACATTGCAAAACAGTGTCTTTTAACAAATTAGTAAAATCAGCTAATCAAGATATGAAATATAGTCACTGCAAATCAGGTATGGTGTCAACATTATTTATAGGAAGATTTGGACAATATGTTATTTTAATTCTTCAACGTTGTAGAGCAGATGGAAGAAAATTGGAAACCAAAAGATTTTTTTTGTGGCAAGTCAAGTATCAATTTCAGGAAGACATTTTAAAGCAGTGGCTATTATTTTCCATGATGGACCTAGTACAACATCTGGAAATTATACTGTGTATTTAAGATGCAATAAAGGATGGACACATTGTAATGATGCCCATTTGGAAATCAAATATCGGTCGGCTTAGGAATTACCAAATTCATATCTAATATTTTTGATGCCAAAGTTTTGAAAACATCATTTGGCCTATTGGGAAGATGTAAACACAAATACATGAGTGTGTTTTGGATATTTACAATTTAAATAATTTCGTCAACAATTAGTGTTTGAATTATTATTTCTGTTCTTTGATATTGCATTTTGAAAATTGTGTTTGAAAGAAACAGTTCCCATATTTGATATTCAATGTGAATAAGAGGGTTAATTTGTGAATATGTAAACTGATAGTTGATTTTGTTGTGAATATTTTGAATACAGATTTGTTTTTTTTTAACAATCTTATTGATTGAATTTTTTTCGCTCGCTGTTACATGATGATCAACATTGAGAATCACTGTGTATGGTGAAATTCAATAGAATCTGATAACAGCAAAAAAGGCAAACTGAATATGTTATGTAGTTCTAAAATTATGTTGTGTTCTTCAAACTATAATATTATTTGCAATAACAGTATTCTTTCTTCTCTTTTACAGAAAGCAATTCTAAAGTTTGACAATATTTAACATTTAGATTATAATAACGCAACTGCAAAATTGTTTTAATGACTTTCATATGTACTTCAATAAGGAATGTATGACAAAGTAATGTCATAAGCATAATGTTATGAATTAATATTTACAGTCACTTTTATTGCAGTCATTCATTTTTTTAAATTCAATTTTCTCACTCATAAAATCACTTTACCAGAACCCATGCTCTTCTTCAAACTCTGAAATATAACTTCTGTACTTACAAAATCAGCCACGCATTACCAATATACAGCTTTATTGACGACAACGGCAGTAGCGATACAGCTCTGTAATCACCCACACGTTACTTGTAGAATGTTGCAATAACCCAAGTATTACCTATGCAGTCCTTCAATCATCCAGACATTTCTCCTCCACTTATACAATCACCTGCGCAGTAACAATGTATTCATGCAATCATCCAATCAATACTCATGCACTCAAAAAATCACCCTACCACTACCCATGTACTCCTCCAATCACCTGTGCACTACTCCATGCATTCCTACAGTCGCCTGCCATTACAGTGTACTTACCCAATCACTCTACCAATAACCAAGCACTTTTGAAATCACCATGCAGTATCTGTGCACTCCTCCAATCACCCAGATACTAAACATACTATTACAATGATCAATGCATTAATTATAAACTCATGTAATTACCCAGATATTAGCCACTCACTTACAAAATCACCCTAGGAATACCTGTGCACTTACAAATTAGCCAGGCACAACCCATGTACTCCTGCAATCATCCAGGCACTAGTCATCCACTCATGCAAAAACTCAGGCATTACCCATGCACTGTTCCAATCACCTATCAACTACCCATGCAGTTCTCTAATCATCTGGACACTACTCATTAACTCTTTCGATTACACAGGCACTACCCATGCACTCCTCTAATCCCCCAAGCACTAGACATGCACTTATCCAATCACTCTGCCAAATACCCATGTGCTTATAAAATCACCATTCACTATTCTGAAGTCCTCTAATCACCCATTTATTACCCATGCACTACTGCAATCACCAAGCCAGTACCATGTACTCACCCAATTACTCGGCCAATACCCAGGGACTTGTGGTATCCCTGCACTCCTCCAATCACCCATGCACTACTCATCCACCTATGCAATAACCCAGGCATTACCCATGCACTTCTCCTATCACCCAGCCAGTACCCATACACTTATCCAATCACTCTCCAAATACCCGTCTACTTATAAAATCCCCATGCACTATCCTTGCAGTCCTCTAATCATCCAGGCAGTATACATGTATTCATGAAATGACCCAGGCACTAACCATGTATTCAAGCAATCATTTAGACATTACCCATAAACTCATTAATTTCAATTTATTTTATTATGTTTTGGCTCTCAACGAGGGCCACATAAAATTCACAATACAAATTACATACAGAAGAAAAAATTCAGTGAACAAACACGAAACTGATTGCATCCATTGTCAAATAGACAAGAATAAACAATGTCAGACCTCTCCATAGCACATTAATAAATAGCTAAAAAACCTTTAAAAAAATTAAAAATATGGAAGCAAAACATTTCATTTGGAGGACAGTATAGAAATTGTAGAAAAATATTCACATTAGAAATACCTAGTCGGAGACATATTGGTTTTAACCATTTAAGCCGCAATAGGCGGAGTGCAGGGCAAATCAACAAGACATGCGTACGATCCTGAATACTCAAATTACAAAAATTACACATAGGAGAGGATCCATACCATTTGGATAAGAGTAGATTTAGGGGCAGTAAATCGTATCGTAAAAGGAACCATAATCTGCGGACACCATGTGGCATATTCCATGCGGCATAGGGTTGGGCCAACTTCATAGAATAAGAATTAAGGAGGAGGTCACAACCCCCTTTTTCTTGTATTATATTCTTATCTGTTTAAAAACAGAGTTCCCACGATGCCTGTTTTAGCAGGATTTTTAGCTGAGTCGGTGAGTGAAGGAACAAAACACTTTCGTCTAACTTTAAAAGTGACACAGCTCTTCTAAAGTTCCTTACTATTCGTGAGAACTCTTTGAAGTTGCCCAACAATTCACTTTTAAGGAGAGCTCTCATCGAACCCGATTCAGCTCTAGCCAAGCAAACCACCCATCTTACCAGGGCACATAATCCCTGAACCCAGCTGCTCCTAAGGCCGAAATCGAGCCTACATGCAGGCAAAGAGCATGAGGTGTTGAGGGTAGATAGGGATCTTAAGAGTTTCCCTTCAATTTTGTGACAGAAATCCCAGTGCTTCAGCTCTATGAGTTCTATGCCATATAATATCATAGCAGGAATCTTTGCCCTATACACCTCAAGTAAACAGGCGAAGTGTCTTTTTCCGGTGGCAAGATAGAGGGAATTTAGGCCTTTACCATGAGCGAGGGCTTTACGTGAACTATGCTCGATATGGGGCCTCTCACTCAAATTGGCCGCAATTATTTTTCCCAAAAAGGCATAGGATTTAACAACCTCTAATTTCTGGCCACCGATAAACCATCCAAAATTTTCAGAACGGCACTTCTTTTTCCCTGCAATACACATAATTTTACTTTTAGATGTATTAATCATCATAAAATGAGAATCAGCAAAAGCATGTAGAGCTTGCAGCCGATTAGCGAGACCTTTAGGTGTTAATCTAGGACAAGAATATCATCGACATACATCAAACAAGAGATAGGGGCCCCCCCTACCACCGGAGCTATACCCACACAAGCTGACAGGGAAGCAGGAAGGTCTACAGTGTACAAGGAAAACAATAATGGAGCCAGAAGACAGCCTTGTTTAAGGCCGTTCAAAGATGGGATTCGGTGCGAGAGTCCCCTTTCGCCACCTTGAAGAACACAGCACCAAGTATCCGTATGGAGAGCACGTACAAGATCCAATAAATAAGATGGTAAACCAAGGGCTGCTAATTTTCTCCACAGCGTTCGGCGATCAACTTTATCGAACGCTGTGGAGAAATCAATAAAAGCAGCGAATACCACCCCCCTCTCACATGTGTGTATTTATCAGAAATCACATGTAGGGCAGTGAGATTATCTAATGTACCGTGCCCCCTACGGAATCCAGTTTGTTCAAATGGTAAGATATTATTCTCCTCGATCCAATTGTTAAGTAATATTAGGATACATTTAGCAAAGACCTTTCCGATTGAGTCGAGGAGGGCTATCAGACGGTAGTTCATGGGGTTATCCCTAACTCCCTTCTTAAAAATAGGGATCAATATACTTCCCCTCCAAGAGGCAGGGACCGTTTTAGTAACAAAGAAGGATTTAAACAATGGGTAAAGGATCTTACTCCATAGTGAGGGTTCCTGCTTCAGAACCGTCATAGGAAGTTCGTCAGGTCCCATTGCGCCGGAGGAGCGCATGTTCTTTATGGCCATTTCTATTGTTTTCTCTGTAGGATAATTAATCGGACCCTCAGGTGTTAGATCAGGGTCACTATCTGCAGCCGATGTATCATTCCCTGCATACAGCTTCCGAATGTAAGAGGACCATACTTCTTCAGATATGGGGATGGGGAGAGGGCTCGTTCTAGTACCACATCCCTTACCAACTATGGACCAGAATTCTCTAGCCTTGCCATGCACAACTGCTTCCCGCAAGTTTATCCATACTGAATCTTCCTTCTCCTTTTTTAGTTTCGCTTTTAATCTAGTTCTCCTTCTTTTTAACCTCGATATTTCTTTTGCTAGTTCACCTGATCTACCTAAAAATTGCTCTCGCACTAATTTATTAATTTCCTTATTCAGGATACGCAATGCACTAGGAAAAACTACCTTTTTCCTAGAACAATTAACCTTTTTCACATCCAAGATGATCTCCCTCATAAATGTTTCAAAGTTAACAATTTCGGAACCATGCCAGTCGTTTAATTCTAATATAGTTTTGCATAGAATGTCATGCACAACTATAATGGCAGTTGTATTCCAAAAACATCTTCCTGAAAATCCATGAAAATTAACATCGTTATTATTGAGGGACCAAGACTCAGTGGGGGAAGGTTTTAAAGAAATAGTTATAATGATTATGCTGTGATCACTCAAGGATGTAGGGGATACCGTAAGATCCTGAATACATGGGAAAATGTCATAATCTGAGATCACATAGTCAAGAATTGAGGCACTAAAAGGGGACCTGTGAATGAATTTCGCGGGCACATCAGAGGGAAATGTCCCATTTAAAATGAGCCCCTCAACTGCCGATAATTCTTCCAGCAGGATCTTCCCTCTTTGATTAGTTACTATTTTGTCTGGAAAGAGGGATTGTGGAATAAAATAGGCCTCTTCTTTGGGTTTATTTCTAAATAGATTTAAACTAGCATTAGAAATTTTACAGTTCAAATCTCCTACTAGGATAACTTCAGGTGGGGAATAAACATTTTTAATCTGTCCAATATACTGAAATACATGCTTCAATAAAATATTAAAATGCTCTTCGGGAGGAATGTATACATTAATAATTACGACGGCAGACTTATTTGGCGAGCTAGGGAGATTTGCTATTGTTATAGCTTGAAAGAGATTACTTGGGTCAATATAATGCGAGAATCTCCAGTGCAGTTTGTTAGATAACAAGCAAGCAATTCCCCCTTTGGCATGACCTTTCTTGGATGGGGCAGCCGGCGCTTCCAACACAAAGTAATCCTTCCCTGCATAAATATTATTAGTGCACCATGTTTCTTGGATGCAAATCACATTTGCTCCCAGCGAGAATAGAAACTCTAGTTTCTCTGGACTACTATGTATCCCAGCTGCATTCCAAGAAATAATTTTCAATTGATTGTTAAAGATGATGAAATAATTTGGGATTATCTGTGCTCTTATTTGATAGGGCACTAGGCAGCCAATTCCACCGATGATTATCCTCTGATGGAAGAGAGTTCTGGATTAGTGGAGGGGGCAATACCTGGGAAACCGAACGTTTCCCCTTAGAGACCCAAATCTTTAAATCTTTAAATGGAGAAAGAGCCCCATCTTGCTTATCACCCTTTTGGGCCATCCTATGGGGATGAGTGGTATTACCTAGACTAAAAATAGGCAGAACGTCAATACCTCTGCATTGGAAATTCTCCGCTTGCTGTAATATCAGATTTACAATAATTTTAGAATAACATTTGACCCTTATACGTGACACACTATCTCCACCTAGTAAAGAAACTAACTCAATGTCACTTGATTGAATAAGGTGAAGACTTTCCAGGTCACTGAAACATTTAAGCAACCATGATCTATTTAAGGGCAAATCCGCATCAAATAGAGGCAAGAAGTCCAAAACCAAAGTGTCCACATAAGACATTGATATTTTTGCCTGGGAAGAAAGGTGTGGGCGTACGCCAACCCCATCAGTAGGAGAGAAAGAAGAAGCCAAAGGGTTGAGAGCCCCAAGTTCGACCGGGATGGAGCTCCTTATCTCTACCATTGGAGGTGCAGTCAGCCCATGTCCACCCTTCTGAGGTAGGTCCTCCACAGTCATAGGAAGAGTATTACAAATGATCTCTGGACCACAATATGGGCGGCAGGATTCACTAGCCAAATTTGTGGTCACCGGGTTAGAGTCCGTGATATTATCTTCATTATCAGTTAAAACAATTGGATCTTGGAAGATTATCCGCCTTTGTCTTTTCTTCCTGTATTTGCGCACGTTTCCTTTTTTTCCCTTTATTATGTCTATTTTTTGCCGCTTTTTTCCTTTATTTCTTGATCATCATCATGTTGCCCTTTTTTTTCAGGGATGAATATTGGAAATAATTCTTGTGTCACTTTTGAGATTGAAACAGACAGATTTTCTTCCTCTATTTCAAGATCTGAATTCTTTACACAGTTAATCGCCGCAGTAACTGGCAGGACCGTGGCATTGTTTTCTTGAACTATTACTGAAGGCTTTATACCAGAGTTTTCTGCAGGCGCATTTACATTCCCCGTTGCCAAGCTAATATCCGCCGCAGGGGGGGGACACTCCTCATTTCAGGAGCCTTTTGCAGCAATGTATTCAATATTTGAGTGACAGAATCCAAGATGCAATCAGAGCTGCCCACGAATTTGCCCAAAAGAAGTAATATAGAGGCTAGCAAATGTTCCAGGGCAATCAGAGATTCCGATATAGGTTTTTCGCCAGCAGCAGCAGAAGTGCAAATTCCAGATAGATTGAGCTCAGGGCTCTTGGAGACATTTAACAACGCGGACATATCCTGCACATTTATAGAGGGAGTACTGCTATATAACAATAACCCAGATGGAGTGGCACACACTGATGGCTTAATGGCTTCTAGAGATTTCAAACTACCTGCATCCACGTAGCGGCCACAGAGTTCGAGGTCAATGGATGACAATGAGGAATCTCCTCCTGACCGAACGTAAGGAGTAGAGGCTTGAGGAGCTGGTGAATTGTTAGCTTGTTTTCCTTCCATAGTTTGCACAAGAAGCTCAGTATCACCATCAGCTTCGGAATGTACAAGGCAGGTCCTCGCAGTGGTTTCTATTTGGAATGGGCCTGTCATCAAAGAGAGGGGGACCGAATTATCAACCACTTGTGTCGGCCCCACCTGTGCAACAGAAAGTAGGCCTTCGTTTTCAACAACAGGTAATTTCTTATCCACTGGTTTTTCCCACAGTTCAAAAAGCTTACATTGTCCCTTTAGTAAAGGATTATTCACTGATTTATTTCTTAGGGGGTTGGATTTTGTTTTAGCACAGGTCCTTCCCCCCACTAATCTCCCAGAGCGAAGTTTCTTTGTCATCCTCTCCAATAATTTTTCACAGGATGTCGTTTATAGAAAATGTACTTCCACAAAAAGTGTAATTAAAAATATGAATAGAGCATAAAATAAATTTGATAATGGAGAGAAGTCTGAGGTTGTCCTCCAGTCAGTGTCAATGGAGCAAAACTGTTCTTTAACTTCACAAGGCGGCACTTCGTTATAAACACAACACGTATATTTATAAGCGAATAAAAATAACCGGGCCCAGCCCAGCCTACCTCAGTCACCAAGGGCCACAGAGGGCCCGCCCTTTGCCCGGGCTTACCCATAAACTCATGTAATTACCCAAGCATTAAGTATGCAGTTGTAAAATCAACCAAGCAATACCCATGCACTTAGAAAATCATGCAGGCACTACACATGTACTCCTGCTATAATCCAGGCACTACTCATGCACTTATGCAATAACCCAGGTACTACCCTTGCATTGCTCCAATCACCTGTGCACTATCCCGTGCACTCCTACAATCACCCAGGCAGTACCACATACTTATACAATCACTCCACCAATTCCCAAGCACTTCTGATATCACTATGCAGTATCTCTGTACTCCTCCAGTTACCTAGACACTAACCATGCACTCTTGCAATGATCCATGCATTAACTAAAAACTCATGTAATTACCCAGACATTAGCCATGCACTTACAAAATCACCCAAGGAATACCCATGCACTTACAAAATTAGCCAGGCACAACCCATGTACTCCTGCAATCACCCAGGCACTAGTCATCCACTCATGCAATAACTCAGGCATTACCCATGCACTGCTCCAATCATCTATCAACTACCCATGCAGTACTCTAATTATCTGGACACTGCTCATTTACTCTTTCGATGACACAGGCTCCACCCTTGCACTCCACTCATCCCCCAAGCACTAGACATGCACTTATCCAATCACTCTGCCAATTACCATGCACTCATAAAATCACCATCCACTATTCTAACAGTCCTCTAATCACCCAGTTATTACCCATGCACTACTGCGGTCACCAAGCCAGTACCATGTACTTACCCAATCACTCTGCCATTACCCAAGCACTTATGACATCAACATGCGGTATCCCTGCACTCCTCCAATCACCCAGGCACTCCTCATCCACCCATGCAATAACCCAGTCACTACCCATGCACGCCTCCAATCACCCAGCCATTAGCATGTACTTACCCAATCACTCCGCCAATATCCAAGCACTTATGAAATCAATATGCAGTATCCCTGCACTCCTCCAATCACCCAGGCACTACTAATCCACCCATGCAATATCCCAGGCCCTACCCATGCACTCCTATCACCTAGCCAGTACCCATACACTAATCTAATCACTCTGCGAATACCCATCTACTTATAAAATCACCATGCACTATCCTTGCAGTCCTCTAATCGTCCAGGCAGTACCCATGTATTCATGCAATGACCCAGGCACTACCCATGCACTCCTCATGCACTCCTCATATCACCTAGCTAGTACCCATGCCCTTATCCAATCACTCTGCCAAAACCCATCGACTTATAAAATCACCATGCACTGTCTTTGCCGTCCTCTAATCACCCAGTCACTACCCATGCACGCCTCCAATCTCCCAGCCAGTAGGATGTACTTACCCAATAACTCCTCCAATACCCAAGCACTTATGAAATCAACTTGTGGTATCCCTGCCCTTCTCCAAACACCCAGACACTAGCCATGCACTATTGCAATGATCGATGTATTAACTATAAACTCATATAATTACTTAGACATTATCCATGCACTTACAAAATCACCCAAGGAATATCCGTGCACTTACAAAATCAGACAGGCACAATCCATGTACTCTTGCTATCATCCACGCACTACTCATGCACTTATGCAATAACCCAGGTACCACCCGTGCACTGCTATTATCACCTGTACACTACAGATGAAGTCCTCTAATCACCTACACACTACTCATTCACTCCTTCAATTACCCAGACACCATGCATGCACTCCAACAATCAACCAGTCACTACACTTAAAATCTCCTGAGCACTACCCATACTCTCATGCAATAACCCAGGCACTACGCATGCACTGCTCCAATCACTTCTGCACTATCCATGCAGGCCTCTAATGATCTAGACACTACTCATTCAGTCCGTCCATTCAGCTCGTCATCAGCATGGAAGAGGATAAACTCGTTTTTCATTTATTTTCTTTGCATTTCTTAAATAAAAACACAATTAACAAGAAAAACATTGAAAAAAGTATGCAATTAAAACTCATTGCATAAAGATAAAAAAAATAACTTACACTTGTGGCTCTCAATTGCAATAAGGATTGCATTAACTGATTGCTCCCCAACACACACCGATTGCCTGTTTTTCTTTCTGGCGTCGCAGTTGCTCTCTTGCGAGCCGTCGAAGGTGCATGGTCTGCAGATGTTTTAGCAATCTACGACGTGGTACAAGAGTACTTTTTTTCAGACCCGCGTGATAGCACACTCTTGCAGATGGTGCATGTTACCTTCCTGGCATTAACTTTTTTTCCCCAGGTGGGAAGGTAAAAAATGCCCAGACAACTCTCTATTACCTCTTCTTCATAGGCTCTTCCATATCGTCCTCATTCTCTGGTGCAAGCTACTGTGGTGGTTGTCTACAAACCGCAAAAAAAGCACCAAAGAGATGCAAAAGAGAGTTCTGAAAAAGAACAGGTCTGTCTCCTTAGATGGTCCTGAAAGAATGAAAAAAATGAGTGGGGTCCTAAAAGTGCTAGAATCAAAAGCCTCTAATCCAATCAAAGTCTTTCTTTTGAAGTCACATGGGATGTGCACACCACACATGCAATCAGCGCGCACCCGACCCGACTTCCGGAAAATACATTTAACAATATAATATCTTTATTCCAGTTACATATGCATGATATTTACAATTATCTTTAGTCACGCCTTGGTATAATATATATAATAATGTTATATACATATACTTTTAAAATAAAAATTTGCAATGGATTCGCCAACCCGGCGCGACTGTCACAGCTACGTACGTGACGTTATGGGGGCCCGGAACCGCGCACCTGTCGCTGATGAAATGCGCATCATGCACGACTTAAGCAATATGACGTCAAAATACTTAGATTCGCGCAGCCATCGTGATGCATGTACAATAGGTGCGTAAAAATCAATTTTTAAAAAACAAACAAAAAAATTATGTATATTTGTAATTCAGAAAAGAGAAAACATTATAATATTTCTAAAAGAACTTAAAATCTAAAGACATTTTTTGTGATATTATAGTTATAAATTATCGTTTAAAAAACCTTTGAAATTCACTGAAAAACCCATAGGTTTCAGAGACATTATAGTTAGAAATTAGCATTTAAAAAACCTTTGAAATGTACTAAAAAAAAACATAGGTTTCAGGGACGTTATAGTTAGAAATGAGTATTTGGAAAACATAGAAATTCACTGAAAAAACCATAGGTTACGTGGACGTTATAGTTAGTTGGACATTTCTCTCATACAAAACCTGAGAAATTCAGCTGTTATAGTTAGTGGAGCTAACTATAACTAGGCCCCCGCATTGCACTGCTGATGATGTCACATATTACATTATTCATGACATGGTCAGTGACCTCACTGATGACATCACTGATGACATAATCTACGTGATAATCTGATGCACCTCCTCACACCCTAATATAACCTTTGATACACCCACTCTAAAATACAGACTGCCATTTTCGAAACCAAAAAAACACCTATACCAGTTACTACATATCCAGTCACTGATTCCTAGGTCTACACACACATCCACTCATTCACCCATACAGTCACTCATACATACATTCACTCATCAATACAGCCACTATCATATGCACTCATACACCTATACAGACACTCACACGCCACCACTCATCCAGTGTTACTCACACACCTAGTCAGTCATGCAAAGAATCAATCATTCTCCCATTTACTCACCTATACAGTTATACACACAGCGCCTCACCTATTCATACAGATAATAACACATACTTACTGTCTTTTACAAACACTGATACAAGCATACACTCATCCATACAGTCACTCTCACAATC
The DNA here is from genome assembly GCF_964263255.1 of Lissotriton vulgaris. Taxonomy (NCBI): domain Eukaryota; kingdom Metazoa; phylum Chordata; class Amphibia; order Caudata; family Salamandridae; genus Lissotriton; species Lissotriton vulgaris. Next base: position 837,103,881 of record NC_141699.1, read on the forward strand.
ACTCACTCTCACAATAGTCATTTATATACTCCAACACTCGCATACTGCCTTTCACATATGCAGTTACTCACACATTTACCACTGAGCCATCCATCCATTCACTCACCAACACACCGATACACACCCACCCACCCATACAGCCCTTCACAGATGCACTCTTGAACCCATACACCCAGTGAATCACACACTCACACATCTATGCACAGTCACACTCCCCAACCACCCACACAGACACTCGGGCATCCATGTAGATACTCCTACAGCCAATTAATAACCCATATAAACACTCATGTTGCTACTCACCAACCCATGCAGCCGCTTACACAACAACTTACAGACTGATTCAGACATTCCCACAGTTTAGTCAATGACCCTACATTCAGTAAGACAGGTTTAATCACTCACTTATACAGTCAGTCATGCACCTACTAAATTATTCATTCAGACACTTATACACCCACTCATTCTTCAATATACCTTGGCATAAATATATAAAACATATTTAAACTTTACAGAAGCACACAGTCACTGGATGATGTAATCAGTGATGTCATTTGAGATGTCATCAGTGATGTTACTGACCATGTTATGAATGATGTAATATGTGACGTCATCAGCAGTGCATTATTATAGTTAGCTCAACTAACTATAACAGCCAAATTTCTCTGGTTTTGTTCAAGTGCAATGTCCAACTAACTATTACGTCCCTGAAACCTATGGTAGTTTCACTGAATATATATATATAAAATGATATATATATATTTTTTTTAAACAAAGGTCCAAGCTTTTCGAGAGGCACACGATGGCTTCCCCATTTCCTCAATGTTGCAGCATGTTTGTTCGCCCTACGCGTTTCGAGGCCGTTTTGCCTCTCATCAGGGGCAGGCAGGTTTCCTCTCTGTCTCTTCAAGGTCTCTTACCTTTCGAAAAGCTGGTATGGTATCTGGTATGGGTATCTCAATTTTTTTGAAAATGTTAGTTTCTCTTTTTGAATATGTCTTTCAAGGATTACATTACACTGAAAGGAGGTCTGTCACTCTGTTACAAGGATGGTGTCATCAGTGATGTCATGAGTGATGTCACTGACCATGTCATGAGTGATGTAATATGTGACATCATCAGCAGTGCATTGTAGGCGCGCAAGTTATAGTGAGTCCAACTAACTGTAACGTGGGAATTTCAATGGTTTTATGTCAGTAAAATTTCCAGCAAACTAGAACTGGTGTGAAACCTATGGTTTTTTCAGTGAATTTAATAGGTTTTTTAAATGCTAATTCCTAACTATAACTGGTGTGAAACCTATGGTTTTTTCAGTGAATTTCATAGGTTTTTTAAATGCTAATTCCAAACTCCATTCCATTCCAAAAATCTTTATTTCAATCACATGATCATAAAAGATATACATAGCATCACAGAATATTTCATTTTAAAGTTAAAAACGCATTAAACAACTTTAGTGATCAAAATTAATAGAGGTATGCCGGGAATTCAAATCTGTCCTGAGTCGCCAAGTCCCTTAATGCAGCGATCTCGGGCATACCACATTGAGGTTAAGAATTTAGATAGTGCAAATACGGTAGTTGGGGCTAAATCTGTCTTTAAAACTCTGTAAGCAGGTAAAAAAAGTCCTGAATCCCATGTTTTTAAGCAAAGGAACGAGTCAGTATTTCCTGCTCCTCTCATAGGCTCGGCAGAAAAAGACGACATGTACATCATTCTCCTTTGTGTGGGCACATGCGGGGCAAGTTTCTGTGGGGGAGCGACAAGACCATGTTGCAGTAAAAGGTTTTTAAAATGCAAATTCCTAACTATAACTGGTGTGAAACCTATGGTTTTTTCAGTGAATTTCAAAGGTTTTTTATAGCAAATTTCTATAGCTATGAAATTAATATTTTTTATAATGAATCCTATATTGTATATTTATGTATTACTATTTTTTTAATGTTTTTATTCATATTTTTTTTATTTTTTATTTTTTTGCCCTGGAGCGCTCTCGGTGCGCGTACCGGTGCGCTCACCGGTAAGCGCGGTATTTTGGTGCGTCCCGGTGCGCGTACCGGGGCGCGTCCCGTTAGCGCACCAAATAAAAATAAAAAAAATAATGTAGGAGTGAGCATAAGGAAAAGGGACAGAGAGAGTGATGTTAAGAGAAAGAGAGCTAGAGGGAGGAACACAGAGGGCCTGTGTAATAGATAGTAAGACAGAAAAAAGGTGTTAGAGGAAGTAACTGAGAAAAGGAAAGACATGGGGAGTGACAGAGAGAAAAGACAGAGAGAGTAAAGGAAGGAGTGACAGAAAGGGACTGAGTGAACCAGAAAAGAAAGGTAAGTGAGGGAGTGTGGGTGAGCAGGGGCACTGAAATAAGTTGAAAATGGCGGACTCCCATAGCGCTCCCGGTGCGCGTACAGGATCGCGCACCGGGAAGCGCTCCCAAAAAATGTGGGAAGTTAATTTACTTAAAAACCACTGGAGACACTTTCACCAAATATAGAATAGGCCCTACTACATACCAGTCCCTACCATTTTCCCAAATTTGGTGGAATTCCATTGAGCCATTTAGGCTGTAGCCCTGTCTAAATATCCTGAGGTAAATTACATGACAAAAAACATATGAAAGTGTTAGAATTTACAACCAATTAAAATGTTAGTTACATTTTGCACTTTTATGTGCTGACATTTGATTGGTCATGTACATGAATATATATGAAAAATGAGAGGGAAACACAGCCATTTTGACTAATACTACCTGAGGTACATTTTGAAAGAATTTTCACAGAAAACTTCAACTACTTTGAAAAAGGTAAGTTGTTAATTTGGAAGGGGAACTATGTTGTGCACTTTAAGTTAATTTGGGAAAACGTTTTCTGATAGTTATATACTGTCCCTCTGTAAGAGTTAGAGATTGAGATAGACTTCTCTGTTATAATTATGGATTGAGTTAGGCTTCTCTGGGATAATTATGAATTTACTTAGGCTTCATCACATGCACTTTTTAATAGTTCTACTTCCTGCCTGAAACCATACACTGCCCAAAAATTACTTCACTGTTAAAAACTCAGAAGTACCTGTCTGAACTTAAACCCAACAGCACCCTAACTCTACTGATATAGTTATTTTTTATGCAATTTACAGAAAGTAAATGGAAGGAGAAAAACAATCAAATGTTATTTCTTTCGAAGTAAAGGTTGAAAATCCAGAAGAACAAAAAGAGGAATTTGATTTCATGGATGACTCTTTGGACCAACAGTTAATAGAATGTTTGGAACAAATTGAATCATGTACTAATAATTATGAGGAAATTCCGGACAATATAATGTTGGAAGTATTATTAAATTTTGAAAAAGAATCAGAAGAATACATTTATATTTAATAATTTTAAATTGTTTGAGACATTATTCATGTTTATATGTAATTCATGAAGATGTACCAAAATGATTATAATATAAAGTGAGACTTATAGTATACTGTGCAACTTTTTGTGTTACATAGTAAGTTTGCTCATAGTTACTACCTTTCTCCCACTATATTATCTCCAATGTGTATTTTACATCTCTTTTTCATCATAAGGGAGCAGGATAGACTTCCCATGATCCCCTAGGACTTCTCAGGGAGTGCTTGAAGTATCTGTTTCTGCTTTCCTGACAGACTATGGTATGGATTCCATATACCACAATAACTTCTGTAACAACATGCAAGATATCTACATAGGAGACGGTGTACATTACATTTTAGTCTCTACATTGGTACCTACATGTAGGTACTTAAATAAAAAAAGTAAAAAAACAACAAAACAGCTACTTTTTTTTAAAACTGTCATTCTTTTTCCCCATGCTACGCTCCCCGGTGCGCGCCGGTTAAGGAATCTGCCTGAAAATATCCTCAAATTTGCCTCGCGGAGCTCCGGTCCTTCCCTGAAAGTTTGGGGGGATTCGTCAAGCGGGGGCCGAGATAAAAGGGGAGTCCCAAAACGTGTTTTCCCCATGTTAATTTCCATAGGGCGGTCGACCTCACTTTCAGCCCAAACGGCTGAATGGATTTCCACCAAACTTGGCAAAATTGTAGGGACTGGTAGCCCGATGTGCCTTTGCTATGTCTCAAGATATGTGCTCCAGTGGTTTTTGAGTAATTTAGGTTAAAAAAAATATATATATCTGTAAGCGTGCCCCGGTACGCGCACCGGGGTGCGTACCAGCGCGATACGCGAGTTCGCGCGTGGAAACCTGATTGGCTTTCGGGTGTCTGTAAACATTCGAAACAGTCCAGAGCGGCTGCCATCTTGTGACTCGGTAGGATCGAGACACAAGAGGTGGCAAAAACAATGGGGGAAATGACCAAAAGGGGGCAGGGTAGACCCCCCTGACCCCCTAGGTTTGATGTGGGGCCATAAAAAAGCCCCGCAGGGCAAAACAATTTTTTTTTTTTCGATTTTCGCATGGGGAGCACCCGGTACGCGCACCGCGGAGCGTACCGGGGAGCGTTCCATGGGAAAAAAGAATGATAGAGTTTTAAAAAAATGTAGCCTTTTTTTATAATTTGGAGGTAGTTCTAAAAAGAACTGTTTTTTTTCTTCTTTTTGTTGTTTTATATTTTTTTTATGTTTTTTTAACATTTTGTACTTTTTTTGGCTTTTATGAACTATTTTGTATTTTTTTTGTTATTTTTATGGGGAGAAACAAAAAACAGGGAATTGAAAATGGCTCAACTGGAGTAAAAAAAACAAAGGAAAAAATTAGGGTTTTTTGGGCAATTGTGGTTGTCACCAGCAAGGAGGATGAGCTTTAGGCTCTGCTCACCATAGGAGATGGTTTAACTACAAAAATTACATGTGACGCTAAATTCTCCAAACCGTGGTTGTATGCAAGGGATTGTCTCCCTTGCCTCTGGTCCCGATGGAGTGGGTTGTTTTCGTTTGGAGGTGCTGGGTGTAGATTGGGGAGGGTTGCTGGCCAGTTCTCTCATCGCTGCGGCAGCATAGTTGTTTGGATGCTTGCGCTGCATGTGTCTAATCATGGTATTATTCCCAAATGAATATTTTTTATTTGGGTTACCCCTTGAAAGTTCCATGTCACAGATAAGGCAAGTCACCTTTGCCGCATTCACTTTCTTTTTTCCCTCAGGGATCGAAAAAAAACTCCCATACAATGTGTGGCTTGGGTTGGTATGGGGTATTGTGTTCTCCCAGCCACCTCCTCCTCTCCTCCTTTCCTCCTCCTCCTCTTCTTCTTGACCACCAATGTGATGTTGTGGTGGTCCTCTTGGTGGTGGTGGTGGAGATGCTCCAGCTGATGCTGCTACTGTAGCCATTTCAAAGTACAAAATATACCTCAAAGATTTCAAAACAGGTCTTCCTCAGTCAAAGGACAAAGTCAGAATAAGGAAAAAAGGTGGGGGCTTTCATCATTTGGAAAAAAAAAATGTCCTGAACCAATGAGAAGTGTTATTTTCAGGTCACAAGACCAGGGGTTTCATCATTATGAAACCAAAACTGTTGTGCACCAATTAAAAGTGTTATTTTCAGGTCACATGACCCGACGCGCTTACGCGACGCACCCCCCGGTGCGCCCTGGGTCGGGTCGCGTAAGCGCGTCGGATGCTTACGTTGCGCGATCATATGCGCTCGAGTGCTTCCGGGTGCGTTTACGCCATGTGTATCACGTGGACGCGGCTACGCGGTACGTCACAATGATGTTTTCAGTTGCGGCATTGGCGCTAAGGGGACGCTCCCCGGTGCGCGACCTGGGGCGTTTCAAAAGACTACGCTTTCCGGGGCGCTCACCGGGGCGCGCCCCGGGAGCGCTCCACGGCAAACAAAAAAAATATATATATACATTAAAAAAATTGTTTTAAATACAAATATAATATAGGATTCATTCATTTTCAAAAATATTACATTTCATAGCTATAGACATTTGCTATTAACAAAATTTTGAAATTCACTGAAAAAACATAGCTTTGGGGCCTTATATTTAGTTAGGAATTAGCATTTAAAAAACCTATGAAATTCACTGAAAAAACCATAGGTTTCACACCAGTTATAGTTAGGAATTTGCATTTTAAAAACCTATTAAATTCACTGAAAAAACCATAGGTTTGACACCAGTTATAGTTAGCTGGAAATTTTACTGACATAAAACCATTGAAATTCCCACATTATAGTTAGTTGGACTCACTATAACTTGCGCGCCTGCAATGCACTGCTGATGACGTCACATATTACATCACTTATGACATGGTCAGTGACATCACTCATGACATCACTGATGACACCATCCAGTGAATGTGTGTCTTTCTGAAAAATAAATATGTTTTATATATGTATTTGTAAAGGTTGATGGAAGAATAAATAGTTAAATAAGTGTCTAAATGGATGTTTTTTTTTTCAAAAAAATTGATTGGTTAACTGGCTTATTAAGTGTATCTTAGTGAATACATATATTAGCGAGTAATTTTTAAATATTTAAATATATGTATCAGTGTTTCACTTTGTGTATAATTGGCTGAATGGGTTGGTGACTGACTCACTGTTTGTAAATGTTTTGAAGACAGCATATGTGTAGGATTGTAAGGATGGATGAGTGTGTATATGTGTGTGTTAGTGAGTGAATGACTGTCTCACTAGTGTCTTTATTAGTAACTACATATGTTTTAATCTAGTATATGTGAGTATTGATGTATATAAGTGAGTATATGTGAGAGTGAGAGATTGTAAGAGTTCCTGTTTAAATAAGTGTGTGTTTCTATAAGTGATTGTTTATGAGAGTAAGTATGTGTAAGTTTCCTTAGAAGTAATGTGCTAGTGTGTGTATACTTGTATATGCAGATAAATGGATGTTCAATAGTTTATTTGTATGTGTGTGAGTAACTTTTGGATGACTGTCGGTGTGTAACAGGATGTATAGGTGTATCACTACATATGATGAGTGACTATATAGAACTGTTGGTGAATGAGTGGATGTGTATATAGATGGTGGAATTACTGAATTGGTTGTTGTAACTGGTATGGGTATCTCAATTTTTTGAAAATGTTAGTTTCTATTTTTGAATATGTGTTTCGAGGGTTACATTACACTGAAAGGAGGTCTGTCATTCTGTCGCAAAGATGGTGTCATCAGTGATGTCATGAGTGATGTCACTGACCATGTCATGAGTGATGTAATATGTGACGTCATCAGCAGTGCATTGCAGGCGCGCAAGTTATAGTGAGTCCAACTAACTATAACGTGGGAATTTCAATGGTTTTATGTCAGTAAAATTCCCAGCTAACTATAACTGGTGTCAAACCTATGGTTTTTTCAGTGAATATATATATATATATATATATACAACCTACTGGCGGTCGCCATTAGGTAGTTATAGTTAGGACCTATTAACCATAGGAAATCAGCAACATTCTATTCCCAATAACTTTGGCGCCGATTGATGAATCTTTGCGAAACTTTCCAAACTTTTGGCCAGCTCTCATCCGTTCCTATAATGAAAGTTTCAAGGTGATTCATTAAGTGAGGGCCGAGAAAAAAGGGGGGTCCCAAAACATGTTTTCCCCATACAATTTGCCATAGGACCTTTAGCCACAGCTACAGCCCAAACGGCTGAACGGAATTACGCCAAATTTGGGAAAGAGGTAGTCCTCAGTTCGGACTTGTGCCTTTTGCTTAAATGGTGTCAATCTGTTCAGTAGTTCCTGAGAAAATCACAGTTAAAATCATTTATATATCAATAGGCGCAGTGGATCCGCAGAGTCCCTGCGCATCGTCATCGTACCATAAGCGCACCCTTCTGATCACGCGCTGAATGCTAATTGGCTGTCAAGTGGTTGTCAACATTCGAAACCAGGAGCTGTTGGCAGCCATTTTGTGCCTCGGTAGAAGCGAGGTTGAAGAAGTCAGTGGAATATGTGTGCAAAACGTAGAAAGGGGGTACGGTAGAAATACTTTTAGCCTCTAGCCTGCTCAGAGGGTACCAGAAGGACCCCCTGGGCCCACAATTATTTTTATAAAAAAGGCCCGGCAGGTGTGTGTCATAAGCTCCTATAATGAAAGTTTCAAGGTGATTCATTAAGTGAGGGCCGAGAAAAAAGGGGGGTCCCAAAATATGTTTTCCCCATACAATTTGCCATAGGACCTTTAGCCACAGCTACAGCCCAAACGGCTGAACGGAATTACGCCAAATTTGGGAAAGAGGTAGTCCTCAGTTCGGACTTGTGCCTTTTGCTTAAATGGTGTCAATCTGTTCAGTAGTTCCTGAGAAAATCACAGTTAAAATCATTTATATATCAATAGGCGCAGTGGATCCGCGGAGTCCCTGCGCATCGTCATCGTACCATAAGCGCACCCTTCTGATCACGCGCTGAATGCTAATTGGCTGTCAAGTGGTTGTCAACATTCGAAACCAGGAGCTGTTGGCAGCCATTTTGTGCCTTGGTAGAAGCGAGGTTGAAGAAGTCAGTGGAATATGTGTGCAAAACGTAGAAAGGGGGTACGGTAGAAATACTTTTAGCCTCTAGCCTGCTCAGAGGGTCCCAGAAGGACCCCCTGGGCCCACAATTATTTTTATAAAAAAGGCCCGGCAGGTGTGTGTCGGGTGCGCGGAGTCTGCCGTAAAAGAAATAAAATAAAATTGAGCTTTTTTTATAATTAGCTCCCCGGGGGGGGGGGCTAAATACCGGGGGCAAAATTATAAAATTTTATGAGGGACCCAGAGGGGCCCCCAACCCCGTGGATCGTCACCCCTCCGGGGCTAAAAAAAAATAGTGGGGGGAGGGGTCCAAGGTCCCAAAAGCCATGGGGACCACCCCCCCTGGGCTTTATGTATTGTGGGAGGGGGACTACGTGACCCCCTCCTGGAGCACTCGAGGGCCCCGTTACCCCCTGGGGCTACAAAAAAAATGGTTGGGGTTGGGTCTCCAAAGCCCCAGGGACCACTACTCCCCGGGGCTTTATGTGTTGTGGGAGGGCCGGCTCCTCCGGTGTCCCGGGGTGTCCCTCCCGCCTTCCCATAGCAAGGAAATCTGTTCTCTCTTTCAAAATCTAAATCAGATTGCTTTTCCACATGGGGAGCTGTATGTTAGTAGCTCCCCATGTGGAAAAGTAGCGCCGGCTGCCAAAACGCGTAGAAGTTGTGAACCAAAGGCGCTGGAGTCGCGCACCCTACAGATAATGACTTGTGCATCCAGCGCATATACACCAGGGGGCCACACTGAGCGCTGTACTGGGTGCGCGACTTTTAATTTTACCATAAAAAAATAGCCCCCATCAGTAATTTCTAATATCCCCGGAGACCCTATCCCCCGGGTCTAATAAAAAATGTAGGGGACCGTGGGGGAAGCCACAATGCCCCCAAGTTCCTGCCAGCATTGCTTTTCCACATGGGCAGATGCTAACTTGCATGTGGAAAATCAATCTGGTTTGGATTTTGAAAGTGAGAACAGATTTCACTGCTGTGTCTTTCAAAATGCAAACTAAGTTTGCTATGGGAGGGCGGGCCGCGAGACTCCCGCCTTCTCATAGCAAACAGCAGTGGTCCCGGGGGTAGGCACCCCGGGACAGTGAAGGAGGAGGCCCAGGGGTGTGGCGGTCCCCAGGGCCCTCGAGGGGTCCAGACGGAGGGCCACGCAGTCTGCCTCCCACAATACGCAAATCCCCAGGGGTGGTGGTTCCTGGAGCTTGAGGGGGGTCGTTGAGGTCCCCACACTTCTAATTTTGCAGGGGGCAGCCTTGGAGCCCCCCACAACCATTTGTTTTATAGCCCCGGGGGTGGCTCTCAGTCTTGTATAGGAAACAGCAATATTGAGAAGTTGTAGTTTGCAGGCGTTAAAGCTACAACAATTTTAACTCCCTCTTTGTAAATATGCCACTAAGTGTTGTAATGTCGACAATCTTGTCTTCCATTTAAATAGGCACAAAGTATTTATTGAAGTTCATTGTGAATCGTGAAGCAACACTGTCTAATTGTGATTGATAAAGAATTGAATGAGTTGTGTACTTGTTTTGCTCGTAATTTGCATAGGGGCAGATTTGCAAGTTCATTGCGTTACTATTGCATCACTTTTAAGATGGGAAAAGTGACGCAAAAGTGGCGCAAGGGGGTTGTAACTCTGGTACACAGTGTTCTATTTTACTTTTTTACTTTGCTTTCCTTACTGTAATGTAGAGGATCCTGGGTAAATATAACGGTTTCTGTACAGCCAGTACCTTTCAACCCTACCCCTAAACGGTTTTCTGCCTGTTACCATAGTAACAGTTCATGGAACACTTAAATGAGCACAGAGGTTAGAAGTTCACCACACTATGTTGCTAATCGAAACAGTTACTGTGCTGGAGTTTTAAAACTTTTCCATAGGAACGGTTAGTCATAGCTATAGATCAGGTAAAGAGTTAGCTTCAGTATTATACTTCAAGTATAAATATCATTTCTATTTTTTAATGTTTTCTAACCATATCATTATCACACTAAATATTAGTGAAATGTTGGCAGAAAAAGAAGACGTATATACTTTTTTAAATTAACTTTTATTAAAACAATAATAAATAACTGGAAACATAACACAAAGATAACAATGTAATAAATTACTAGAAACATAACTTTTACAAAACAATTTAATAAACAAAATGTGATATGGAATCCAATAGAAGTAGGGTAGGTAATCTGCAAAACAAAAATGAAAATAAGTGTTAAAATTAGATGATGTGACTAAATGAGGTCAAACATTACAAGTTAAGGTAACACTGCAGTGTGCCTGATACATTTCATCTGTCTTATATGCCTGCGTTCAAGAATTGTCTGTATGGAAGTGCCTACTGCATCAGATTTACACTATGGACCAACAGGTCTTTAAAATGATTCAGAGATTAGACAGAATTAGGTGAGAAATCAAGTCATTATGCAGGATAATAATCTTTAGGGCTTATTTACAAGACTCTTGCGCCACTTTTGTGTTACTTTTCCCATGTTGAAAGTGACGCAAAAGTGGCGCAAGGGGCTTGTAAATAAGCTCTTTTATTTATAATGCATGCATGTAACCAGAGGCATTGTATATCTAGGTCGCTCTGAGTACCTTGTGTAAACACTGTGACCAACACAGTTCACAACTTGAACTCAGCTTTGGTTGTACACGGCAGAGTGGACAGCAGCGTCCATACCTTTAAAAGAGAAAGAGAAACAATGTGATAGAGAGAGAGAGAGAGAGAAAGAGAGAAAAAACGACATTAAAACTGTGAGAGAGAGAGAAAGTTATAGATGGAGCAGTTAATACTGGAGAAAAAACTCGTAGCTCACCTTTTGCCTCCGTTGTGTGTCCAAGCACGAGCTGGTTCATAGTGCACCATCCAGTTTAGTGATCTGAAAGATAGTATATAGAGTTAGTAATAGCATAGTACATACAACTGCACACGTATATTTTTGCTTTATTTATTTGTACACTCAGGATAATGTATTTCATCAAGTTCCACTGTAAGTAGGTGTCTGTGCGCTGTTTTTCTTCCAAAGTAGTATATCCAATGCACTCCCACTGCATAGCGGTGAGTTCTCAATATTGCGTACCTAGACTGTTGCACCCCATTGACTCGCAGAGTCCGGAGGTGAGTGTTTTTCTTGGGAAGTCAGAGGCAGATTTAGAAGCTCCTTGTGCCACTTTTCTCATGTTAAAAGTGACACAAAAGTGGCACAAGGGGCTTGTAGATCTGCCCCTCAGACTGTTGTAACCTATCCTCACTGCCCGGAGGTAATTGTACATTCCTACGCAGTGAAGCTGCTGCACACTACCCACTCTCTCCTTTCACAGATAACTTTCTTTGCTCACCTTGTGCCATTGGCGTGATTCAAAGAGGGTGCACCACGTGTCTTTGCAGGCTTCTCAGACGTTATTACGATGGCCACGCATCATCGCAGAATACACGAACGTAGAGCTTTGTAGGTTTTGGTGGGGTAACGCCAATTTGTGAAACACAACCTGTAAGATAAAAAGGAAGTTAACATTGTGCTTCATTTCTTTATGAAAGGCGAGAGGAAGTGAGAGAGTGACTGAAAAGAATATTCGCAGCTCACCTTTCTGTCACCGGTGTGTTTTTCACCACATGCTGGGACATAATGCACCCTGAAGCTCTACATCTAATAGACAGTAAAAGAAATATAGTAAAAGAAAGATGTTATGATTGATATTTGTTACTATCCTAATGTGGAGTACAATAACAACGCCCTTTCACACACCTTCCTTCCGCATTTAAAAACAACTATTTGTATAGTTTATATTCCGGATGTTTGACCGATTATAAAAACGTTCCTGTTATTGGAAAAAAATATATATCAATGCAATAAGATACCGTATATAGAACTGCATACACCTAAATCACTGCATCAGTTTTTTGTATCCACTCTGCTGCATCACATCGACTCTCTTCGATGCGCACCCAGGTCTGACTGTTCACCTTTACATGGACAGGAGACCTTCTACTTCATGCAGTCCCGCTCTGCCCCCAAGAAATCTGACATATGGTGGCGAGTCTTGATATCGGTATGGCTAACAACATACTCATGCTCCCATCATCATTGCAGGTTCCTCACCCGCTCAGTCTTTCTGGTACCACTAACTGAGTGACCAAAGAGGCCACGCACGTAGTGGTGGGTCCTTATACTCTGTGGTTCGGGCCTACATGAGGCGTCTGAACCACTAGGACAAGCCATCTTAGCATTTGGGATGGGAGCATCTCTAAAATGGCGTAGGGCACGTGCGCCCCGTCTTCTTTATTGGTACGGTCACATGTGTAGTGACGCATATGCTGGATGGGTGTGGTGTGGGTGTGTACTCGCCATGAGGGAGTGTGTGTCTGCCGTTCTGACAACTAGACCTGGAACTAAGAAATCACTACAATGGAAATCTGGGCAATTTTTAGTTTTTGTTTTTTACTGGTAGCGTAAGTGGAGTGGGCTGGCCTGACGTATGCCAGTGCTGCGCGAAGCTCTGAACCATGATTACGGAGTTATGTGCATGATTCCGTGGTTAGCTATATGAAAAATAAAGTGATTTGGTGTCCGTTTTGTAGTGCTGACATCACCCGGGTCTTAAAAGGAAATGTGTCATTATATTTGTAAAGTTCCACAACTTGGCCAACATGGAAGGTACGGGGCATCACTGACTCTATATTCATTCATAGTTGCACACACAAAAGATAGTGGACAGGACACATTTCTCTGATTAAGAATGTTTGTTGTACATTCAGTGGAGTGTTGTAGTTGTAGTAATACAGGGCTGTGAAAGATTTCATTTGCAGGTTTTGGCACATGAAGGGCAGCTAATATATATACGTATGTGGTTATTCCAGTACACTGTAGAACTTGGTGCTGGAAATCCGTGTTCGAGGCTCGGAGTTGCATCCACATCCTGTTATTATCACATTTCTCCTAACTTGCGCATGCTACACTAGTTACCTGTGGCAAGTCGCATAAAATTCAAGGCGCTCACCTTGGCCTACAGAGCCCTTTATGGGACCTGCCCAAATTACTTAAAAAAACGACTGCCCAGATATTCTCAGGTCAGACTCTTACGGTCTAGCTATAAGGTCCATCTCCACGTTCCTCGAGTGAAAAGGGCGCGCTTAGGCTGTAGAACTTTTTCCGTAAGCACAGCACTTCTTTGGAACACCTTGCCACAGGAAATCCAACAAGCACCCTCTGAACCTTGTTTCAGAAGCCTACTGAAAACATGGCTTTTCACGCAATAAATCTCATCTCTTTGCACTACGACTCTCACTGCTCATGCCAGCGCCGGGACACTTCCTACGGAGGTAGCTGTTGCGCTCTATAAAACTCAGTATTATTATTATTATTATTGTAGAGTAATGACGCGTGCCTGAAAATGTACTGTAAATACGGTGCTCATGTAAATTGCTCATATAGTTTTGAGTTGATTTTGCGCTATATAAATATGCTAAAAAAATAAAAAAATAAAAAGGAGGAATATCCCACACTAACTGTCAGAGGTAAGATGGTTGTATACGCTATTTATAGCACAATATAATGTGGTAGGGCGCAGGAGCAGCATTTTACAAACATAACAAATACACAGACACAGATGGATAGTAGAAGTGGGTACGGGCACGTGTGCTCGACTCCATTTTATTACGTCATTGTTGGTAACAAGTAGAATAGTAATCATGATATCATACACAGATATTTAATCATAAACGGTTTATTACTTCTGCTGTACAAAGGTAGGAGAATTGTATATGAAATAATACACAGAATATTCTATAGTAAAGAGTTCATGAGTTGTGGTCCACTGAGGTAGGGGTGGTTTGTGTGGAACCTGCGTTGATGCGTGGTTCAGGCATACCGCACTGGTAAAAATGTTTTTTGACTATTGAATTTTGCCTTAACAAGGGCATGTGGCGATTATTTACGGTGTACTGAGATAGTGGTATGTCTGGTGTTTAGCGTGTGCTCACTCTACGATGATGCGTGGTCTGAGCGGGCTGCACTGAAACCATTCACTGTTCCATACTGAACTATATGACCTTGGGGGGGGGGGGGACAAATTGCATCAATGGTTATCAATTGCTGTGCAAAGTAGGTGTACTGATTGCTCCTCATAACAAATTAAACAATTCCACTTCATGCAGTGCATTCTAACTTTCACAAATTGTGGACGTATGTCTGGTGGCGATGTTGAAGTTGATACCACAGAAGTACTTGGTATTACCGGTGGAGGAGGTACATTTTTGTGCAATCTTCTATATTCTTTGTGACCATAGTTCACAGGATGCAACGATTGAAGGTGCTTGCGCATACTAGCAGTGCAACAGCACTATTTGTTTCTCTGCTTTAAATACCTCGAGGCTGAATTTAATACTGTCTGTAGTGTATATCAAAAGGTAAATTCAAGTTGTGAACCCTACTGTCTACAGTGTACATCAAAGCTACTAGTCAGTACAGTTATAGAACAATGCTTTTTTTCACTTATTTAAAAAAAATCTGAATACATACAGTATAATTGTCTCAGCATTAAATAAATCAAGATTGAATTCTCTACTATCTATGGTGCAGATGCAAAGGTGAATTCAAGTTGTAAACCCTGCTGTCTGGAGGTGGAGTGCATCATCTGCAATCATGATTGAAGTGGAAGATCGAACATGTATGCAGTGTGCATTTTATTATTCAACTAAATGTATAAGTGATATAAAATACATTTTTCAAGGGAGCATACTAAAGGGATATTGTGTAGGGTTTGATAGGTGTTATACTTAGTTTGGGTTCCACTGTGTTAGTGGTACCTGAAACAACAAGGTTCTGTGGTGCCTGCAATGATGTGTGGTCTGGGCAGGCCGTACTGATAGTAATGTTTTTTTTCTTGTGAATTCTGGCTTAGTAAGACCACGTGGCACTTTTATGTAGGTTTGAGGGACGTTACTTTGTTTGGTACTGCATACCGTGCGATGATTTGTGGTTCGGGGGGGGTCGCAGTGGTATAATATCTCTTGTCTCCTGGAATGCGTCATGTACAATCTTCTTTCTACCTGAATGGTGAGCCCTCACAATGTAGATCGAAGGCAGTAGTTATCACTGACATCAAGAAATTCTTTGTCGTATCTTTTAACAATATCTGGTGACATAAAGTACAACTAACTCTACCTTAAAAAAACAAGGCTAAATTTCATGCTGTCCGTAGTATAGATTGAAAGCTGAATTCAAAATGTGAACCCTGCTGTCCGTACTGTAGATTGAAGGCAGAAGTATCGTCGAATGAATTTTGTCACTTTTTAAACAAAATCAGAACACATATAGTACAATTTTCACTGCATTAAATTAATCAAGGTTGAATTTCCTACTGTGCGTATTATACATGCAAAGTTGACTTCAAGTTGTGAACCCTGTTGTACGCAGTGTGGATTGAAGGCAGTAGCTGACACAGATATCGAGGAATGCTTTTGTCACTTATTTCAACAAAATCTGAAGACATATTACAATTGTCTCTGCATTACATAAATGAAGGATGAATTTCCTACTGTTCATAGTTTAACAAAATATGAGGTCAAGACAGAATTTAATGCTGTCTGTAGTGCTTCTACACCACTGATTTCAAGTTGTAAACTGTACTGACCACACTTAGATCAAAGGCAGAAGTAGTTTACCATTCTCATTTCCTCTCTTGCAAAGTTTCCCAGATGTTTTGTCTGAAGATGTCTCCTCATACTTGTTGTTCCACAAGACTATTTTTTTGTAGGGTCACCCCTGCACAGCACTGCCTTGCAGATTTTGCAAGTGACTTTAGTAACATTAACCTTCTTCTGCATCGGAGGAAAAGTAAAAAACTTCCAGACAATTGTCTTTGTATTACATAAATCAAGGCTGCATTCCCTACTGTAAATAGTGTAGGTGGAAAGCTGAATTCAAGTTGTGAACCCTGCTGTCAGCAGAGTACATTTAAGGCAGTAGTGCACAGAAACATCTATGAATGCTTTTTTGTCACATACCTTAACAAAATCTGACGACACAGTAGAATTGTCTCTGCCTTAAATAAATCAAGAAGGAATTCAAAGTTGTCTTTAGTGCTACTGCGCCACTGATACCAAGTAGTGAACTCTGTTGATCGCAGTGTACATTTGAAGGCAGTACTTAGTACAGACATTGAGGAATGTTTTTGTGGCATCCATTAACCCCTTCGATGCTGATGACGGAGCGGTTCCGTCATCAGCATCAGTTGGGCTGTGCTGATGACAGAACCGCTCCGTCATCAGTACAGCCCTGGGGAGGAGCGCTGGCGCTCCCCCCCTTGTGCAGCGATCGTAGTTATTTTTGCAGGGGTGGCAGCGGAAGACTTTCCGCTGCCATCCCCTGGCCCCCCACGCTTCCTGGTGACGTCAGCGTGCGCCGATGTCATCAGGAAGTGCTAGACGCGCTGGAAGCCATTTGTTTCCAGCGCGTCCAGCAGACAGGTCGGTATTTGGTGCTTTGGTGGGGCGGGGGGCCGGTTTTCGGTGCCTTGAGGCATCGGGGGGGAGGAAAATGTGTTTCCTCTCCCCTGATGTCCCAATGCAGGGCATTCCTGGTGCACGATCGCGCACAGCGTCGCGATTGTGCACCAGGAATGCCCCACTAGACACCAGGGATTCTGTTTTGGACATTTTCAACTGTGTAGGAAGCGACCCCTTGGGCAAGGGTCGCTTCCTTTTGGGGCCAATTTATTTTGCAGACTTTTCTGCCACCCCTGGGGTAGATCAGCTGTTTTTTTTGGCCGATCTGTACCCAGGGGGGGGGGGCAGAAAAGCCCACTAGTCACCAGGGATTTGTAGCGACCCCTTGGGGAAGGGTCGCTTCCTAGTGGCCCTAATTTTGTTTTAGACTTTTCTGCCCCCCATGGGTGCAGATCAGCCGTTTTTTGGGCTGCATCTGGACCCGGGGGGGGGGGGGCAGAAAAGCCCACTAGACACCAGGGATTGTTTTATATTTATAAAGGAAGCAACCCCTTGGGCAAGGATCGCTTCCTTAGGGGGATAAAATATTTTTCAGACTTTTCCGCCCCCCCTGGGGCAGATCAGACGTTTTTTTGGCCGATCTGCACCCAGGGGGGCATAAAAGCCCACTAGTCACCAGGGATTTGTTTGTATTTGAAAAGGAAGCGACCCCTTGGGGAAGGGTCACTTCCTAGTGGCCCTAATTTTTTTTAGACTTTTCTGCCATCGGCCGTTTTTTGGGCCGCATCTAGACCCAGGGGGGGGGGCAGAAAAGCCCACTAGACACTAGGGATTGGATTATATTTATAAAGGAAGCGACCCCTTAGACAAGGGTTGCTTCCTTAGGGGGATAAAATATTTTTTCAGACTTGTCTGCCCCCCCTGGGGCAGTTCGGCCATTTTTTTGGCCAATCTGCACCCAGGGGGGGGGAACAGAAAAGCCCACTAGTCACCAGGGATTTGTTTGCATTTGAAAAGGAAGCGACCCCTTGGGGAAGGGTCGCTTCCTAGTGGCCCTAATGTTTTTTTAGACTTTTCTGCCCCCCCCTGGGGGCAGATCGGCCGTTTTTTGGGCCGCATCTGGACCCAGGGGGGGCAGAAAAGCCCACTAGACACCAGGGATTGGATTATATTTATAAAGGAAGCGACCCCTTGGGCAAGGGTCGCTTCCAGGGGGCATTATAAATATTGGAGACTGTTCTGTTCCCCGTGGGGGCAGATCGGCTGTTTTTTTTTACCGTTTCTGGACCCGGGGGGGGGGGGAATAGAAAAGCTCACTAGACTCCAGGTTTTTTTTTTATAGGGAGCGACCCCTTGGCCAAGGGTTGCTTCCTTGGGCCCATTTGTTTTCAAAAGTATGTTCTGCCATTTCTTTATTTGGCCTCTCTGCCCTCCGTAGGGTTGCTTCCAGGGAACCGACGTTTATAATGATTTATAATCTTCCCTCCTTGGGGACATACACCCCATTTGTGACATACCCTGTGACATAGCTTGTTGTAATGTGTGTTGTTTTTGTTTCTTCTAATGTGCATTGTTTTTTTTTCTCTTTAGATTGTTGCAGTGTGCGGTTCCGTTACTGGTGGTTCTGTTGTTCTGCTGTTTCTGTAGTTGCATGTGTTTGGTAAGAGACCTCTTTTTTGTTCAATTGTAATGTAATTGTTTTTTTTTGCAAAGTGTGTAATAATACGAGTATGTTTGGTTTCTGTTTGTTGTGATTGTAAAACATGTTTTGCATTTGTTTTTGATGTGTCCTTCTGTAGATGTAAGTTTTTTTTTCTTCTTTCTAGTGGGATATCGTTGCCTCTTTGCTGTGTCTTTGCAGAGTAGGTGCTGGTGAGTGTAGTTGTGTCTTGTAAGTGAATTGTATTTTTTTTCTAAATATAGTTTTTGTGAAAAAGGCTTACATTTTTTATCTTACTTTGCGCAGTGTTGGGGTTGTTGAGTTGTTTGTGCAGACTCCTTTATTTGTAAGGATAATGGCTAGCCGCCGGATTACTGCTCAGCAAGTTGTTGGAATGCTTTTTGATTCTTCCTCTGACCATGGTCCAGAGACTGACTCTGATTCTGATCCGGAGGTGAAGATTCAGGTAGTGAGTTTTCTCTACACATGGCTTCATCTGATGATGAAGACACTCTGAGTGCTGATGAAGCTACTTTTGGTGTGGATGATGTGCCTGTGGTTGCGGAGGACATTGCTGTGTCTGTGGTTGCGGAGGACATTGCTGTGCCAATAGTGCGGCAAGAGACATCTAGGCTGCAGCCTGGGGCTGCTAGACTTCCAGTTGGTGTAGTGAGACGAGAGGCAGCTGGGCGGCAGCCTGCGGCTGCAAGACTTCACGTTGAAAGTTCTGACCTCTGGGTTGCACCAGGCATGGTGCAGCTGGCATTGCCTGAATCTACTGGTGTTCCAGGGTGTAGGGTGAACACTGAAAACTTTTTGCCTATTGATTTTTTCAAGTTGTTTATGGATGATGTGTTTTTGGCAGAGATTGTAGAGCAGACTAATTTGTATGCTGAACATTTTTTGAGGGTGAACAGTGCCAGCCTTAAGCCCCACGCTGGAGCTACCCGGTAGACTCCCACAAATTTGGAGGAGATGAAAACGTTTTTGGGTTTAACTTTTTTGATGGGCTTGCTTAGGAAACCATCAATGGCTTCATATTGGTCTACTAGTCCCTTGATGGCAACAGCTATATTTCCGGCAGTCATGAGTCGTGATAGGTATTTGCTTCTGCTTCGGATGATGCATTTTGTTGACAATAGTCTTGCTTTGCCACGAGATCACCCTGATTGTGACCGTCTTTTCAAGATTCGGCCTGTCATTGATCATTTTGTTGATCGATTTTCTGAGATCTTTTATCCTGGGAAAGAAATTGCAGTGGATAAGTCTTTGCTGTTGTTCAAAGGCCGCTTACATTCCTAGTAAGAGGGCACGCTATGGAATCAAACTGTATATGCTGTGTGACAGTGAGACTGGATATGTCTCTAATTTCAGGGTGTACACTGGTAAGGAATCCAGGATTAACCCCCCTGGTTGTCCGTCGACTTTTGGAGTGACTGAGAAAATTGTGTGGGAACTTAGTCGTGGATTTTTTAACATAGGCCATCATTTGTATGTCGATAACTTCTACACTGGTGTGCGGTTGTTCAGGGAATTGGCCAAAGTGGACACTGTTGCTTGTGGCACAATCCGCTCAAACCGTAAAGGTTTCCCAAAAGAACTTGTTTGTCGAAAGCTTGCTCGAGGACAGTGCAGTGCATTGCGTTGTGAGGAGCTTCTAGCTGTAAAGTTTTCAGACAGGAGAGATGTCTACATGTTGACTACAATACATGATGAAAGCACTGAACCGGTGACTGTTTGGGGTCAGGTTGCAGAAGTGCTCAAAACCTGTGTGCATAATGCACTACAATAAGTACATGGGTGGTGTTGACAGAGTAGATCAGAGGTTGGAACCGTATGCTGCTCTTCGTAAGGCTTACATTTGATACAAGAAGTTGGCTATCCATCTTTTCCACTTGGCAACCTTTAATGCTTTTGTTGTGTTCCAGACATCTTGTCCCTAGTCAAAGATGACTTTTGAAAAGTTTCAGGAGTCTGTAATAGGCAGCCTTGTTTTAGTGGAACAGGCAAGTGTTCCTAGAGTTGGAGTGGTGGAGGATGTTGCCAGATTGAAAGATCGCCACTTTCCTGATACAATTCCTCCTACAATCTCAAAAGACTTTCCCAGTCGGAGATGTAGAGTCTGTTGGCGAAGAGGTTTGCGGAAGGAGGTTCGTATGTACTGCCCTGACTGCCCTTCATACCCCGGGCTTTGTGTACCTGCTTGTTTTAGATTGTACCACACGCAAAATAATTTTTGGGAGTATCAATGAGTGGTAAAGTGAACTGGTTGGTCTTATTGTTCAGTTTCAAAGTTTGCATTTGTGTAGTCTTTTTAGTTTAGTTGTTGAGTTAGTAGATTTGTATCAATTTGCAATTTGTTTTTGTTTTTCTTTTATTTAAAAAAAAAACTAAAGTATGATGTTGGTTTGCGTGTAGTGTCCATTGTCTGACGGTGTGCATGGTTTGGCGCTTGGCTGCCGGTGTCTGTGGACTGGTGCTTGTCTGGCGGTGTCTGTGGACTAGTGCTTGGCTGGCGGTGTGCGTGGTCTGGTGTTTGGTTGGCGGTGTGCGTGCTCTTGCGCTTGCCTGGTGTTGTGTTTGGATTTGTCCTTGGCTGGTGGTGTGCGTGGAGTGGTGCTTGGCTGGTGGTGTGTGTGGAGTGGCGCTTGGCTGTCTGTGCACGGAGTGGTGCTTGGCTGGCGGTGTGTGTGGAGTTGCGCTTGGCTGGTGGTGTGTGTTGAGTGGCGCTTGGCTGGTGGTGTGTGTGGAGTGGCGCTTGGCTGGTGGTGTGTGTGGAGTGGTACTTGGCTGTCTGTGCACGGAGTGGTGCTTGGCTGGCGGTGTTTGTGGAGTGGCGCTTGGCTTGCGGTGTGCGTGGAGTGGTGCTTGGCTGGTGGTGTGTGTGGAGTGGTACTTGGCTGTTGGTGTGCGCTGAGTGGCGTTTGGCTGGCGGTGTGCATGGTCTGGTGCTTGGATGGGGGTGTGGGTGGACTGGCGCTCGGCTGGTGGTTTGTGAGTAGTTATTTTCTGTTGGTCACTACACACACTGCTAGTTGAGTGACACTGCACGCAGTCCATCATTTTGTGTTGTTGCAATGCCAGAAATGTGGGCGTGTGAAAGTGATGGGCCCTTGAATGGCGCTGTCTGCTGGTGTGAGTGTTGAAATGTGATGGATCCGCGGCTGGCGGTGTGAATGTTTTGTATGTGTCACACGTACGAAAGGTGTATGAATGGCCTGTAAAGAGGTTGGTGCCTTGACGTGGCTTTACAGCTCACGAGCTGCGAGTCAGTGGTTCAGTTTATCATACTTTCAATTATACGCAGTGTATTTCATTTTTGTGAAATTACTTGCGAATACAATTGTATGTACTGAATCATCACTCGTCCTCGTGCCAAATCCAACCAGAATGTGTGTGCGCTTGCGGTTTAAATGGCTGTGCAGTAATGTTTGTCTTTTATCTCTTTCTGAAGTAGGGTGTACCTTGTCCCTTATTGTGATTGTTGTAATGTGTTGCTGTTCCTTCCGGATGGTGTCAATGGTCTGGTTTTTATCAGGTATGAAAGGTGCGTGAATGGCCTGTAAAACGGTTGGCGCCTTGTCGTGGCTTTACAGCTCACGAGTTGCGAGTCACTGGTTCGGTTTTTATGCATTTATTTATTGACAGAGCATTTCATTTTTTGAAATATCTTGCTAATAACATTTTATGTACTGAACCATCACTCGCCCTCGTGCCAAATCCAACCTGTATGTGTGTGTCTTTGAGGAATAGATAGCTGTGCTTGAATGTTTGACTTTTGAGTAACTCTGTTCAAGGTGTACATTATAGATATAAATAACTTACTAAATGTAGATATTATTGTTAAACTATGGAAGTATATGGTCATGTCTTTCTGGTGAATTCTATTGTTGATTTTTATCCACAATCTCCTGCAAACTTGAAATTGTCTGTCACAATTTCCATGTAATATTGTCCCTTGAATCGCACGCTCTCAAATTGAAAACTTAATTCTCCACCGTACGATTTGGACCGTTTCCTGTTGCAGCCACTATGCCTACCCACGCAAGTGAGGTACCATTTTATCGAGAGACCTTGATGAACGCTGGGTGGGAGGAAATTTGTGTCAGCCCAGTGATGCCACGCTTTCCCACACAAAAATGTGTGAAAAATCTGAGGAAAGTTGGAGGATCCACGCAAGCCATACCTCCTCGGAAGCCCCCGGGTGTCTACTTTTCAGAAATGTGTGGGTTTGGTAGGTTTCCCTAGATGGCCGTCTAGCACGGGGCCAAAAACCCAGGTAAAACCCTCTTGCAAAAGCTGGTGGTTATGACATTGTCACCATTGTCAAATCCACCAGCTTTTGCAAGAGGGATTACCTGGGTTTTTGGCCCCGTGCTAGACGGCCATCTAGGGAAACATACCAAACCCACACATTTCTGAAAAGGAGGTATGGCTTGCATGGATCCTCCAACGTTCCTTTACCCAGAATCCCTTGCAAACCTCAATTCTAGCTGAAAAAATCAGTTTTTTTGCACTTTTTTGTGTGGGAAAGCGTGGCATCACTGGGCTCACACAAATTACCTCCCACTCAGCGTTCCCCAAGGTCTTCCGATAAAAATGGTACCTCACTTGCGTGGGTAGGCATAGTGGCTGCAACAGGAAAAGGCCCAATTCGTACGGTGGAGACTTAAAAATTACCTTTAGCAAAACTATCTTATTTTTTGAGGGGGTCACCT
The DNA here is from genome assembly GCF_964263255.1 of Lissotriton vulgaris. Classification (NCBI taxonomy): domain Eukaryota; kingdom Metazoa; phylum Chordata; class Amphibia; order Caudata; family Salamandridae; genus Lissotriton; species Lissotriton vulgaris. Next base: position 837,127,163 of record NC_141699.1, read on the forward strand.
GAGCTTTTGGCCCGGGGCTTGGCGGGCATCTTTGGAAACTACCAAACCCAAACAGTTCTGAAAACTAGACACCCGGGGGAGTCCAGGGAGGTATGGCATGCGTGGTTCCCCCAATGTTTTCCTACCCAGAAATCCCTGCAAACCTTAAATTTAGGTTAAGAAAACCACTTTTCCATACATTTTTGAGTGGGATCTCCCTGCCGGCACAAATGTCCTACCACCCAGCGTTTCCCTTGATCTCCCGAGTAAAATGATACCTCACTTGTGTGGGTGGGCCAAAGCCCTGTGACTAAGGTTGGGTGCTTAATTTCTCAAACCTATGTACTAGATTTTTTAAAAATTCATTTTTAGCCTGTTCTGCTTTGGGGCACCCACACAAGTGAGGTATCATTTTACTCTGGAGAACAAGGGGAATGCTGGGTGGTAGGACATTTTTGCCGGCACAGAGATCCCACGCAAAAAAGTTTGGAAAAGTGATTTTTTTACCAAATTGTAAGGTTTGCAAGGAATTCTGGGTAGGAAAACATTGGGGGACCCACGCATGCCATACCTCCCTGGACTTCTCCGGGTGTCTAGTTTTCAGAACTGTTTGGGTTTGGTAGTTTCCAAAGATGGCCGCCGAGCCCAGGGCAAAAAACTCAGGTGCCCCCCCAAAATTCTAAGTAGTGTTGGTATATGGTATTGAAAATTCTCCACCGTACGATTTTGACCATTTCCTGTTGCAGCCACTATGCCTACCCACGCAAGTGAGGTACCATTTTTATTGGGAGACCTTGGGAAACCCTGGGTGGGTGGAAATTCGTTGATCCGCACAGATTCCAGAACTTTCCACTACAGAAATGTGAGGAAAATGCATTTTTTTGTCACTTTCTTAGCTTTGCACGGGATTCTGGGTAACTGAACCTGGTGGTAGGCAGTCGAGTCACCCCATCCTGAATTCCCCGGGTTGTCTAGTTTTACAAAATGTATAGGTTTGCTAGGTTTCCCTAGGTGCCGGCAGAGCTAGGGTTCAAAAACAAAAGGTAGTCTTTTTGTCCAAAAAGGGCACGATTTCGCTGCAAAATTGAGGTGCGACCACGTTGCGTTTTGCGCTGTTTCCTGTCGCAGGCACTAGGCAGACCCAGGCAAGTGAGGTACCATTTGTTTTGGGAGACCCGGGGGAAAGCTGGGTGGGTGGAAATTTGTAAATCCACGCAGATTCCAGAACTTTCCACCACAGAAATGTGAGGAAAATGCGTTTTTTGTCACTTTCTAAGCTTTGCAAGGGATTCTGGGTAACAGACCTGGTGGTAGGCAGTCGAGTCACCCCATCCTGAATTTCCCTGGGTGTCTAGTTTCCAAAAATGTATAGGTTTGCTAGGTTTCCTTAGGTGCCGGCAGAGCTAGGGTTCAAAAACAAAAGGTAGTCTTTTTGTCCAAAAAGGGCACAATTTCACTGCAAAATTGAGGTGCGACCACGTTGCATTTTGCGCTGTTTCCTGTCGCAGCCACTTGGCTGACACAGGCAAGTGAGGTACCATTTTTTATAGGAGACCTGGGGGAACGCTGGGTGGGTGGAAATTTGTAGATCCACGCAGATTCCAGAACTGTCCAGCACAGAAATATGAGGAAAATGCGTTTTTTTGGTCACTTTTATAGCTTTGCAAGGGATTCTGGGTACCAGAACCTGGTGGTAGGCAGTCGAGTCACCCCATCCTGAATACCCCTGGGTGTCTAGTTTTCAAAAATGTATAGGTTTGCTATGTTTCCCTAGGTGCTGGCAGAGCTAGGGTTCAAAAACCAAAGGTAGTCTTTTTGTCCAAAAAGGGCACGATTTCACTGCAAAATTGAGGTGCGACCACGTTGCGTTTTGCGCTGTTTCCTGTCGCAGCCACTAGGCAGACCCAGGCAAGTGAGGTACCATTTTTTTTGGGAGACCCAGAAGAACGCTGGGTTGGTGGAAATGTGTTGATCCGCACAGATTCCAGAACTTTACACTACAGAAATGTGATGAAAATGCATTTTTTTGTCACTTTCTTAGCTTTGCAAGGGATTCTGGGTAACAGAACCTGGTGGTAGGCAGTCGAGTCACCCCATCCTGAATTCCCCTGGGTGTCTAGTTTTCAAAAATGTATAGGTTTGCTAGGTTTCCCTAGGTGCCGGCAGAGCTAGGGTTCAAAAACAAAAGGTAGTCTTTTTGTCCAAAAAGGGCACAATTTCACAGCAAAATTGAGGTGCGACCATGTTGCGTTTTATGCTGTTTCCTGTCGCAGCCACTAGGCAGTCCCAGGCAAGTGAGGTACCATTTTTTTCAGGAGACCCTGGGGAACGCTGGGTGTGTGGAAATTTGTTGATCCACGCAGATTCCAGGACTTTCCACCAGAGAAATGTGAGGAAAATGCAATTATTTTGTCAATTTCTTAGCTTTGCGCGGGATTCTGGGTAACAGAACCTGGTGGTAGGCAGTTGAGTCACCCCATCCTGAATTTCCCTGGGTGTCTGGTTTTCAAAAATGAATACGTTTGCTAGGTTTCCTTAGGTGCCGGCAGAGCTAGGGTTCAAAAACAAAAGGTAGTCTTTTTTGTCCAAAAAGGGCACAATTTCACTGTGAAATTGAGGTGTGACCACGTTGCGTTTTGCGCTGTTTCCTGTCGCGGCCACTAGGCAGACCCAGGCAAGTGAGGTACCATTGTTTTCAGGAGACCCGGGGGAACGCTGGGTGTGTGGAAATTTGTTGATCCACGTAGATTCCAGAACTTTCCACCACAGAAATGTGAGGAAAATGCGTTTTTTTGTCACTTTCTTAGCTTTGCAAGGGATTCTGGGTAACAGAACCTGGTGCAAGGCAGTCGAGTCACCCTATCCTGAATTCCCCCTGGGTGTCTACTTTTCAAAAATGTATAGGTTTGCTAGGTTTCCCTAGGTGCTGGAAGAGCTAGGGTACAAAAACAAAAGGTATTCTTTTTGTCCAAAAAGTGCACGATTTCACTGTGAAATTGTGGTGCGACCACGTTGCGTTTTGCGCTGTTTCCTGTCGCGCCCACTAGGCAGACTCAGGCAAGTGAAGTACCATTTTTTTCGGGAGACCCGGGGGAACGCTGGGTGGGTAGAAATTCGTTGATCCACGCAGATTCCAGAACTTTCCACCACAGAAATGTGAGGAAAATGTGTTTTGTTTGTCAATTTCTAATGCTTTGCAAGGGATTCTGGGTAACAGAACCTGGTGGTAGGCAGTCGAGTCACCCCATCCTGAATTTCCCTGGGTGTCTACTTTTCAAAAATGTATAGGTTTGCTAGGGAAACTAGGTGCCGGCAGAGCTAGGGTGCAAAAACTACAGCTAGGCACTTTGCCATAAAAGGGTCAATTTTTAACTGCAAAATTGAGGTGTGACCACGTTGCATATTGCGCCGTTTCCTATCGCAGGCACAAGGCCGACCCACACAAGTGAGGTACCTTTTTATCGGGAGAGTAGACTTAGGGTAATTCAGATTTGTAAATCAACTGTTATTACCAATTGAGTTTTCATGCATTTCTCCCTTCTCAATGAAAGACATTGTGTAAAAACAATGACCAATAATTCTCATGCTAGTATGAGTATTCCCAATTTTGAAAATGTACAATTATATACTGTTTCTAAACTCTATAATTTGTACCCAATTCAGAAATACATAGGTGTCTTTCATACAGATTTTTCCATGTAGACATTTTCCAAGAAAAATTGCTCTATACCCAGTACATAAAAAAATACCATTGCAAGTTGCTGCTCAGTTTTTGGATCTGGGTTCGTTGGGTTCTTAGTGAAACTACAAGTCCTATATATCCCCACAACCAGGAAGGTCTAACAGATGTAACGGTATATTGCTTTTTAAGAGCTGTCAAAATTACAAGAAGTTATAGGTGAAAACGTTGAGACAAAAGGCTGTTTTTTTAAACAATTTTTCAATTATTCCAATATTTAACTGTTAGTTTCTATAAAGAAACCTTCAAGCATTTAGACAAATGACCCCTTTCTGAATTCAGAATTTTGTTTACTTTTCGATAATGTATAGCTTTCCAGGATCCATTATTGTTTTTAAACTCATTTCTACCATTAACTGGAAAGAGGCGGAAAGCTGTAAAAATAGCAAAAATAGGCTGTGTCCCAGAAAAATGCCAAAACTGTGTGAAAAATGTTGGTTCTCTGACAAAAGACTGTCATTTCCTAAAAGCTGAGAAAATGGAGATTTCAGCCCCACAAACCCTGTTTGATAGCATTTGCAGGGAAAAAGTCAGAGGGTTTCATTTGCAGCCCGTTTTTCCAATTTTTCTGAAAAAAAACAAACATTTCACTATATTTTGGTTAATTTCTGGGACCCCTCCAAGGGAATCCACAAACCCTGGGCACCTTTAGAATCCACATGATGTTGGAAGAAAAGAACGCAAATTTGGCGTGGCTACCTTATGTGGTCAAAAAGTTACAGGGCCATAAGCGCACACTACCCTAAATCGCCAAAAAAGGGCTTAGCACAGGAGTGGAAAGGCCTAGCAGCGAAGGGGTTAACAAAATTGTCTCTGCCTTACATAAATCAAGGCTAAGTTGAATGCTGACCGTAGTGTAGATGGAAATCTGAATTCAAGTTGTGAACCCTGTTGTATGCAGTGTAGATTGAAGTCAGTTGTTGAGACAGACATGGACGAATGCTTTTTGTCACTTATGTAAACAAAATCTAAAGACATATAGTAGAATTGTCTCTGCAATAAATAAATGAAGGCTGAATTTCCTACTGTTCATACTTTAAGAAAATTGTCTCTGCCTTACATAAATGAAGGATAACTTCAATGCTGTGCGTAGTGTAGATCCAAAGCTGAATTCAAGTTGTGAACCCTGCTGTCTGCAGTGTAGCTCGAAGGCAGTAGTTGATACAGACATAAGTCTCAGGTGCTGTAGCGCTGAGTTCGCAATCGGCCTGTATCAAGGAGGCATGTGGTCATGGCGGCAGCCACGTGGCAGGGTGAGCACCTTCGCTGTGGCAGAGTCTTTTCTCTTTGCAGAAGTGAACCACGCCCAAGGCGTAGGGTAATTATTTATACTCTTACACTGCGTACGTTGGATCAGCCCACTTCAGTTATGCTTGAAGGGGGGAGACAACACAGCAACATGACCAAGATATTCCCCAGAGTCTGAGATAATATGGTTGATTCCACTGTGCAGTACACTACACGTATCAATGGTATATCTATACACGGAAAAGTTTTTGATTTGTATAGCATATCACTGTTAGTCTTAGTGTTGTGTACATTATTGTTGATGTACGAATTCTTTCCCTTATACATAGTTGGTTGCCACATCTCTGAACATTGAGCTAGTGTGCTGTTGAGGGGATATATTATTTTGGGAAGGTCTGTTGTGCTGTTTTGCGCTGCCACTGAGGTAGTGGGTGGTTGTAGTGGTAGTGGCGCTGGGTATTGTGAATGTGTTGGGTGTCGGAAGTGTAAAGTTAGTACCTCTATCACATATTGTTCTTTAAATATGGGTGTGAGTTGGATGTAATTCACGCAGTACATTGTCGACGTCCTTACACTAGTTAAATGTTGATGTTAATTTGTTAGTGGTAAGTAGAACTATTGTCTGTTTCTTTAGGTAGCATTGCAGGTTTGGTTTCTTGTTGAAGATATGGGGAAGTGGTCAACATTATAATTAGGAATTGTCATTTAAAAAACCCTTGAAATTCACTGAAAAAAACATTGGTTTCAGGCAGGTTTATAGTTGGGAATTATCATTTAAAAAACCTTTGAAATTCACTGAAAAAAACAAAGGTTTCAAGCAGGTTATAGTTAGGAATTATCATTTAAAAAACCTTAGAAATTCATTGAAAAAACCATAGGTTTCAGGGGCATTATAGTTAGCTGGACATTTCACTCATACAAATCCATTGAAATTCCTCCATTATAGTTGGTTGTACTAACTGTAACTCTCACGCCCGCAATATACTGGTGATGTCACATATTACATCATTCATGACATGACATCTCAAATGACGTCACTGATGACATCACTGATGACATCATCCACGTGACAATCTGATATACCTCATCATACACTACTATAATCTTTCATCAGTCACTGTAAAATACAGAGCCATCAGTGATGTCACTGACCATGTCATAAATGATCTAATATATGACATCATCACCAGTGGATTGCGGGTGCGAGAGTTACAGTTAGTACAACTAACTATCACGGAGGAATTTCAATGCTTTTGTATGAGTGAAATGTCTAGCTAACTGTAACACCCCTGAAACCTATGTTTTTTTCAATGAATATATATATATATATATATATATTCACCGAAAAAACCATAGGTTATAGACCATATATAGTTAGGAATTCGCATTTACAAAACCTTATTTTACTCACACAAAACCATTGAAATTCCATATATAGTTAGTTGCACTAACTATATATCACACACCAGCAATCCACTGCTGATGATGTCACATATTACATCATTCATGACATGGTCAGTGACATCACTGATGACATCACTGATGACATCACTGATGACAACATCCAGTGGCTGTATGTTTCTGTAAAGTTAAATTATGTCTTACATATTGAAGAATGAGTGGATGTATAAGTGTCTGGATGAAGGATTTAGTAGGTGCATGACTGACTGTATGAGTGAGTGATTAAATGTGTCTCACTGAGTGCATGGGTTAGTGACTAAACTGTCTTAATTTGTGCATCATTATGTCTGTTGTTCTGTAAACTGTTGCATGTGTTGATAAGTAGCTATATGAGTAACTATATGGGTTATTGATTGGTTGCCCAAGTATTTGTATGGGAGACTGAGTGTGTGTGTGGGTGGATGGGAGGTGTATGACTCTGTGCATAGATGTGTGAGCAGTTGATTCACTAGATGTATGGTTTCAAAAGTGCATGTGGAAACAGCTGTATGGGCGGTTGACTGTGTGCATGAGTGTATTGGTGAGTGAATGGATATCTCAGTGCTACATGTCAAAGTAAGTACATATGTAAAACACAGTACATGTGAGAGTTGACATATATAAATAACTGTGCATAAGAGCCAGTGAATGTGTGAGTGGCTGTATGGATCATTGTGAACTTGTATCAGGGATTGTATAAGAGAGTAAATATGTGTTAGTATATGTTTGAATAAGTAAAGTTTGTATAACTGTATAGTTGAGGAAATGGAGGTGTGATTGATTCTTTGCATGACTGACTAGGTGTGTGAGTAACTCCATGGATGAGTGACAGTCTGTGAGTGTCTGTTTATACTGATTGTATCTAAGGTTATATTAGAGTCTGAAGAGGTTCATCGTATTATCACATGAATGATATCATCAGTGATGTGATCAGTAATGTCAAATGAGATGTCATCAGTGATGTCATCAGTGATGTCATCTGAGATGTCATCAGTGATGTCATTTGAGATGTCATCACTGATGTCATCAGTGATGTCACTGACCATGTCATGAATGATGTAATATGTGACATCATCAGCAGTGGATTGCTGGTGCGCGATATATAGTTAGTGCAACTAACTATATATGGAATTTCAATGGTTTTGTGTGAGTAAAATAAGGTTTTGTAAATGCGAATTCCTAACTATATATGGTCTATAACCTATGGTTTTTTCGGTGAATTTTCAAGGTTTTGTAAATGCTAATTCCTAACTATATATGGTCTATAACCTATGGTTTTTTCAGTGAATTTTCAAGGTTTTGTAAATGCTAATTCCTAACTATATATGGTCTATAGCCTATGGTTTTTTCTGTGAATATATATATATATATACATATATAAACATATATCATCTGTATATCTATATAAATACAAACATAAATGCATGCATACATATACTTATATGCATACAGATGCATGTTATTTACATGAAAGTTGAAAAAACACTGATAAAAGCAAAGCTAAAAAGCCACCTCATTACAAACAGAATGGCTTTAACTTAAACGAGGGCGAGATCTATTGCATTTTCAATGCTTGTTTACTTTGGTTCCATCAAGAAGGCATTCAGATGTGTCACACATTTGCCATAAATTCTGAATGTTAGCACTCTAGTTGCACATTAGATCACTGTAGTAAAGCTACTGCTCACCAGGGACGTCTGCTGCTGGTATTCAAAGTGCATGTTTCAGTCTGCATGTCAGAATTTTTTTAATGAAATAGAAGAGGATTTGAGAAGTCACTCAAAATGATCCCTAATTTTTCTTTCTGAAGCACTAATCATACTTTCTATGGCAAAATTAACCCCCTCATGTTGTTCCTTTTTAAATTGAGTGTTTTCAGACTTACCACTTCATTCCAATCAAGATGGGTTCTGGTGTGCCATACTTTTGTCATAAGTAAGACTGTTAGCACTCTAGTTGTTCTTTAGAACACTCTGGGACATTCTGTCATTGGGCTATACTTGGGGTACATCTGGGTGATATTTGGGCTACATTTAGGCTCTTTTGTCTCTGGTGGCCATCTTGGGAGACTGTATGTCAGAATTTTTTAATGAAATTGAAGAGGGTTTGAGAAGTCACTCAAAATGTGCCCTAATTTTTCTTTCTGCAGCACTAATCATAATTCATATGGCATAATATACCCCCTCATTTTGTTCCTTTTTAAATTAAATGTTTTAAGAGTTACCACTTTATTCCCATCACGATGGCTCCAGGTGTGCTATACCTTTGTAATAAGTAGGACTGTTAGCGCTCTAGTTGTTCTTTAGAACACTCTGGGACATTCTGTCATTGGGCTATTCTTGGGCTACATCTGGTTGATATTTGGGCTACATTTGGGCTCTTTTGTCTCTGGTGGCCATTTTGGGAGACTGCATGTCAGAATGTTTTAATGAAATAGAAAAGGATTTGAGAAGTCACTCAAAATGTGCCCTAATTTTTCATTCTGCAGCACTAATCATACTTTCTATGGCAAAATATACCCCCTCATGTTGTTTCTTTTTAAATTAAATGTTTTAAGAGTTACCACTTTATTCCAATCAAGATGGCTTCAGGTGTGCCATACCTTTGTAATAAGTAGGACTGTTAGCGCTCTAGTTGTTCTTTAGAACACTCTGGGACATTCTGTCATTGGGCTATACTTGGGCTACATCTGGGTGATATTTGGGCTACATTTGGGCTCTTTTGTCTCTGGTGGCCATTTTGGAAGACTGCATGTCAGAATGTTTTAATGAAATAGAAAAGGATTTGAGAAGTCACTCAAAATGTGCCCTAATTTTTCATTCTGCAGCACTAATCATACTTTCTATGGCAAAATATACCCCCTCATGTTGTTTCTTTTTAAATTAAATGTTTTAAGAGTTACCACTTTATTCCAATCAAGATGGCTTCAGGTGTGCCATACCTTTGTAATAAGTAGGACTGTTAGCGCTCTAGTTGTTCTTTAGAACACTCTAGGAGGCTGCAGTAGAACACAAAGGAATCAACTGACAGTCTCTGTCCTTGTTGGATGTACATGTTTTACTGAGAATGTCAGACTTCATTTTCACATGACTGAGAAAGATAATGTGAATTTACAGAAAATATGCTTTCAGTTTAGCTTATAGATCCCCTTCCAAACCACTGTGGGAAAATCATGAGATATTAGTTTTCTTTCAAACAATATTCATGATATCACAGCAGAAGGTTTTTTCACATGGTAAAATCACCTTAGAACCCACCACATTTCCTAAAACGAGTATGGTACCATCAACAAATGATTTATAATGTAACTAAACTAAAGTCCTAAAACCCTCTATTAACTACAATGCTTTTTAATGAGGTGCTATCATGTATATTGGTCCCAAGATGGCTGCCAACTCTTCTTGGATGAAGTGCTGACAGCCAATCAGATCAGATGTGTGGTTAGGCTCCGCCCAGATATATATCTTTTTTTGAACCTAAATTACTCAAAATCCACTGGAGCACATATATTGAGACCTAGCAAAGGCACATCGGGCTAACAGTCCCTACAATTTTGCCAAGTTTCGTGCAAATCCATTCAGCCGTTCGAGCTAAAAGTGAGGCCAACCGCCCTATGGGAAAAACGCATTTTGGGACCCCCCTTTTTTCTTGGCCCCCCCTTGACGAAACCCCCCCAAATTTTCAGGGGCTGCTCAGAAACAAAATGTGCCATTTTCCTGGAAATTTCAGCCAATTCCGTCCACAAACGCCAAAGTTATTCGACATAGAATTTTCAGAAATCCCATAGGAAAAAAATCCTAACTATATATACCTACTGGCTATCGCCAGTAGGTAATATATATATATATATTGCGTCGAGTCCGTCTACAGTGCAGCAAGCGCAGCCACGCACGGCAAACAGCCAAACCGGAAGATTTGAGTAAAGCCACAGACTCCGTGCTTTTGTCGTTAGTGCGTTTATTTGTGAAGAATAAACAGCCCACCAGTCGCCATGACGTGTTTCACCTCAGCCGAGGCTTGATCATATATTGCCCGTTCACGCCGCCTCCCCCACGCCCCCCCCGGGGCGCCCCACGCCGTTTTTTGGAGCAGCATTGTAGGATACCAAAACAAGTGCGGCAAGTTACTGGACATCACCTGGGTGCCATCCACATCTCAGCGCGTTCTGCTGCCTTGGGACTATTCGCACAACAGACCGCTACTGACGAGGCCTCCCCGCGCACCACCCGGGGCGCCCCACGCTGTTTTTCTGAGCTGCATTGTAGGATACCAAAAACCAGTGCGGCACCCAGGTGACATCACCTGGGTGCCGTCCAGAACTCAGCACGTTGTGCTGCCTTGGGACTATTCGCACAAAAGACAGCTACTGACCATTGTTGCTTCTTTTTGCCAAAAAATGTTTAAATGTATTTACAGTTTTTATTGCGTTCGATATATTTATAAGTTAATAAAGTTTTATAATCCTACTTTGTTGGAGTGCTATATATTTTTTACAAATCGGGTGAATGGGGCCTTGAATCGGGTTATTGTCATGTGTGGGCTTTGGAAGTGTGCTGCTACAGGATCGGACAGTTCAAACTCAAATGCACGTTCTGTTTCTTACCTTTCCGAAGCATGGAGCGCAATAGCAGGCAGAGAAAGGGTGATGCAAGTGTTGAACACTGCCTGGCCTGGCAAGTTGCTGGCAGTGCCCCCCCCGCCCGCTCCTGAAAGAGGGCACACACACACCACCGCCCGAGTACTTCACAGATCTTTAAAAGACCATGCGCTTGTTAATGAGGCTTAAATGGTTTATCACCCCTTCTAGAGCCCCTGCATCGGCCCTCTGACGTTTCCTGGAAGAATTAGCACGTAACACAATACCAAGCCCTGTCATCTGAAACCCCCGAGGAATCGGGTTTTTGCTTGCAGGAATCGGGAGGCGGGAGACTAGCACTGAAATCGGTAGTCTCACGCCTGAATCGGGAGGGTTGGCATGTCTGGATTCTCTACAGCTGGGGCCATAAACTACATCCGCAGGGCTAGGTGATAGCCTGGGACCGGCCTGGACAATCGGACACAGAGGAAGAGGAGTGTCAGAGGGTGCGGTAGTGAATAGGGTGAAAGGGAGGTGTCGGCCGGGCACAGGGTGTGATTCTCAGGGAAGAGCAGCGCAGATGGGGGGAAGTTTATGGCCCATGCAGGAGAGAGAGAGCGGGGGTGACCAGTGCGTGGGGGAGATGCTTGCAAGGGTGGGGAGCCGTGCTGAGAATCGGCGGCGTGCAGAGAGTGGGTCTGGTCAAGGCATCTAAAATGGCTGCCGTGCACGACAAAATTGTGGCATTGGAAAAAAGGCAAGATGGCGCAGACAATGTTTATCAATAAGGATTCATTTATAACAAAATATTTTATCACAGTGACAAATTGGCGGTCAACACTTCCTGATTTACATTGAATCGAACGTTAACAGACGTCACGCAGCAAAAAAAAAAAAACGCTCACGCACAGCCGCTGGAAGACATGTATCAACATATATGAGCCTCCTCAGCCACCCTCAGAAAACATAAGGGATCAGGATACGTCTCCCGCACCCCCTTATACCTAGTAATTTAATTAAAACGAAACACAAAATGGCGAATTCCCGTTTCGCTACCAATTTGCGCCCCAGTTCGCGGCCCGGGAAGCGCTTCTACCGTGTAAAATCTATTTTTTTTCATTTTCCCCACGGGACCCTTTAATAACCCCAACATCATTCCTAGGGGGTCAAGAGGGGTCTACCTTGCCCCCTTTCATTAAATTCCCCCTTTGTTTTTCACCTCTTCTTCTCTCTCGATCCTACCGAGAGATAAGATGGCGCACGCACAGCCGCTGGAAGACATATATCAACATATATGAGCCTCCTCAGCCACCCTCAGAAAACATAAGGGATCAGGATACGTCTCCCGCACCCCCTTATACCTAGTAATTTAATTAAAACGAAACACAAAATGGCGAATTCCCGTTTCGCTACCAGTTTGCGGCCCAGTTCGCGGCCCGGGAAGCGCTTCTACCGTGAAAAATCAATTTTTTTTTTATTTTCCCCACGGGACCCTTTAATAACCCCAACATCATTCCTAGGGGGTCAAGAGGGGTCTACCTTGCCCCCTTTCATTAAATTCCCCCTTCGTTTTTCACCTCTTCTTCTCTCTCGATCCTACCGAGAGATAAGATGGCGGCCGCTCCGGACTGTTTAGAATGTTGACAGACACCGGAAAGCCAATGAGCTTCGCATCGCAAAGTTCCGTTTCGCGAAAAGTAAGCGGACCGGAGCGCAGCCCGGAGCGCTGTTACAGATATCTATCTTGTTTTGAACGTTAATTTCTCAAAATCCACTGGAGCACATATATTGAGACCTAGCAAAGGCACATCGGGCTAACAGTCCCTACAATTTTGCCAAGTTTCGTGCAAATCCATTCAGCCGTTCGAGCTAAAAGTGAGGCCAACCGCCCTATGGAAATTAACATGGGAAAAATGCGTTTTGGGACCCCCCTTTTTTCTCGGCCCCCCCTTGACGAAACCCCCCCAAATTTTCAAGGGCTGCTCAGAAACAAAATGTGCCATTTCCTGAAAATTTCAGCCAATTCCGTCCACAAACGCCAAAGTTATTCGACATAGAATTTTCAGAAATCCCATAGGAAAAAAATCCTAACTATATATACCTACTGGCTATCGCCAGTAGGTAATTTATATATATATATATATATATATATATATATATATATATATATATATATATATATATATATATATATATATATATATATATATATATATATATATATATATATATATATATATATATATATATATATATTCACTGAAAAAACCATAGGTTATAGACCATATATAGTTAGGAGTTAGCATTTACAAAACCTTGAAAATTCACTGAAAAAACCATAGGTTATAGACCATATATAGTTAGGAATTAGCATTTACAAAACCTTATTTTACTCACACAAAACCATTGAAATTCCATATATAGTTAGTTGCACTAACTATATATCGCGCACCCGCAATCCACTGCTGATGATGTCACATATTACATCATTCATGACATGGTCAGTGACATCACTGATGACATCTCAAATGACATCACTGATGACATCACTGAAGACAACATCCAGTGACTGTATGTTTCTGTAAAGTTAAAATATGTCTTACATATTGAAGAATGAGTGGATGTATAAGTGTCTGGATGAAGGATTTAGTAGGTGCATGACTGACTGTATGAGTGAGTGATTAAATGTGTCTCACTGAGTGCATGGGTTAGTGACTAAACTGTCTTAATTTGTGCATCATTATGTCTGTTGTTCTGTAAACTGCTGCATGTGTTGATCAGTAGCTAGATGATTAACTATATGGGTTATTGATTGTTTGCCCAAGTATTTGTATGGGAGACTGAGTGTGTGTGTGGGTGGCTGGGAGGTGTATGACTCTGTGCATAGATGTGTGAGCAGTTGATTCACTAGATGTATGGTTTCAAAAGTGCATGTGGAAACAGCTCTATGGGAGGTTAACTGTGTGCATGAGTGTATTGGTGAGTGAATGGATATCTCAGTGCTACATGTCAAAGTAAGTACATATGTAAAACACAGTACATGTGAGAGTTGACATATATAAATAACTGTGCATAAGAGCCAGTGAATGTGTGAGTGGCTGTATGGATCATTGTGAACTTGTATCAGGGATTGTATAAGAGAGAAAATATGTGTTAGTATATGTTTGAATAAGTAAAGTTTGTATAACTGTATAGTTGAGGAAATGGAGGTGTGATTGATTGTTTGCATGACTGACTAGTTGTGTGAGTAACTCCATGGATGAGTGACAGTCTGTGAGTGTCTGTTTACACTGATTGTATCTAAGGTTATATTAGAGTCTGAAGAGGTTCATTGTATTATCACATGAATGATATCATGAGTGATGTCACCAGTGATGTCATTTGAGATGTCATCAGTGATGTCATTTGATATGTCATCAGTGATGTCATCAGTGATGTCATTTGAGATGTCATCAGTGATGTCATCAGTGATGTCACTGACCATGTCATGAATGATGTAATATGTGACATCATCAGCAGTGGATTGCGGGTGCGCGATATATAGTTAGTGCAACTAACTATATATGGAATTTCAATCGTTTTGTGTGAGTAAAATAAGGTTTTGTAAATGCAAATTCCTAACTATATATGGTCTATAACCTATGGTTTTTTCAGTGAATTTTCAAGGTTTTGTAAATGCTAATTCCTAACTATATATGGTCTATAACCTATGGTTTTTTCAGTGAATTTCAATGGTTTTTTAATAGGAAATATCTGTAGCTGTAAAATGTATTCTTCTTAAAATATATTTTACATGTTTTTTATACATTTTTAAAAAAAAAAATTTTTTGTTTCGCTCCCAGTCCGCGAACCGGTCAGCTTCCCGTCAGCTCAATTGAAAGCCGCGACTCGGGCCGCGAACCGGTAAACGTTCCTTTAGCGTAACTGTTACGTTAGAATGACGTTTTGTGTTGTCGCGCAATACGTCATTTGACGCGCCAAGTTAGCGGACCCGGAAACGGACCGGAAAGCGGAGCAAAGCGCGAAACGTAAACACAGCAGGTCATGTGACTCGGTAATAACACTTTTCATTGGTTCATTTCACTTTTGGTTTCCTAATGATGTAATACTAGGTCATGTGATCTAAAATTAACACTTTTCATTGGTTTAGAACTTATACTTTTCCCAAATGATGAAAACCCCTCCTTCTTTCCTCACTCTGACTTTCATCTTGGTGAGAGAAAGACCCTTTTTCATAGTTGAGCAATGGCTTCAGTAGTTGCTTCAGCTGGTGCACCCCCACCATCACCTTCACCTCCTCATGGGAAGAGAGGACCACCTGCTAAAGTAATCATACAACAAGAAGAGGAAGATCAGGAAGAGGAGGAAGAGCAGGAAGAGCCAGAGTTTTTGCCAGAGGAGCCCAGGAGGTATAATCGAAAAGAGAACTACATTTGGCAATTTTTTAAATTTCCTGAGGGGCAAAAAAAAGTGAATGCACGCTATGTGTTTTGCCGTATATGCGATGATAGACTGTCAAGGGGGACTGATAAAAAATACAGCTACGGCAATTACACTATGCATAGGCATATGAGTAGGTGGCACCCAAACAACTATAGTGCTGCCCAGCTACGTGATGAGCAACAAAATCCCCCTGCGATGGCAAGAAGATCTGTTGTTCAAGAAGTGTCGGGACCAGAGGCGAGGGAGATGGTCCCAAACATTCAAATGAACTTTGGGGAAGTGAAGCAAGTGTGCGTGCGCTGTAACCAAATAATTTGCTACAGAGAAGGTAGCATTACTCTAAATATGAAAGCTATTAACAATCATGTTTGCCCGAAACGCCCCAAACAATAAATTCTTCTTTTTTTCGTTGCTCCTGTTGAGCCCTTTTCAATGAATCGTTTTTGTTTCCCCCCTCCCCCCAAAAAAACAAAAAAATATCAAAATGTTCAGAAAATACAAAAAAAAAAAAAAAAATGTTCAGAAAAATAATAAAAAAAATTTAAAACAACAAAAACAAAAAAAAAGTTCTTTTCAGAACTACCTCCCCATTATAAAAAAATTGGTAGAATTTTTGAAAGTCTGCCAACCTCTATTTCTTTTAGTTCGCTTCCCGGTTCGCACTCCGGTACGCGAACCGGGAGCGAACCAAAAAATGTTTTTAAAAAAAAGAACTGTAAGTATAAGGGAAGGAAACAGACAGTTATGTTAAAAGAAAGACAGCTATAGGAAGTAAACAAAAGATACTGTTACCCGCAATCCACTGCTGATTATGTCACATATTACATCATTCTTGACATGGTCAGTGACATCATCAGCAGTGGATTGCGAGTAACAGTATCTTTTGTTTACTTCCTATAGCTGTCTTTCTTGTAACATAACTGTCTGTTTCCTTCCCTTATACTTACTGTTCTTGTTTTAAAAAAATTTTTGAGATCATTCAGACACAGTAACATTAATAGAGACATAGCAAATCTTTTGCACCGCCACTGCGTCACAAAACTGACGCACAGTGGCGCAAAAGAGGCATACACATATCATAAATCTGTCCCTAACATTTTAAATAATTAATTCAGGATGACGATAAGGTGTGGTCTCTTCAGAGGTTTGTTTAAGGTGAGGCCTACTCAGGGTTGTAGATCACTTTTACGCTTGTTGAAGAATACAGAGGAGATAATACATGTGAAGGCCTACCAATGAAGTAAGTCATGTCCACTTATTACATCATTCATGACATGGTCAGTGACATCATCAGCAGTGGATTGCGGGTAGAAAGAGTAGAAAACATTTACCTTATAATTCTTGTTAACTTTTTCAATTCTTTTTTCATACTTTCAATCTGTAAAAGAGAGAACAAACATTTCAAAAATATTAAAACATGTATTTAAAAATTAGAAAAGACAAGGGAAAAGGTTCAAGAACAAACAGTTTTTCAACAACTTTGACATTTACAGAAGCCTCTGCTTCTCTACGTCCCCTACACAATCCTAAATATATATATTTTAAACAAACAGTATCTTGATGCTGAAAAAGGGAGGCCTATTTTGGAACATGGTGCATCTTTTGCACTGCTGATGTCTCACAATAGTGATGCAATAGCAGCGCAAAAGAGATATAAAGCCATCATAAAATTGTGTCTAACATTTTAAATGATTGTTTCAGGATGCAAATAAGATGTGTCCTTTCAAGAGGTTTCTTTGAGGTGAGGCCTATTCAGTTTAAAAAAAAACAGTACCCAGAAGTGCAGCACTGTAAGCATTAACTTTGACACTTACAGAAGCCTCAGTTTCTCCATATCTACCTCACATTTCTAAATGTATATCATAAGTACAAAAAGTAGAACATTAATTATACATGTTAAATGGTTTATTTTTGCTGTTCTCAGAATGTATCAAATTTCACTTAAATCAGTGACTTGAAGGTATTCATCATGTAACAGCGGGGAAAAAAAACACAATCAAAATGATTGTGTTTAAAAAACCCATACAACCTAAGAATTCTGAATTCAAAACTCCTTAAAATTAACTTACTTTCCATAACGTCGAAGGATGTCCTATGAACAGCGTACACTCTGTTGTGCTATAAATATTTTCAGCCCGTCACTTTCTGAAAGAAAACCTCCATCGTTTTGAAAAATATGTTACATACAATAAAAGACTTCTCCCATTCTACCACATATTTCCACTTGGCCAAATCATGTTGCAGCGATTCACAACTCTTGTAATTCTTCTAATGAAATCCCGTCATTTTCTATTTTCGCAACTTTCAAAAAGAAAACATTTAAGATTACTTTCACAATCCTGGACTACTAATATCTTACCCTTCTTGCTCACTCATGTTCTACTTTTCCTATGACACTGATACTGCTTACTATGAAGCAGACTTACTTGCATCAGGTTTATATAGTTGGATTTTTAAAATGACATTATAATTAAAAGTTTGGGACCAATAATCTAGACAGCATTGCAGACTTACATTCCCTCTACTTCATGAACCTTTTGCAATTCCTCAGAGGAAATCCCGAGATTCTTTCCTTAAAATTTTGGTTTTAAAAACACCAGGTAAGAATTTTTAAGGTCAAACGGCAATTTTTTTTTGAAAGTTACAACAGAATCGTTGCAGAATGACCAGCCGTTTCTAGACTTTAAATAAGCTGTGTAATGTCCTGATGTTGTTGAAGGACCATTGTGATAGATAATTGCTACAGTTACAAAAGTCCTTCCTGATATTGACAGCTGAGAAGCAACAATTTTTTTTATTAAAGTTGTCAATTTTGATCCATCAGGCCTACATCGTTGGATCATTAAAATGACATACTGGCCATATCTTCGTATAAATAATGTTGACATCATTTCAGATTTACATTGGCTACACTCCATGTTGTGATCAGCTGCATTTACTAGCTTATTAAAGGAGACTGATTTACTGTCTGGCAAAGTTAAATATATAAATCTTTCTGAGTCTACACTAGTAGTACTTGATACCATACAGTTCTCGCAGTCATGCTGCCATTGATAAGAAAGCCCAAACAGGTGATCTACATCTACACCCTCATCTTGCAATACATCAAGCATATACATTAAAAACTCCTGACAATCCTGCTGATTATTTTCAGAGAAGTCTGTTTGACCTGAACATTCATCTAACAGATAACGAACTTCAGACACACTTTCTACTTTTGTTCGATCAGTGCTACATTTCTCTAACACAGAATTCAACAAACAGCATGAACTTTGTTCCGAATTGAACACAATCTGTTCTTTTAAAGTCTCTAGTGAAAAGAGAACATTAACCACTACATTTGCATAGCAGTTGACACCAGAACTGTTTTCAAATTGAAAACCAACAACATCTTCAACAGAATCCGTTTTCTTTCTGCTTACAATTTTCGGTTCATCGACTTTTCGGCTTTTTGCTACAACCTCCCTACTATTAG
Source organism: Lissotriton vulgaris (assembly GCF_964263255.1). NCBI lineage: Eukaryota > Metazoa > Chordata > Amphibia > Caudata > Salamandridae > Lissotriton > Lissotriton vulgaris. The sequence continues at coordinate 837,146,063 of NC_141699.1, forward strand.
TGATATTTCTTCGTTTACGGCCTACCACACGTTTCTCAGACAAAGGATATTGAGGCAAATGTGGCGCATACTCTCTTCTTAACCTATTGTATTCCTTAACACAATCTAGATCCGCACAAATGTTTGTGACATCACAATCAATCAAATACAATCCCGATAAAGTTCTAACTCGTGACAATGCCACATATGCCATACCCTCTATGAACACAGAACTGCCAATATTCACCAATGCACTATCTACACTTAAACCTTGCGATTTATGGATTGTCACCGCATATGCCAAGCAAACAGGAAACTGTTTACGGCGAACATATAAGTCTTAAACAAGCAAAAACCTAGCAGAACAACGACCAATTAGCTGTACTTCCTCAATGCCATCAAATTTAATTTTTAAAAATTCAATACCATCTCTACTTCTGTATTTCTCAAAATCAACAACATTACCCATTGATCCATTTACCAGACCTCTTTCAACATGTAAATTCCTTCTCAAAATGATTCGGCAATTTAAACACACATTCAAAGTCTTTTCAAAACGCGCTGTTTTAGATATAGTCTTCTCTAATGAATCCAATTTTGATTTCAAATTCTCAGACAAAATAATTGTGGATCCCATATGCTCTATTCTGTCAATAGCTTCAAGTTTCACAATCTCTTGCTTTTCTAAATTCAACATTTTGTTGTTGAAGATGGCACATTCTGCAAGAGTTGGCATCAAACATATTCCGGATTTCTTCTCAGTAATTTTCTGAAAAATATTCTCAGGCACAACGTCTTGTTCTGGATATAAATTTGACAGTAATCGTGCATTTAAGGCTTCTTTCCCATGCTCGGTCACTTTTCCAATTCTAATATCTTGTCGAATATTCTTGTAATCTTCATCCTTTGCCTGACGCATATTTTCATGCAGTTCAGCATAATTGAAGTTTAACCATATATTGACGTTGCCAATGCTCCCTAGGAACTTCCTGGTATCTTCATGCGTGAGTATTTTGAATACAGGTTGTCCTTTTACTGGTGTCAGCTGCAGAAGATCTCCGAAAACAATGATGTGTTTGCCACCAAATAACACATCATACTCAGTTTTAAGAACTTCTTGCATTCTCAAATGCACAAAGGCAAGCATGACATTGGAAACCATGCTTACTTCGTCAATGATAAGAAGTTTCATTTTCCTCAAGACTCTTGAAACTTCACAACAAGCATCCCCAGATAACTTGTGGTATTGTAATTTGTTGTCATGCTCCACTGGCAGCATCAGTAGACGATGCAAAGTAATACCTTTAATGTTATGTGCTGCCAGTCCAGTAGTAGCGGTAACAACACAAGACAGCGATGACTCAGTCCTTTCCTGCAAATAACAAGAAATTGCTTTAATAAGGAAACTTTTTCCAGTTCCCGCTTCTCCACTCACGTACAGTCGGACAGGCTTCAACGACGTACATGAGCACTCTTTCTTCTCATGACTTAATCCATGATCAATTTGCTTGGTAACATCGTCATATATTTTCCTCTGCTCAATGTTGAGTTGTTTTTCCAAGTCTTCTAAGTTAATCGCATCCTCCTGAGCATGTGCCATGGCTCTTTCCACTTCATTCATAGCAGTGGCAGCTTCATTTTCGATAATAGGTCCTCCTAGTGGATCCTGACTCAATGAAACAGAACTCTGACTGTCCTGAGAACTGTCTCTGGCAATCTCGGCTGCAATCGTTGCTTCCTGCTCAATTTCCAAAGTCAACATTTCTTGATATTTGGGAAAAGCAGGACATTCTATGGTCTCCTTAGCAGCAGTGAAAGAGTCTTCGTAACAGAGGAAATCTCCAAGCAGTTCCTCTTCTGCACGCCAAGGCTTGAAAAGTTGCAAAAGTGCTAAATAGAAAAACTCCTTTTTTTCTGGAGATTCGCCACTCAATTTTCGATGGTTTACTAATTGGCATTTTCTTTGCTTGACCAGACATCCCTCACTTCCAATTACAGCATACACTCCTTTCTCAATATCTTCTTTGATGTTCCTCTTGAATATATAATTTTGTAGAACCTCATATAGACAAACATTCTCAAGGTGACTGCTTCGATTTGGATAATATGTATCCAACATGTTGGTCTTCAAAATGTCGGTACTGTTTGGTCCCTTTTCCGCCAAATACTCAATTTCCCGGACAGGTTTTAGAACTCGATTTTGCGTTGCAGCAAGACCAAGACACGCCCAAACGATACTCCTGGATTTGGCATAGAGACTTGCTGAAGACAACCGGTCAGAACATTCGTAAGCTCCGATTTCTCGATGCGACAACATCTTCAGACTGAAACTGTACAACTTCTTGCTGAGGCTCTTTTCATGGGAAATGTCCTCCCACATATCCTTCAATTCTGTCTTTTCTTTTTTGGTGATGTAAGATGTCACATACCGAGCCACAGCCATACAGTTGTCAGCCACAAACTGTATATCCATGTTAGCATTCCACATGGACAAAATCACTGGGTTGCAGTCGTTAATGTACTTGGACTCTTCGTTCCTTTTCAAATTGTATGTATTTTTGGGTGATTTCCTCGTCACATTATGTCGCAGCGAAGACATCAAACTGTTCACTCTTCCTTTAGAAATCACAGGTCGTGGAAAGTTGAAACGACATTTGGTGTAGAACTTGTCCTTGTTTCTGAATTTACGACGACAGTACTTTCCACAACGATGGCTTTGGAAACGTAGAACTTGTTCTCTTAGGCTTTTCTTCTCCGTTGCGTTTGGAACAGCACACGTAGAATACTGTTCTATGAAATTCATCACTAAGTCATCCGGATCTGTTCCGAATTTAGGTGCATCCTTGATCCACAGCAACATATGTATATGAGGAGCACCTCTTGCTTGGTACTCCTTTCTCCAGAAGAAATCCAACACCTCTCCAAGAGGTGGATTCTTCTTCTTTGTGATGAAAGACATCATAGCTTCAAATCTATGATTGAAGTACCTGCATACATTCACTGGATCCAAAGAACACAGTTCTCCGGGTGTCTTGAATTCAATGTTTTCAATGTTTCCATTTGCCTCTCGTAGAAATTCAAGTAAGTCTTCCCAGCCATACTCGGCACAGCTCAGAGTAAGGAACCATGTTGGAGTTCCTAAGTTCCTCAGCATACATTTTAAATCACCATGACGACGGTACCAGTACTCATTAGTACCACGCTGACACGCCATGAGATTAATTAGGTGAGAATCCAAAATACTGTCTTGGACATTGACTTTATGCATAAAGTCACTTGCCGGGATGTTTCGCATCTGTATACCACTTTTTAAGATGTGGTTCACTGCATATGACAGTCCAGACAGATCGCTTTCAAACAGGAGATGAAACAAATAGGGAATGCATTGACGAAACCTAGGATCTTCTGCATACAATCGTAAAGTCCAGTATTCAGACACAGGAATTTGATGAGGTCGCTCATCATATCTTCCTCCTTGACCTGTTGGAAATAGCTGTGGGAAACACCGAGCTTCCAAACTTTCCTCCCAAACACTAATGGGACTCCCTTTGGCTTGTTTCATTTGAAACAACTCAATTGCATTCCCCATGACTTCCTTGGAATGCAAAGGATGAACACTATAATATTCATATATTTCTTCACTTTTAGAGGCCTCTACTTTCTCAATTTGGCCAGCACACAAATCGCTATCCTCTTCATCACTTACTTCCTCTTCTACAACATATACATTCTTATAGTACTTATTATTTTTCTTCAAATACAATGTTGCCTTTTTGACTTTCCTAACATCCACTAAATCTTGCCATATTTTCTTATTCTTTGTCGGAACCCCATTAACCAAGATAACCAGAGGTTCCTCTTCCACTTTTTCTACTCCAATTGTGTTAATGTTTTTGTTCAAATCTAGAGGCAAATAAATAACTCTTCCCTTTAATCCTCTCTGTAAATCTGATGGAGGCAACTTCCCTGTCTTTGGCTCCATTCTTACAATAGCCTGAAAGGGATGGATACTTTGAATCAAAATAGATTCATAAGTATTTAAATCCTTCAATTCAGAAGGAATCTCAACCAATTCCAGATTATTATGAACCGCCCTAGCAGGCATCTGGTTTTGGTTTAATTTCTTACAACAATAAGTACACACACGTTGATCCGATCCCAAATCAAAACAATTTTCTACCATCAAGTATGTGGCAAAATCCTTCCATTCACTATTATTTTCCCTTTCACTTTTTGCATATAAATCCACTAACTTAATCTGATTCTTGTAATAAGTGCGTCGACAACATACACATGTGAAATTAGGCCTCTCACTTGATTTCATCTGAAACGTGGCAATTTCCTTCTGAAATTTGTCTGTACTGGAAACCTGTACATTATCTTCAACATTATCCTCTACTTCTGGGTCAATTCGAACATTCTCATCTTTACTTCCAAAGTAACAAAACTCAATTTCTTCACAAATATTCTTGACATCTATTTCAGAACCATGCAAAAGAGCAGCACATAATTGTTTAAGCATAATTGCTGGACTCTGAACATGATACAACATTCTCACTATTTTCCTGACTTTATTATGATGCACTGCTAGCATCCTGAAATGATGAAAAACACTCTGGCATACTCTCCTGGAAAGACAAGCCAGTGAATGACCACGCAAACCTGTCATTTGTCTCACTCTGCAAGGATCTAATTCTTGCAACAACTTCATTTTCTGCTTCAAACTTTTCTTATTAAATGTCCGTACAAAATCACAAAGCAAATTGATGGAATCCTGTCTCACACTGCAAATAGAACTACACTGCCAAATGTACACAGGACCCTTAGGACGTCTTCCTAAAACCTCATTACCTAACACCTCGTCTGTCTCTGTTGTCACAAGTTTTTCTTTTTCAACTGGACAACCATCCTTCACTTCATAAGCTCGACCACTGGTGTCAACTGCAAACACCAAATCATTATCCTGAAAATAACTCTCCTCATTAAAAAATGCCTCACAACTTGAACTATGCATCCATTCTCCGGAAAAAACTTCACAAAAGTTACTACGATTTACTACTCTCTTCCATCTACTATTTGATTTGAAATCAGAAATTACCTTGTTTAGTTTCCTAATTCTATTGATTACCAAAATAAATAACTTTCGCTTAATTTCGAAAGCATGATCAATAATTTTCTCTACATTTTTCTTCTTCTTATAAAATGCCACTTTCTGTTGGCCTTTCTTAATATTTTTTAATAAATTAACTATTATCCTGTTGCGCAACATTCGTTTTCGAATGTCCCTAAACTGTTGTTTCCTTCTACTATCATGCACAGAGTTATCTCTTGCTCTAGCAGTAACATTTTTGATTGCTCTTTCCTTTCCATTTAAATTGCTTTTCTTTTTCTGGACTGAAACATTTTTTGGAGAAATACTTTTTTTACTACAAATATTTCTTATGAATGATTTCGTGCTCTTACCCGGAGCTTTCTTGGTGATTTCACAAGTTTTTTGGGGAGAGGACTGCTGCAATAATAGATGATCCTGCTGTCTTTGACGTTTTCTAGCCTTTCTAATTCGATTCTTAGTTGGCATTTTTCAAATTTTGAAATGATCTGCAGTTGAATCTGTGGAAAAATATAATAAAAAATGTTATTAACCACTATTACTAAACAGTAAATGAATAACAGTCATCAAAAACTTAACACCCTACTTATTATTTAACATAGCAAATCTTTTGCACCACCACTGCGTCACAAAAGTGACGCACAGTGGTACAAAACAGGCATACACCTATCATAAATCTCTCCCTAACATTTTAAATGATTGATTCAGGATGACGATAAGGGGCCTCATTTATGAGGCCTTGCGTCAGTTTTGCGCTGCGGATGCGGCACTTTTTGTGACACATCTGCGGCGTAAAACATGCGCCTTGTTGCGCCATATTTAAAAAGTGACGCATCTAGGTAGATGCGTCACTTTTTAAACCCCTGCGCCACATTATACCTGCGTCAGGTATAATGTATGCAGAGGTGGCGTTCCCCCGCAAAAAGCCTCGTAATAGTGACGCAGTGAAATCTATGAGATTTCACTGCGTCACTTTTAGGATGCTGTTGCATCAAAATCTTGCGCCTGCCTCACAGCAGGCGTAAGACTGACGCAAGCCCTTTCACATGGGGCTTTCCCCATGTGAAAGGACGCATTGCTGGAGATGCGTCACTTTTGTGACACACTCCAGCAATGCGTCACTTTTGCGCTTACAGATGCATCAGAAATACTGACGTATCTGTAAGTCCTTGCGACATGATGCGTCATACATTAAATAGGACACATAATTGGTGTCGCAAGGAGTGCGCAGTGAAAAGTGACGCATCGCTGTTTTCACGCAGCAATGCGTCACTTTTCATAAATGAGGCCCAAGGTGTGGCCTATCTAGAGGTTTGTTTGGGCCCAGATCTTTGGACTGGGGTGAATGTGTGTCATTGATCCACATTCGGTCCATCACCTGTTTTGTTTGTTTGAGGTGAGGCCAACACACGGTTGCAGATGAGATTTTCGCTTGTTGAAGAAAACAAAGGAGATAGTACATGTGAAAGCCTACCAATGAAGTAAGTCATGTCCACTTCACTCTTGAACAAAGGGCAGACCTCTTTTGAATCTGTGGTCACACCTAAACTTCATCTACACAATGTCATTTATAAACTTAGGAAACACTAGTGATGTAATTGAAAAATGTGGAGTTTCTTTTCCTCATTTCAGAATTACATCACCTGTGTTTCCTCATTGACTTAAAATGTCCTTAATACACATGAAAGCGTTTTTTTGATTGCCCTTGCACCATTTTTGGGTCATTTTTAACATGGCTATATAACTCCCATAATCAAAATCTAAATTTGCCAAGCACAGGTGGGAGCATATTTACAAGAAACTTGCCCCATGCAGAAAGCTCTTCAATTTAAATGGGAAAAATAACATCATAGACACTCAAATGCCTTTTAAATATGCTCCAAACAACCTATGAAGTTCTAGCAGTACATATCCAGAAATATAATTGATTTCAAAAAAAGTTTTAGAACACAACATATAAATCAATTGTATACCTACATTCAAGATGAAATGACTGAAAATGTCTTTGAGACACATGAAAGCGTTTTTTTGAATGCCCTTGCACCATTTTTGGGACATTTTTAACATGGCTATGTAACTCCCATAATCAAAATCTAAATTTGCCAAGCACAGGTGGGAGCGTATTTACAAGAAACTTGCCCCATGAAGAACGCTTTCCATTTAAAAAGGGAAAAATAACATCATAGACACTCAAATGCCTTATAAATATGACCCAAACAACCTATGAAGCTCTAGCAGTACATATCCAGAAATATAATTGATTTCAAAAAATCGTTTTTAAACACAGCATATAAATCAATTGTATACCTACATTCAAGAGGAAATGACTAAAAATGTCCTTAAGACACATGAAAGCGTTTTTTTGAATGCCCTTGCACCATTTTTGAGACATTTTTAACATGGCTATGTAACTCCCATAATCAAAATATAAATTTACCAAGCACAGGTGGGAGCGTATTTACAAGAACCTAGCCCCATGAAGAAAGCTCTTCAATTAAAATGGGAACAATAACATCAGAGACGCTCAAATGCCTTATAAACATGGCCCAAACAACCTATGAAGCTCTAGCAGAACATATCCAGAAATGTAATTGTTTTCAAAAATCGTTTTTAAACACAACATATCTGTTTCAGCTTACATGAGAGACCATGGAATGGGCTCCATGTACAACAATATCTTGTGTTACTGCATGCCAGAATGCTAAACCGAATATGCAATTACAATTTCTCAAAGAAACAAAATCTATTTGTATATCACTTGAGACAAAGCCACATTTTAAAAACACAGCTTTCTTCATCATTTTCTCCTTAAATCATACTATTCTCTATCTAAATTAAATAAATCTTTTCTCACCTTAGCAAATACTTTTTGAGTTTCAAAACAGTCTCAGAAATACTCCAAATTGTCTTCAGCAGAACAAAGAGGATGCACTCCAGAGGCTGCAGCTATAGAAAGCACAGAAATACAGATATTCATTACACATATCTCTCATATTAGCCAAGCATAACTCTTCCCTCATTTTTTTCAAATCAAAACCCTTCCCCCCTCTGCCCTCTCTGCCTTTTTTGCTTAGCAACCACCTCCTGAAAGACCTCTCATGTTTGCAAGTTCACACAACAATGTTTCAATTGAACTCTGAACTCTCCGTGCACCTGCGTATCCAGTGCAATCTTTCATTAAATGTTTTTTCCTTGACCATTCAAATTACATCTTTCAAAGAACACATCCATGCACCCTAACTTTCTGTTTTCAGAAATGGAAATGCACCAATCACTGCTAATGAATCATTAGCACTGGAAATCCACAGTTTTTTTTCTTTACAAACTCCTACTGTTTCAACTGCCCTTTCATTACCACACTTCATCTGACTGCAGCCCAACCTTCTCTCACCATGTTTAATGTCTGGATTATTGGGCATAGTTACATCTACTGGGCTCAAAGGTATGCTGAGAACAGAAATGTACCTAACCTCAATTTACAAAATCCTAACTATATATACCTACTGGCGACCGCCAGTAGGTAATATATATATATATATATATATATATATATATATATATATATATATATATATATATATATTACCTACTGGCGGTCGCCAGTAGGTAGTTATAGTTAGGATTTTTTTCAATGTTAAATCTCAAAATTCTATTTGGAATAACTTTGGCACCGGTTGACGAATCTGCCTGAAAATTTCCTGAAAATGGCCTCGTCGAGCTCCGGTCCTTCCTTGAAAGTTTGGGGGGGATACGTCAAGCGGGGGCCGAGATAAAAGGGGGGTCCCAAAACGCGTTTTCCCCATGTTAATTTCCATAGGGCGGTCGATTTCACTTTTAGCCCGAACGGCTGAATGGATTTCCAGCAAACTTGGCAAAATTGAAGGGACTGGTAGCCCGATGTGCCTTTGCTATGTCTCAAGATATGTGCTGCAGTGGATTTTGAGTAATTTAGGTTAAAAAAAATATATATATCTATAGGCGCTCTCCGGTGCGCGCACCGGAGTGCGCTCCAGGCGCGACACGCGACTTGCGCGCAGGAAGCTGATTGGCTCTTGGGTGTCTGTAAACATTCTAAACAGTCTGGAGCGGCCGCCATCTTGTGTCTCGGTAAAATCGAGACACAAGGGGTTTGAAAAAAAAAGGGGCAAATGACCATAAGGGGGAAGAGTAGACCCCCTCTGACCCCCTAGGTTTGATGTAGGGGCTAAAATAGGGTCCTGCAGGGCATTAAATTTTTTTTTTTTTTTTCGTTTTGCGCGGGGGAAGCGCATGGTACGCGCACCGGCGAAGCACGGGGAAAATCCAGGACCATATTTATGAAGGCCTTGCGCTGCTAGTTTTGCGCCTCCTGTGCGTCAATTTTTGTTACGCACCAGCGGTGTAAAAAAATGCGCATTGTTATGCAAAATTTAAAAAGTGACGCATCTATCTAGATGCGTCACTTTTTAAATATAGTGCAACGAGGCACATTTTTTAACACTGCTGTTGTGATGCATCACTTTTCTGTGCGCACTCCTTATGACATTCCAGATGTGTCATATTTAATGTATGACGAATCATGTTGCAAGGAGTTACAGATACATCAGTATTTCTGACATATCTGTAAACATAAAAGTGATGCGAGGCAGGTGCAAGGTTTTGACGCAACAGCATCCTAAAAGTGACGCAGAGAAATCTTATAGATTTCAGTACGTCGTTATTACCAAGCTTTTTGCGGGGGAATGCCCCCTTTGCATACATTATACCTGACGCAGATATAATGTGGCGCAGAGTTTTAAAAAGTGACCCATGTACCTAGATGCGTCACTTTTTAAAAATAGCGTCAGGTATAATGCATGCAGAGGGGGTGTTCTCCCGCAAAAAGCTTTGTAATAGCGACGCAGTGAAATCTTTGAGATTTCACTGCGTCACTTTTAGGATGCTGTTGCGTCAAAATCTTGTGCCTGCTTTACAGCAGGTGTTAGACTGACGCAAGCCCTTTCACATGGTGCTTTTTCCATGTGAAAGGACACATTACTGGAGTTGCATCACTTTTGTGACGCACTCCAGCAATGCGTTACTTGGAATGTCATAAGGAGTGCGCACAGAAAAGTGACGCATCGCACCAGTGGTGTAAAAAAATGTGCCTCGTTGCGTTATATTTAAAAAGTGACGTATCTAGGTAGAGGGGTCACTTTTTAAAATCAAGCGCCACATTATATCTGCGTGAGGTATAATGCATGCAGAGGGGGTGTTCCCCCGCAAAAAGCTTTGTAATAGCGACGCAGTGAAATGTTTGAGATTTCACTGCGACACTTTTAGGATGCTGTTGCATCCTTTAAATATAGTGCAACGAGGCACATTTTATTACACTGCTGGTGTGATGCGTCACTTTTCTGTGCGCACTCCTTATGACATTCCAGATGTGTCATATTTAATGTATGACGAATCATGTTGCAAGGAGTTACAGATACGTCAGTATTTCTCACATATCTGTAAACATGAAAGTGACGTGAGGCAGGCGCAAGATTTTGACGCAACAGCATCCTAAAAGTGACGCAGAGAAATCTCATAGATTTCAGTACGTCGTTATTACCAAGCTTTTTGCGAGGGATTGCCCCTCTGCATACATTATACCTGACGCAGATATAATGTGGCGCAGAGTTTTAAAAAGTGAACCTAGATGCGTCACTTTTAAAAATAGTGTCAGGTATAATGCATGCAGAGGGGGTGTTCCCCTGCAAAAAGCTTGGTAATAATGACACAGTGCGTCTTTTTTAGGATGCTGTTGCGCCAAAATCTTGCGCCTGCTTCACAGCAAACCTTTCACATGGTGCTTTTTCCATGTGAAAGGACACATTACTGGAGTTGCGTCACTTTTGTGACGCACTCCAGCAATGCGTTACTTTTGTGTTTACAGATACGTCAGAAATACTGACATATCTGTAACTCTTTGCGAATTGATTAGTCATATATTAAATATGACATATCTGGAATGTCATAAGGAGTGCGTAAAGAAAAGTGACGCATCGCTGTTTTCACGTAGCGATGCGTCACTTTTCAGAAATGAGGCCTCCAGTTTATTCACTGTGTCATAACTTTCTTTTCTAACACTCACCTTCTTTCATTCCTGATACTTCACTTCCTTTCACCTCTCATACCTTTCTGTTCTTTCTTACTCATTCTCCTTTCAATTATCAATGCACTATATTTCACTTACTCTTCATTTTTTTAAGAATATAGCTCTTTGATGAGAATTGGAGGTAGTTCTGAAAAGAACTTTTGGTTTTCTTCTTTTAACTGAACAGGAACAAAAACAGGGAATGGAAACTGCTCAACAGGAGCAAAAAGAAAAGAAAAAAATTAGGGGTGGGAAGGGCAGCGATGGTTCTCCAATGCTCGAACCATGAGCAGGACACTTTGCTCCCCATAGGTGAGGAGTTGATTGCAGTATCTGCATTTGATGACCCCATGGTTAAATGCAGGTTGTATGTTTGCCACCTGCTCCTGCGATTGTTCTCTCCCAGAAGAAGTTGCTCCTCCTGTTGATGTAGAGGCCCCATCTCTGGGAACCTCTTGTGCCAGAGCCCTGACACTTTCCCGGGCAAAATTCTGGGGGTGCCTCCTCTCCACATGGCGAATCATGGTGAAGTTGCCAAAAGAGTATTTTTTTGGGGGGTTACCCCGTGACAGGACCTGTTTGCAGATCCTGCACTCTACTTTTGGTGCATTCACCTTCTTCTGGTCTGCTGGAAACTTAAAAAATTCCCAGATGAAATGTTCTTTGACCTTCGGCTGTGGAGGCTCTTCATCAATGAAATCATTGGAGTCATCTTCACTGCTGGATGGTCTGGCAGCCATGATTAATCAAGGAATATGGAACAGCAAAAAAGGCAGGTCTTTCAGTCACAAAAGTGAAAGAAGAAGTGAAGGAAATGGGTGGGGATTTCATTCATTGTAAAAAAAAACTGTTAGCAACCAATGAAAAGTGTTATTTTAGGGTCACATGACCCGACGCGTTTACGCTGCGCGCTCCGGAGCACTTCCGGTGCGTTTACGCAGCGCGATCGTAGGCGCTTCCGGGGCGCAAACGTGGCGCGATCGTAGGCGCTTTTGCGTGCGTTTATGCGCCGCGAACGTAAGCGCTTCCGAGGGCACTTACGTTGCGCGCCGAAGTGACGTCATCAAACTTTTACAGAAATGCATAATCATTTTCCTTATTAAAAAAAACTAATTTTATTTGTATGGTACGAAATGTTTTGCATTATTATTAACTTTTCATTCATATTTTTTTTCACGAACGACAGTTGCGCTCTGGGTGCGCTTTCAGATGAGCTCACGGAAAAGCTTACCGGAGAGCTTAGCTGAAAGCTTCCCGGAGCGCGCACCCAGAGCGCAAAAGAAAAAAATTATATAAAAAAAACATGAATACTTTAAAAAAAACAGCAAATTGTAAAAAAAAAAAAAAGGTTAGAAACTCGATATACAAAGGAATTAGCATTTAAAAAACCTATGAAATTCACTGAAAAAACCATAGGTTTCACACCAGTTATAGTTAGGAATTAGCATTTAAAAAACCTATTAAATTCACTGAAAAAACCATAGGTTTCACACCAGTTATAGTTAGCTGGAAATTTTACTGATATAAAACCATTGAAATTCCCACGTTATAGTTAGATGGACTCACTATAACTTGCGCGTGCAATGCACTGCTGATGATGTCTTATTATGCCAGTTAACCAATCAATTTTTAAAAACCATCCATTTAGACACTTATTTAAACATTTATTCTTCCATCAACTTTTACATATACATATATAAAATATATTTATTTTTCAGAAAGACACACATTCACTGGATGGTGTCATCAGTGATGTCATGAGTGATGTCACTGACCATGTCATGAGTGATGTAATATGTGACATCATCAGCAGTGCATTGCACGCGCAAGTTATAGTGAGTCCATCTAACTATAACGTGGGAATTTCAATGGTTTTATATCAGTAAAATTTCCAGCTAACTATAACTGGTGTGAAACCTATGGTTTTTTCAGTGAATTTAATAGTTTTTTTAAATGCTAATTCCTAACTATAACTGGTGTGAAACCTATGGTTTTTTCAGTGAATATATATATGAACAATACCCATTCAGGCATAGAGTGCCACATATATTATGCAAAAAGAAAGCATAGAACTCTGGGAAGTTCCTAAGTTTAGGTGGACAGCAGCTCCTGTATAGAGCACCCTACAACACCAGCCACACTCTGAATTCGCTCACCTAAACTTTCTGCTTTTCTATCAAAGTTTTTAAGCATAGGATTGGCACATTGCCATCCATAAGATATGATCATGAGAGAAGGATCACTTGTCCTGCTTAACTAGGGTATGCCGGTTCGTTCTTGCTAGTCCCAGTAAAAAACCCTCATGCACGTGACTTTGATGTAAGCGGTATATCTTGGTTCTCAGCTTTCCCTCTCACGTGTGTGCATAATCATTGGGTTCTGTTGTTATGCACCCTCCACCTGGAGGTTTTACCCTTAGTTAAGAGCAGTAGTGACCAGTGATGTGGTTGTGCAAAGTGAGGTGAAAAAGTTAAAAATCCCTTCTCTCCAGATTCATAAATTTTATTATTCTGGGTTCAGAGATATTAAAAATAATTTAAGTGACTGAGAGTTTTTATTACTCTCTCACAAAGTGAGGAGTGAAGTAGGTCGACATGTTTCAGCCCTCTATAGCAGGCAGGTCAATGAGGCTTTCTTCAGGACCAAGGCGTAGATAGTGAAGAGACCAAGGGCGTCTCTTAGTCTTTTTGGCAATCTAGGTACTCCCTAAAGGGCCATTCTTTTTTGGAGATTTCTGATTAAACTCCTTGAGGTCGCTCAGTACCTGTGTTATTGGTGTCTTAAACCTCAACCGAGTCCCAGCGGGTCAGGGAGACCTTCTGCAGTCTCCTAGGGCACGGCTTGTTCTGACTCTGCCATCCATGCCAAGATAGAAAGGGACAACATATTTTTTTATTTCTACAACAAAATCTTTAAGCATAGGATTAGCACAGTGCCATCCACTCCAATCTGTAAAATGACAAAAACCTTTTACCACCCCAGGCACAATTTACGGCTGGAAAAATACCATCCAAGCCAATCTGGAATGAGTAAAAGTAACTTGTGACACGTGTTTTACCATCATTAATGCTCTTCAGAGAGGTTTAGCTTTGGCCAGACACAAGGGAGCATGCAGTATAAGTCAAAACAATGCCCGTTCAGGCATAGAGTGCCACATAAATTATACAAAAAAGAAGCAGAGAACTGGAAAGGTCCCATGTTTAGGTAGAGTGCAGCTCTTGTATAGAGCACCTTACAACACCAGCCACATTCTGAATTTGCTCACCTCAAATGTCTACTTTTCTATCAAAGTTTATAAGCATAGGATTAGCACATTGCCTTCCATGCTGACATAGAAAGGGACAAAATATTGTGGACATTTCAATCCATCAGTACCAAGATGACAAACGTTTTCATTCTCCAATTTATGACAGAAAAACATAACTTTGTTTTCTTTTACTAAACCACTGCTGGCTGTTAAAGAAAGAAAAATCCACATTAACACCCATGTCAACAGCTCAAATTAGTAGGACGTCTATTCAACATGTCCATTGCAAATGTTCCTACCTCCTCAATCTCAAACTTCAGAGTCTCCTTTTCTCTCTTCTGAGAATAGAATCTGCTCCATTGCGTGTTTGGCTTCAGGTCCTGTGAGACATGGCTGGATCTATCTTTGATGGTACTCTGGCAAGCTTTCACGGGGCCTCTGATTCTTCACATCATTTCACATTGGAACCTGGGTCCTTAGACCTTCAGAAGCAAATTCCAATCTACAAGTCTCTTGCATGGTCTCTCCAGTATTACGTTAGCGGTCAGTCTCTTTGGAAGGATAGATCTGGTGCCTCCTTTTTCATTGCTCATAACGACAGATTCCCGCTGCTTGACATTGGGAGCCATAACTGGTAAGTCCTCTTGTCAGGGCAAGGGTTCTCAGACAGAGTAATTGGGGTCCCTAAATTGGAGAAAACAGTCTGCCACTCTTCAAGTGTTCTACATTATGCACTGTCTCTGAATGGCAGTCTAATCAGTGTGCAGTATGTGGCAATGTAGAATCAGCAGAGGAGTATTCATTCTCACACCCTAGCAGTTGTGGCACATCCAATCTTTTCCTTGATAGAAATGCATCTGTATCCCAAATGGTGAGCTACATGCCACAGAATAACAATGTAGTTGCAGACTCATTTAGCAGTACCTTCCTGCTGACTGCAGAGTTTTCCCTGAGAAGGAATCTATTTTGGTAAATTTGTCTAGTATTAGATTCTTGAGCACGGACCTGTTTGAAGACAATTCCATCTCCCAAAATTCTGTCTTCTTTTCCTGGGATTGGGATCCTTGGGCATTGGGGATAGTAGCCTTTCTATCTTCTAAGCTTCAGGAACTTCGTTTTCATTTCCTTCTTTTTACCTTCGACAGAGATTGTTAATAAGACTCAAGAGAGAGAAGGCTTATGTAATCCTGGTTGTTCTGTCCTTGCCTGGGGAGACCTGGTTTCCCCTTCTCAAGAGAATGTCAGTATGCAAGGAATGGTCTATTTCTATCCTATCTCTTTTTCGATTGGCCTCATTCCCTTTTCATAACGTATCTGCATATAACAGTCTCGTGTTGGAAAGATTAGGCTAGTATGATATGGGGGTTTCACCTTGTTGGATTTGGGGGTCCCTAGTTGGCAGAGGTAGGTACCTTTGACCAAATAGGGAACCTTGCGTCTAGTCATGGTAAGCGGGCACACTCCTAAAATAACCCCTGCTCACCCCTTTGGTAGCTTGGCATGAGCAGACTGGCTTATCTCAGAGGCAGTGTGTAAAGCATTTGTGAACACATACAGTAACCCAGTGACAACACTACAGATGGACACCTCACAATTTGTAGTACAAAAATAAATATTTTTATATAAATTTAACACAAGACCACAAATGACAAAAATCCACAATATTGTACTTCAAAAATGGTAGAAATAGCTTTGTTCACTTTAGATGTAAAATGTGACACTTTAAGTTCAATGTACCTTTGGATACGTAACGCTATACAACAAAAGTGTTGCAGGGAATGTGATACGTTGGTTCCTTACACACAAGAACGGTGATGCGTCGGGTCCCAACTGCTGCGTTGGGGATGCGTTGGTTCTTCTCTGCGTGGGGAGGGGATGCATTGGTTTCTTACTGTGCTTCTGTGGCGATGCGACCAGCAGCGCCATGATGGGATGAAGATCCGGTACAATGAAACAAGCTGGCGTCTTCTTCTTGATACAACAACAATGCATGCACGTCTGACAGGTGTGCGGCGACTCAACAATTCTTTTGAGCTGTGACAGGCACTGCGATACGCTTCTCCGGTGTTGCAACGGCGTCTGCTGCGATGTCGACACTCTTCTCCGGTGATGCGAGGTGCTTTGGGTAATGCAATGGCGACAGCGGCAGCACGCTTCTCCGGTGATGCAACGGCATTTGCTGCGAGGGCGAAACTCTTCTCTGGTAATATGACAACAACGACTGCGGTGGTGACACGCTTGTTCGCATTGAGTCGCGCGTTCAACTCCCAGCGACACGCAGTCTCTTAGAAGGACCAGCTCAACAGCAGTAAATTCAATTCCCAGCAAGGGAAGGCAGGGGAGCCAGTTGGTGAAGTCTGTTGTCCCTGAGACTTCAGCAGGAGGCACGCTCTATCTCAAGCCCTTGAACATCCTTTACAAGTTGATTTGAAAGTAGCATAAAGTCCTTTCTCCTTTCTTGGGCAGTCAGGCAACCACTGGAGGCCAAACCCCAAACAGCACTTCGCTTAGGGATAGTCTCCTCTTTAGTTTCTCTGGTTCCTCTCCTTAGCAAAGGTTCTACTTGTTTTCCAAAAGTGATCTAAAGTTCTTGGGTCTGGGTTCCAATATTTAAACAAGCAAATCCTTTGTTCTATGAAGGCAGAGGGTCCTTTACCCAGTCCAAACCAGTTCTGTGCAGCCCTGGAGCACTTTGTTGACAAAACCCCTTCTTTCCTTTGACAGTGTGGGACAGGGACATCAGACCCACAGGAGGTGGAGCCAGCATTGTGGAAGGCAGGCACAACCCTGATCAGGTCCCAGGTGCACTCCTCTCACCCATCTACATGCAGATAGATCTATTCAGCCCTGTGCTGACTCACCCTGTCTCCTGGAATCCCCCAGCCCCTGTCACTCAAACTCTAGACAAGGAACACACAACCTGGCAGAGGCAGGCTTGGATAGTTAGGCAAGAAAATACCTACTTTCTAAAAGTGGAATTTTCAAACACAGAATGTTAAAACCAACTTTATTAAAGATGTATTTTATCATTCTGAGTTCAGGCATACTAAACTTGAATATTTGCCTAGTTCCCTAAGTCAGTTAGGATTATAAGGTGTTATAATCAAACTGCCCATTCTGGCCTTTGGGGAACATAGAGCCTTACAATAGGGAAAAGCAAAAATGGCTGTAATTTACTATCAGGACATGCCACACACATCAGGGCATGTCTTACATTTTATCTACAATGCACCCTGCCCTTGGGCCTACCATAGGGGTGACTAATGTGCATGCAGAAAAGGTAAGGTTTAGGGACTGGCAAGTGGGTGCACTTGCACAGTCAACATTTCAGTACCAGACTGCACATATGCTCTGCAATGGCAGACCGGAGACACACTTTTATAGGCTGCTTCTGTGGGTGGCACAACCAGTGCTGCAAGCCCACCAGCAGCATTTGATTTACAAGCCCTGGACACACTCAGTGCACTGTACTAGGGTCTGGCAAGTAAACCAAACCAGACAATCATGGAATCACTAATCCATACATCAATTTACCATAGGGAGCACTTGCACTGTGGCACTGAATAGCAGTGGCACAGTTCCCAACGCATCTATAACCAGCAAAAACACATGAGGCAACAGCAAAAAATGGAAGGGAGACCCACACCAACAGTGCCAGGTCTAACACACCTGATGAAGCTATTTTGGTTCAGCACTCCACTAGGGCTTCTACCTTATGTTTCTATAACAGCATTGGAACTAACGTGTTGATTAGCGTTCCTCCAAGAACTTGATTCCAAATACATGTTATCCGGTGAAGTTTCCTGATTTCCTTCAGCATGGTTTCAATTTGGGTATTGCTGTTTCTTTCTTAAAGATTTTCGGGGGGAGGGGGGGCGGGCGGTATATACCGTTTTTTCTATAAATGGCAGACTATTTTATAGTTTTGAATTATCCAGAGCAAGAATTTGCACATTGGTTCCTTCTTGGCACTTTCCCCTCGGACCTAGGGCGTTCCAGGCGTCTGTCTTTGTACACCTTTCTAGAGGAGGCACATGTAAATGCTATTTCTGCTAAGGTCCTATTTCTTGTTGCAATAACTTCTGCACACTGGATTAGTGGTGCTGGAACATTGTTTTAGAGTGGGCATGCTGGCCAGAAATGTCACCTTACTAAAGGCAGTATGTCTCTGAAAACATACAAGAATGCTAACGGAAAAAAAAACATTTAATTGACCCTTTATATTGTTCATTCCCCATCTAAGCTCTTTCAGCTTTTATGGGGATGCTGAAGAACCTCCCACACCCATAGTTTAAGCATCACTCCATGTTTTTGAAGAGATATGTGATAGGTTGCCTTCAGATTCCTTTCTTCATTTCTTAATTTCCTTCCTGAGTTTTTGTTTCTCCAACTTCCTAATATGTTATTGGCAACATTTGCAGGTTTTTCACTGTAAAAAACATACTGTTGTATCCTATTTGTACCCTAACCATTTGTCAAAGCCTGAAATTGCTTTGCATACCGTGATTGATGACACGGTAGTACGAATCTATATATTCTTCAGAGTATCTGATTCTCTTTTTATTACTTTTAGTTTTTATTATACAGGGTCCTTACCCCTCTGTCTCTACTTTAGGCAGATGTATTAGAAACACAATTTCTTTGGCCTATGATTTTCAAATGTGTTTCTTCTCAGATCAAGTTTTGGCTGTTTCAGCAGGGGTATACCAGCATCTTGGTTTGTTGCTAAAGTTGTTTCTGTGTTTGGTGCACGCACATTATCTAGGTTTTGGTTTCTGGCGTTGCTTTTGTTTCCGTCTTTCTGGGTTGTGTAGCATTCTAATTGCTATCTTTTTGTTTTCTTTTGTTGCTAATAAATCACATTATTGCTTCATCATTTCATTATAGCTTTGTATTTATAATCAATGCCTACATATAAATGCTTCAATTTCCTCATTGTTTAGAAATAGACCAAGGAAGAGGGGAGAAGTGGTAGTGGCTAGATTCTTTACCAGGAATCTTCATTACTCTGAGTCCTATTCTTCCTCATCCCATTCCTAATACACTCATTATTTCAGTGGAAGAGGAAGCGTTGATTCTTCCTTTATTGATTGGTTTAAAAGGAAGTACATGGGGATGTTGCACCTTCCTATTCCTCCTTGGAGTGGGAGGAGTTATTTTTTTATGATTAATTAGGCCTTACAGGGGCATGTCTCTAGAATGGTCACGCTCAGTGTTTGTTTAAGTATTGGACAAGGAAGAGTAGACCTTAGTGCAGGTTCGGATTGGGATTATAATTCGGCCCGGGCACTCTTAAAAAAAGTGTCCCACATTCCAGGAACATACCTTTCATTAAACACCAATTGATTAGTCGTATTGGGCACATGTTTATAGAAATGTTTGGTAATTTTAACATTGTATGGCTTATCGAGCCAGCAGCGAGGGTAAAAACCAGGAGCACTGAATTTTGGCCAGGCAGGCAAGGTGAAATATAATGGTTCAACGGCCACAACACCTACTCTGATGGGAATTTTAAAATCCGGGCCTGTACAAAAATGACAAATATCACCAAAATCCGGTATTTTCCCCCTTAATCAGTATGTATTTTAAACATTTAACGTAAGACAAATGCACTTTATATGGATTTCTAAAGCTGCCTCAATGATCTGTGACAGATCGTCAAATTAACAAAGGCAGAAAAGCCATGTTAAAAAACAATAAGGTCGTTATTCTATATAAAGATTTGTCTTTGATTTGATAACCATGAACAATGGCTGGTCATTTAAAAAAATACGTTTTTTGTAGTTTTATATAGTGTGAACCGGCCCGAGGGCATTGGATCTAGTTCAATGCGTACCAGCTGTGCTAGAGGAGATCAAATTTGTTTTTATTTTTCAGTCTCAGGACAAGAAGTTATTTGCCCAGAATCACATAGTTCCAAAGTTGGCAGTTCTAGTCATGGTAGCCTCACAGCTAGGCCTATGCAACCCCCCCCCCCCTAACCCCCCCCACACACCACTTTACACTCAGCACAGAAAGACACTGGGGCTGAGAAGACAACACCTGCCCCACAGCAAAGCCCCTGAATACTCTCTCCCTTCCCGACCACCAAGGGCTCAATGTAATGGGGAAGGGGACATGGGAAAGAGTAATTTTGGGCTGGATCAAAGCCAAGGGGGTGAGGTGAAAAAACAGCCAGAAGAACAACTGTCCCCAAGGGAGGCCTCTGGCCGCTTCAGACTCACATCCAGCCCAACCCACTATAGCCTCGGGCTATGGCTTGGCAGAGGTGGAAGGAAGAAAAGAACAAAGGTTCTGGGTGGGCTTCCGAGGTAGGGGGCAATAGGGGCTGAGGTGAAGATGGACTATCGGCCGTTGTCACCTGACACTGAACACCCTGTGTGAGAAGTTGGCCTGGTATATGATGCCCACTATTCTAGTGGGCACCTTGCACCAGTCCAAACGACCCTTATTGATGGTAGGTTGGAAAGTCAACCTTATAGAAAGCTATCCTAGTGGTAGCTGTGGAGAGCAGCCTTCAGGCTAAGACTTAGAGGCGAGTTAAGCAAGTTGTTTTACCAATTATAATCTCTTGAATGACCAGATAAAAGCACAGCACACAAGGTATATATCAAATATATATGTATTTAATCTAAACACAACCCCTCTGGTCTCTTTATGAGGTCAGAGGTAGAAGTACAATACAAGGAACTTAATTAGCATACGATAAGTTGCACCGTATACGTTATGCCTTAGGGGACTCACAAACCATGTACTAAAATAGTGGTATAAGAACCACGTGAGAGTTAGAAAGCAGGCATAGAACCTGTAGAACCACTAGGGATACCTAGAACCACCCAAGGTTAGGATACAGGAGGCCAGAACGAACAAGTTATGATTTTAAAGATTAAAGGCACCTAGAGGTGAACTAAGATGGAACCCTTTTAGACTTAGACCCTTCAAGAGTCAATACCCACGGGAGCACCAGAGTACTCGAGTTACCTCACCCACGGAAGCCGGGTGCATAGGTGTCTTTTGGTGGCGGGTTTTGTCGTAGATTCCAATAGAGAGCTGCCAAGAAATGTTGCCGGTGACCAGAGGAAAAGTGTCCATGTGAATCCAAGGGTGGATCGGAGATGTGAAGAACCTGAAAGCAGAAGGGACAGAGTCTGGCTCACTAGCCAGTGACCGTGATGGCGAGGAGAAGATGCCAGACGATGTCGGGTGATTTCAGGTGAAAGAGGTGAAGCTTGACTCTTCAGTCACGAGGACCAGGAGGCATTGACGATGACCAGGAGCTGGATTCGAGCTGTCCCACAGAGGATGTCGAGTGCTCCAGCGTCAGAATCCGGGTTGGATCCGACAAGCCTTGGCAACAGCAACCCACGCAAGATGTCGAGATTGGTTTCGGTTCAGACCAGCAAGGTTTGAGGGACTCCTCCTTTGAAGAGAAGTGAGAGCAAGTCTGGAGCAACCAGGAAAGCACAAAAAATCAAATATGGCCCTAAGTGGGGGCTCGCTAGTTAATGGACTAGGAACGGCAAAGGGGCCTCGAGCGGAAATGCACAAAGCGGTCCCACGAGACACTCGTGGAGTGTAGGCCTCTGAGCTTTGGTGCAAAAGGTGCTTGGGGCAGGGGCTTCAAATATCCCTTCGGGATACCTCAGGAAGTAGGTGCAGGTGCAAAAATGCAGGATGTCTAGGAGTTCTGGTCCCACGTCTCTCGTGTCCGCTAGAGGTCTCAGCTTTGCTGGGAGCACAGATCAGCATCAGAAATGTCTGGAAGTCTGTGTCCTGTGTCACAGATTCTTCGGGATCCAGTGGGAGACTCAAAAATGCGGACCGGCAAAGATGCTTTTGTTGCCTGTTTGAACAGGGTGGTCACTCCTTGACCACAAGGGCGAGTTCTTCCGTCTTTCAGTCGATGTGGAAGGTCGAAGGTCCAAGATATATGTTGCAGAGATTCGTCCAGGGTAATCTATTGTCCTAGGGACTGGGATCCTATTCTTATAGCAAGTTTTAGGGGTTGGACTAACTCTAGGGTCCCACCTATGGGAGGACCTGGGGAGGGGGTGTTTACACCCCTTCGTCTAGTTTCGTGCCAGAGCTGGGGTTGAGTGCCCAAGCAACCAGTTTGAACTGGGAAATGCATGGAGCACCTTGTGTGCCCCAGGCAGTGTCTGAAAGGCATTCACTGAATGCAATCCACCCTGCCCAATACACTAAAGCCTGTCTGGGGAGGTGCTGGCACCCCCCTGGACAGGAAACCTATTGTCCAGGGCTCCCCTGCCAGAGCTTCATCCAGCAGCAGAAGGGCAGACTCGTGTCTGTGGCAGCAGCATCCATTTTGTGATGCTGACGCTCTGTTTAACTTTTAACCAGAATTACCAGTAACTACATGTCTTCTCCCTCTAGAAGGGTGGAATGCTACCCCCACCCCCAGAACTGGCGGGGGGGGGGTAGTATTCCAAAGTGTTTGACACCTTACACAACATGTTTTGATCAAACCAAAGTTAGCATTAACCGCGAGGATTATAATGCATTTAAGAGTATATGGTATGGCTATAGCATAGAACAGCTAGAAGGAGATGGTTCTGAAAGCTGCAGAGGCGCTCAGCTCATGCTAGGGCACCCTCTCACACAAAACCAAGCACTCTACTTCCAGGATTGTTTAGGCCTGCCATAGGAGTGACGTATAGGTTAATATATGTCTATATATATATATATATATATATATATATATATATAGATATAGGTATACTTTAAGTAAGGGGTGATTACACAACCTTACCGAGGCTGCAACTGCAGACCTGTGGTGTCAGTTTGGAAGGCTAACCAGGGGTGGCACAATACTTGCTGCAGCCCTTGGTAGGCCTCTGGTTCACCTATGCCCTGGGTATCTAGGGTGCCATGTACAGGGGCTCACAAGGGTGACCCAGAAACCAATATGGTATGTACCTAAAGTACATGGTAACAATTTAGATAGAGAACAGCTAGGCTGGGGTCCTGATTAGCAGGGCCACATCCATACTAAAGTCGAAAACCAGTAAAACACAGCAAAAAGTGGGGGTAACCATAGGAAGCAGACCCTACTCTCCTACACACCCCCCCCCTTCCAAACGCAAGGACATTAAACTAACCTTGACCAGTGGAGTCTTCATGTTCTAAGTGGAAATATCTGGAGAGTCCATCTGCATTGGCATGGTTACTCCCAGGTCTATGTTCCACTGTATAGTCCATCCCCTGTAGGGAAATGGAACACCTGAGTAGTTTGGGATTTTCACCCTTCATCTGTTTTAGCCATAAGAGCGGCTTATGGTCTGTCTGAACTGTGAAGTGAGTACCAAACAAGTATGGCCTCAGCTTCTTCAGACCCCAAACCACATCAAAGGCCTCCCTCTCAAAAGCTGACCAGCGTTTCTCTCTAGGGGTTAGCCTTCAGGTAATAAAACCCATGGCTGGTCCTGACCTTCTTCATTAATTTGTGATAGTACATCCCCTATCCCCAACTCAGAAGCATCTGTTTGAACAATGAATTCTTTGGAGTAGTTAGGACTTTGCAGAATTGGTACAGTGTACATGGCCTGCTTCAGGTCATCAAATGCCATTTGACAGCTGACTGTCCACTGAACATTCTTAGGCATTCTTTTAGAAGTTAAGTCATTCAGGGGTGTCACTATGGAACCATACCCCTTGAAAAATCTGACCCTCAGTTTAATTCCTGGACGCTGTGAGGATATCCTGTCTGCTTTGTCCCTCACCTGCATCAGCGCAGCTTCTTGCCGCTCCCGCTTCACGGGAGCCGCTGCGTGGGAGGACTGCCCACCAACTCTGCCTGCTGCCTGTTTACCCCGTGCTCGTTGTCCACCTGAGGTGCTGAGAGGCTGCAGGGGAGTCGCGCGGCAGGGACTCACTCTCCCAGGAGTCCCTGCGTGACCAAACAACATCCGGTCAGCGCCCCCTGCGTGCTCCGCCCACAGCCGGCAAACGGGTGAAAAGGACCCCGGAGCACCAGACCTGCGTGACCCTCAGTTTAATTCCTGGACGCTGTGAGGATATCCTGTCTGCTTTGTCCCTCACCTGCATCAGCGCAACTTCTTGCTGCTCCCGCTTCACGGGAGCCGCTGCGTGGGAGGACTGCCCACCAACGCTGCCTGCTGCCTATTTACCCCGTGCTCGTTGTCCACCTGAGGTGCTGAGAGGCTGCAGGGGAGTCGCGCGGCAGGGACTCACTCTCCCAGGAGTCCCTGCGTGACCAAACAACATCCGGTCAGCGCACCCTGCGTGCCCCGCCCACAGCCGCCCTCTCACCTATATAATCTGGTGAGGGACCGCCTTGCGGGACGCAAGCGGGACGCCAGGCAAAGCCCGGGCAAAGGGCGGGCCGTCTGTGGCCGTCCGGGGCCAGCAGGGGCCGGGACGGGTCACCCCCCTAAGTACTACATCAGGTAAACACTGTCTTCTTCTGATATACTGACCGGGCAAATTGCTGATATTAGTTCATGTCTAGTTACACACCCATGTCAACCCGCTCCGGAAGATGTTTGAGGCGAGGGGGAAACTCTACAATAGGCACCATGGACCAGTTTATGACCAGGGCAGTTTCTGTCGTGGAGAAGGAGATTATTTTAGCAGAGCAAAGACTATCGCGGGAATATCTCGCACATAAGCGCTCCTCTTTGGGAACACTGGTACGGGCTACATCTCCTACTAACATTAACCCAGCAGAATCCCTGCTAATTGCAACACCAGGCAATACGCAGCCCTGTATAACCGAATCCAGGGATAGTAATGGAAATCTTGACATTCTCCCCGATCCGGAGGTAGCAAATAGGAGCCCAAGTAGTGCTGCTATAGTGCCGATTCATCCAGTTACACCAGCAGCAGATTCGCCAACCCCGCCCATGATAATTATCCACGAAGCACCTACACGACAACAATTACTAGCCTCTCCGATAAAATTATATTGTGTAGCATCAAAAAGGAAAAGACTAGTCACTCCGCGCAAGGGCCATAGATCAAAAGCCTTTAAAAGAATACGAAGAAACCATGCGAATG
The DNA here is from genome assembly GCF_964263255.1 of Lissotriton vulgaris. Taxonomy (NCBI): domain Eukaryota; kingdom Metazoa; phylum Chordata; class Amphibia; order Caudata; family Salamandridae; genus Lissotriton; species Lissotriton vulgaris. Next base: position 837,171,536 of record NC_141699.1, read on the forward strand.
TGGGCGTTCCTTGCAAACTCAAAGGGTCTGAGACTAAGAAAGTAGGAGACCGACAAGAGGTGGAACCTGCAAATGTCCAAAACAGTTCCCAACCTGATACTGATCAGGATAATCGCTCAAAGGATCCATCCATAGATAAACCCTTGATGGAACAGATCCAACATTTAATGTCAACCCTGATTCTACCTGTGATCGAAAGACTGAAAGGGCTCTCGGATCGCTTGGACAAATTTGAACAAGTCTCACTTGATAACTTTTTTGCACTAAAATCGTTAGTTAAACTGCACTCAAAAATCGGGGCTGACATACCAAGGGGAGAACCAAGCCCGACAACTACTAATCCACTCGAGCAAACCCGACAACCAAGGAAAGAGAAGACTTCGACCCAGAAAAAGGGTACTGTTGTACAGGGGGGATCGCCACCAGCCGCTCTTGGGGCATTGCTAAACAACGCAGGGATACAAACTGCTGTCCCCCCAAAACCAGCGCCACGTAAAGGGAAACCGGATCTACCAATAAGCAAGAAAGTGTCTACAACCACTGAAACGTTAGGGCCACTGAGAACTGATGAAGGGACAGGCACCACCAATTGCACCGCAAATTGTGCTACCAATGCCAAAGAACCAGTACCCGATTGTAACATAGGTCAATCACTGCCAAAACATGTTCCAAATGCTGATCTTCCTCCCGGGTGCCAACCGTACGTGGTAGTCCTCACAGGGGTCCCTCCTTTGAAACATGATAGGAGGGAGTCCTATGATGAACTCAAAAACAAGACCTTGTACTGGCTCAGAGAAAACAGGCCTCTTCACCATACTATTAATTGCCAGGTTATACACGTTAGAAGAGTTAATTGGTTGGGCACCAGACCAAAGGATATAAGGGGGGACTGCAGCTTGGTGAACTTTAAAGACCCTTCAGTAGCCCACCTTGTGTATGGCCAAAATCAACGGAGAGGACATTCAGGAATTGGAACTTGTGATCTTAGTTACTTTTACCCAAAGCAAATAATACCAAGCAATAGAGGTCCACCCCGTGAGGTCACGATGAGTAGTAGGTATTCGTTTTTTGATCCTCCAACACCAGGGGACGGAATGCCATTACAGAATATGGGTGTGGACACAAACTGGTCATGGTGGGGCCGCTTACAAGAAGGAGAGTCCGGAGTCGGGGAAAATCCCTTTCCTCTGCTTAATGAAGCTTCACTGGGCAGATGTGTTAGATCATGTATAGTGGCTCCTGAAACTGAAACAGCCAAAAACCAACAGGTTGATTTACCATCTGTTAGAATTGCTGGAGAACGCTTAAAGGGGGCATCTGTAGATGTGCTTACTGTCTTGGATAAAAATGTGCCATTACCAGCAAGTATGGAAGGCCAAGAGCTAGTGATTAGTAATGGGCTCTTGGTTGGACCAATGAGGGGGGAAATACCAAATATACATATGGCCACGAATGACTCCCCTAGTAGCTCAGTACAATGCAAAACGATGCAAGAGGTAAAAATGTTGTCATGGAACGAGAAATCTTTGTGATAGTATTTGGAGTTCTTTCATGGAAGAGCATGATATCATAATTTTACAAGAAACCTGGGCAATTGACATGATTCATAGACTCGGGTACAAGGCTTTTCATTGTGGGGCAATCCCGTCTATAAGAGGTAGACCGTCTGGGGGCTTAACAATTTGGATAAGAATAACCCTGAATGTTGTTGTCTTGCCTCTTTGTCTCTGTTCTAATGATCTGCTTGGGGTAAAAGTGGCTACGAAGGAAATGGGGGTCATGTACATTATAAATATTTACAACAGGCCCAACCCACATAACAAGGAATCCAAGGTTGTAGAACAGTTGAGTTCGTATTTGGACACACTAGAACTAAATCCTCAAGTTATAATAGGTGGGGATTTCAACTGTCAATTCAAACCTGTACTGGGGCTTGAAAACCTACTAGAAAACGAAGATAGGGCCCATGATATCCCCACACTAGATAATGTGAAAACAGTCAAAAGTTCAGTGGCAGTTATACAGATCTTTGAACTAGTTGTGTCCAATGACTTAAGGGCCTGTAACGGTCGACTTGATTCCGACAAACCTGCAAATTATACATACAGCAAGGGGATCTCTAAATCACTTATTGATTTTATGCTGGTTACCACTAACTTGTGGCACTCATTGTTGGACTTCCGAGTTGTGAATAGGCCTGAAAGCGACCAGTTCCCTTTACAATTGGGGTTACATTCTAATTTATTTTTGAAACCGCTTGCTGAAACAGAGCCTACAAGGGAGGCTTGCGAGGTTGAGGTCTCCAATAATAGAAGAGCTGTAAAGTGGCCACACATTCTAGCGAAAAAAGACACACTTGCTGGTATTTATAATACCTTTTCAGACACAATCTCCATATATAATAATTTGTGTCTGGGCTCCCAGGAAGTCCTCAACATGCACTACCATTTGGTAGAATCATTAATCCCCCTTTTGAGTAAAACATGTAGTAATGATAAAAGCAATATAAGTAGGCAACTCGAATTAGAAACTCCATGGTATAACAAACAGTGTCGCCTAGCGAAAGGAAATTTAATCGAAGCTGTTAAGTCCAAGGATCAGAGGATGATAAGAGAGTGTAGGCAAGAGTACAAAACACTTCTCTCCCAGGCAAAAAAAGAAAGGGACAATTTGGTCTGGGAAGATCTCCTAAATGCAGCTAGGAAGCATGACCAAAGCACCTTCTGGAGTCTGATATCAAAAAATAACAAAATAGGTCGCTCCAATATGGACTTTTACCTTGACGAGACAATATGGTGTGACCATTTCCTTAAGTTATACGATTCGGAAGACGTGTGTTTGGGTCCTAACGAACAAGGAATTTATCTGTCCTTGTGTACTAGTTTACCCCAATTCAGTGAAGAGGAGACCCTATGTGCAATAAACGCCACTAAGGCGGGTAAGGCACCAGGCCCTGATAAACTGTCTGGGGACTTATTTACCCACAACACTGAAGTGTGGTGCCCATATATACATTTTTTGTGTAATTCGGTATTGGCAGGGACTCCAATCCCCGAGACGTGGAAGGGGGCGGAAATAGTTACTATTTTTGAAAAAGGGGACCGTTATAATCCAGCCAATTACACACCGATTAGTTTAATCGACATTTTACAGAAAATCTTTGCCAGGCATATTTTAAATCGACTTTTAGATTGGATGGAGGAATCTAAAATCCTCTCCAAATATCAAGCGGGTTTAGAGTCAAGACAAGTACTGTTGACCAGGTGTACAGGTTTATGTGCATCTGTTGGAAATATGTACAAATAAAGAAGGGTAGCCTTTATGTAGCATTTATGGATCTACGCGCGGCGTTCGATCTTGTCCCACGCTCCCTTCTTTGGGATACTTTGAGGAAAATGGGTGTTCCGGGCGAATTGTTAACAATCCTCATAAAGCTACATACAGACAATTTTGCCAAAGTAAGGTGGGGAAGAAATGGTGAACTGACTAAGGCTATACCAGTAAAAAGGGGGGTATGGCAAGGGTGCGTGCTGGCCCCCACCCTTTTTTCCTTATTTGTGAATGATATCCCTCCCTACCTGGCACAATGTAACCACGACTCCCCGAAATTGGGCAATGAGGCAATTACAGCATTGTTATTTGCCGATGACACCATCCTAATATCCCAAACCCCTAAAGGATTACAAAACTTAGTAAATCAATTCCATAGTTATTGCGAAGCAAAGGGGCTAGAAATTAACTCATCAAAAACTAAGTATTTGGCCATTAATCCTCCAAAAACTTTTAAATGTAAATGTAAATGTAAATGTATTTGAGCTTATATAGCGCACAGCTACCCACAAAGGGTTTCCCGGCGCTTGCTTAGGGAACCCGTCCTGGTATTCCCCTGTGAGGTAACCCCAGCAGGGTATCCACAAGGTGAAAGCCAGGCATCCCGCCGCGAGGGGCCGTTGTGGAGATTAAGCAAGCTATTGCCCAGAGTCGCAGAGTGTGAACCCGTGAGTCGAGAAGGCACCGGAGCGAGAATTATCGAGTCCATGGAATTTTGAGCCCAAGACCCGCCGAAGCGGGGAATTGAACCCTGGTCCAGGGCCGATCTCAGCTTCCGGGTCTGCCGCCTCTAACCCCTGAGCCACACTTCTCCACTTTAAGAGCCACACTTTAAGAAGAATCTAGTTCTAAAAAACACAAATTAGAGTATGTGGAGTCCTTTGACTACCTGGGCATTAGGCTAGACAGTAAAATATCCTGGAAGAACCAATTGGAAAAAAGCAGGCTGACATATAAACATAGTTCCCTTCCTATCTTAAAGATTCATGGAGGGAGTGCTTCCAAAGCCATAACTCCGGCGATGGAAGTATTTAAAGCTAAAGCTCAATCCGCATTCCTATACGGGGCAGAGATATGGGGACCACACTCAAATAAGACCTTTGATATTGATGAAAATGAGTTCTTTAGGTGCCTATCGAGATTACCCTTAAGAACGCCCCTAACGCCTGTTTATCTGGATATTAATGTAAGACGTATAGATCTATTATGTTGCTTAAGGCCACTGCTTTATTGGGTAAGATTATGGTCTACCCCGGAACTCGTTGACTATAGACTTGGATTACTGGAAATCATGGAACTGGATACATTTAAATCAATCAAATGGTTGAGACACATGTCAACTTGGTTCACCAAAATAGGACTATCACACTTTTGGAATAACCCACTGGCACTGACAATTAATTGTACAGAACATGCAAATGCTGCTTTTTGGTCTTATGTTAATAATTAATATCTACATGATCGTGGTACCGGTTCCTTAACTTTGAAGTTTTTGCAATTTAAGGATATACCCATGTTTGAGCAGTTTATGGACGAAATTGAGCCACCATTGGCTAAAACTGTATATTTACATTATAGATATGGTGTCTTACAAATAAATGCAAATACCTGTAGATGGGGACAAAGTACGGGAAACGAGTTGTATATTTGTAAATTGTGTGAACTCAAACATAAAGAAGATGAGGCCCATATTCTCTTCTTTTGTCCGGTGTACAAATACCCACGTATGAAATGGATCAAACCAGTTTGTAAAAATTTGGGTATAAGATCTTACAAAGAGGCAGAGAGGATACTTAAATCTACAACTTCTCAGTTGGTAGCTTTTGGAGTCAGTAGGTACCTCCTCAGTGTCTGCTTGATTAGTAAGAAACGTGGGGTTAAAACATAGGGATTGATACCCCACAGTCCTGATTTCTATAAGGAACTTTTTAAAACGTTCAAAACTTACAAATAAGTCAAAATATGTTTTTAATTTACTGGCTTTCTTAATTATTTATACAACGTAGATACGCTTTTAAATTTGGCTCTGTAACTGACTACTAAATTGTATTTTGTATGCAAATAAATACAGTGAATTAGTAATGTATTTCCACTTACAATGTATATATCCTTTGACGATACTGCCTTTGGTGTACCATAGATGTAGTTATTGTACTTTTAGTGATCATGATTTTTTCTTTTCTGTAAGCGAATGTATTTTAAAAATGTTTTATGGCTTCAAGACAAAAATGTCGAAATAAAGCTTTACAACAACAACAACAACAACAACAAATCTCCTATAGTACCCAGTCAGGCCCAAGAAAGCTCTGACCTGAGTCTGGGTGGTTGGAGCAACCCAGTCCATTATGGTCTGGATTTTGCTCTACAATGAGTGAACCTGGCCTCCACCTACAAGGTGGCCCAGGTACACAACCTGACTCTGACCTATCTTGCACTTAGTAGCCTTGATAGTTAGGCCTGCTTTTAGCAGGGCCTCCAAAACATTTTTCGGGTGGATCAGGGGATCTTCCCAGGTGGAGCTAAATACAGCAATATCATCAAGATAAGCTGCACAGTAGTCATCCAGGCCCGTGAGGACTTTATTCACCAACCTTAGAAATGTGGCAGTTGCATTTTTCAGACCAAAGGGCATTACCACAAACTGATAATGTCCAATAGGGGTTGAAAATGCTGTCTTTGGCTTTGCATCATCAGTTATTCTGATCTGTCAGTAGCCAGCTGTCAGATCAAATGTGCTCAGAAATTTGGCAGATGCCAACTTATCTATGAGCTCATCTGCTCTGGGTATGGGATGGATATCAGTCTTAGTGACTGCATTGAGACCTCTGTAGTCTACACAAAACCTCATCGCTCTCCTCTCTCTTACCACCCTGGGTGTGAGGTTTGGGTACTAGGACTACTGGACTAGCCCAAAGGCTATCTGAAGGTTCAATCACTCCCAATTCTAACATTTTCTGGACTTCAGTCCTGATACTGTCCCTGACATGATCAGGTTGCCTGTAATTCTTATTTTTAACAGGCAGGCTGCCTCCAGTGTCCACTTCATGGATGCACCCGGTAGTCTGACTTGGAGTCAGTGAAAACATATGTCTGTACTTTGGTTGCTCAATTAACAATACAAGCCTTTCGATTGGCCAGTCATATAAATATTTAGGCGTCCATTTGGACGCAAGGGGCAGCTTCTCAAAGCAAAGCAGTGTGATCGCAGCTAAAACTACGGCCTTAGTGGTATCCTTAGCCAAGTTATCGAAGAAACTTTCAGGCCCAACCTTTGCCCCTTTATTAGAAGTCCTTAGAGCAAAAATAGGGCCAACACTTTCTTATGGCATAGAGATCTTCAAAGGCAAAATGAATACTGCTCTTAACAAATATACAACTAAAATCTATAGGAAGGTACTTCATTTACCGAGCGTTGCTTCCCCTGCTCAGATCAGACTAGAGCTGGGATTAACCAACTATGAAGCCTCTAACGTCGGTACTTACCTTAAGCTATGTCACAAATTAAGACAGGCCGAACCAGGCATGCTAGAATCCCTAATATGGAAAGAAATAAACGAGACTAATCCAGGAGGAACATTCGGGCGCCTTCTGAATGATTACATTCATCAAATGTCAGCTGCCGATCTTTGGGCCCTTAACCCCAGCCAGACTGTCTTTAAAACCATAATCAAAAAATGCGTCAGACTGAAATCTCTGGCTTCAGACAAAGCTCTTGTCACGAAACGCAGTCACTCCTGGGCGATAGTTAATTCCTACAAACGATTGACCCCTGCGGCCTACCTCTCTACGACATTTGCACTTTATCTAAAGCGCTGTCTGATTGCCCTAAGATTGGGAGATTGGCGCTTTCTTCATAATCTTCCCACCTGGCGTCGCAAGAAGGAAGACACAACATGCAGAGGATGCGGGTCAGCAACAGAAACAATCTTGCACGTGCTCTGCATTTGCCCCTCATTCAATCTCCAGCGCCGATACCTGCTCAAGCCAGAATGAAACAGGCTTGGTATTCGGACCTGCAGGCACGCCATCATCGCTGCTCCGTCTCCAGATAATATTGTTTTAAATATAAACCTGTCCAAATTTATTCAGTATGCTTATCGTAATTTAGATAAAATGGACATTGCTGAGGCCATATAGCTGATTGCTAAGACGGAACCTGCACTTTAATAGACCTTGCAATAACGGGGAGAGTTAATTTACAAATTGAAAGGTTTTTAACTAACATACTTACGGTCATATTTTATTCTTTTGTCAACTTTTATTCACAAAACTGTACACAATGTGATTTGTGCAATGTTTTAAAGATATGTTTTTTATATCTTAATAAAGAATTTCTACATACATATGTCTGTACTGCTGCAAAACTTGTCTGCAGTCAGCCTGCTGCTGATCAGTGAGGCTGCCTGCCAAGGCTACACCATCTACTGATCCTCATCGGGGTTCTGAGAGAGCAGGTCTGTGAGAGGGTCACTTTCTTCCTCCTGTCCTTCATCAGTAGCCATGAGCAAGCCCATGTCTGCACTGTCAACATATGGTTTCAGTCTGTTGGCATGAAGCACCCTATGGGGCCCCTGGGAGTTCCAAGATCTACCAAATAGGTAACCTCTCCCTTCTGTTCAACAATAGTGTGGGGTCCACTCCACTTGTCTTGGAGAGCTGCTGGGGCCACAGGCTACATTACCCACACTTTCTGTCCTGGCTAGTAAACAGTCAGTACAGTCTTTTGCTCATGCCAGACTTTCTGTAATTCCTGACTGGCATCCAGATTTTTAGTTGCCTTTTTCATGTACTCAGCCATCCTGGAGCGGAGACCAAGTACATAGTTCACAATATCCTGTTTAGGGAGTTTGAGAGGTAACTCCCATCCCTCCTTCACCAGACAAAGTGGTCCTCTGACAGGGCGCCCAAACAGAAGTTCAAATGGGCTGTAGCCAACCCCCTTCTGTGGAACATCCCTGTATGCAAACAAAAGGCAGGGTTGTAGGATATCCCATCTCTGCCTGAGCTTTTCTGGGAGACCCTTAATCATACCCTTTGAGGTCTTGTTAAATCTTTCAACTAGACCATTGCACTTTGGATGATAGGGTGTGGTGAACTTGTAATTCACTCCATACTCCTTCCACATTGCAGTTGAGTAACTCGCCATAAAGTTTGTACCTCTGTCTGTTACAACTTCCTTAGGTAAACCCACCCTTGACAAAAGTCCCAAGAGGGCTCTTGCCACAACAGGTGCTGTAGTGGTCCTAAGTGGTATATCTTCTGGGTACCTGGTGGCATGATCCTGTTGTATTTCTATCTAGGACCCTAATTCGATATTTCTGATTCATGCCCTTATGTGGTTATAATTAATAATATCCTTATAAAGGTATACGAATCATATCCATAATTAGTAATAGCCCATGCAGTCCAAAACACAGCACGGCTACTCCCATAGACTCATAGAAAGCACAACGCTTTCTTTAAGCAAACCAAGCCACCAGCAGCCCGGGAATTCCCCCCTGCTTCTGTTTTGATTTGCACAAGAACTCCTAGAGTCCAGAAAGAACTGTTAGTTCTTGGTGACGTCTTATGTCTAACCTTACGTCAAACCCGGCACCTTTCAGGTATAAATATACCAACGTTGCCTTAAGCAAACACACGGTGGTTGGGAGCGGAGCGACGTTCTACTTGCCCGGGAGCCCAGCTGTTATGAGAGCCGACGGAGACCGCCCCTCCCCTTGACGCACTGAGAGAGACGCTGTCTTTTTCTCCAGCCGAGAAAATCCAGCTCCGGTGTTCCCAAGTCACCCTCGCGGGTTGCTGGGAGATCGAGTCCTGAGAAGCAAGATACAAGACCTCCTTCATTCTATAACCAAGGTACGGAACTGATTACAACCTTAGAGAGAATTCTTGATTCCGATACTTGGCAAAACTTAACTTAACTTTAAACTGCAACTTACTTACTCCTTCCCACGTATTAGGCTTAGGTCAGGTACACTGGGGTAGGCGTATCTTAGAAGCACCAGTTGAGTTCGTTAGTCAATGTTTTTATGTATGTATACATTTTATCCTTTTTAAAGTATCATATGGCTAAGAAACCATATCAAGACTTTTACAGTATTATTTCATAATACTACTTTTACTGTACGCACTTTACTTTACAATAAGTATTGCAATTGTGGCAATTCATTTCTCTTGCATGAGAAAGAAGACTGCTCAATAAAATAACACCTTTTATTGAAAACGCCCGTCTCTCTATTTCTCTGCAATCTGGTGGAACTAAGCATGCACAACTGACTGAGTGAAATAGTTGTCTATTGTTTCACACGACTGAAGATACACTCTTTATTCTGGGGGAGCAAAGTTGTCATGTTTATGCGGTTGTCAGAAGCTAATCCCTTCTTGTCTAAATCAGGACGGGTAACCCTTTCCTGAACATTCGAGAACGTTTCTAGTGACCTCTGAGCTAGCTGGCAAAACTAATTAAGTCTAACATGGTCAGTAGAGACCTAGATGACCTCAGTCCTACGTCTACACTGCTGTTTATGTTATTCCAATGCGCAGAGCCTATTGGGAATATAGGAACTACACTACATGGCGCCCAACGTTTGGTAAGGCGATAAAACTAACGCAAGACACTAGAGTAACTCAGTCGTGCTTTTCACACAGACCCCTTTCTCCCGTAAAAACTCCAATAGACGTCTGGAGTGGGTGAAAGTTTAAAAATCCGCCGGAATTTAGTAGGATGAGAATCCTATGTATTAGTTATTTGTTTAGTCAACGTTGAAGGATACAGTGTTCCAAAATATTGTGCACCTAATCTTTGTTTCCTTGAAACTTGCTCTACAAAAAACTCTCATTAAACAATGTCAGAACATGGCGACGACATCGAAACCGGTGATGTCGCAGTAAATGTGAATCAACCGGATGCAGATCTTACAGGATTTAATGATAACGACCCGGATGCAATCACCATCTCAGACAACAAAAGAAGAACTATAACTCTTAAACTTATAGAAAATGGACTATCATCCAGAGGTGGTACAGTCATATTCGTGATAGAGGCACATGAGTTTCGGCAGACAGAGGTATTCTACACATGGATACAATCCAACTAACTTACCAAGAGCACCTGCTCTGGTTTAAAGGCGCCCTAAAACATCAAAATCACATCACCAGGCACGGTCCACTAGGTAGACCAGGAGCCACGGGGCCGGTTCTAGCCAGCTACGCAACACACCCAGACATTGATAACATGTCAGATGTGGAACTTTTAGCTCAGCTAAAATATTAATTAAAATACATAGACAATTAGTCCAATATGTCATGCAGACTGCAACAGTCCAACCAGCAATTAACATCCCACAACTGACCTCTCATCAGGGGAATACCAACAAAATTACACCACAGAACATACAATCATGTCTTGGTAAAACACCCATAAAACGGGAACAAATTCCATTCTGGTTAGCTCAGAAAATAACTCAAATAGAGGTATTATTTCCCAATACTACACCTCATGAGAAACACAGAATTCTGACTATCTGCCTCCCAATGGGGGTTGCACCACATGAGGAGGACTGTGACACATGGGGCACGGTCTTTGCTTCTATCCACACAAAAACACATGGTGTTCCGCTATGGCGGTAATACCAGATGTACTAAGACAAATTCAAAACGAATACGGTCCAGAACCTGCCTTAAATCTGGGTATGAAATTACTAAAAGACTTTAAGCAGGTCTCGGCTATATTATTGGCCAACATAAGAGGAGAAGCAGCATGTGTGGCAATCCGCCAGAAATTGGAGGAAACAGATATAACAGACCAACCATTTGAACTTGCCAGAATCATAGAAAAGTCCTATGAAGAGCTAGGAAGAGATAGTTTGGGTGGGAAAACGGTAAAACCCCAACTAACTGAAAATCCTGAAAAAACATTTATTTAAAATAATCTAAATACTCCAAAAAAGGGTTGGGAGGGTAATAAACAATCCACTCCCAAGAAAAAATGTTTCCAGTCCAGAGGAAGGTCACCTCAACGGAGAGAAAGATCTCCTGGCCGAGGAGGCAAGTCTCCCCAAAGGGAACCCTTTGAGAAAAGGTATAACCTTAGAGATAGGGATACATTGAGAAAACCTGATAGATATCAAGATATTGATACACGTCCCTCTCGATCTTTTCAGACTTCCTCACAGAAATCGGAAAGAAGAGGACGTTCAGAACACAAGACAAACACGTCAAGTCCAAAGACAAAGAACCTGCTCATCAAAGTAATAAATCACAATTTCCCAGAAAGAAGGTAGCAAGTATTAAAATTAACATCACAGAAATCGGAAAGAAGAGGACGTTCAGAACACAAGACAAACACGTCAAGTCCAAAGACAAAGAACCTGCTCATCAAAGTAATAAATCACAATTTCCCAGAAAGAAGGTAGCAAGTATTAAAATTAAACATGCTGAGGATTCTGAGGACACAACTGAAAAACGGAGAGTGGGCACAGACAATGCTAGGCAGCGCAGCAGAAGTGACAATAGCTCGCAAGATCCTGATGAATCTTCTGGAGACAGTGAACACGAATGAATACATTCAGGTGGAAACTGCAGACACACGAGTCAGTGTGCCCCATAAACTATATGAAATAACATTACGCATAGAGGGAGATAAAACAAGGAAAATAAAAGGTCTCTTTTAAGAGAAACTTTCAAAAAGCTATGACATCCTGTTAGCTGAAAAAGACTGGCCACCAGAGTTTGTCAGGGAGTGCCCTCATGGCGAAGAAATGATTATGCCTGCCTTCTCGAATCACATTCCAATTCATAAAAAATACACATTGGCAAGGAAATGGGCAGTGGCCCAAGCTCCTGCATTATACCAAAATCATGAAGGATGGGATGAGGATTCTCCTTCCAACAAAATCCAGTTAAAAAATCAACCCACTGCACAAAGGCAGTACCCAGTTAAACAAGAAGCTAAAAAGCAAGTCAGGGAGATCTTAGATCAACTTGAATATCAAGGGGTGATTGAAACATGCACCTCACAAATGAACAATCCTTTGTTTCATGTGTCCAAGCCAGACGATTCATATCGCCTAGTTTTGGACTACAGACATTTTAACTCTTGCTGCAAAACTTTTGCAGTACAAAACTCACACAGTGCAGCACTAATGAATAACATCGTGCGCAAAAAATATAAAACAACATTAGATATCTCTAATGGATTCTTCTCTCAAAACATTGCACCTGAAAGCAGGTATTTGACCGCTTTCTCAATAATGGGGTCGCAAAAACAATTTTGCAGACTCCCACAGGGATTCAAGAATAGCCCAGGATTATTCTCAGCAAGGGTAACAGAGTTACTACAAATATATGATGATGAGACATTATCATATGTCGATGACATCTATCTTACAGATGATGACCTGGAGACTCACTTAAACAGAGTAAACACCATAATACTTGGGTTTGCATCAGAGGGTTACAAATTCAACTTTAAAAAGTCAAGAATTGCCCATCTAACAGTCCTATTTTTAGGATATAAATTATCAAGTGAAGGCAAAAGCCTGACAGACAACTTCCTAGAGAAGTGTGCAGTACTCCAAGCACCAAAAACGCTGAAAAACTTACAATCAATACTAGGCTTCCTGAATTTCGGTAGAACATACATTCTAAATTATGCAGAGAGGGTTAAACCTCTCTATGAATTAATAAGACCTGATTTCAAACCAATAAATTGGACTCAGAAACACACAGAAATTTTAAGATTACTACAAACAGACATGTTAGCTAAAACAAAATTACAAACTCGCGACAACGTACGCAACCTTGTAATACGAGTAATCCCAGGAAAATGCGGATTCACATACCTGACCTCTAATGAGGGAGAAACGGTACATATAGCTTACAAATCACATTTGTACACTCAAGCTGAAATGAAATTCAGCTCTACAGAAAAAATTCTGACAGCGGTTCAAACTGCTGTAGCAAAAGAAAGAGCCCTCGCACAAGGTAAACGAATAATAATCGTTACACCAGTACCTGCCCTAGAAGCAGTAACAAGGGCAAGCATTCCGAATGCTAAAGCTCTACATCCAAGATGGATACAATGGGTTAATTCTCTTGCTGCAACAGACGTAATATACAAATTTGATCCTAATTTAAAAACACAAGAATTTCTCCAATATGAATACGAATGTCCTCTGCCAACCGAAATCCTGCCTCTGGAACATTACAGCTGTATAATATATACAGACGGATCAGCACAACCCGCAGTCGGGGGTAAACAAGCATATAGTGCTGTGTGCGCGATTGTTAAAGGTCGTTGGCACGAAGGTAAATTTAGACCAGTGGTCACTAAAACTCAATCTCTAGGAGATTGTACAGCTCAGCGAGCTGAACCACTGGCATTTAAGATGGCGCTTGAAAATACCAATCACAAATTCCCCACACTAATAGTGTGTGATTCATATTACTGCGTCCAATCTTATAATGAATACTTGCAGAACTGGGTTCAAAACGGCTTCAAAGATGCAAAAGGTGGCACAATCAAGCATAAAACGCTTTGGGAACAAATAGTTCTTTTACAAAAAGAACTACAAAAGACTCACATGATACATACACTGAGTCATCAACGTGATGGCGTTCACGTTGCAGGGAATTCATTGGCTGACGAGGCAGCGAAGGCAGCTGTGCAAACTGCTTCCGTAGCTACTATCAGCCGGTCAAAAACAAAAATAGACAGCGATATACTGCAAGCTGTCAGTGCTTCAGTAAAAGATGACAGAAAAACACTCTTGAAAGGCTTTCCAGTAAAGTACTCATACATAACTGATGCCGAGCCCCCAGGCTTCCCGCCGGTTCCCACGAGACCCCGCCCCCCCGGCCGCCGATTGGTTCCCGCGCTCCCCGCAGACCCTCCCTCCCGGCTCCCCTCTTATGACGCCCCCGGAGCGACCGCGCAGCGGACGCGCTACGGGAGCACCGATTGAGCGCCGAAGGTGCGCCAAAGGTAAGCCCGTCTGCGCCCGTCCGCGCCAGGACCGCGCCCAGTGCCAGGACCCCTGGACCCCGCAGACACCAGCCCACCCGCCGGACGTACACCGCCGCCACCCTCAACGCGCTCAACACCGGTCGAGTCCCGGGATGCTACCGAGCCACCCCGAGACGCACCCACGGACCCTTCAGCTGCCACGCCTGCAAGTTCACCTGCATCCGGACCTACCCCGCACCAGCACCCGCCAAGCCGAACACCAGCAGCAACCACCTCAAGTGCATCCTGCTCAACACCCGCTCCGTCCACAGACACGCCATTGAACTCTGGAACCTCCTCGACACCACAGCTCCTGACGTTGCCTTCCTCACGGAAACCTGGATGAATGACTCCTTAGCGCCCGACATCGCCATCGCCATCCCAGAGGGCTACAAGATCACCCGGAGGGACCGCACCGCCAACCAGATGGGAGGAGGCATCGCCATCATCCACAGGGACACCATCCACATCACGACCAACACCGACGACACCCTGACTACAGCCGAACACCTACACTTCCAGATCCACACCGACCCGAAGACCACCCTCAGAGTCACCCTGATCTACCGACCCCCGGGACCACGCACACAATTCAGCGAGGACATCGCCGACTTCGTCAGCCCGCATGCCCTCCCCTCCCCTGACTACATCCTCCTGGGGGACATCAACTTCCACCTGGAGAACAACAACGACCGCAACACCATCACCCTGCTCGACAACCTCGCCAACCTCGGACTCAAGCAGCTGGTGTCCACCCTCACCCACCTCGCCGGACACACACTCGACGCCGTCTTCTCATCCAGCAAAGACATCGCCTTCAGCCACGCCACAGGACTCCACTGGATGGACCACAGCTGCGTCCACTTCACCTTCAGAAGAACGACGATCCACCACCACCAGCAACAGGTTGCCCGAAGAAGCTGGAACAAGATCACAGCCGACCAGCTCGCCGCTTCCCTGAGCCAGCACACTCCCGCCAGCTCAGCGAACCCCAGCCAGGCCGCCAACAACCTCACGAAGTGGATCAGCAACTGCGCAGACGAACTCGACCCACTGAGGACCCCGCCCAGCAGACCCGGCAGCAAGAAGGCCCCATGGTTCACCAACGAACTCAAGAGCTCCAAGAAGAACTGCCGAGCCCTCGAGAAAGTCTGGAGAAGGGAACCAACACCGGACAACATGACCACCCTCAAGCTTGCCACCCGGAAGCACCACCAACTGATCCGCGCCACCAAGAAAACTGCATTCAAGGACCGGCTGGACAACAACGCACACAACTGCAAGGAACTCTTCAACATCGTAAAAGAGCTCTCCAACCCCAACGCCGGAAACAACGACATCACCCCATCGCAAGACCTCTGCATCTCCCTCGCCTCCTACTTCCACAACAAGATCGCGGACATACACAACAGCTTCAGCACTCAACCGACGCACGCCACGACCGCACCAACGCCCCCCACCACCACCCTCCGCACCTGGACTCCGATCAGCACCAAAGACACCGTCCGCATGATGAACTCCATCCACTCCGGATCTCCGACCGACCCCTGCCCTCACCACATCTTCAACAAGGCCGACGCTGTCATCGCACCCCGCCTGCGGGACATCATCAACACCTCCTTCGACACCGCCACCTTCCCGGAAAGCTGGAAGCACGCCGAACTCAGCGCTCTACTAAAGAAACCAACAGCGGACCCCACCGAACTCAAGAATTACCGCCCCATCTCGCTCCTCCCATTTCCAGCCAAAGTCATCGAGAAGACCGTCAACAAACAACTGGCCGCCTTCCTCAAGACGAATGGATCCCTCGACCCCTCACAGTCTGGCTTCCGAGCCAACCACAGCACCGAGACCGCCCTCATCGCTGCCACTGATGACATCCGAGCCCTGATGGACAACGGAGAAACAGCGGCCCTCATTCTCCTAGACCTCTCCGCGGCATTCGACACTGTCTGCCACCGCACCCTAGTGCAGCGCCTCAGCAACGTCGGAATCCAGGAGAAGGCACTGGAATGGATCATCTCCTTCCTCGACGGAAGAACACAGAAAGTCCGGCTACCACCGTACAAGTCAGAGGCCACCAAAGTCATCTGCGGCGTCCCTCAAGGATCCTCGCTGAGCCCCACCCTCTTCAACGTCTACATGAGCCCCCTCGCGGCCATCGCACGCCAACACAACCTCAACATCATCTCCTACGCCGACGACACCCAGCTGATCCTCTCCCTGACCAACGACCCCGCCGCCGCCAGAGCCAACCTTCACGAAGGGATGAAAGACGTAGCCGAGTGGATGACGACCAGCCGCCTGAAACTGAACTCAGACAAGACGGAAGTCCTCATCCTGGGCTCCTCGCCCTCCACCTGGGACGACTCCTGGTGGCTCCCCGCCCTGGGCACCGCACCCAAACCGACAGACCACGCACGCAACCTGGGCTTCATCCTGGACTCCTCCCTCTCCATGACCAGACAAGTCAACGCCGTCTCCTCGTCGTGCTTCAACATCCTGCGCATGCTACGGAAGATCTTCCGGTGGATCCCCACCGAGACCAGGAAGACGGTCACCCAGGCCCTCGTCACCAGCCGACTGGACTACGGCAACGCCCTCTACGCCGGAACCACCGCCAAGCTCCAGAAGAGACTCCAGCGGATCCAGAACACCTCAGCCAGACTCATCCTCGACATCCCACGACACAGCCACATCTCCGGACATCTGAGAGACCTGCATTGGCTCCCCGTCAACAAAAGAATCACCTTCCGTCTCCTCACCCACGCACACAAAGCCCTACACGATCAAGGCCCGAGCTACCTCAACAACCGCATCAACTTCTACGCTCCCAAACGCCACCTCCGATCAGCCAGTCACGCCCTCGCCGCCGTCCCCCTCATCCGAAGAATGACAACAGGAGGAAGGTCCT
Source organism: Lissotriton vulgaris (assembly GCF_964263255.1). NCBI lineage: Eukaryota > Metazoa > Chordata > Amphibia > Caudata > Salamandridae > Lissotriton > Lissotriton vulgaris. The sequence continues at coordinate 837,188,785 of NC_141699.1, forward strand.
TCTCCTACCTGGCCGCCAAGACCTGGAACTCCCTCCCGACCGACCTGCGCCTGACCCAAGACCACCTCTCCTTCAGGAAGAAGCTCAAGACCTGGCTGTTCGAGCAGTAGCAGCACCCCCCCCCCCCCCCCCAGCGCCTTGAGACCCTCCGGGTAAGTAGAGCGCTCTATAAATGTCTTTGATTGATTGATTGATTGAACAATATTCCATTTGCTCGAATCCCTGGAGTGGGGGATAGAGCAATTCCAAACATGGAGCACAGATTAGGACTTATTTCAGCGGCACACGAAGGGCTAGCTTCTGCACATGCTGGTATTTCCACCACAACATCATTATTAAAACAGAGATATTGGCGGCCGGGCATAAGAAAGTAAACTAAGAACTATGTTCTAGAATGCGAAATATGCCAAAGAATGAAAGTATCAACAGTAAAACCACCAGCGCAGACACCCCTTCTAATCTCAGATAAACCATTAGCACGTGTTTACCTGGACCACTGTGGTCCCTTACAGAGGGATGGAAACTATAAATATATCATGGTCGCAGTGGATTCCTGTATGAGATTCATTTGGATGTGGCCCCAGCGCTCGGCTGACGCCAGAACTGTTATAAAAGATTTGCGAGTCTTTATCGGCACATACGCAATTGGCATGCTACATTCTGATCAGGGTCCTGCGTTTAGCTCTCGAGCTTACAAAGAGGCCATGAACAGCATGGGCATCGCATTGCGGTACTCTTCTCTCTTCCATCATGAGGAAAATGCGGTAGTGGAAAGAAAAAACCGTGACATAAAGCAATCTATAACAGCGAGGGTATTAGGTTCGGGTGATGGGTGGGTCAAACATTTAATAAGTGTCCAACGTAGTCTTAACAACATGCCAAGAAATTCTCTAGGAGGTATCAGTCCATACGAACTATTGTTCGGTACTAGAATGATAATCCAGGATCTGGATCGTCAGACTGCAGTGGTAGAAGAAAAAACCTTTGATATCAAAGATCGTTTGGCTGTTTTACAGGACTTGAATGAAACAAGAAAGAGTCTAAGTAACATAAAGTTTAAGCCAACAACCACTGAAGAACCACCTGTCCCAGCAAGACCTGTCTGGATTCCGAAGATTGGGGATCTGGTCAGAGAAAAGATCGCGGTAAAGAAGAAATTTGGGCCTTCTTACAGAAAAGCAGTACCTGTCTTAGCTGTCAGCGGAACAAGATCAGTAGTACTACCGCCACTTGCTGGTAAAAAGGAAAACAGAATTGTTTCCATCGATCTGGTGAAACCACAAACATGTGGCCGATAATAAATAGCAGGCCCAGTGGACTACCAAGAAATAACAGAAGACCAAACTTTGCTACAATCCAAGAGGTTCAAACTGAGAGACTAATCACATTTGATAAACCTGCAGCAAATAACAAGGGACTATGCAACATAGCCATGGAACTTGTGCCTCTTGAAACCCAAATTGCAACAATTCGTGATGATACACCAATCTACAACGATGTAGCATCGGACTGTACAAATGTAACAAAAGAAATTGCAAAGATCAATGGAAATCCGGAAGCAATCCCACCAATTGACAGAACAACATCTGGCTATTTTATCAACTTTGATGACTTTTCCGATGATCCAAGTGAACATGGAGACAAGCCAGCAACAAAAACTTTCAAAGAGAAAAAGACCGAGCTTTTACATAAACTAAAAGAAACATATCTGATTTCACCATGGATTGAATTTTGGACTGTGGTAGGTGTACTTTTTCTCCTGCTTTGGCTCATCATGGTTTTGTGCTTAGGTAGATTCATTGATGGGAAATATAGTACAATGGACACAGCAAGTCAGAACATCAACTTGGTCCTAAAGTCTCACAGATCCTCTCACATCGAGAAAAAAGAACTATCATCAGTGAACATCACAGCCAATCCAAAACCTGGTGGTATAGCATGGGACAGAACTGACTATGATATTTATGGCCCGATTGAGCTCTTGAAGTATCCACACCAGTTCAAGGTTTCCTTAAGTGACTTTGTGATACCAAGTTCTTTTTCTGATGATTAGGACTTTGAAAATATCAATAATATGATGTCAGATTTAGTAATGTCAGCTAAATTCACAGAACATGATTATTTACAGGGTTCATCAAATTATGAAGAGTTATACTGTTACAATCACTATGGTCATCACTATTTGCATAAATCTGCACAACCTAGAAATGTTTTTAATTATAATCAATGGGAACATTGTCCAACTCCGCCAAAAGGCAGCTCGAAGGCATTCTATGAGAAATTTCCATACTTCTCAGGGATCAATAGTAGTGATCCAGAAACGTTTTATTTTAAACTGTTAAACAAAACAGGAATGAAAACAATGTTGACAAATACTAAATTTATTTATTCTGAAATTTTTATGACAAAATGTCTACATTTGGTTTTGAGTTCTGGAAAAATAACATCGAAACAAAAACCATCTGGGGTACAAAAGCTTGGCAGGTACAAGGTCTAGAATCATTATTTAGAGCCTGCATGATCCCAGAACAAATTATGTTCCTGAATGATACCATTCAACAAACTACTTGTCTTGGCCTAGCTAAGATAAAAGACTTAAACAAACCGTCTATTCCAAAGCCCATACCTGATAGCAATAGCACTACAGATGTGGAAAAAGACATATCCCATATTTTTCACCAAAAAAGAACAAATCCTGATTGGAAAAAATGGTTGCTCTGGCCCACAGACACAAACAACTGTCAAGATAGATTCCTGAACAAAAAACAGGGGTTAAAAATGACCAGGCCAGACCCAAGATACTCCCAGAGACAACATCCAGGGATAGTTACAACATACAGTGTAGGGAAATTATGCCTTGAGTGGCAACAGAAATCCACACTGGCTGAAATTAAGCAACACTTGACTTTACTTAAAGAAGGTGCTGACTTGCGAGATTTCATAATGGGACCTCTCAAACAGCGTCAAAAACGTTTCATAGCGGCTGGTATATACGGTGCATACAACGAAGCTTGGAAAGTACTGCAAATTGAGACAGCAGAAAAAATACGAGAAATTGATTGTATAAATTTGGAAAAATCCCTTTCTGTTGTGGACAATGGGTTAACAACTTTGTCTTCCAGAATATATTCACTGGACAGTATTGTGTCATCTGCCTTTGATATGATAGAGCAAGACTTACTAATGTTACAACATGGTCAGTCCCAATAGCGTTCTATTGTACAGCTTGGCTGGACGTTGCAAAACCTACGTTCAGGCTACGTGCCATGCCATCTAATCAACGTAATGTCATTATTTTCTATCTTTAACCTTACTAATAAACCAATCAGTTTGGCACAAAAATGAGCAGATAATACGATTCTGAGCATTGAAAACTTGAGAGATTACCATTGACAATGTCAGAGAGACCTGTCATTGAATGGATAATACACGGAACAATTTCAATTCCGATAGCAACTTTCCAGTTTAAAAATTGCCAAGAATATATACCAGCAGGCCAGTATGAAAGTTTGAGTAAAGGATACATCAAATCAACCTGGGATTTACCTTAAACACACAAATGTTATAGTGAAGGCAAAAAGGAGGTATTCCTTAGTGGCTATAATTGTAAATAATCACTAGGCGGTACACTTCTGTGTCAAGGTATTAACCTGTATGGAGCTTGCGAATGGTCTTCAAATACCCTTTCTTGTCACCTGCAAGGCACTCCTGCAAAACAGATAGAGCCATTCTTCAGACAACTTTCGAACCAAAGTTACGTTTTAATAAATGACCACAGCTGTTGTGGAATGGTGCCAGGAGAATGTTATCTCGTTACTGTTACTTCCAGGGTCGTTTGCTGTATGCAAGTATTGTATCCAAACAGCAATCCAGACATGGAGGAGGCAATATGGCCTCATGTGAATATCTCTTCTATTCAAATTAATACTTTAAGCAGAATGAAGTCTATTCTTTTACAGACTACTGTGCCTCTGACGTCGTCCAAAGAAACGTATGATCTGCAAGTTGCAAGGACGGCATCAGAGATACATACCCTTTTATCAACAAATTGCCCCATGCATTTCATAGAAATGTTAAGCCAAATCTTAAACATGTCTGATACCAGTGGCATCGCACATGTATTTAAGACAATTTTTTTGGGACTGTTAGCACCCTTTGAAACAGTTCTGGGCATCTTCCTGAATTTTGTCCATTCTGTCTTTGGCGGTCTACCCTTAATCTTGGGACTCGTGCCAGGAATTTTATTTTTGTTCCTTCTGCTCCGATATGGCAAGCCAATCCACAGACAAGACTCCAGCAACGATGGAAGAAACGATCCTAGCAATACGATACCGAGAACGTATCACTAGGGTCCTCGGATTGGCCCGGCTAAGAGATCTGAATACAACCTGGTTTCTTTCATTCAGACCTATCTGGCAAGATTGCATCTTACCTGTGCTTTGATGTCTGCTATGCGGAGAAGAATGCGTGTTGGACGTTTCTCTTACACTACCATCAGCAGTACCAATGGATATCGACGCTTTGCTTTGTCCTGTAACGACTCATGCAACATGTTGTCCCCAGCAGCTACCTATTCTGATGACGGCATTCGTTGAGACTTCACCATTACGAGTAGGTGGCGGTGAAGTACGAGAGGAGAGCAGCACCAAACAGGTACAACCTTCTGTGAGCATTTCTGATCCAAACATCGATGATAGCAATCACGCTCCAAACTGCACAATTACAGCATTTTCGAACTTGGTCGAACTTTCACCTGATGTTGTAGACCAATTGTTTGCGAGTCGGTCTGATATGATGTTTTCTCCTAACAACGAGAATAACATTTAAAAACAATGATCACACAGCGTTCCCTGAACTGTGAATTCGGCCTTCAGTTGTGTTAAACAATGCTACTAAAGATATTTGGGACTATTTTTTTCTCACTTCCCCTGAAAGAGAAAATATTTTTCTTTCACTTCAAAAATATTTACCATTTGTTTGGAACATGGTACTCTGCTTAAAGTAGAACTATTCTTAGAGAACAGAGCTTCTATTTTTAGAGACATTGGAGTTCTGGACTTTTTGGTTCCGTCCAGAGGTGTCAGGGAACAACACCCGAAGACCCCGGAGTTCCACCTGCCTTGGTGCACAAATAAACAGAAACACGGGCTTCTCAATGGTGGCGTCAAAGACCAAAGGTTTATTACTGCAGGGACACAGAAGTCACAGAAACCACGCATGGGCAGTGTCTAGGAGCCTGTTCGATTTGTACATAGAGGGTTGCTCCTTATATACTAAAAATTGTGCTCCAGGCAAATACTTCACATGTTAGTACATTCCCAAACCTTTGTGTCCTAAACAATAAGTATTTGGCGTTACACAGGAACTGTCGATAATATCTGATGCCAAACATTACGAAGAGGGGTTCCCACTAGTTCATCACAATCCCTTGTCAATATTGCATTCAAGAGCCGGACCGCCTCATCGTAAATTTCGTTGCCTCCCCCTAATAAAGTTTCAGAAAGAAAGGAACGGAGCCAGGTGTGGAAGATAGAAAAGTGGGATAAGGGATGTTTGTGGGTTGTAAATGGGCAAGGCTACCGGCTTCGGCCGCCTAATTATGATCGGGACAATGGACACGAGAACCAGTTCGGTAGGGCTGGCCTCAGGCAGAGGAGGCAGCCTTTGTCGAGTCATGCAGCTACAGCGTGTTCTGTTCCAAGGTGCACGTGTCACTAAAAGAGGTGAATCGTCGGCTAAGCCTACGTGTCCTTAATCGAAATGAAATGATCAGAGGTTATTGCGTATGTGAGGGCAAGAAACACAAAATGGCTGCCATGAACTAAGATGGATGCCATGGGTAGATCAGAAATGTGTTTGTAACAGGAGTACTCTTGCTCGTAGCATAGCGAAAACACCATGATATGCTAAATGGATCATTTGCGGTTCGCTGATACCAATATTATGTATTTCCGACGATATTGAAAACACGGGTTCAAATCGTCACGGAACCTCAGACCCTCCTTTTGCCCTTACATAGGCAATTACTCAGTCTATGTCAGAGTCTAATTCTATGCTCATCAGGTCAGTGACATGCTGTTGTATCATCATCCTTTCTCGCGCCTTTTCTCCAAACGCAGGTGGTTTTCTAAAACAGGTTGCAGCACAAAGACTACACAGAGCTGGACCACACTGGATAATCAGGCAGCATGAGAAGAGGAATACTAAGATGACACCAATGACCATTAGAACCTTCCATCCCCACGCTGAGATCAGAGTCCAAAACCACTCCATGAAGGACCAGTTTCCCTTGTCTACATGAATAGAATCGGAAATCTTGTGTAGCTTCGAGATCGCCTCATAGACTGTTGGAGCATTATTAGGAATAAAGACACAGCAGCTCGATTGGATCATTCTGCATACCCCACCTCGATCTGCAAGTATTACGTCTAGAACCATACGGTTCTGCAACGTCATGAGTCTATCCGCCTGAAGCTCAGCTGTCAAATTGCTAAGGGCACCAGCAGTTTCGGTAATAGTAGATTCAACTACCCGTGTTAGCTGATGTATGTTTCTACTATTGGCCATAGGCCCCCAGAACGGAAGGAAACCTTTGAAGAAGTCTCCAGCTTCCTGACCAGCGGTATCTTCCTTGCTGAAGACACCTCTTGCTACTCTGGTCTTGTGGTAGTCAGATGAAGCAGTGTATGTTGGAGGTAACAATCGAGCAATATAACATGATCCTGAAAAGTCAGCAGGCAACCATGTATATGCCCTGTCTCGGCAGATGAAGTAGGTACCCCTAGCAGTAAGAAAAGCAGGGGAAGAGTTAGACGGAAACACGTAAGTCTCTACGCATTCACTCCTCCCTAGTTGAGCTCTCGGATTTCTCCCATTACCTTGCAAACAGACCTGACCTCGGTGAGGTACGACCCAGATTGGAGTTGAGCTTTTACGCTTGCTTTCTCCCAAACTAAGGCGATACTCGGAAGAATTCCAACTCAAATATACTCGCAATTCGTCTCTAGGGTAAGATGGAGTATTATTGACGTCCTTGATCATGTCAATAATTCCCTGGACTAAGGCTTTGTTGGCAGAGTTATATTTAGTGGAACGTGGTGGACGCGGAGGATAGGTTTCAAGGGCATAAGCAAAGATGGTTTGAAGGGCCTGAAATGATCCATTATAGCTGAAAGGCAAAACCAGATAGGGAATGCCTTTATCCATAGTGTGGGGTATCAAGCCACACACCCAGCAGTCTGTAGTGTTAACTACCAGTTGGTGTTGGTGCAAGAGCTGTACAAAAGTGTTATTAATGAATTCTGAGCGTCGAGCTTGCTCGTGTTCAGGAAATGAGTGAAAAGAGTGTATAGAAGAAACAGTAGAAGTAGCAGGATCAAGGGGAGGTACTGTGGTTACTGGCATAAAAATCAAACTCATACCAAAGACGATTCCACCCACCAATGTTATCAAAACAATCAAAAATGTAATGGCACATTGTATCAAAAAGCATTTGCTGTGAAGAATTCTGTAAAGTCTGTTTCTGCGAACATAAATGACATTTTCTCGTTGCAGCGCAGGAAGCTCCATCTTCTACAATCCGCTCGCGACCACTGATGATGTGTACATAGATGAAAATGCCTCTATTAGCCCTGGGAGTTCCCAGAACCAACAGAAAGATCGACCTTGTGTCAGACCCCCGCAGATTCAACTAGGCACACAGCCACGACCCTACGGCTACCCAGACGGCAAGGCAATTTTAAAAACAATAAAACAATAGCAAACTTCCTGGCTGAAGGCAAAAGTTCAAAATTTCAAAATATCACAATAGGCAGTTGCCTGCTTTATTTGTCCATATTACGAGGCCGTAAATTGTATCTTTGCTTTGCAGGTACTGTTTGATCGGCAAATAGCGTATCACTAGTAGTTGTTGCAGTGTTCAAGTTCGCAGATGACAGAGTTTTTTCTGATGCAGGGGACAAATGTTCAGAGTTCAAAGGAGTCTTTTCAGGAGGAGAGTCAGAGTTCGGAGTGTCGGTAATCAATTCGGCATCGCTGAAAGGGATGAACTTTGGCGTTTTTTCAAATTCGGAGGCACCAATTCCCTTCTTCACCCAGTCGTCGTAAGGAAGTGGCAAAGGTACACGTTTGACATGAGACACATGTACCCAGTGCTTGCGACCAGCTACACGAACTGCGGTTCTTGTCACAAGCAGAACTTGGAACGGGCCGACGAATCTTTGCTGAAGGTTCTTCGTCCTCGCGAAGTTTCTGATCACAACTTGATCGCCGGGTTTCAGCTGATGCCCTGGACTCTCCGGAGGCTTTGGCAATGCATCGAAAACCTGTTGGTGAATAAGACTCAATTTAGCAGTCAAGTCGTAAAGGTAGTCGATCAACATAGGATATTCTAGAGAACAAAACTCCTTTGGCCTAGGCACACCCCACACATTTGCCGGGCGGCCAAAGACAATCTCATAGGGACTAAGCCCTACTCTAGAATGTACAGTTGCTCTAGTTGATAACAAAGCCAAAGGTAGTGCGTCTGGCCAGGATAAACCCGTGGATGCTTGTATTTTGGCTAGTTTTAGTTTGAGGGTGCCATTGTAACCCTCAACTAAACCAGCAGACTGAGGATGGTTTGCACTATGGAACTTCTGTTTGATGCCCAAACCGGCACACACACTCTGCATAACTTTCCCTATGAACTCACTTCCGTTATCTGACCATACAATCCGTGGCATTCCGAACCTAGGGAAATATTCTTTGAGAAGAATTTTGGCAGTTGATAGGGCAGTATTGTCCTTTAGTGGATATGCTTCGATCCATCTGGAAAAAGCACAGACTACCACCAGGACGTATTTCAAATTATTACACCGATCCATGTGAATGAAGTCTAACTGAATCACTTCAAAGGGGCAGGAAGGAGGAGCGAAGTGACCAGCAGGAGTTGGAGTTCCCTTGCCAGGATTATGCATCAGGCATACCATACAATTTTTCACCACTCTCTCTGCACATTTACTGATCCCATCATTCTTCCAGACTGGAGCCAACATCTTACAGATTCCTTTAGAACTTATATGCGCTACTCCATGCGCCATCGTCACCACTGCAAGCACATACGCATCAGGCAACATCCAACGCTGTTGTTCTGACAAATCAATCCAACACCCACTCGAATCCAACTTGCCCGTACTTTCTCTCCATGCACGTTTTTCCTCCTCAGTTTCCTCTTTCTGAATCTCTTTCACACTTTCCATTGTATCCTCACACATTCCAGACTCAGCAATCCATCTTGCAGACGTAGCAACATACATTCTACTCATCATGTCTCTAGCTGTCTGTTTAGCGGTCTCATCAGCAAAAGCATTCCCACGACCAACATCATCCGTGATTGCTTTATGAGCACTGCACTTTACAATCGCAACTTCAGTCGGCAAGGTTAGAGATTCCAACAAGTCGTTAACTAGCTGACCATGCTGGATCTTAGTCCCATGGGACGTAATGAAACCTCTTTCTTTCCATAAACGGCCAAAACTATGGGCCACGCCAAATGCGTACTGTCTATCTGTGAACACATTCACTCTCTTTCCCTTAGCTAAAACACACGCTCTTGTTAGAGCTATTAATTCTGCAGCTTGGGCAGAATTCTGACTCACTCTTGCAGTCTCCACAATCGTTCTTAGAGTCGTTACCGCATAGGCAGCAGTCACATCACCATTCTCCAATTTAAAGCATGACCCATCAACATACAACGTGCCATCTGGATCTGACTATGGAGTGTCTTTTAAATCAATTCGTCCTTTTGTCTCTTCCTCCGTTCTAAAACAACAATCATGGGGCTCGGAATCACTCGACTCTTGATTAGCCGGCAACAACGTTGCTGGATTCAATATATTACATCTTTTGATCTGAATATGACTTGCTAATAATGTCAGCTCGTAACCAGATAATCTCGCACTGGTAAGGTGTTGCGTCTTGGTTCGATTCATGAGTGTATCCACAGCATGAGGAACCATAACCACTAGCATGTTGTTCATCACCAAACCAGCAGATTGTCGAATGGAAGCCGCAGCTGCCGCTGTAGCTCTCAAACAACTAGGTAACGCTCTAGCTACCGGATCTAATGTTGATGAAAAATACGCACAAGGGCATTGTTTATCACCAAATGTCTGTGTCAGAACACTCAACGCGCAACCTTCTCTCTCGTGAACGTAGAGCGTGAATGGCTTGCTGTAATCAGGTGTACCTAATACAGGAGCTGAACACAATGCTTTTCGTAACTCAGAAAAACTCTCCTGACATTCATCAGACCATGGCACCGGACTCGGAACATTTTTCCCAGTCAAAGCTACCAACGGTTTTGCTAAAAGAGAAAAATTTGGGATCCACTGCCTACAGTAAGAGGTAATACCTAAAAAGGCACGCACTTCTCTCTGCGTGCGAGGAACACTCATCTGCGTAATTGCTTTTATTCTCTCTGGGGTCAACTTCCTTCCCTCCTTTGACAAGAGATGACCTAGGTAGGTCACTTCTTGGCAGCAGTATTGCATTTTCGAAGGTGATACCTTATGATTCAAATTAGACAAATGATGCAATAACGAAATCGTAGCTGCTTTGCAAGTTTCCTTGTCATCGGCAGCCACTAGAAGATCATCTACATACTGCACTAAAGCAGAGCCTGGAGGAAGGACAAAGGAATCTAACTGACTTTTTAGTGCTTGACTGTAAATAGATGGGCTCTCACAATAGCCTTGTGGAGCGCGTTTAAATCTGAAACTTCGACCTCCTAGACAGACGCCGAAAAAATCCCTGCTTTCTTCGGCTATCGGAATGCTGAAAAAGGCATTCTTTAAGTCGATGACTGAAAACCATGTGGCTGTAGCAGGAATCAATGTTAACAAAGCCGTAATGTCTGGAACTACAGGAAACTGCGGGACCACAATCTTATTAACTTCTCTGAGGTCGATGAAAAACCTATACACTAGAGGCTTTGTAGGATCAGTTCGTTTTAAAATCGGTAATACAGGACTGTTACAGACATTTCCTCTAGTTTCTTCAACCACACCTTTCTTAATCAAATCTTGTACAATCAATAAAAGTGCTCGTTCACCTTCACTAGATATTTTGTATTGAGGAATTCGTGGAAATTTTACATTTGCTTTCAAAGTGACTACATATGGTGGTATTTCTAAAAGGCCTACATCGTTAGGACCAGTCGCCCAAAGAGTATCAGGGAGTGAACGCAGCTCTGGCGGGAGTGCATCCATTGACAAGTACATCGGAGAGGTGATTCTTTTGCCCAATGTAAGCTGTACTCCTTCCGGAGAACAGTACAATGTCGCATATAGTCGTTTTAACAAGTCTAAACCAAGCAGATTTTCATTACAACCTGTCGTCAAAATTAGGGGTGCTTTCAATTGACACGGTCCAACAGAAATAGACAAAGGACCAGATATGGGGTTGTAAACAGGGGCGCCTGAAAAACCTACAGAAACATTTGTTGAGCCAGACAAAGGTGCGCCAGGGAGTTTCGCATGAATGATAGAACTTTTTGCTGCACCAGTATCCAACAGAAACGGTTCGATTACACCTGACGTTGCTACTGCGACATAAGGCCCACTCTGATCCACTGGAACTGATACCACTCCCTCTCTCTGTCCATGGCTGTCCTAGTACCCATTTTGCTGGAATCCCTCATCCACTTCACAATAGTCTTCAACAAGATACTGTTGAGATCTATTTTGCTGGGCAGACTGTCCATTTCGTTGATCAAAGTGATTGGAAGGGCGATCATTCGTTTGTGGAGGCATAGCACCTCGCCCTCGACCTCTAGAATTTTGCACAAAACCACCACGACCTCTCTGAGCTGCTGCTGCGTTATTTTGCGCTAAGACTGGACACTCATTCTTGTAGTGACCCTCTTTCTTACAGTACACACACTGATTCCACTGATATTGGGGCCTCGGTGAACTATAATCTGTTCTTTGATACGAGCCCTGTTGCGTATTAGTCTGATTCGTGCGAGGCGGATACGCCTGTTGCAAAAGAACTTTAGTTTTTAAGTCTTTCGTTTTCTTATCTGATTTTTCTTTCTCCTCTTTATCCCTATTTTCATAATACTGTGCGGTTGCAAGTATTTGCGCAGTTGTAGAGACAGCCCACGCACTCTCGGAATCTTTTAATTTGTTGCATAGCTCAGGTAACAAATTATGTACGAACTTATCGACAAACAGTCTCTGTCCTCCTTCTGTGCTCATATCCTGACCACTATGATCTACAAAAGTCTCTTCGAACCTCGTGAAAAAGTCGGAGACACTTTCGTCTTTCTTCTGCCTGCATGCGGACAACTTGTCCCAATTAACGCGTAATGCGGGCATCAGAGTCTTCATTAAGTCGATTATCCTACCTGGAAGATTAGCAATTAGAGGTTCGGGTTTTGAACCACCTATTTGCTGACCATCCGCTGCAATGATAGCTGCCCAATCACCACCTAGGGCAACTGGATGATTCTCTTTACGAATTTTAGCCCAAATTGGTTGTGGAACTACATTACCAAATAACATATCAATGTCCGCCAGATTCATTACACAGGCCTCAACTGTCTGTGTTAATTCTTTATAGTATCCGGCAGGATTCTTACGCTGGTCTGGCAAGGCCTGCTTCACTGCTAGCACTTCGGCTCGTTTCCATGGAATGTGTATCCACACTCTTTGGAATTGGGCCGGAGCTGCTACAATACCATTGGCAACATCAGCTTGTACAGCGTCGCGCCAAATTGGAGGAACCTCCCTCATTGGATATTGGCGAGTCTGCTTCATCTTACTTTTCTCTAAATCTCTTGGTGAACGAAGTGATGGATCACTCCTATAACTTAAAATCAGTTCCATCGCTTCTTCTATATTTTGACCTACTATCATTCCTGCAGCAAACTCTTTCTGAACCTTAATTAAGTCTTCTAAATTTGATTGAACATCATCTTCTTCTATTTCCTCACGTAAAAGCGAGCACATCTCATCAAAGACATACCGTTGCGTTGGTTCCTTCCATTGCATAAATGTGTCTAGCACATCTCTCGTACTATATCTCCTACTCTTCGAAATCCATCTGAGAGCCGTGGAATCTAAAATTCCCCGTTCCTCAGTACTCGGAAGCTGACTACGTCTTTGAACAGAATCAGAAGTAGGAGTCTTGATTAAAGTTTTATAGAAAGGAGACAGAATGCTAGAAACAGAATCAGTGATTCTTCGACGAACAGAAAGTGGAGTCAACACACTAGCAGATGCAGAGAACACAGTAGAAGTAGGAACAGATAGCGGGACAGTAGGAGTATCGAGGAAGATAGTTTGTGGAACAGTAGGTGTAAGCGATACAGATACAGGTATAGAAGTCGGCAATCCAGGAGGAGGAGGTGCCGTAGGAACATTCACATTGACTACAGGAGGTACAGGAGCTTGATTCTGAGGAGCAGGAGCAGGAATACCGGGTTGTCCAGCAACCGGCAATTGAACATTCGGTAAAGGTGGAGCCGTAGCACCTTGTGCATACGGTGGAGGTGACCTTAACAAATAAGACAACAAAGGATCATTTTCGGGGTCCTCCAGTATCTTAGCTGTTTTCGATGGCAAGGCAGGATAGCACTTGTCGATCGCTAAATTATGCTCTCTAATGGCCACCTCTATGGCCTTCTCAGACTCGTTAACTTGCAGCTGTTTAGCCGCTTGTTCTAAAGTCAACTCTTCTTGCTCTTTCTGTTCTTTCTTCAATCTTTTAATCTCTCTCTGTTTAGATTCTTTTCGCCAGTAACGGAAAGAATCAAACATTGCCGGCCGGGCTTTCTTCCTAAACAATTTCGCTTCTAAATTATCAAGGATTTCGGGTTCAAAACTACCATGTAGTGGCCAACTAAGGACACCATCCTTTTTCGTATAGCGGACCCACACCTCATTATAAGATATAGGACCCACACCATGTTTACAGTACAAGTCGTATAAGGGAGTCCCAATCGGAGGAACCAGACATGAGTCCTCCAATCGTGAATCACTGTTGCAACCAAAACACGACAACATACAATTTCTCCGACTTACCATTTTGCAATCCGGAACACAGAACAAACAAAACACGAAACAGATATGTGCACCTGAACCAAGAACTTAGGCCTACCAAAAGCGAACTGATGTATCGATACCCAAAACTAAACCAAATAGATTATCGTAACCAGAACAACGAATGATAATCTTACGAAACCAAACCAAACCAAGAACCAAAAAGGATTTTAACAACCCTCACGAAGTAACCAACTAGCAACCACTGAATACTTAACTGAGGCACTGAAGACGTCACCAAGGAGAAACCCGTCACGTTTCGCCGTACTAAGGACTGCACCTCGGGTCCAAGACAGGGCGACGGTCAAGGCAACGGCCCACTGCAGCCGTCCTGAACGGGAACCCTCGTGGAAGAGAACTTCGGGCCACTTTTGCGATATGCCGGGATCGATGAAGTGGGGCACCTCCCTCAGGAATCTTCACACAAAGCTTCTCGAACTCTTCAGGCTTTTGGACCGGTACCGAATGACGTCGAGCCCCACGTTGGGCGCCAATTGGAGTTCTGGACTTTTTGGTTCCGTCCAGAGGTGTCAGGGAACAACACCCGAAGACCCCGGAGTTCCACCTGCCTTGGTGCACAAATAAACAGAAACACGGGCTTCTCGATGGTGGCGTCAAAGACCAAAGGTTTATTACTGCAGGGACACAGAAGTCACAGAAACCACGCATGGGCAGTGTCTAGGAGCCTGTTCGATTTGTACATAGAGGGTTGCTCCTTATATACTAAAAATTGTGCTCCAGGCAAATACTTCACATGTTAGTACATTCCCAAACCTTTGTGTCCTAAACAATAAGTATTTGGCGTTACACAGGAACTGTCGATAATATCTGATGCCAAACATTACGAAGAGGGGTTCCCACTAGTTCATCACAATCCCTTGTCAATATTGCATTCAAGAGCCGGACCGCCTCATCGTAAATTTCGTTGCCTCCCCCTAATAAAGTTTCAGAAAGAAAGGAACGGAGCCAGGTGTGGAAGATAGAAAAGTGGGATAAGGGATGTTTGTGGGTTGTAAATGGGCAAGGCTACCGGCTTCGGCCGCCTAATCATGATCAGGACAATGGACACGAGAACCAGTTCGGTAGGGCTGGCCTCAGGCAGAGGAGGCAGCCTTTGTCGAGTCATGCAGCTACAGCGTGTTCTGTTCCAAGGTGCACGTGTCACTAAAAGAGGTGAATCGTCGGCTAAGCCTACGTGTCCTTAATCGAAATGAAATGATCAGAGGTTATTGCGTATGTGAGGGCAAGAAACACAAAATGGCTGCCATGAACTAAGATGGATGCCATGGGTAGATCAGAAATGTGTTTGTAACAGGAGTACTCTTGCTCGTAGCATAGCGAAAACACCATGATATGCTAAATGGATCATTTGCGGTTCGCTGATACCAATATTATGTATTTCCGACGATATTGAAAACACGGGTTCAAATCGTCACGGAACCTCAGCGTTAGAGACAATATTTACCTCAGCCTCTAGCACATGTACAATATCGTATAAATATGTGATGAAATGGTCTCGACCTTCTTTTCTATAAACAGAGCCATTTCATGTGTAATTTTCGCAATTCATTCAGCTGATATATATATATGCATTTAACTGAATGATAAACCTGCTTGAAAAACGTACAGTACCAATACTCATTTTCGTGTATAAACCATATACCATTTCAAATGCGATTATGTATTTTGGGGTAGGTTGGAAAACTCACATGCATCGTTATATGTTTATATTGCTTATTATTTAGTAATGATGGACATTAATACATGGAGTGGGTGTTGTATTTCTATCTAGGACCCTAATTCGATATTCCCGATTCATGCCCTTATGTGGTTATAATTAATAATATCCTTATAAAGGCATAAGAATCATATCCATATTCAGTAATAGCCCATGCAGTCCAAAACACAGCACGGCTACTCCCATAGACTCCTAGAAAGCACAATGCGTTCTTTAAACAAACCAAGCCTCCAGAAGCCCGGGAATTCCCCCTGCTTCTGTTTTGATTTGCACAAGAACTGCTAGAGTCCAGAAAGAACTGTTAGTTCTTGGTGACGTCTTATGTCCAAACTTACGTCAAACCCGGTACATTTCAGGTATAAATATACCAACGTTGCCTTAAGCAAACACATGGTGGTTGGGAGCAGAGCGGCGTTCTACTTGCCCGGGAGCCCAGCTGTTATGAGAGCCGACGGAGACCGCCCCTCCCCTTGACGCACTGAGAGATACGCTGTCTTTTTCTCCAGCCGAGAAAATCCACCTCCGGTGTTCCCAAGTCACCCTCGCGGGTTGCTGGGAGATCGAGTCCTGAGAAGCAAGATACAAGACCTCCTTCATTCTATAACCAAGGTACGGAACTGATTACAACCTTAGAGAGAATTCTTGATTCCGATACTTGGCAAAACTTAACTTAACTTTAAACTGCAACTTACTTACTCCTTCCCACGTATTAGGCTTAGGTCAGGTACACTGGGGTAGGCGTATCTTAGAAGCACCAGTTGAGTTCGTTAGTCAATGTTTTTATGTATGTATATATTTTATCCATTTTAAAGTATCATATGGCTAAGAAACCATATCAATGCTTTTACAGTATTATTTCATAATACTTCTTTTACTGTACGCACTTTACTTTACAATAAGTATTGCAATCGTGGCAATTCATTTCTCTTGCATGAGAAAGAAGACTGCTCAATAAAATAACACCTTTATTGAAAACACCCGTCTCTCTATTTATCTGCAATCTGGTGGAACTAAGCATGCACGACTGACTGAGTGAAATAGTTGTCTATTGTTTCACACAACTCTGAAGATACACTCTTTATTCTGGGGGAGCAAAGTTGTCATGTTTATGCGGTTGTCAGAAGCTAATCCCTTCTTGTCTAAATCAGGACGGGTAACCCTTTCCTGAACATTCGAGAAAGTTTCTAGTGAACTCTGAGCTAGCTGGCAAAACTAATTAAGTCTAACATAGTCAGTAGAGACCTATATGACCTCAGTCCTACGTCTACACTGCTGTTTGTTATTTCAATACGCAGAGCCTATTGGGAATAAAGGAACTACACTACAATCCACTACCACCAGGATAAACCTGTGCCCAGATGCTGTCTGAGCATCCATTGGACCAACAATATCAATCCCCACTCTTTCAAAGGGCACCCCCACCACAGGTAGTGGTATAAGGGGGTCCTTTGTAGTGCCACCTGCTTTGCTACGGGCTTCGTAGGTTACACAGGAGTGACAAAACTCCTTAGTGTTTTCTGACATGCGGGGTCAGTGAATGTGACGGGCAAGTCTGCCCCAAGTCTTGTTCTGGCCAAGATGTCCTGCTAAGGGAATATCATGGGCTAGTGTCAAAAGTAAGCCCCTGAATGCCAAAGGTACGACCAACCTCCTGGAAGCACCAGACTTGGGGTCTCTACTCTCTGAATACAGGAGCCATTCATCCCAATATACTTTGAGTGCCACTAGCATTCCCAGCAGCCTCAGCAGCAGCTTGCTGTCCGTGGGGTTCAAGAGAAGGGCATCCAACTGCGCCTGACTCAGATCTGCCCTAGAAAGGCCCCCTGTCCCAAGAAACTCAACCTGATCAGGTTCAATCTCTTCTGAGGCAGTTCCTTCTTCAGGCTCACAACCGGCTTCCTCAGAAGGCTGATCCTCATCTCGATTCAAGGGAGGGGGGCACAGCCTTAACCCTACTGCTCCTTTTCCTGGTAGGCAACTGGTCCATTATTCCAGAATCCATTGCCTGTTCAGTGTTAGACTTTTTGACCTGTGACCTAGTCACTGCAAGGACATGTACTGAGATTCCTAACATTTCTGCATGAGTCCTTAATTCCACTAGAGACCAGGCGGAAGTCTCTAGGTCATTGCCAAGCAAACATTCTACAGGGAGGTCTGAACTAACAACAACCTTCTTAAGGCCAGTTACCCCTCCCCAGGAGAAATTAACAACTGCCATACTAAGGGGCCTATTATGATGGCGGACGGACCTGAGTCCGTCCGCCACCATAGAGTAGGAGGGACTGTCCGCAGGGGCAGCGGCGGTCCCTCCGTGGTAATTAGGATGTGACCGCCACCCTGGCGGTCGCATCCTGTATTTTTATCATTGCTGCGGGTGCTGCTTGAAGCAGCACCCGCCGCAATGATAAAAATGTAAGTTGTGCATTTGCATGCACAAAGCGGGCAGCGGCGGTCCCTCCGTGGTAATTAGGATGTGACCGCCACCCTGGCGGTCGCATCCTGTATTTTTATCATTGCTGCGGGTGCTGCTTGAAGCAGCACCCGCCGCAATGATAAAAATGTAAGTTGTGCATTTGCATGCACAAAGCGGCAGGCACCGCGCAGTGCCTGCCGCTTTGTGCAGGCAAATTCAGGGAGGTACCATAGGTACCCCCCATGTGCACCCCCCACCCCCTTCACCCCTGGGGGCCCGCAATGGGCCCCCAAACAAAAATCCGTGTGCCTTTGCACAGCGGAAATGCCGCCGTGTAAAGGCATGTTCCTCCAGACATCCTAATATGGCTGGCGGTGTCTGATAGACACCGCCAGCCATGTTAGTGCTTTTCCGCCGCGGACGGGAGGCGACGGCGGCGGAAAAGCTGCGGACTGAAAAACGAATCCCCATTCATCCTAATCTGGCGGGGGGTCTTTTTCAGTCCGCTGCGGATATCCCGCATCCTCCGGGCCGGCCGTGGATTCCGCCGGCCCGGAGGATGCGGGAATTCCGCAATCCTAATCTGCCCCTATGTGTGGTAGTGACATTGCTAGCATTGGTCACTTGGTAGGTTTCACCAAGTATCACTTGTCCTGGGTCCGCAAAGTCTGGTATCACCATTGTGACAGTGGCACCTGTGTCCCTGTAGGCCTGAGCCTTTTTCTGATTGACTAAAGGAATTTGTATGTACTTGCCCAGATTACTGTGACTAACAGTGGAGGTCATATCCATGCCTCCATCACAGGTCAAAACAGCTTGAGTTGATACTCTGACTAGACCAGAGTCCATCTCAGTTCCCAGGGTTAACCCTACTATACCCTTCTGTTGAGAACCACCCCTTGGAGCTGAACTAGGGGGAACAGGTGCCTTAGGGGCAATGGTGGCTGGAGCTGTCTCCTTTTTGGTGCACTCACTAGTCCAGTGAGTATTATTCTTACAAACTTTTCACTATGGTTTATTTGGACCTTCTTTCTTTTTGGATTGGGAACCCCTACCATTAGAAGCTTTGACCTTGTGGAGACTTTTGGTCTTTAGCTTTCCCCCCACCCATTTGGTCTTGCTTCTTTTGGTCACCACCTTAGTTCTATACCTTCGGCTTCACCCTGGTTCTGACCCATTTGTCTGCCTTCTTACCCAATTCTTGGGGAGAGGTCAGATCAGAGTCAACCAAGTGCTGATGCAACAACTGGTTCTGACAATTATTAAGAATCTGTTCTCTCATGATTAGATTATACAATCCTGTATAGTCACACACTTTACTGCCCAGTAACCAGTCCTCCAGAGCCTTAGTAGCACAATCTACAAAGTCAGTCCAGTCCTGAGACTGTCTTCTGGGTATCTCTGAACTGCAACCTATACTGTTCAGTGGTTAGGCCAACCCCATCTATTAGAGGACTCTTCAGGACTTTGTAATTGTCAGCATCCTCTTCTCTTACAGTGAGGAGCGTATCTCTACCTTTGTCTGCAAAGAAGAGCCACAAGATTGTTGCCCACCACCCTGGTGGTACCTGTTGTACTTTGCAGGCCCTTTCCAGTGCAGTTATCCATTTGTGGATGTCATCCCCAGTCTGATAGGGAGGGACAATCTTGCTTAGGTTTCTATGGTCATAAGACCTATCCCTACCACTAGAGATAATGCTACCACCAGAAGATTCTATCCCCATCTTCTTTTTCTCTCTCTCAAGAGCTAGGGTCTCTTGTTCTAAGGCAATTTCTTGCCTTCTTATCCTAAGCTTGACTTCTCTCATTCTAGCTTCATGTTCCCTCTGCTCAGAAGTTCTTCTCCTATGAGCAGAGGCAGAGGACCCTATTGATGTATCAGAATGCTCAGATTCCACTGAAGGTGATCTGTTTCTTCCAGGTACACCACCAGGCATACGTGGGGGATGGACGGAGGCCCATTCTGGTCCAGCCCATCTCCTGGTAGTCCTGTGTCTCCCAAGTTGGGTCCATTGACATCAACCTGGTTTGCATCCTCATCATCTTCAGAGTCCTAGTGAGTTACTCCACTGGGCTCCTCCTCAGATGATGGGTACAGCCCATCCCCATGTCTATCTGGATCTGATGCTTTTTTCAAGTCATCTGCCACTTAGATATCTATCAGATGTTGGGTGGTGCGACTTTGTCCTTGCTTTAATTTCCTTATGGCACACAGACCCCTTAACTCTTGAAAGGTGAATGTGTCATATTTAGTTGGCAGCACTAGGCTGTCATCTAGCAGAGGCACACTAGTCCCTGCTTTTAAAGCCATGACTAGTGAGGTGTGGTGTGTGCACCTACCTACACTACTTGGTTTCCTACTAGAACCTCTCTAGGAATTGTAGTCAGGGTATGCTAAGTCTTTACCACCTACAATTTCTAAGTTCAGTAGAACTTATGTATTATAAGCTTGATTTATATGTCCCTAATGGTACCTTAATGTGATTTTTCAAATGATATTCTCAAGATTAATTGGTAAAGCAATGCAAGCTGTAATCCCACACGCTGCACACCAATGTGAGAAGTTGGCCTGGTATTTGATGTCTACTATTCTAGTGGGCACCTTGCACCAGTCCAAACGACCCTTATTGATGGTAGGTTGTAAAGTCAGCCTTATAGAAAGCTATCCTAGTGGTAGCTGTGGAGAGCAGCCTTCAGGCTAAGACTTAGAGGAGAGTTAATCAAGTTGTTTTACCAATTATAATCTCTTGAATGACCAAATGAAAGCACACCGCACAAGGTATATATCAAATATATATGTATTTAATCTAAACACAACCCCTGAGGTCAGAGGTAAAAGTACAATACAAGGAACTTAATTAGCATACAGTAAGTTGAAAAGTATACGTTATGCCCTAGGGGCCTCACAAAACGTATACAAAAATAGTGGTAAAAGGACCACGTGAGAGTTAGAAAGCAGGCCTAGGGCCTGTAGAACCACTGGGGCGGCTAGAACCGCCTATGGTTAGGATGCAGGAGGCCCACGGGGGACGCGTGCAGTGTCTATACACAGCCACGGTTCACCTTTTACTTTCTATGGAGAACGACCAAGTTACAATTTTAAAGATTAAGGGCACCTAGAGGTGAACTACGATGGAACCCTTATAGACTTAGACACTTCGAGAGTCAATACCCATGGGAGCACTGGAGTAGTCATGTTACCTCACCCACGGAAGCCAGGTGCATATGTGTCTTTTGGTGTCTGGTTTCGTCGTGAAAGAGGTGAAGTTTGACTCTTCAGCCACAAGGAACGGAGGTGTCGATGATGACCAGGAGCTGGATTCGAGCTGTCCCATAAAGGATGTTGAGTGCTCCAGCATCTGAATGAAATGAAATGAAAATGAAATGAAATGAAATGAAAATGAGTCTCGTAAAGCGCACGTAGCTGCCCTGGGGCGTCCAAGCGCTGAGACTAATACAGAGGTGCAGTTAGAAGAAAGAATGATGTCCCAGTGAAAGTTCTACTTGTTGAACAGAAACATTTTTAATTGTTTGCGAAAAGAGGTGAGTTCTGGATTAGACCTTAGATATTGGGGGAGAGCATTCCACATCTTGGCCACGTTATAGAAGAAAGAGCGGCCACCCGCTCTAGTTCTCTTTATTTTAGGTACCATGGCCAGAGTGGCATAGGCTGAACGCAACTGTCTAGCAGGATGGTACGGGGTGACGAGGGAAAGATTAATTGCTGGACCAGTAGCCCAGAAAGCCTGATGAGCGAGGCAAAGGGACTTAAAACTGATTCTCTCCCTAATGGGAGGCCAGTGTAGGCTTTTTAGCCCAGACTTAACGGATGACCTGCGGGAGATTTGCAATAGTGTCCGGGCAGCACAGTTCTGGATTGTTTGTAGTTTCTGCAGGGTAAAATCAGGCGCTCCCAGATACAGGGCATTCCCAAAGTCCAAATGAGATTGGATCAGGCCCTGAATCACGGTTTGCTTTGCGTGAAAAGGCAGCAAAGGAAGGATCTTTCTAATGATTCTGAGGAGGCCAAAGCAGGTGGCAGATAGTCTGGTTGCCTGATAGTCGAATGACAAAGACCTGTCTAACCAGATACCAAGGCTCTTAATGGTGTCCTTTGGTGCCGGTGGTGGGCCCAGACAGGGTGGCCAGATCGAATCGATGGAAACAGGAGCAAGCCGACCGAGTAACATAAGCTCCGTCTTGTCTCCATTGAGTTTGAGACAAGACTTGGTCATCCAGCTCTTGACCCTCTCAGACAGCCCGCCAGATCAGCCCCGGCTGAGGAGCCACACTCTTGGGCCAGAGAATCCGGATTGGATCCAACAAGCCTTGGTAACAGCAACACACACGAGATGTCGAGATTGGCTTCGGTTCAGACCAGCAAGGTCTGAGGGACTCCTCCTTTGGAGAGAAGTAAGAGCAAGTCTGGAGCAACCAGGAAAGCTCAAGAAATCAAATATGGCCCTTTGTGGGGGCTGGCTAGACAATGGACTAGGAATCGCAAAAAGGGCCTCAAGCAGAAATACACAAAGCAGGCCCACGGGACACTCGTGGAGTGTAGGTCTCTGAGCTTCAATGCAAAAGGTGCTCGGGCCAGGAGCTTCAAATACCCCAATGCACAACTTCGGGATACCTCTGAAAGTAGTTTCAGGTGCAAAAATGCAGGATGTCCAGGAGTTCCAGTCCCACATCTCTTGTGTACGCTACAGGTTTCAGCTTTGCTAGGAGCACAGGCCAGCATCAGGGATATCTGGAAGTCTGTGTCGTGTGTCACAGATTCTTTGGGATCCGGCGGGAGCCTTGAAAATGCAGACTGGCAAAGATGTTTTTGTTGCCTGTTTGAACAGGGTGGTCACTCCTTGACCACAAGGGAGATTTCTTATGTATTCCAGTTGATGTGGAATGTCGAATGTCCAAGATATATGCTGTAGAGTTACATCCAGGGTAATCTGAAGTCCTAGGGACTGGGATCCTATTCTTATAGCAAATTTTAGGTTTGGACTAACTCTAGGGTCCCACCTTTGGGAGGACCTGGGGGAAGGGGTGGTTAAACCCCTCCCCCTTTGTCCAGTTTCACACCAGCGCTGGCACTGAGTGCCCCAGCAATCGTTTTGAACTGGGAAATGCATGGAGCACCTTGTGTGCCCCAGGCAGTGTCTGAAAAGCATTCACTGAATGCAACCCACCCTGCCCCAATACACTAAAGCCTGTCTGGGGAGGTGCTGGCACCTCCCTGAACAGGAAACCTATTGTCCAGGCCTCCCCTGCCGGAGTTTCATCCAGCAGCAGGAGGGCAGACTCGTGTCTGGCAGCAGCATCCATTTGTGATGTTGAGGCTCTGTTTAACTTTAACCGGGTTTTCCAGTAACTGTATGTCTTCTCCCTCTAGAAGGGTGGAATGCTACACCCGCCTGGGGGGGGGGGGGGGTAGTATTCCAACGTGTTTGACACCTTACACGACACGATTTGATATAGCCAAACCAAAGTTAGCATTAGCCGCGAGGATTATAATGCACTTAAGAGTATATGGTATGGCTATATCATAGAACAGCTATAAGGAGATGGTTACGAAAGCTGCAGAGGGGCTCAGCTCATGGTAGGGCACCCTCTCACACAAAACCACGCACTCTACCTCCAGGATTGTCAAGGCCTGCCATAGGAGTGACTTATAGGTTAATATGTGTCTATATGTATATATATATTCACTGAAAAAACCATAGGTTTTAGGCCATATATAGTTAGGGATTAGCATTTACAAAACCTTAATTTACTCGCACAAAACCATAGAAATTCGCATATATAGTTAGATGCAATAACTATATATCGCGCACCCGCAATCCACTGCTGATGATGTCACATATTACATCATTCATGACATGGTCAGTGACATCACTGATGACATCACTGATGACATCTCAAATGACATCACTGATGACATCTCAAATGACATCACTGATGATATCACTGATGATATCACTGATGACATCTCAAATGACATCACTGATGAAATCTCATTTGCCATTACTGATCACATCACTGATGACATCATTCATGTGATAATACGATGAACCTCTTCAGACTCTAATTTAACCTTAGATACACTCAGTGTAAACAGACACTCACAGACTGTCACTCATCCATGGAGTTACTCACACACCTAGTTAGTCATGCAAAGAATCAATCACACCTCCATTTCCTCAACTATACAGTTATACACACCTTACTTATTAAAACATATACTAACACATATTTACTCTCTTATACAATCACTGATACAAGTTCACAATGATCCATAGAGCCACTCACACATTCACTGGCTCTTATGCACAGTTATTTATATATGTCAACTCTCACATGTACTGTGTTTTACATATGTACTTACTTTGACATGTAGCACTGAGAAATCCAATCACTCACCAATACACTCATGCAGACAGTCAACCGCCCATACAGCTGTTTCCACATGCACTTTTGAACCCATACATCTAGTGAATCAACTGCTCACACATCTATGCACAGAGTCACACACCTCCCAGCCACCCCCACACACACACTCACTCTCCCATACAAATATTTGGGCAACCAATCAATAACCCATATAGTTACTCATATAGCTACTGATCAACACATGCAGCAATTTACAGAACTACAGAAATAATGATGCACAAATTAAGACAGTTTAGTCACTAACCCATGCACTCAGTGAGACACATGTAATCACTCTCTCATACAATCAGTCATGCACCTACTAAATCCTTCATCCAGACACTTATACATCCACTCATTCTTCAATATGTAAGACATATTTTAACTTTACAGAAACATACAGTCACTGGATGATGTCATCAGTGATGTCATCAGTGATGTCACTGACCATGTCATGAATGATGTAATATGTGACATCATCAGCAGTGGATTGCGGGTGCGCGATATATAGTTATTGCATCTAACTATATATGCGAATTTCTATGGTTTTGTGCGAGTAAATTAAGGTTTTGTAAATGCTAATCCCTAACTATATATGGCCTAAAACCTATGGTTTTTTCAGTGAATTTCAATGGTTTTTTAATAGCAAATATCTATAGCTGTAACATATATTCTTATTCTAATTCACAAATATATTTTATATATTTTTTTAAGCAAAGGACCCAGATGCATTTACAGTTTATCACTAACAATGTTCCAGGCTAATGTATTTTCACTGGAAATTAACAACTGTCCTGCAAGTAAAATATTCCTATTTCGTGAAAAAGGGCGTTTCTTCGTCCCATGAGGGAGCCGTTGAGCAAAAGAGACTCGGCCTGCTGTCTTAGTCGCTGATAGGCCTGATTATCGGATTTTTATCGATCACTTTATGTTGCAACAGTGGAAAACAAAACAGCCCTTGCCCATTTATTTTTACAGCATTCCTGCGTATTATACCCTACCCCCAAACAGTATTTTGCCTGTTACCATAGTAGTAGTTTATGGAACACTTACGTCAGCACATAGGTTAAAATTTCACCACAATATGTTGCTAATGAGTGAGCTTCAGCATTATACTTCAAATTATAAATATTATTTCTATTGATGACTGCTACCCCCTCAAAAAAACAGACGTATGTACTTTTTTAATTAACTTTTATTAAAACAATAACCGGAACTATAACTAAAAGATAACACTACAATAAATAACTAGAACTATAAGTAACAAAATAATATAATAAACAACATGTAATATGGAGTCCAAAATAAGTATTGTAGTTAATCTGCAAAACAAAAAGAAAATTAGTGTTTAAAATTAGATTGAAGTGACTAAATGAGATCAAACATCACAAGTCAAAGTAAAACTTGACAATATTTATATTTTTTTAAATCTTCGCAGTGTGCCTGAAACGCTTCCACTGGCATTCATCATGCAGACTTTGGTCCACCCTCTTTATCAATTTTTGCAGTTTGAGATTTAACGTCCTACATGTGTTATTCATCTCCTACTTTCTCCTTTCAAATTCTCTTGTAAAGACCTTAACAACAAATAAAGGGAACATTTTCTGCATATTTTTAATAAAGCATTTGACACAATGCATAGTAACACCGTATTTATTGAATGTTTTGAAATTAATTTTCACAAGTCTTAAAAAAGGTGAATGCAAGAAAAGTTACTTGCCGCATATGCAAGACTGCTTTCAAGAGGAGACCCCAATAAAAAGGACTTGTGTGGAACTGCAAGTATGCTGAAGCAGTTGCAGACTAAGAATCCGGTCAACTTTGCAAGGGAAGAGTTAAGGAGATTGAGAGCGGCGCCTTCTGCTTCATGAGAAGGCCTGAGTACCAGTGGAGCAACACCGTCAACCTCTAGAGCACAGCCTAATATTTGTCCCCAATTTGAAACCCTTTAAGAGAAAATATAAGAAGGTTGGGAGCTTTGTATGCCATCCTAATATCTAATTATCCATAGTTATACAGAGATCCGCCCTGTATCAGACTCATATGTACAAGTGTATATTGTAGATTATCATGAAACACACTTGAAAAGGAAGGGAAAGAAATCAAAACAAAATCAGTAGGCCACTGATGAGTTTTTGACTTCGCTAGAAATAAGAAACATGAAAGTAGTGAAAAAAGCCAAGCTTGACGTTACAGAACAAGGTGGCTGGACAGGGAAGTTTAACAAAAACAAATTTCAATCACGTAGTCAATATATACCACGTGACCACCGGGTAAGAATCCCAAAGTAAATTTATTTTCTTTTTGACTCAAAAAAGAAAATAAATTTACTTTGGGATTCTTACCCGGTGGTCACGTGGTATATATTGACTACGTGATTGAAATTTGTTTTTGTTAAACTTCCCTGTCCAGCCACCTTGTTCTGTTTTCCTAGCTGTTGAGATCCGGGCTGGGCAGACGTTGGATCCAAAACCTTCACTGTTCGACAAGCTTGACGTTACGGCAGCCACGAGGTAGCTAGGCTCCGCCACCTTCCCACTGCTCCAAGCATGTCTGTCCCACCGCCCGCCACGCCCATTAACGGTAACATGAAATAGATACAAATCAGCAGATACCTACCCCCATTCCGGAAACTCCCGAAGTGCAACAGGGCCACGGTTACGCCCATCCGGAAGATGAGGCCTCGACACGTGCAGGGCGGGACCCAGCTAACCGCCATCAGCCGTGGCGTGGATGGGCCGAAATGTTCTGGTCTCCCGATTCCCTTCTTCTTCCGCCTTGCAGGCCACGGGGGGGGAATGTCTTGCCTCTGCCTCCGACCCCCCCCCTTCTTATCGCCTGGTCCGGACATCACGGATATCAACGCCAGGTGTCGGCGTGGGGTGCGCTGGGAGGGAGAGGCGGCGCGAACGAGCCTCTCCCACCCCCCCAGGTGGGGGCCCCTCAGCTGCACCCCCAACGCTCCACTCACCCATCAAAAGGGTCGTCGCGTAAGGTGCACCAGGAGAGGAGCCGAGGCCAACGGTATCTTCTTCTTTCTTCAATAATGGCTGTAACAACACTGGGGGGGGGGGGATGTCTTGCACATGCCACCGACCCCCCCCCCTGGACCAGGAGAAGAGCCGAGGCCGACGGGAACTCTAGCTGCGACAACACTGAAGAGGAATGTCTTGCAAATGCCACCGACCCTCCCCTCGTATCTCCTTGTCTGGCCCCAGCTTGATATGAGCTCCCCGTTCGGTCCTGAAGCGGCGCCCTGCAGGCCACGGGGGGATGTCTTGCGTCTGCCTCCGACCCCCCCCTCTTATTGCCACATCACGGATATCAACGCCAGGTGTCGGCGTGGGGTGCGCTGGGAGGGAGAGGCGGCGCGAACGAGCCTCTCCCACCCCCCAGGTGGGGGCCCCTCAGCTGCACCCCCAACGCTCCACTCACCCAACAAAAGGGTTCCTCCACTCTTGCGATGCAGCGGCGCTGCACTCACCCGACAAAAGGTCTCGTCCACTATTGCAAGGCAATGATGCTCCGCTCACCCAGCGGGGGTCTCCTTTACTTTTGCGGTACAACGACGCTTTTCGGTTCAGCTAGAAAATGAGTCCTGCGTCCAGAAACGTTCTCCTCAACTTTGAAGATTCTATAAGAGCCACGGGGGCCCCCGATGAGAAATGACTGCCATGATCACCCACGGAACGACCACGACGTAGCCGAGGTACGTCGGCGCGCTCATGCCGGCGCCGGCCTCAGTCTTGAAATGATCAAAATCCTGCAAGACTACCAACTTGATCAGTTCGGTGGGACACCAGTATGACCCGGTAGGAGAGATTGTTTCATCCCACCCCACTTTCACTGATGGTTCATGTCGCCAGTCCCCTCTGCTACCCTTCAACGAAAACTTTTGGACTGCCGAAAGAGGTCCCGGTCCAACCACGAGTTGTTGGAGACATTTTGACTATACTTGGACCTTCCTGACCTCACCCAAAATGGCGCCGGTACAAATGAAACTCTCAACTCCTTGTTGTGCCCCGATTGCTCAGCCTTGATATCATGAGATAGGTATGCAGTTTTTAGCACATGAATTGATATGGGATAAGACTGATTACACGTTCGAACAATGAATTGATATTAAGTTCTAATGCATCATTGATTACTGTATTTATTATTGAAGGTTGGAATTGTCGACACTAATGGTACTTGCTCACAATGAATTATCGATATGATTTTGTTGCACTTGTCGCACTTTTTACTATGAAATCAACGACCACTGACTCTGTTATGTTTTCCACAAATAAATACCCCCCCCCCCCCCATTTACAGTTCCAGCCTGCTCCGTGGCCGGCCCACGGGGTTGTAGGCCCGTATTTGGGCACCAACATTTTTATTAAAGGTTTTTGAAAAAGCAAACGCAGTTGTAAAGCGTAGATTGGTAAGTTTCGAAGAAAGGGCCACTGTTTCCGATTTTTTTTTTTTTTTTAAAAGCGGGTGAAATCAAGCAGCTCAATTAGTTAAGGGTTAAAAAGTATAGTACGCAGAAACATTGAAAATATGAATGGTCCAAGTTTGTTGTATGTGTTTTTCATTTTTGTACAGCATAAAGCAATCGATAAAGATCCTGGTATTTAGCCTCTACTTTATATGCTACCTGTATCAGGGAAGTTGTTTTAAATGCCCCTAAGCCACCCCGAACGAATGTCACCTGGCCCCCCTAGTACGAACGAAAACGACCCCGTACCACTGTAAGTTATCTCTCTTCCTCAAAAATGAAAAAAATTACTTTCTAGGACGTTTTGGACATTGATGATTTTCATATGATCTATTTATTAAAGTAATACTCATCTCTCCGCATGAAATTAATTTTCAACATGCTACACAAGTCAATCTCATCTGCCCAAAGTTCTTTTGCAGATTTGGGACCGTTTCCCTTGCCTCTGACTCACTTATTGCTAAGTCATTGATGGATGTTTTTGCCGAAAGGGGATTATCCACCAAATCTCGAAGTTGTGCTTTAGAATAATTAAGAGGGTGCCACCTCTCCATGTGCCGATGCATGGTATGATTACCAAAGCTATATTTTTTTTCGGTCCCTCTCGAGAGTTTTTTTTTTGCAGATGAGGCAGGTAACGAACCTGGCATTAACTTTCTTTTCATGAGAATGAAAAGAAAAAAATTGCCAGATAAAATTCACTTTCACATGGGACGTTCTTGGCATTTCTTTCAGAAACTTTTACATCACTGTATCATTTCTTTGTCTATCCTGGTTAAAGCAATGTCATATAAATAGTTGTTTAAAAAGTTTTTTTTAACGTGTTTACTTTGTTGGAGCGTTGTATATATTTATAAGTTATTAAAGTGTTATAATCCTACTACTTTGTTGGAGTGCTATATATTTTTAATGTGACTCATAATTGTGAAGACTTTGATGTACAAAAAGGCATCCCTGGAATCTTCCACTTCAGGCTAGGTCCCACACACCCTTACAGTGGGAATCCCCTCCCCAATCACAATACAGGATCGTTATCAGATAGTAGGAACGCGTGTGCTGTGACGGATCTCATGAGGTGGCGACCTTGATCTACTGTAACTCCTTTGAACAGGGGTGATTCTTTACAGTTGGGGCCATAAACTACATCCGCAGGGCTAGGTGATAGCCTGGGACCGGCCTGGACAATCAGACACAGAGGAAGAGGAGTGTCAGAGGGTGAGGTAGTGAACAGGGTGAAAGGGAGGTGTCGGGCGGGCACAGGGTGTGATACTCAGGGTAGAGTAGCGCAGATGGGGGGAAGTTTATGGCCCATGCATGAGAGAGAGAGCACGGGTGACCAGTGCGTGGGGGAGATGCTTGCGAGGGTGGGGAGCCATGCTGAGGATTTGCGGCGTACAGAGAGTGGGTCTGGTCAAGACATCTAAAATGGCTGCCGTACACAACAAAAGTGTGGCATTGGAAAAAAGGCAAGATGGCGCAGACAATGTTTATCAATACGAATTAATTTATAACAATTATTTTTAACAATATATTTACTCGCAGTGTCAAAATGGCGATCAACACTTCCTAATTTCCTTCAAATCAATCGTTAACAGAAGTCAAGCGGCAAAAAAAAAAAAAAACGCTCACGCGCAACCGCTGGAAGACAAGTATCAACATATATGAGCCTCCTCAACCACCCTCAGAAAACATAGGGGGTCAGGATACGTCTCCCATACCCCCTTATACCCAATACTCACATTGCTTTTCCTCCATCTAGTAATTTAATTAAATCGAAACACAAAATGGCGAATTCACGTTTCGCTACCAGTTTGCGACCCGGTTCGCGAACGGAGAAGCGCTTCTACCGCGAAAAATCAAATTTTTTTTATTTGCCCCACGGGACCCTTTAATAACCCCAACATCATTCCTAGGGGGTCAAGAGGGGTCTACCTTGCCCCCTTTCATTAAATTCCCCCTTTGTTTTTCTCCTCCTCTTGTCTCTTGATCCTACCGAGAGACAAGATGGCGGCCGCACCGGACTGTTTAGAATGTTGACAGACAACGGAGAGCCAATCAGCTTCGCTTTGCAAAGCTCCGTTACGCGAAAAGTATGCGATCTGGAGCGCTATCTAGGACGCTGTCACAGATATATCTGTTTTTTAAAACGTTAATTTCTCAAAATCCACTGGAGCACATATATTGAGACCCAGCAAAGGCACATCGGGCTAACAGTCCCTACAATTTTGCCAAGTTTCGTGTAAATCCATTCAGCCGTTCGAGCTAAAAGTGAGGCCAAAGGCCCTATGGAAAAATAAATGGGAAAAACGCGTTTTGGGTACCCCCTTTTTTCTCGGCCCCCCCTTGACGGAACCCCCCCAAATTTTCAGGGGCTGCTCAGAAACGAAATGTGCCATTCTCCTGAAAATTTCAGCCGATTCCGTCCACAAACGCCAAAGTTATTAGACATAGAATTTTCAAAAGTTCCATAGAGAAAAAATCCGAACTATATATACCTACTGGCTATGGCCAGTAGGTAATATAGATATAGGTATACTATATCTAAGTAAGGGGTGATTACACCACCTTACCCAGGCTGCAATTGCAGACCTGTGGTGTCAGTTTGGAAGGCTAACCAGGGGTGGTACAATACATGCTACAGCCCCTGGTAGGCCTCTTGTGCACCTATGCCCCTAGGGTACCATATACAGGGGCTCACAAGGGTGATCCAGTAACCAATCTGGTATGTACCTAAAGTACATGGTATCAATTTAGAGAGAGAACAGCTAGTCTGGGGTCTTGATTAGCAGGGCCACAGCTATACTAAAGTAAAATAAAACAGTGAATCGCAGCAAAAAGTGGGGGTAACCATAGAAAGCATGCCCTACTCTCCTACACCCTGCAAGGCTCCTTTACTTTTCCCACCCCACCTCTGTTTGATAGCCCAGGAAGGGAGTTGGAGCACTGTTTTTGAGTGTGTGTGCAGCCCCCCATAGGCTTAGCTGAAGTCTAGTGACTGCCCTCATGGTCAGCTTGCCTTACAATACAGTAGCCTGGCTGGGGGTCTACCAAAGATTGCAAGACTCTGTGGGCCAGGTGACACAGGGCTTAAAAAAATGGCCAGCAGGTAACACTTAGGCGCCGGCCTATCGGCTAATGCCCGGCTGACCACCTTCCCAATCTGACCCTGCCTTAGTGTAATAAAGCTTACCAGTAAGCAAACATGTCATTTCACCACATGCCAAATAACGCTGCATATCTTTTGAGATTTTTGAACTTACTAATAGATCAGCTTTGAAAATGCCACAAAAATACACGGAAAAGCCCATTGTATCTGTAAACATTTAAAACTGAAGGTCACTATCAAGGGCATGCCTTTGGCAACAGAAACAATTTAGAATAAAGGAGTAGAAACCTGGCCTAGTAACTAGGTTGCTGGTATTGGCAATTGGAGACCAACGCCAGATGTACATTCGGACTGGTGGCAAATATTGGGTGCAAATTGTGCATCAGCTTTTTGCGACCTGTCGTTTCTTTATGCCACCTATGCAGTTATAGGTCACTAAACAAAATGAACATTCGTAGGGCGACACAGAATGTCTTAACTAATAAATATTAATAAGGCTGATATTTGTGACCCCTGCAATTGGCTGGCAACACCCCGTGGTTGGCGGCCTGCAAGAGACTGCAGGCTTTCAGTCCAGTGTTAACATTCTTAAACAAGAATATTTGTTAGTGCAGTCTGTGTTTAATTAAAGAACACGTGCTGCTTTGAAAAAAAAGTTTCCAATTTAGGGAGACGTTGTGGGTAAGAGGAACTGGTCTCCAGAACCACTGCATTCTCCCATCCAAGGCTCTCTGACAAAGTTCCACTAGGTGAAGCAATCCAATGGGAGCAGATTTCTCTTTGTGAATAAGCCTATACTTTCTTTGAGGTGTAAGTCACTTTTCAATAGTTTGGGACCATAATAGTGGGCACAAAACTGAGAAATATAATTCCAAATGCCAAAAAGGGAAAAAAACGTAGTTCACGCATCTTGTAATTATGATTTGGAATGAGTCCAAAATTCCCTTTCTGACTCTAAAAAAAAAGATTTAGTGCATGGCCAAACGCCATTTTGGAGTCGCAAACCCTGTAGAATTTGCAACCAAAAAATCGTTTTCTACATCTGGACGTTAGTTTCTAATACTGACAGCTGTGTGCCAGAGAGAAGTGCTGAGGCCTGAAAGGACTGTGGCAGGTCGCTCAACAAACCCATATAAATTTTGTTTTTTATCTCTACCGATGAAGGATAATATCCAGAAACACGTGCCTAGAGATTGACAGCACTAACCTGCACCAACTTTGGTGAAACACTTC
Organism: Lissotriton vulgaris; assembly: GCF_964263255.1. Classification (NCBI taxonomy): domain Eukaryota; kingdom Metazoa; phylum Chordata; class Amphibia; order Caudata; family Salamandridae; genus Lissotriton; species Lissotriton vulgaris. Next base: position 837,222,265 of record NC_141699.1, read on the forward strand.
AGCAACAACTTAAGTAATCATTTAAAATGAACTGCATTTACCTTAAGGCTAAGGGCTGTACTGTGCTGTGAGGTGAAGCAGTGTACTCCCAATCCCCTTCTGTTTGAAAAGGCTCCCTTGAGCCATTGAGCTGTCGAGTTTTTGGAGAGGCACCAGAGAGAGGCACTGAGACCTGAAAGGAATGTAGCAGCTTGCTCAGCTACCCCAGATACATTTTGTTTTTTATCTCTACATATGAAGGATAATATCAGGAAACATGTGTCTAGAGATTGACAGCACTAACCTGCACCAACGTTGGTGAAACACTTCAGCAAAAACTCAAGTAACGATAGGACTCCTGAGGCGGAAAGCCGGGAGCGAGAAAAACGCTGTTTTTTAAAAACCCTTTTTAAAATTGTTGTGATACTATGCTCTGATCACCCCCCCACCTACCTGCACTTTCTGACTTCTTGAACAGCGCTTCACGCTGCAACGACTCTCTTCCTGGGTAGCCATTCTCGAGGGCGCGGCGCGTGATTGATACACGCCCCCTCGGTTGGCCACGCCCCCTCGCTGATCATATAAATAGAGCGCGTCAACGCTAGGCGTCGCACTAACGATAGGACTCCTGAGGCGGAAAGCCGGGAGCGAGAAAAACGCTGTTTTTTAAAAACCCTTTTTGAAATTGTTGTGATACTATGCTCTGATCACCCCTCCACCTACCTGCACTTTCTGACTTCTTGAACAGCGCTTCACGCTGCAACGACTCTCTTCCTGGGTAGCCATTCTCGAGGGCGCGGCGCGTGATTGATACACGCCCCCTCGGTTGGCCACGCCCCCTCGCTGATCATATAAATAGAGCGCGTCAACGCTAGGCGTCGCACTAACGATAGGACTCCTGAGGCGGAAAGCCGGGAGCGAGAAAAACGCTGTTTTTTTAAAACCCTTTTTAAAATTGTTGTGATACTATGCTCTGATCACCCCCCCACCTACCTGCACTTTCTGACTTCTTGAACAGCGCTTCACGCTGCAACGACTCTCTTCCTGGGTAGCCATTCTCGAGGGCGCGGCGCGTGATTGATACACGCCCCCTCGGTTGGCCACGCCCCCTCGCTGATCATATAAATAGAGCGCGTCAACGCTAGGCGTCGCACTAACGATAGGACTCCTGAGGCGGAAAACCTAATAAATAAGCCTGGGCTCCCCTTCCACTTTTAGTACTAAGGAATTATACATTATGGGGTCGTTTTGCTAAGTCATGCAAGAGTACATAAAAGAGCACACTTGTAACGCTACTTCTCATAAGCATTTTGTCCTCTACCTAATTGGTTACTTACTCACTTTAATTTGTTATCTCACTTCTTGCACACCTTTATTTCCTCACCTCCCCAGTCCCTATTCTTTTCTATCTACTCTCTTCTTCCTCTTGATTTTTCAGCTACCCTTACCTGCCTCTGCTTGATCCTCCCCTTCTGCCCCGGCCTTTCCTCCTCTAATCCCCCCCCTAAGGCCCTTACCTACGAATTTTTCAAAGCAGACAATCTCACCCCCATCCAACCCATTCCTTCCTGGAGATGAGGGTTCTCTCTCCCCGTTAGTGTCACCTCATTAGCTGCACTGCCACCCACATTCTTATCTACCCGTTTCCCTTTTCTATCCCTCCACTATCCTTTTAAATCCAAATAACTGACTAACATATCCACCACTTACATTACTTTCCTATTTTCACTATACTAATTCACTATTAATCCTTTCTGCGTTCCGAAGTAGCGCGTTACTCACCGAAAAAGTGATTCAACACCCTATCAAGGGTAGCAAGCGCTATATTAATGCAAACCTTTATCCCTCTTCTATCCCTACACTATCCTTCTCAATCCAAATAACTGACTAACATATCCACCATTTACATTACTTTCCTTTTTTTACTATACTAATTCACCACTAATCCTTTATGGATTCGGGTATAGTGCTACTCATTGAAAAAGCTCTTTGATGACTTGTCAGGGGTAGAGAGCGCTATATAAATGCAATTACAATACAATACAATACTCTTCCACCCTCCCAGTACCCCTCCCTGTCCCTAATTCTATCCACTACTCCTCCCTCTTTATCACAGATTCTTCTCATTCTCATTGTCAATATGGTGAGTAGAGGGGCTGATTGAAAAGGATTACAGAAACTAGGATGTAACATGAAGAAGCATGTCATATGGATATTACCACCTTATGGTACAGTTCATATTTACACAACACACATCTAACATTTTGGGGAAAAGGAGATAATGTGATATGCTCAGACTCGAAAAATAATTTTTACAAATACAGCTGTCAGTAGGAGATGGATGGGACCACACTGCTTCACCTCCCAGCACATTCACTCCTTAGCATTATGGTAAATGCAGTTCCTTTTAAATGCTTACTTGAGTTTTTGCTCAAGTGTTCCACCAAAATTGGTGCAGGTTATTGCTGTCAGTCTATAGACACATGTGTTTCTGTAAATTATCCTTTATCAGAATAGATAAAAAACAACATGTATCTGGGGGTTGCTGAGCAAGGTGGCACAATCCTTTCAGGTCTCAATACCTCTCTCTGGTGCACAGATGCATCTCCAAAAGCTTGTTAGGTCAATGGCTCAAGGGAGCCTTTTCAAACAGAAGGGGGATGGGGCACACTGCTTTACCTCCCAGCACAGTTCACCCCTTAGCATTATGGTAAAGGCAGTTCATTTAAAAATGTACTTGAGTTTTTGCTGAAGTGTTTCACCAAGGCGGTGCAGGTTAGTGCTGTGAATCTATAGACACATGCGTTTCTGGATATTATAATTCATCAGTAGAGATAAAAAACGACATTTATCTGGGGTTGCTGAGCAAGCTGCCACAATCCTTTCAGGTCTCAGTACCTCTCTTTGGTGCACAGGTGCAGCTCCTAAAGCTCGTCAGCTCAATGGCTCAAGGGAGCTTTTTCAAACAGAAGGGGGAAGGGAGCACACTGCTTCACAGTGCACCCCTTCGCTTTATGGTAAATGCAGTTCATTTTAGTTTGAGTTTGAGTTTGAGTTTGAAAGTTCTTGTAAAGCGCAACGTATACCAGCGGTTTCTTGGCGCTATAGCTAACGGGGACTGAGGTTAGAGGCAAGGAAGGAGGAGGGAGCAATTATTCGAAGGATTTGGTGAATAAGTGGGTTTTAAGGCATTTACGGAATTGTGAGTAGAGGGGGATGGAGCGAAGATCAAGGGGAAGGGAGTTCCAGAGGGTGGGGGCAAGGAAAGCAAATTTGGATCCGCCCCACTTCTTTCTCCGGAAACGTGGGATGGAGAGGAGGGACTGGGAGGAGGAACGTAGGGCCCTGGTGGGGGCATAAGAGACAATCTCAGAGGAGATGAAGGCCGGCGCCAGACCTGATCGGGCCAGGAAGGTGATGGATGCGAGCTTGAATTGAATTCTAGCTCGCACGGGGAGCCAATGAAGAGATTTCAGGAGTGGGGTAGAGTGGTGGAACTTGGGGAGATTGAAGGCCAGGCGGGCCGCTTGGTTTTGGATTTGCTGTAGGCGACGCAGGCTGTATGCAGGGATACCAGCATATAGGGCGTTCCCATAGTCCAGGCGGGACACCACCATGGCCAAGATGATAAGTTTGAGGGCAGAAAAAGTGAAGAAGCGGGACACCCTACGTATAGTACGCAGTGAGAGGAAAGAGGAAGACACCACAGAACTAACCTGGGAGTGAAGGGTGAGTTGAGAATTAAGTTTTATGCCCAAGGTTTTAACTGAGGAAGAGGGAACAGGAGAAGAACCAAGAGAGGGGGGCCAGAAAAGAGGGGACCAGGGACTGGATGAGCCACCCGTCAACACCAACTCTGTTTTATCAGGGTTGAGTTTAAGGTGGTTGTGGTTCATCCAGTCCCTGATATGAAGCATGACAGTTTGAAAGTTGAGGACAGCCGAAGGAGAGGAAAGATTGAAGACCAGCTGGAGGTCATCCGCATAATTGAATACGGCGACCTCCATCTGTTGAAGAGAGAAAATCAGGGGAGCAATGTACAGATTAAACAGGAGGGGAGAGAGAGAGGAACCTTGGGGGACCCCGCACTGAACTTTCCGGATGTCCGCTGTGAAGTCACCCAGGCGAACAGCCTGGGTGCGGTCGCCCAGGAAGGAGGATAACCAGACCAGGGCACCCCCCCCGATCCCCGCCGCCCCGATACGGGAGAGTAAGATGTTGTGATCTACCGTATCAAAGGCGGCTGAGAGATCGAGGAGCACGAGGGCCTGGTGCTGATTGGTGTCCATACCCTCCCTGAGGGTGTCTAGGACCGACATGACAACGGACTCCGTAGAGTGTGCGGGCGGAAACCGGCTTGGCGGGGGGCAAGAGCTCCGTGCTTCTCCACAAAGGAGCTCAGAGCGCAGGTTACATGGCGCTCGAGCACCTTAGCCAGAAATGGCAGAAGGGAGATGGGGCGGAAATTGGCCGGGACAGAGGGATCTGCCCCAGGTTTCTTTAAGATGGGCACAATGACCGCGGATTTCAAGGAGTTCGGAACTATGCCTTGTGAGAGGGAGCTGTTGAGAAGGTGGAGGGGAGGATCTGGGCAAGAAATAAAGACGTGACGGAGGATGTGGGCAGGGCAGGGGTCGAGCGGGGAACCAGATTTGATCAAAGGCACCAAAGAGGTCAGACTTTCCCTAGTAAAAGGGGGAAAGGTGGTCAGTGTGCCTTTGGGGGGAGGACATTGAGGATCAACAAAAGATGGGGAAGGTGGGGGGATGTTAGCCTTGATAGTGGCAATTTTTTGAATGAAATAGTTATTAAGAGAGGAGCAGAGATCTTCGGACGGGGCTGGTTTTAGAGTAGTTCTGTCCGAGAAAGCCAGGTTGTGGACGATGGTAAAGATCTCTTTGGACTGGTTCTCTGCTGCTAAGATTTTGGAGGAGAAATAAGATGTTTTAGCCTCCAAGATGGCTTTTTTGTACTGGCTCAGGATGTTGATGTATTCCAGTTTCAGAGTGGGGCAGTAATTTCTCCTCCAAGCCCGCTCCGCGCGGCGGACTATTAGTTTGGTGGTTTTAAGCTCGTTGTTAAACCACCGATTGGCCTCTTTGTCGCGTTTGGAGGTAATGCGCTTGAGCGGGGCAACGGAGTCGCAGCTATGAGAAAGCCACTGATTTACGGCATCAGCCTGGGAGGCGGTGGTGAGGCCCTGAAGAGAAGGAAGAGAGCCAGTAAGGCGAGAGGAGAGATGCTCGAGGTTGACACGGCTCCATGATCGGACCCAGGTGTTCTTGGGCAGAAGGGGCTTAGCTGGGGGGAGAATGGGAAGGTGAAAAGAAATCAGGTGGTGGTCAGACCACGGGCAGGGAGAAATAGAGAGTGATTCCACAGGGCAGTTCAGAGACCAGATCTGGTCGAGCCGATGACCTTTAATGTGGGTGGGGGAGTGAACATGAGAGGTAAAGTTGAGGGAGTGAAGGGTATCGGAGAATTCCTTAGATGATGAGCATTCGGCGGGATCAGAGGGCCAGAAATTAAAATCGCCAAGAAGCAAGATGGAAGAATTGTTGACTGTAATGGTGGCCAGGACCTCCAAAAAGTCGGGGAGAAACTGTAAGGGGGACTGAGGGGGACGGTAAGTGAGGAAGCAGGTTAGGGGGGGAGAGGTGGAAACTGTGCGAATCACCAGGAATTCAGTAGTGGCGATGGTCGGTAGGGGTAAAATTTGAAAGGGGAGAGTGGTACGTGCGATGACCGCCATGCCGCCCCCGGCTCTGCCTGAAGAACGATCCGCCCTGAGGGCATAGTAGGAGGCCGGTAAGGTGGATAGGAGGGCAGGGAGGGAGTCGTCGCAGAACCAAGTCTCAGTTAAAAAGAGAAGATCGGGAGCATGGAGGTCCAGCAGGACCGAAAGTTCGTGCGCATGGGCAACAGCAGATCTGGTGTTAAGGTAAAAGGCAGTAAGATTATTAGGGATTGGCGGAGGAACAGACCCACACCTCGTGGGGGAAATATCGACTGTGGGAATAGGATAGGAAGGGGGAGTGAGGGGAGCTATGAAAAACCCGGCACCTCAGTTGGCGCCCAACTCGGGGAGGTATAAAGCGGTATCGGTCCAAGCCAGATGTTCGTGAGGAGCTTCGTGTGAAAATTCCGGAGGACGGCCAGCCACTTCAGCGACCCCTGTATGTCGACGTGGTTCTGAAGGTCTTTGCTGCGAGGTTCCTCGCGTCCCGACGGCTACGAAGGACTGCTGCCCTGACTATCGCCCTGTTTTGGACCCAGTGATCCTTGGTAGAGCGAAACGATAGACGAGTCTTCTGGTGACGTCATCGATCTTCAATACTTCAGTTAAGTATAAGTGGAGCGTCTCCCAGTCCTTAGTCTGATTCTTAGTTTTGATATCCTTGAGATACACCTTGTTTGGAACTTGCAAGCGCCAAAACTGAGGGATTCGTGTATTCACGAGAATATCATAAGTAGATAATCCCTTGAAGTTTGAAGCTAGACTAGTGAGCAAAGATGCCTGGTCTTAGCAGACTTGGAAACTTGTTTTGTCTTGGTTGTAGTAAGGACTCCCGGTTCCTCCGATTGGAACTCCAACATATGAACTTTATATAAAGCACGGAGTAGGCCCTATCACATATAATGAGGCATGGATAAAGTACACCAGAAAAGATGGTGTTTTAAAATGGCCCCAATATGGTAGTTTTGACGCAGAAATTTTAGATAACCTCGAGGTCAAACTGTTTAAGAAGAAAGCCCGGACTTCAATGTTTGACTCTTTTCGCTTGTGGCGCAAAGAAGCCAAACAGAAAGAAATAAAATTAGCTAAGAAGAATAAAAGAGGTATGTCAATGGTGCAAGCTGCCATTGCATACAGGGATAATGAGGAAGAGCAAGAGAGTGAACAAATGCTCAGAAGCAAGAAGTTAGCAGTAGATAAATGCTACCCAATGTTGCCACATGAAGGACAAGGTTCGAAGGGAACATCCGAGAAAGATCCATTAATGTCCCATTTATTGAATTCACCACCCCTATACACATCGAGTATTGTTGGACCCCCGAAGCGTTTCGTTATACCGCGCCCCGGCGCACAAAATGCAGCCCTTGCACAAGCACCAGCTCCTCTTCAGCTGGTTCCTACTTCTCCGGCGCAGCCTTCTCAAGGGCCGCCGCCTTTGCTACATATTCCATCTACTTCTTCTACAACTTTGCCTACTGCTCCAACTGTTTATCATGATACTACTTCTGCTACTGCCTCGACTACCTCTGCTATTGCCTCGACTTCCTCTTTACATCAGCCTGTCTTTTCTGGCACATCTGCCTCTCCGCAAGCGTCTCCTTCTGTTCGACAGAGAGTGGCAAGTACTGTCACTGATCTGTTTTCGCCTTTCTTCGGGTCGCCTAAAACGACCCCTAAAACAGGACGTAGACAGTTGCGTAGTCAACTGCCTGATTATGAGGAAAGAGAAGTGCTGAATGAGCACGCAAATGGGTTACCGATACTGTTAAGTATGACGTTCAGTCTGTTATGGAAGTCTTCCGACAATGGGATGCACCCACTCAGAGATATGTATTCGAAGAGATGTGTGTATATCTTTGCGAAGATTTGGAGACAAATGATCCAAAACGCAAAATGAAGGAATTATTCCGTATGCGTTTCAGGTTCTATGAAGGCATGATTGCAGGTGCTGATGTTGAAAAAGCAATAGATTTGTTGTTATCTTATAGGAGTAAGGGAAACGTCTCTAGATTATTATATGAGGATGACGTGTCAGGTAGGAAAAAGCCGCGACAGTACCCCATGAGAGAGCTTCCTCCAGTTTGGAGGGAAGGTGATGCGAATGCAAATCCACCCGTTCCACCACATTTCCAGCGCGTATGGGTACATGTTCCATGGAAAAGATCTGAAGTTTTAGCTCTAAAACAGACATTGCCTGATCCTCGTAAAAACCCTGCAGGGTATTATAAGGAGTTATCACAGACTGCCAGCTCATGTATAATGAATTTAGCAGATGTAGACATGTTGTTTGGGAATGTTGTTCCACAGCCCTTGTGGAGTAAGATTCGCCATACAGATCATGTTCAAGAACTAGGTGACAAGTGGGCTAATATTACTGCTGCAGATGCTAGACAAGTTGGTGGTTCTAAACCTGAGCCTTTGGTAGCTGAACTTCCTGGTAGAATTATCACGTATATGAAAACTTTAATGCCTGAATTGCGCGTAAATTGGGATAAGTTATCTGCATGCAAGCAGAAAAAAGATGAGAATGTGTCTGACTTTTTCACGAGATTTGAAGAGACTTTCGTCGATCATAGTGGTCAGGATATGGCTACCGAGGGTGGCCAAAGATTGTTTGTAGACAGATTCGTACATAATCTGCTTCCTGAACTATGTAACAAATTGAAAGATTCAAAGAGTGCTTGGGCTGTTTCCACGTCAGCGCAGATCTTAGCCACAGCCCAGTACTACGAAAATAGGCGCAAAGATGAGCTAGATAAAGCAGACAAAAAGACTAAAGATTTAAAAACTAAAGTTCTTCTCCAGCAAGCCTATCCGCCTCGCACTCCTAGTCAGCCCAATTATCAGCAACTTCAGCAGTATTCGAGAAACTCACAAAGATATGAGTCTTCTCAACAGCGTTTACCGTATGGTCCGAATCAGTGTGCCTATTGCAAAGAAGAGGGTCATTTCAAGAATATTTGTCCAGCTCTGGCGCGACGTCTAAATGGTGTTTCCGGTGCAAGGGGTAGAGGTGTTCAACAGGCTCCTAGGGGTAGGGGCCATGGAAATTTCCCCCAGAATACCACTTCTTTTCCGCCTCAGAATTCTATGAATAGCTTTGATCAACAGAATAATGCGTCTTCTAGGTCAGCTTAGTACTATGCTGCTGACTACTACGCAGAGAACGAGAATCGGGGTAATAATTGCTAGGACAGCCATGGACAAAGAGAGGGTGTTGTTTCAGTTCCAGTAGATCAGAATGGACCTTATGTTGAGGTGATTACATCAGGAGTGTCAGAACCTTTTCTGCTGGATACTGGTGCTACAAAAAGTTTGATTATGCACTCAAAACTTCCTGGCGCACCTTTGTCTGGCGAAATGAATGTTTCAGTAGGTTTTTCTGGCGCCCCGGTTAGAAACCCGATCTCTAGCCCTATGCCCCTTTCTGTTGGCCCATGCGAATTAGAAGCACCCCTCATTCTTACAACAGGTTGTGGCGAAAATTTGCTAGGTTTGGATTTGTTAAAGAGATTATATGCGACTTTGTACTGTTCTCCTTCGGGAGTACAACTCACCCTAGGTAAGAAAGTTATTTCCCCGATGTATTTGTCAAAAGAAAATATTCCAACTGAATTGTCATCTCTTCCAGATATACTTTGGGCTACTGGTTCTAATGATGTAGGTTGTTTGGAGATAGCACCGTATGTCATAACATTGAAAGCCAATGTTAGGTTGCCACGTATTCCCCAATACAAGATCTCTAGCGAATGTGAAAAAGCTTTGTTAGCGATCGTTTACGATCTGATCGAGAAAGATGTCATTGAAGAGACGACAGGAAACATTTGTAACAGTCCTATTCTGCCAGTCTTAAAGCGTACTGATCCTTCGCAGCCACCTGTGTACAGATTTGTGATTGATCTCAGAGAAGTGAATAAGATTGTGTGCCACAATTTCCAGTTGTTCCCGATATTACCGCCTTATTGACAATGGTTCCAGCTTCAGCCACTCGGTTTTCGGTGATTGACCTGAAGAACCCTTTCTTCAGCATCCCGATTGCTGAGGAGAGCAGGGATATTTTTGGCTTCAATTTAGGAGGACGAAGCTTCCGCTTCAAACGCGCTCCTCAGGGCTATTGTGAAAGTCCATTGATATTTAGTCAGGCTCTGAAAACACAACTTGACACGATTGTTCTACCTGATGGCGCGACTCTGATTCAGTATGTAGACGATCTACTGATCGCTGCAGATACTGAAGAGATTTGCAAGAAAGCGACATTGTCGTTGTTGCGTCATTTATGTGACATGAAGCACAAAATCTCTCTTTCAAAACTGCAATTTTGTCGACAAGAAGTGACCTACCTAGGTCACATCTTATAGAAGGAGGGAAGGAGACTGACCCCAGAAAGAATACAGGCAATTGCAAGATTGAGTGTCCCAAGGACACAAAGAGAAGTGCGTGCTTTCTTGGGCATTACATCGTACTGTCGACAATGGATACCGAATTTCTCACTGCTGGCTAAACCTTTGCTGGCACTAATCTGTAAAGACACACCCGACCCTATGCCTTGGTCTGAAGATTGTCAGAAAAGTTTCCACGAGTTGCGTGATGCATTGTGTTCGGCTCCTGTGTTGGGTAACCCCGACTACAGTAAGCCTTTTACATTATACGTCCATGAGAGGGAAGGTTGCGCATTATCAGTCCTGACACAATACTTTGGGGACAAACAGCGCCCATGCGCGTATTTCTCAGCAACTCTAGATCCTGTAGCTAAGGCATTACCAAGTTGCTTGAGGGCCACTGCTGCAGCAGCTGTCTGTATTCGACAGTCTGCTGGGTTAGTCATGAATAATACACTGATCGTTATGGTCCCACATGCAGTAGACATTTTACTAAACAGAACGAAGACACAGCACTTAACTAGTGCTCGACTGTCAAGTTATAAGCTGACACTATTAGCGAGTCACATACACATAAAGAGGTGTGATACACTCAACCCCGCTATGTTATTACCTATTCCGGCAGACACAGATGAGGTTGAAAGACATGATTGCTGCTTTAGGACAGAAGAAGAGACAAAAAGGAGAGTAGACTTGCAGGACACTCCCCTTCCTGAATGTAATGATAATTTGTGGGTTGATGGTTCATGCTTCAAGTTGCCAAATGGTGATACGACTGCAGCATATGGTGTAACAACATTGCACACGATTGTAGAGTCTGCACGTATACCGCACAATTCTGCGCAAGCGGCAGAGTTGATTGCCCTTACAAGAGCGTGTGTGTTGGCAAAAGGAAAGCGAGTGAATGTGTATACTGTTAGCCAATACGCCTTCGGTGTGGCCCATAGTTTTGGAAGATTGTGGCGTGAACGTGGGTTCCTGATGTCACATGGTGCAAGAATCCAACACGGTCAGCTAGTTAACGAGCTTCTCGAGTCACTGACCTTGCCACTACAAGTTGCGATCGTGAAATGCAGTGCACACAGAAAGATTCAAGATGATGTTGGTCGTGGGAATGCATTTGCAGACGAAGTTGCGAAAGAGACTGCAAGGAACACCATGAGTCGAATGTATGTTGTAGGTCCTGGGAGATGGATTGCCGATGTGGGTATGTGTGAGGACACTATTGAAAGTGTGAAGTCTATACAATCTGATGCCACTGAGAAAGAGGTGAATGAATGGAGAGAAAGCAAGGGTAGATTGGATGCGAATGGTTGTTGGGTCGAATTGTCAGAGCATCAGAGATGGCTGTTACCCGACGCATATGTGCTTGCAGTGGTGACAATGGCCCATGGTATGGCCCACATTAGTGTGAAAGGAATCTGTAAGTTGTTGGCCCCAGTATGGCAGAATAGTGGTATCCCGAAATGTGCAGAGAATTTGGTCAGGAACTGTATGGTGTGTTTGAAGTACAATCCCGGTAGGGGAACCCCAACTCCAGCTGGTCATTTTGCGCCTCCAACATACCCGTTCAATTTTGCAGCTCGATTTCATCCACATGGAGAGGTGCAACAATCTGAAATACGTGCTTGTTGTTGTTTGCGCTTTCTCCAGGTGGGTGGAAGCGTATCCCCTTAAGGACAACACTGCCTTGTCAACTGCCAAAGCCCTGGTCAAGGAATTCTTCCCTAGGTATGGTATGCCTAGAATTGTCTGGAGTGATAATGGAAGTGAATTCTTGGGACGGGTGATGAAGAGAGTGTGTGAGTGTCTAGGCATACACCAGAAGTTCCACGCTGCAAACCACCCCCAATCAGCAGGATTAGTAGAGTGCTACAACGGCACGTTAAAGTTAAAACTAGCCAAGATCCAAGCCAGCACAGGTCTCAAATGGCCTGATGCCCTGCCTTTAGCGCTCCTATCCACCAGAATGACTGTCCACTCCAGACTAGGACTTAGCCCCCATGAGATTGTGTTTGGCCGTCCAGCCAACATCTGGGGTGTGCCAAGTCCCAAGAGACTAAGCGAAATAGAGCACCCTGTACTGCTTGACTATTTGCACGAATTGACAACTAAATTGCATGTTTTACACCGACAGGTCCACAGCTCCTCTCCACCGGCGTCTGACGATCCAGGCAACGCCATTGAACCTGGCTCCTGGGTCCTAGTCCGGAACTTCAGGCGAACAAAGAACGAGGAGCCTCGCTGGACCGGACCTTTCCAGGTCCTGCTATCTACCCGCTCTGCAGTACGTGTCCACGGGAAAAAACATTGGGTGCACGGTGCCCACTGTAAACGGGTCCCACTGCCCCTTCCATATGACCAGTGGGTCCAGGAGGGAATTGCTGACTCTGAGACCGAGTCCGTACCACGCTTTGCACTCTTTAGCGATGCACGACTGAAAGGAACTGGTACCGAAAAGGAGAGTGATCATATTCTGCAAGGATTTGTGCCACCGTCAATGCAGTTGGACACTACGGAACCTGAAACATTGTTTGAAGACCACACCATACCTGGGAAACAATGATATGATCTAAGGTCAAGAAACACGAACTAATAAAAGCAAGCTTGTAAGGGTTTCCCCCCAAGAACTATTTTTGATTTTACAGCTCTCTCTCGCCCAGGGAACTTGCTCATTTTTGATTTTCGAACCGCCATCCGGTTCTGCTGCTAGGGTCGCGGTTGATAGTCTGGGGAGTGCAGCTGGGGACATTTAGGTCAACGGTTCTGGTTGGTCTGAGGGAATTACCCCGGACTGAACAGAAAGCACTCCTTGGCAGAATCAATCTCCCACCGCGGGCAGCAACTAGAGGATGGAGTTTCCAAGGGTAGAGAGACCTGCTAGATCCACAAACTTTAAAAAGAAAATATGCACTGTGATGGCCAGAAGAAGATTCTTGATAATATGTATTTTAATGTTGTGTAGCATAATGATGTTCTTGATTGGCTATACTTTATCCTCATTTCAAGTTACCTTTGTAAATAACACCTCCTCCTACCGTTCCTCCACACTCCTTTCACCCCCTACCTGAACACGAGTCTGTCAGAAGACTAGAATTTGTAAATAACTCATTCATCCAGCTCCTGCACCAGCACCAGTCTATAATGAACACATCGAACTGTTGGATCTGTGGACTCATGCCGCACACAACAGATAAGGGCATCCCTTACTTCGTCCTGCCATTCAGTTACTATGGTTCTCTGTGGGCTTTCCAGACAATGTTCCTGTTTGCTATAGAACCATACCCCCCACGTCCCACAGGGAGCAATTCCAGCAACAAGGCACCAGTGGCAGGGATAAGGAATATGAGCAGGGATATCGACACGTATCGAACGATTCCCAAAGATGAGTTTACCCCGTACAGTAGATGGAACATCACCCAGTATGGGATTTCCTTGAGTAAGAGCCAGAAAACAAAGAAATCCTCCCCAGTTTGGATAGTACCCCACCAAGGTCACCTATGTCTGTTAGGTATTGGCAGGGATCCCAAAGCACAGTTGGGGAAGAGTGTATGCACGGAAACATATGTGTTTGCCTCCCGAACTTCCCCCCCATTCTTAGCGGCCAAGGGTACATACTTCATCTGCCATGACAAAGCATACACATGGTTGCCCCCTGACTTCTCGGGCACATGTTTTATCTCGTTTCTGCTGCCACCCACCTACACGGCCGGGGCAGACTACCATCGGACAAGGACAGTTAGGGGTGTCGTGAGTCAAGACGACACTGCGGGTCAAGAGTTTGGGGACTTCGCAAAAGGTTTTCTGTCGTTTTGGGGGCCAATGGCGAACAGCAGGAACATTCGCCAGTTAACGAGGGTAGTCGAGTCCGCCGTGACCGAAACGGCCGGTGCCCTTAGTAACTCAACAGCTGAGCTCCAGTCGGACCGACTTATGACTCTTCAGAACCGGGTTGCCCTAGATGTCATACTTGCAGACCGTGGTGGTGTATGTAGGGTAATCCAATCTAGTTGCTGCATTTTCATCCCTGATAATGCTCCTACAGTGTACCAGGCCATCTCCAAACTGCACAAAATATCTGATTCCATTTATGTGGATAAAGGGGACTGGTCTTTACTAGGGTGGTTCTGGGAACTGATCTCTGCCTGGGGATGGAAAACTCTGATCTTCATTGGGATGATCTTAGCCATTCTGTTTATGTTCTGCCTGTTTGTGCAGTGTGCTCCTGCAATATGTGGCCTCTGTGCTACTTCATGTGTAAGGAAGCCTGTGTCAAGGGACGAATTGAGCAACAGAATGATGCTACAGCAGCATCTCCATGAATTCATGAATACAGATTTGGACTCAGATTAGCATGAGTTATTGCCTAATATGAGGGCAAAAGGAGGGTCTGTGGTTCTGAAATTCTGGACTCTGCTGTAATATGGTCCCGAGGTCCAACACTCGTGTCACAAAATATCGTCGTACCATGACGAATTTGGTATCAGCAGACCGGTAATGAGTAGGGCATTATCCCTATGCATTTGCGTCGTGATTAAGCGATGCTAACACCTTTTCATCATGGTTTCCGTTCTGAACCCCCGGACTCCATTTTGTGAACGGCATCCATCTTGTGGCTTGCCCTCATATAGTCAATTGATTGAGGCCGAGCTTGATCTGAAAGGACACGTCCACCTTAGCTGACTTCCCCATGACCTGGCCAAACTAACTCCACTGCCTCCAGCCAAACCTGTTTGGGCAGCTCCTCGCCCAGTGGCTGAGTAAGATAGCATCAATGCACAACATGCCATAAACCATTCACTACATACAGACCATGTTTTCTACAAACATACACCTGTCCATGTTACTTGTTTATGGCCAGTTTTACAGCGAGGAGGTGCCCGATTTTATTGGGGCTTCATCGATATCTGATGGGAGTTCTGGGCCTGGCTGGGTAATCCATCACAAACTGGACATCTAAAATGTGGGTTGGCCGTCACGACTTTGCTTTCTGCTTTATTGTAGAAATATGTGTATAGCCGTATTGTAAACTCAAGAATTCTTGCCTGCAGCTGTTATTTCTGTATATAAGGAGAAGGCTGGTTCTGTAAAAACGAACAGTCTCCTGAGAACTTACGACCCGTGCTGTTGTAATTCTAGGACGCTTGTTACTTGGTTGCAGCCAATAAAACTTGATCTCTGACTTCACCTAGAAGACGCTTGGTTTCTGTGGTCCGGAACAGGGAGAACTCAGAGGTCTTCGGGTGTTATCCCCTGGCACCACCGGGTTCCTAAAAACCCAGCACCTCACTGTGCTTTTTTATTCAATATATCGGCGATATTTAAAAACAGGCAGGTGCAGGAATAACGGCACAGTGGGAGAGGCACAGGGGGGCTCTGTTTGAAAAACCGACGGGTGCAGGAATTACGGCGCAGTGGAAGAAGTATAAGGGGCTCACCGGAGTTGGAATTAACCTGGCAGGAAGGAGCATCAGCGAGCGGGATAGTGGCCTCGTGAAGGCGGAGTGGCCTCGTGAAGGCGGGATGGTCTCATGAAGGCGGGATGGTGGCCTTGTGAGGGTGGAGTAGCCCTGTAATTGAAGGAGGGGGAGCACTATTAAAACGGAGAGGCCACCTCATGGATGGTGTGTTTGGGCGGACGCGGGAGGACTCTTACCACAATTGGGGCGAATTTCAGTTGAGCCGCGTTGCAATAACGTAATACCGCAGTGCCAGGAGTGTACCTGCAGGGAAAAGCGGGTTGTTTAGGGAATTGAAAGAGTTGGGAACGGGAGAATTCCGTCAGCCTGGGGCGGCTGGACTTACCGAGCCAGTGAATATCTGTTTCACTCGCCTGTGGCGTGCTATGGCAATGGAGTTGCTCATTGCGCATTTGCAACTCCGAGACACCAACTTTACCAAACTCTGGCAACCATTGATAGACTGTTTTTGCTAATTAGATCATGCTGTTTCCAGCCTCTGAAGCTCCGGACTCTACGCCTATTCGAGGATAACCTACTCCCTTCTAATGCGGACCGTCTCTGGGGTCCCAATAGAGATGCTGACTGGTCTCCTCAATATGTGAGGCCCCTTCCCACCAACAGGGGATCAGTATCTAGATGTGGGACACCTTATCCACCTCACCTCCACACCACACAGCCCCCTCCCCTCAGTTGGAACCCTTCATCATCGAACTCCCTTCTACAACTTAGGTAACCTTGCCCTCTCCTAGAGCGATACCTTTGGTTCACAATGGCTTTGGGACACACGGCAGCCTTGCTTACTAAACCTACATTCGCCGACCTTGGGGGACACTGAATGTCGCCCTCCTCCTCCTCTTTCCTCTCCTCTTTTTCCTTCTCTCCTTCTCTCTGTTTCCTGATGATCTTGATGGCTATATTGTTTTTATTTTAATTGAATTCTCAATAAACAGATTTGAAACTAAAGCTCTCAGTCATATCTATACTACTATTATAAAGAGAGAACACGCACCTTTGAGCCAGGTAAACTCGGGAACCACAGCGCCAATCCACACACCCGATACATTGTAGAAATTGTCAGGGTGTGCAGATGGACATAGGCTATAAAAAATAAAATAAAAACGTACATTTAAAAATATAACTTTTGGGGCGTGGCCAAGATGGCAGAGTGAGGAGACGCTTTCTCCCGGAGCTCCTGACCCAGCCCGGGCCCTGAGCCTTCTGCATAGCTTGTTCTCCCCCCATCGGCATAAAACCGAGTGGGGACGGTGCAGGAACAGATTGGGTTGTGTCAGACCGAAATCCAGCTTTGGAGTGGCCGTAATCCAGACCGTGGCATTGAGCGACGCAGAGACCGGATGCGAAGAGAAATGGCGTCCTAGCTGAGGCTGAGCAGAGCTCTTTCCCCGAAACACGCAGAAGTCAGCGGTGGTGCAGCGGAAGGAAGTGGGAACCACGCCTGGGTGCCGCGACAGGACTGTGAAGCCCGGAGAAGTGCCTGCTGCCCGCGGAGACGATCCACCCCTGGTTGCCGATCCCTATTGAAATCGAGGCCGCTGATCGGAGACCTGCGAGCCGGAAGGGCGGGGTCGTTGGGCGCAGAGGCGGAAGAGGAGTCGCAGCGACATAGATAGGAACCGAGACCCTCCAGAAAGCTGCTGGGGAGGAGTCGGCTCCTGGCCGGCTGGCGACTGATCCCGGGGCCGGACGGAGAGCCGTCCGTAGACGGAGCCATCACCGGAAAGGGTGTAACAACTTGCAGGGGCGTGCAGAGACGCCATGGTTGCTCTCGGAGGCGGTGAAGGACCCGGTGGAAGACAGTGGTATGTGGTGCCCTTGAGAGCTCCGCCGCGGATGGGCGGCTTACCGTGAACAACTGTAGAAGTCGCCGAAGGTCAAGCTAGGTCAGAGGAACCGGTTTGTGCGGACCGCGGATGACTCCCTACCCTTGATTGCAGCGTGCCTGAGAGCGGATAGCGGTGCCCGGGCCATTGGGGCCGCCCCCGGACAAGGGGGGTCCCGGAGGTGCACCCCGCGGCAGAGGACAGAGTCGTCCTAGAAAGACGAGGCGGGTGGGGCCGCTGCCCGGGCGTCTGGCCGACGCGGTGCCCGTGCTTGGCAGGGCAGCCTCGAGGACAAGATGGCAAGTCAGAAGGGCAATAAACGGAACGACCGCACGCTCCCCGAGATGCTTGGCAGGTCTCAGACCAGGGGTGAAAGGAGTCAACTGTCCCCGAACGCAGCAAGTGGCTCTCATGCAACAGGAGGCTGTGAACCCCCGGTCACTCGATCCTTCTTGGAGTCGCTTTTTGGCACGCTGAGAGACGATTTTCAGACGCTGAAGCAGGAGGTGGCCGGGGAGGTCCGCGAGATCCGGAGAGAAGTCGACGATCTTGGCGAGAGAGTGGCCACGGTGGAAAGCTCCACACAGAGACAAGATGAGGAACTCACGCAGCTACAACAGGAGGTGCTGCGATTGAGGGATCAACAGATGGACCTCCAGGCCCACAATGAAGACCTGGAAAACCGCTCTCTGCGGAATAACATCAGGGTCCGGGGAGTGCCATCCACGGAAGAGGGGACGGATGTGGCGGAATACCTGAGGGAGCTCTTCAGGGACATATTGGGTGAAGCGGTGGACTTTCCGGTACGGATTGATAGAGCTCATCGAGTGGGGCCTCATAGGCGCGCGTCAGCCCCGCCACCGGATATTTTGGCATTTCTTCCTGACTTTCCACTGAAAGAATGGATCATGGCGGAGGCCCGGAAAAAACCCTCGTTGACGTTTCGAGGACACCCCATGGCCTTGTATCAAGACCTATCTGTGATCACCCTCCAAAAACGGAAAGCGTTCAAAATCGCAACAGACTTCTTGAAACAGCATGAAATGCCTTACTCCTGGGGTCATCCTTTCCGACTTATTTTCCGGTGGAACGGTGTGCTACATCAACTAAGGTCCCTACAGGACACGTGCGAGGTGCTGGGGATCACCGCGGAAGAGAAGGCCTCCGCCACACCTCGCAGGAGACGCACCACGGAGGATGGGTGGCGCAGGGTCTCGAGGCGCAGAACATCAGCGGCTTCCCAACGTCCGAGCTCGCCTACCATCAGGTCTGAAATGGCGAGTGCCATCCAGGAAGCCTCCAGAGACACAGTGGTGCACGACGGTGTCGCACTAACAGCGTAAGACTGCTCCGGGGGGAGAACGACATTGCATTACTGTTCCGCCAGCTTAGAGCCATGAGGGGTTGGGGAGGGAGCAGAGGGAGGAAGGGTGTGGCTGGACGTCCACTACGATAAGTTACCACGGACTTGTCCGGACAGGACATTGCTGGGACAATTTTCCAGAAGGAGTTGGGGGTTTGGGGGGGGGGAAGGGGTGGAGGGGAGTTGGGGTGCCGAGAAGGGGGGGGAGGGGGAGTTGGGGAGTTGGGGGACGAGGGGGTTGGGAGTTGGGTAGGAAAGGGGAGGGTACAGTCCGTTCAGTGTTCTTGAACTTTCCACGATGGGCAATTGAGGCCCACAGGCCCCCCCCCCCCATTGCACAGGATTCCATGCATGTTTCACTCTGTCTTGACTCTTTATGGCAACCCTTAAGGTAGTGACCCTTAATGTTAAAGGGCTTAATAACCCTGTCAAAAGAAGAGCAGTCCTGTCCTTGCTAGAGAACACACAGGCTGACATTTGTCTTCTACAGGAGACTCACTTGCTTGCGCGAGACTGCCATAGATTGCGATCCCGTACATTTCCCACGCAGTTCTTTTCCTCGTCCAACACCAAGACGGCGGGGGTGGCGATTTTTGTGTCAAACTCTTTCAGAGGGGAGGTCCTACACAAGTTTGCAGAACAAAAGGGGAGACTTTTAGCGCACAGATTCAGATTGGGGGCACTGACATTTACCATTGGGTCGATTTACTGCCCGAATGAACGTCAGGATAGCTTCTTTCAGTCAGCATTAGTGGACATAACAGCATCCCCGGACAGGCAAATTATTTTGGGTGGGGATTTAAATATGGTGGTAGACTCAGCTATAGATAGGTCGGCACAGCGCTCACCACAGACAGGGGAAAAGTCACAAGCAGTTAAATCCCAACTGGTGGACCTGGATCTTCATGATCTTTGGCGCCACTTACACCCCACGGATCGAGACTACTCCTTTTACTCTCACGCCCACAAAACCTACGCGAGGCTGGATCACCTCATAGTTACTGGCCCAGTCCATGATTTAGCTACGACATCGGAGGTGGGGGTCATATCTTTATCTGATCACGCGCCGGTCTCGGGGAGCTTCTCTCTGCCGACTGACCGGGGCCCCAGGGGGGTCTGGCGCCTCAGAGACGCACTGTTACATAAGAAAACTGTTGTGCAAAAGGTTACGGCGGTGATCAGGGACTTCCGAACGCACAATGATAACGCAGATACCTCGGTGGCGATGCAGTGGGCCGCACTTAAGGCAGTGGTCAGAGGGGAATTTATCGCGGTTTCCTCGGCGGAGAACAGGGAACGGAGGCAGAAGCGGGACGAGCTCAAGCAAAAAGTTAGGGAATTGGAAGAGGTGCACCGCCGTACGGGGGCTCCCAGGATTTGGAAACAGCTGAAGGCAGCGAGAAAGCTCCTGCCATCCCTGGACATGGACAGGGCAGAATACGCAGCACTTCGACTGAAACACGCTTACTACACGGGGGGGACAGGTGTGGCCGCCTTTTGGCGAATAAACTCAGGGTGGCCAATGAACGTCATCGGGTGAAGGAGATTGCGACGGGGAATGGCGGACTGGTCACGGGGGATGATCAGATAGCTGAGGCCTTCCGCCGATTCTACGCGGACTTATACACCGGGGAGAATCTGATGGCGCAGGAGTCGGAGGACTACCTGGACTCAGTCACACTTCCGTCCCTAGAAACATCTCAATCGGAGTATCTCGAGAGGGAGATACGGGTCGAGGAAGTGATTGCTGCAATTTCCAGGCCTAAACATGGGAAGGCCCCCGGCCCGGACGGCTACACAGCTCTCTTTTATAAGACGTTCAGTGCCACGTTGGCCCCTATACTAGCTAAATTGTTTAACTCTTTCTCCGAACCGGGGGCAATTCCTCCGGATCTCCTACAGGCCACGATCTCGGTTATACCTAAACCAGGAAAGGACCGGACCCAATGCAGCTCGAACCGCCCGATCTCCCTTCTGAACGTGGATTTAAAGCTGTACACGGGAATTCTGGCGGCACGCCTAGCACTTCATTTACCGGGCCTAGTGGAATCGGACCAGGCTGGCTTTGTCCCTGGGAGACAGACGGTGGACAACGCCAAGAGGGTAGTACATGTTCTGGAGAAGGCCTCCCTGATTCCTGGAGAGAGAATGCTCCTTTCGGTAGATGCTGAAAAGGCGTTTGACCGAGTGCACTGGCCCTATTTGGAACGGGTCATGACAAGGATGGGCATAGGTGAGAAATTTTGCACCCTGGTATTTAACTGTTATCGGTTCCCGTCGGCGGTGGTGCGGGTGAATGGCTATGGCTCTCAGAGGTTTGGCATTGAACGTGGCACCAGACAGGGCTGCCCCTGTCCCCACTCCTTTTCTCTATATATATGGAGCCACTCGCTCAGAGACTCCGGCAGAATTCGGATGCAACTGGAGTGAGGATGGGGGGATATGTTCATACGGTCAGCCTCTATGCGGACGATGTGATTCTGACCTTGGAGGAGCCGAGGCGTGCACTACCTGCGTGTATTGGCGAATTGGAGGCTTTCTCACGGGTGGCCGGATTCAAAATGAATATGGGTAAATCGACAGCGCTGGACATCTCCCTGGCTCCTGCAACACGGCGGGAGTTGCAGGGCCTCTTCCCCATGCATTGGTCGGCCCACCAGGTCCAGTACCTGGGTATCCTGTTGGCACCTACGTTGCAGGCCATGGTGACAGCCAATTAAACAGCTATGACTGGAAAGATTATAGAGGAACTGGGGAGGTGGAGCAAAGGTTTGATATCGTGGCTCGGGAGAGTGGCAGCGGTTAAAATGGCGGTCCTCCCTCAGATACTGTATCTATTTCGGGCCCTGCCGCTGCAACCGCCTAAGGGCTTTTTTCAGCAGACACAATCGACCCTATCCCGTTTTATTTGGCAAGGCCGTAAGCCTAGGATGAGGAGAGTTCTCTCCACGTTGGCACCGGAATCTGGGGGACTGGGGGTCCCAGACTTACGCAAGTATTTCCAAGCGGCGCAGCTTCGATACCTTGTTGAATGGAGCCGATGGGAGTCGGACAAACATTGGTTATTCCAAGATCAGGCAGTGGCGGGCCGTCCTTTACAAGAAGTGCCCTTTTTGCGTAGGGCTAACCGCCCTCCGAATCTCTACGCATCTTTTGTAACGCAGGTTCCACTGAGGGTGTGGGACACTACTAGCACTGCACACGAGCTTACCACGTTCCCCTCTCCGTTCACACCTATTGCAGACAACCCGGATTTCACACCAGGGATTACCCAGGGAGCTTTCGCACACTGGCGGGCTCCTGGTTGTAGGTCACTTATCCATGTGTATGGGCCGGACGGAGTTCTCCCTTTCCAGACGCTAAACGAAGAGTGTGGTTTAGCTGAGACAGATAGGATGCGCTACTGGCAAGTACGACACTGGGCTTTGGAACCACAGGTGCGTGAGCTGGCAGATAGGGAATTATTGCCGTACGAGAGGTGGTTAGTGACGCGGTCTTCGGACGCTAAGCTCATCACAGACCTTAATAAAATGTTACAGCCTCCCCCCACACACTTTCATAATCCAGGTAGGGAACGCTGGAACAGAGAGCTCGGAAGAACGTTGAGCCATAAAGAGTGGGACCAGATTTCATACTGGGCACAACATTCTGCATACCATGTAGGGCTAACTGAAACTTTCACTAAGGTGTCTACTTACTGGTATTACACTCCGGAGCGGTTGCATGAGATGGATAGGCATATCGATAATACCTGTTGGCGAGAATATGGGCATCTTGGTACACTGACACATGTTCTATGGGAGTGCCCGTTGTTGAGCCCTTATTGGAAGGAGGTGCTAGATGAGATTGACACCCGCTTTGAGATAGAGTTGCCCCGCTTCCCAGCATACGTCCTGTTGGGCCTGCCTAACGGGCTGATGTATACACTGAAATCTCGTAGGGGCAGACAAATTGCAATAGCATTGGGCTCCGCCGTGCAGAACATTCTCATACATTGGCGGACCACCACGGTTCCATCCATCACTGGCTGGCTACATAGATTGTGGCATGTCCTGGGGATGGAAAAATTATCACTGATGATGGCCGGGGAAGTAGAGCAATTTGGGGAGTTGTGGCAGCCCTTCCATGCATTACTGGCCACCGAATTTAGGGAACTGACCTGTCCGAGGTACTTGAGGCTTTTGAGGTTGACACTACCGCTGGATTTCACTGCTCAATAACCATGGGCTAGATAGAGGTAGGGGATAGTGGGGTGGGCTGAGCTCAGAAGGTTAGCTAGACAGGACACTGGACGGGGGTACTGGGAGGGGGGTGGGGGGGAGTTGGGGGGGAACTGTTCCTTTAAAAGGGGAAGGGCACGGTCACTTTATTTCTACCTCAGGGTGTTATTTAATGTAATGTTGATGGACACGGAGCCCACGGAGCCCACGCAGCCTCTACTGCATTTGCGGGACACGTAGCATTATCTTGAAGATGGGCTCTCAGGGTTGCAGCACAATATTTTAGCTTGATTGTCTTTCTTTTTGCTCTGTGTACCCTTTCATTAAAATACTTTAAACATAAAAATATAACTTTTAAAAAAAAGTAGTGCCCTGGAAGTAGCGCCGGCCGCGATGCTGCTCTGGCCGCGACGTAGCGCTGGCCGCGACGTGCGTGATGAGGACGTGCGTGATGACGAGGAGGAGAGACATAGAGCTGCGGTGAAGTGAGGAGCGAAGGCGCGTCATGGCGAAGAGGAGCAGATCGCGGGAAGGAGCGGCAGCTCAGGTAAAGTAAATGGTCCTTGAAATCGAGGCGGGAGACGGGAGGCGGGTGGCGGGAGGGGGGCGGGTGTGCACAGAGGGACAGGCGGGAGGAGTGGGGGGGGAGGGAGTCAGAGCGGGAGGGAGTCGGAGCGGGAGGGAGTCGGGGCGGGAGCGGGTGTACTGCCCTCAGCCCCTTTTTGCCCCAGGCAACGCTGGGGCGGGCTGCTAGTATAATATACACTTGCCTAAAATCATTTTAATGGTCAAAATATATTAATACGTCAGTTTAAAAGGTATTTATTTTCATAGCATTTTATAGTACGCATTTTAGGTCGAACTATGATCTTATGCCTGTATAAATCTTGGAGACGTTTTTATGTATTGTTTGTTAATTATGTTTGCAAATATGTTAATTATCATGCAAATAAATATCATCATTTCCTTCAAAAGTAAGTGAATACGGTAAAGGTTTGTACACACATATGGCCTTCCTTCGTTCAGAAGGTAGGAGAGCAGACAATAGCTATGGCGAGGGTTATGCTCTGTGTACCTCTCAGCCTTTCATATTTTTAAATTGCTAATCCGGAGTGTATGAGCTCCACATTGGCGTAAATATCAGACAAGTGGGGCGAGAGTTCTGTGCGACAATGAAAACTGAGGTTACAACGGATTGATACCTAGTTTTTAATTAACAAATCATACCTGGTGCTCGTTCGTAATCCACTTAATTTGTTCAACAGCTGTTTTTTCTTTCACATTTTTTTGTTGAACGACACTTCTAGAAACATGCAGTCACGTGCACATTGGCTTTCTCGCCTTCCCTATTATATGCACATTGCAGACTGGGGCAAACGCACCACAACAAGGTACACAAAGACGCGCAGCTGTGTGAGAGAAGTAAAATGGGGCGAAGCTGCACTGGCCGCTCAGAGAGTGTGGAGTCGACAGTCAGCACCTGACTGTCCTCTACGCAATGACACAGGTGCAGTTTTCCCAGGCTTACCCTTGATATGGACGGCGGCCGGCTGTACCCTGCAGATAATGAGTGCCACGTTTACTTAAAGGTTCTTAAATAAGAACAACCTCTGCGCTCGCTTTCTTTCATGCCTAGATACCCACAGCTCAGCTCGCCATGGCCGGCCTCAACATCTCTATCGCTTTCTTTGTGACTATGGTAGCGATTTGTGAAATTTGCCGTAGACTTCCCAAAAGACGGTGTCCCTCTGGGCTGTACCAGAGCGTTGTCAAGGAATTTGCCGCCTCGCTCCAGCTGGCCTCTTGCTGTCAGGAGCTGAGAATGCTGGTGGAAATCGGTCCCTGGGGTGGTGGCTTTGGCCCCGATGTAGTCATGACACTACTCTTTCTCCTATTCTTGGTCCACGGAATATCTTTTGATGGGGCCTCAGGCAACCCTTGTGTGTCTCTTCAGGAATTCCTGACGAAGGATTCCTCCTGCCTGCCCACCCTGGGTAAGCTTGTGACGCAGTACGCTGGCATGGAGACTGCCAAGGTGCTCACCACGCGGTACTGGACCTGGGAGCTCACTGACTTTCACATGATTCAGAACCTCATGGCCCAAGACTGCAGTTCTCCCCTCCATTCCTCGGTCTCACATGGCATGTTTGTAGAAGCGGTGTGTGCCCTATTGTTTCATTTCACCCTCCTTCGGCTCCACCACAGCCGTGCCATTTACAGAGTTCCTGCTGTGGCGCTGGTAGTCACCGTCCTGGCATACACTGGTAAGAATTATACATTTCTAAAACATTTCGAATTTGCACTTTCTAGTCGATAAACGCTGTTTTTTATATAGGTTTCACAGGGTGCAGTGCAGCAAAGAGGAAACATAATTTGTATTTAGTAAATTAGTTATCTCAGTGATCGACTTGTGGCCATATCAACTCACATCTTGATGGAGGTTGAAAAACATATGTCTGTAGAGAGCCAACACCTGAAGGCGTCTTGGGGTGAGGCTGAGTGGTCAAGAGAGGCGCTTAGACTGCCCGTGCTGGCCAAAGTCAGAGAACAGTAGGGTTTTTATATGGTTCTTGGAAACATTCACTTTTTTACGTTTTACACAGGATTTTCATAGGGTCGGACTGGGAATCTAAACTAGCCCTGGAGCCCTGCTCACTTCCTGCTTCATTCTGTCCAATCTCTCTCGTTATTTCTGTCTCTATTGTTGTCTACTGCCATTAACTGCTGGGAGCTAGTGAATATAAAAGCTGCACTATCGAGGTATACAAATATCGAGGACTAAATATCACATCAAAAGTATCAAAAGCTAAGAATAGAATTACTAAACCCAACTCCACATATGAATACCATTATATATATATATATATATATATATATATATATATATATATATATATATATATATATATATATATATATATATATATATATATATATATTTTATTAATGTAATTAGTCACAGTTGGTGTTTATTTTTAGCACTTTTATAATTATTACTTTTCTTGTTGGTCGCGTACATATAGGCATCTATATTGGCATGTGCATATGTGAATGAATTGATTACTATTGTTCTGGGCATAGAGTATTCAGTAACATGAGATTTTGCGATTTACTGTATTTAAGTAATTTGAATTAATTTATAATCATGTATAGCAATCGCAAACTGCATTAGCAGTGGATTTCAATCACAAAAGTAATGCCCAAGCACGACATAATCTTGCATTTGAATCATGTGTAAAAAGATTTTTTCTATGTCTATCCAATAGCCGATGTAAACAAAGAACGTCATCAAACTGCTCCGACGATCGAGTTGTGCATTTGTATATAAACTGTCTTTTTTATATGAAAAGGTGTTGTGACCAAGGCGGTTTGTCCGCCGAAACGCGTAAAGCCATTTGCACAGGGTAAATAAATTCCCTTTTCGTGAAGCCCACAGAGTCATCGCCTTTTCTTTTGATCTCGACGAGTAAGGTTTGGATTTCATATATATATATATATATATATATATATGTATATATATATCACTCCGAATCATTAAGACAGCCGGTGCATCGCCCTCGTCTTCACCGACAGGGACCAGGTATTTAGTGCAAAACATGTCTTTATTCCTTATTCGTCGCCATAACATTTTGGCTCGTCCGAGCCTTGATCACATGACAATGTAATGTTAGAGACCTCCAAATTTAAAGTGACAATGCACATTGGAAACAAATCACGTGAGGCACATGGGAATAGACATAAAGAAAATTCAGCATACCACAAGTTTAAAGGTGAATGCAGCAAAGAACGACCGAAGCGTACAAACATTGAAATGAATAAATAATGTTTAAAACATCAGAGTCAGTACATGTAAAAACAATGGGACAAGAGGTATAAAAGCAATAGAAAGCAGAAATATCTGTGCAAATTTCGCAGAGTTCTGTGCAAAAGCTGCATAAATGCAAAAATGCAGATCATGGTTGTAAAGTGTGTGTGACAGCCTAAATGCATAGGGTGCATACAAGCCTCAACGGATTGTGTTAATGAATTGATCTATACCCAATTGCCTCAGTGTGGACAGACCCATAAGTAGTAAAAGGCTGGCGAAGGTCCCATTTGTATAATCCAAACTCTTAAGAATAACCATAGTGCAAAAAAGCTAATATATACCGTCTGGTATTCAAAATGTAAACATGTGTACATTTCTGGAATATAACTCCGTGTCTGCATGTCCTTACAGAATACATGTACACAGAGCCCAGTCTAATAGAGATTAGTGGCTCTGTTGGAGTCTTGGTTCACCCC
The DNA here is from genome assembly GCF_964263255.1 of Lissotriton vulgaris. Taxonomy (NCBI): domain Eukaryota; kingdom Metazoa; phylum Chordata; class Amphibia; order Caudata; family Salamandridae; genus Lissotriton; species Lissotriton vulgaris. The sequence goes on from NC_141699.1 coordinate 837,249,530, forward strand.
AGAGAGAAAGCACTGCTTAGGTCATATTAGGTGTTGTAGCCGTGTGAGCGAATAGCGGGTTACATCCCCTTCGGACAACAAGTCCCTACGTCAGCACAACCTGACATGTATTCAATTTGTCCTTCCCACGTGTGAGTGTAATTAGTGAATATAACATTTGATTGAGTGATGGATTTGATAAACAAATGTGGGGGAATTAATTTCCCTTGAATACTGAGGGTCCTTGGGGACCACCTAACCCACCAGGTATCTCCAGTATGTGCCAGGGAGCTGCGTTGCATAGAGGTGCCACGCCCCTTTTTTACACCTCTCTGCAACGCAGCTCTGTGGGGCTTACTGGAGGTACCTGGTGGGCTAATTGGCCCCCAGGGACCCTCGGACTCAAGAAGAATGTATCCCCCCATTTACAACGTGCCAGGGGGCGCGTTTGCACAGTGGTGCAGGGAGGGGGCGGGCCTAACATACTAAGTGAGCAAATACACCCCCTGGCACATTGTGAATTTGAGGATTCCCCTTCAATCCTGAGGGTCCCTGGGGGCAAAGTAGCACACCAGGTACCTCCAGTAAGCGCCAAAGAGATGCGTTGCAGAGAGGTGTAAAATGGGGCGTGGCCTCAGAACACCTCTCTGCAACACATCTCCCTGGCCCATAATGGGGGTACCCGGTGGAATAGTTGGCCACCAGGGATCCTGAGGATTCAAGGTGACTTAATCTCTTAACTTAAAATGCGCCACAGGGCATGTTTGCACACTTGTCACATCAGGCCCGCCCCCTCCCTGCACCACTGTGAAAATTAGCCCCGTGGTGCATTTTAAGTTGGGGGATTAATTCCACTTCAATCCTGAGGGTCCCTGGGAGTCAACTAGTTCACCTGGTACCTCCAGTAGGCGCCACAGGGCTGCGTTACAGAGAGGTGGTCCGAGGCCACGCCCCTTTTTACACCTCTCTGCAACGTAGCTCTGTGGAACTTACTGGAGGTATCTGGTGGGCTAGTTGGACCCCAGGGACCTTCAGGATTCAAAGGGACTTAATCCCCCAACTTAAAACGAGCCACGTGGTGCATTTGCACAGTGGTGAAGGCAAGGGGCGGGGCCTTATGTGACATGTTTGCAAACATGCCCTGTGGTGCGTTTTTAGTTGGGGAATTGATTCCCTATCAATCCTGAGGGTCCCTGGGGGCCTACTAGCCCACCAGGTACCTCCAAGTGTGCAAATGCGCTCCGTGGCACGTTTTAAGTTGGGGGATTAAGTCCCCTTGTATCCTGAGAGTCCCTGGGGGCAACTAGCCCTCTAGGTACCTTCAGTAAGCACAACAGAGTTGCTTTGCAGAGAGTTGAAAAAAGAGGCATGGCCTCGGACGACCTCTCTGCAAGGCAGCTCTTTGGTGCTAACTGTAGGTACCTGGTGGGCTAGATAGGCCCCAAGGACCCTCGGGATTCAAGGGGACTTAATCCCCCAACTTAAAATGTGCCACAGGGAGTGTTTCCACACGTGTCACATCAGGACCACCCCCTCCCTTCACCACTGTGCAAACGGGCCCTCTGGTGCGTTGTAAGTTGGAGGAATAAGTTACCTTGAATCCTAAGGGTCCCTTGAGTCCACCTAGCCCACCAGGTACCTCCAGTAAGCGCCACAGAGCTGCGTTGCAAAGAGGTGTATAAAGGGGCGTGGCCTGGACCACCTCTCTGCAACCCAGCTCTGTGGCGCTTACTGGAGGTACCTGGTGGGCAAGTTGGCCCTCATGATTCAAGGGGAATTAATCCCCAAATTTAAAACCTGCCAGGGGGTGCGTTTGCAGAGCGGTGAAGGGAGGGGGCAGGACTGATGTGACATGTGTGTACTTATCTAATCACTCCGCCAAAACCCAAGAACTTATCAATTCACCATGCACTCTCCTTGCAGTACACTAATCTTCCGGTCAGTACCCACGTACTCATGGAATGGCACAGGCACTAACACATGCACTGCTACAATCCCCTAATCACTTCCTGTGCAGACCTCTAACCACCTACACACTACTGATTCACTCCTCCAATTACCCAGGTAATACCCATGCACTCCAGAAATCCCTCTGTCATTACCCATGCACTCCTCCAATCACCCAGCCATCACTGTGTACTTATCCAATCACGCAACTAAAACCCAAGCAGTTATAAAATCACCATGCACTGTCCTTGCAGCACTCTAATCATCCAGTCACTATCCATGTACTCATGCAGTGATCCAGTCACTAACACATGCACTGCTGCAATACATTGAGGACTACCTATGCAGTCCAGTAATCTCACTGGTACTACCTATGCAGTTCTCCAATCACCCAGCCAGTCATATGTCCTTATCCAATCACCACACCAAAACCCAAGCATTTATAAATTCACCATGCACTCTCCTCGCAGTACTCTAATCATCCAGTCACTACCTATGTAGTCCCTGTGTACTACCCATCCAGTCCTCTAACCACCTACACACTTCTCATTCGCTTCTTCATTTCCCCTGGTAGTACCCATGCAGTCCAACAATCACCCTATCACTCCCCGTGCAGTCCTGCAGTCACCCAGCCACTACCATGTACTAATCGAAATACTCCGCCAATACCTAAACACTTATAAATTCACTCTGGCACTCTCCTTGCAGTATTCTAATCTTTCATTTAGTAGCCATGTACTCATGCAATGATCCAGGCGCTAATTTATCACTGTTATAATCCCATATGCCCTACCCATACAGTCCTGTACCCACTGACACACTTCTCATTGGCTCCTTCAATTACCCAGGTAAAACTCATGCAGTCCCGCAATCACACTGTCATTCCCTGCGCACTCCTCCAGTCACCCAGCCACTACCATGTACTAATCCAAACACTCCTCCAATAGCCAAGCACTTATAAGTTCACCACACACTCTCCTTGCAGTACTCTAATTATCTACTCAGTACCCATGTACTCATGCAATGACCCAGTCACTAACGCATGCACTGCTGCAATAGCTTGAGGACTACCTATGCAGTCCAGTAATCTCCCTGGTACTATCCATGCAGTCATCCAATCACCCAGCAAATCCTATGTGCTTATCCAATCACTGCACCAAAACCCAAGCACTTATAAAATCACAATGCACTCTCCTTGTAGTGTAGGAGAGTAGGGTCTGCTTCCTATGGTTACGCCCACTTTTTGCTGTGATTCTCTGGTGTTGCGAATTTAGTCTGGCTGTGGCCCTGCTAATCAGGCCCACAGCCTAGCTGTTCTCTCTCTGAATTGATACCATGTTGTGAGAAGTTGGCCTGATATATGATGTTCCCAATTCTGGAACCACCTTGTATCAGTCCAAACAATCCCTTATGGTGTCTGGTTGTAAGTCAACCTTATAGACAAGCTATCCTATGGCTAGCATGGACTAGGCAGCCTTAAAGGCTTAACTCAAGAGGTTGTGTTAAGCAAGCTTTTTTACCAATCACAATCCTGTAACATCAAATGAAAGGACACCACACAAGTATATATTATAAAAATATATGTATTTATTAATAGAATACTCCTCTGTACTCTTTATGAGTGCAGAGGCACAAGCGTTTAAACAAAAGCACAGTTAAACATATGAAAGTTGCACAATTATGGATGAGGCCGGGGGGCCACGCAAACCATATATTAAGAAAGTGGTATAAGAGATGCCAATCGAACAGTGGTTAGGCCTAGGGCCTAGGGAATCGCTGGGAGCAGTCGGGACTAGCAATGCTGAAGTCGGGAAAAGCCCGCGGGAATCGGGTGCAGCGCTTAAAGCACACACACGCACCAATGCAAAGTCAATGGTGTGTAAAAGTTACAAAGTTGCTGTTTTAGGAACCTTCCGACTGACCTAGAAGGATGAAACTTTAGACACATACACTAGAGATGTGTACCAATGTAGGAACACCAGTGTTGCTGAGTTACCTCACCCACAGGAAGCGGGTGCATAGGTGCGAAGTAGTGTCGGGTTTCGTCACGCAGGTCGATGGTGCCTGAAGATGAAGATGCTGCAGGCGTCGTGAAGAGAAGTGTCCGGTGTGATCCAAGGGTGGATCGAAGATAAAGATGATCTGAAAGCAGAGGGGACAGAGTCTGGGTCACTCAGCAGTGACCAGGATGGAACCAGAAAGGAACCAGGCAATGTCGGGAGCAGTCAGGTCGATGTCAAGAAGCTTCTCTCCGCTGCCACGTGGACTCTGGGGCACCGAGGATGTCAAGCAGTGGATCACGAGCTGTCCCACGCAGGCTCTCGCTGTCGGCGGTGTCGGCTTCCGGATCGGAGCGAACAACCCTTGGCAAGCCTAACCCACGCAGGATTCGAAGATGGCTTAATGCTCGGACCAGGAGGGTCAGAGCGGGTGCTCCTTTTCAGGGGAGCGAGTGCAAGTCTGGAGCAACCAGACTCATGAGTCAGATTTCAAAGTTCGTCGGCAAAGGGGCCACAAGCCAATGGGCAAGTGACCGGGCCAACGCGTTGAGCCAAAAGATGCAGAAGGGCCCCACGCAGCACTCGGTGAGTGTAGAGGGGTGAGCTTCGGTGCAAGAGTGCCTCAGGGCTGGGGCTTCTCAAACCCCAATGCACAGCTTCGAGGGTCACTCGTGGGCTGCACGGTCAGCGTCTCGTGGTCTTTCCAAGATGGCGGGCCCCACGCTTCAGGTCGCCTCCACGGGTCTCAGCTCTGCAGGGACTGTGGATCGGGCTGTTAGAAGGCAGGCACGCTGGGTCTTGTCAAACTCTGTTGCTCGAGTTCCGGCGGGAACTGCAACAAATCAAATGTCAAGGTGCTGGATGGTGCCTGTTTGCACAGGGTGGTCACTCCTTGACCACAAGGGAGATTCTTCAGTCTTATACGTCGAGTAGGATGTCGAAGGGTCCAGAGTTTAATTTCATAAGTTTCAGTCAGGATAATCTGAATGCTTGGGCATTGCTCCCACTCTTATACCAATCTGGTGGGCTGGATTACCTGCTAGGTCCCTCCTATGGGTGGGACCCTGGAAGGGGGTGGTTACACCCCTTTCCCTTTGTCCAGGGTTGCGCTGGGACTGGGGCTGGTGTGCCCCAGAACCGGTTTGACCGGATTATGCAAGGGGAAGCCTTGTGCTCCCCAGGCACTGTCTGGTTTCTTTCAAACCTCCCTGCTACAATCCACTATCTCCTGTCTGGGGTGGTGTGACACCTCCCCGCAACAGGAAACCCTTTGTCCAGGCCTCCTCTGCTGAGTTTCGGTCGGCAGCAGGAGGTCAGACTTGTGTCTGTGGCAGAAGCGTCCATTTTGTGATGCCTAGGGTCTTTTAAAATCAACCGCGTTTTAGTAAAGTAACATGTCTTTTCCCTCTAGAGGGATGGAATGTTATCCCCGTCGACAGGACTGTCGAGGGGATAGTATTCCAAATTGTATGACACCTTACACGACATGTTTTGATAAAGCCAAACCAAAGTTAACATATAACCGCAATGGATTATAATGCACTTAATAGTATATGGTATGGCATTATCCTGGAACAGCTTAGGGAATTGGTCCCGACAGCTGCAGACAGGCTCAGCTCATGCTAGAGCACCATCTCACATAAAACCAAGCACTCTACCTCCAGGATTGTTAAGGCCTGCCATAGGAGTGACTTATAGGCATATATGTGTCCAGATATAGGTTTAGATATAGGTATACTATATCTAAGCAAGGGGTGATTACACCACCTTACCCCAGCTGAGTGATCAGCCAGTTGTGTCGATTTAAGTACCAGTCAGGGGTGGAAAAAGATATGCTGCAGCCCCAGGTAGTCCTTGTTGGCACCTATGCCCTGAGCACCTATAGTGCATGGTACAGGGGCTGACAAGGAGTCCAGTTCCAATTGGGTTATGTACCTATAGTACATGTATGTGAATTTAGAGAGAGTACAGCAGGCCGTGGCTCTGATTAGCAGGCCCACAGCCACATTAAGTCGAAAACCAGTGAAGCAAAAAGCAAAAATTTGGGGTGACCATAGGATAGCAGACCCTACTCTCCTACACATGTACTTTAGGAACATACCAGATTGGTTACTGGGTCACCCTTGTGAGCCCCTGTATAGTGTACCCTAGGTACCCAGGGCATAGGTGCACCCTAGGCCTACGAGAGGCTGCAGCATGTATTGTGCCACCCCTGGTTTGCCTTCCAAACGGACACCACAGGTCTGTTCACCCAGCCTGGCTAATGTGGTGTAATCACCCCTTACTTAGATATAGTATATCTATATCTACCTTATATATAGACACATAGTAACCTATCAGCTACTCCTATGGCAGACCTTAACAATCCTGGAGGCAGAGTGCTTGGTTTTATGTGAGAGGGTGCCCTAGCATGAGCTGAGCCCCTCTGCAGCTTTCGGAACCATCTCCTTACAACTGTACTATGATATAGCCATACCATATACTCTTAATTGCATTATAATCCTCGCGGTTAATGCTAACTTTGGTTTGGCTTTATCAAAACATGTTGTGTAAGGTGTCAAACACTTTGGAATACTACCCCCTCCCACCAGTTCTGGCGGCGGGGGTAGCATTCCACCTTTCTAGAGGCAGAAGGCATGTAGTTACTGGTAAACCCGGTTCAAGTTAAACAGAGCCTCAGCATCACAAAATGGATGCTGCTTCCACAGACAAGAGTCTGACCTCCTGCTGTTGGACGAAACTCCGGCTGGGGAGGCCTGGACAATAGGTTTCCTGTCCAGGGAGGTGCAGGCACCTCCCCAGACATTCTATAGTATATTGGGGGCAGGGATGGCTGCATTCAGTGAATGCTTTCCAGACACTGCCTGGGGCACACAAAGTGTTCCATACATAGCCCAGTTCAAACCAGTTGCTGGGGCACTCAGCCCTAGCTCTGGCACAAAACTGGACAAAGGGAAAGGGGTGTAACCACCCCCTTCCCAGGTCCACCCATAGGAGGGACCTTACAGGTAGGACAACCCCTAAACTTAGTATAAGTATAGGAGCTGTGTCCCTAGGACTTTTGATTACCCTGGACAAAACTTTGAAACATATATCCTGGACCTTCGACGTTCCATTCAGACTGGAAGATGGAAGACATCTCCCTTGTGGTCAATGAGTGACCACCCTGTTCAAACAGGCACCACAAGCAACTTTGCCGGTCTGCATTGTCGAGGCTACCGCCAGAACTCTACTACTCCGCGACACAGGACACAGAATTCACAACATCTCTGATCCTCACCTTCATTCCCAGCAAAGCTGAGACCTGTGGCGGACACGAGAGATGTGGAACTGGAACTCCTGGACATCCTGCATTTCGCTAACTGCCTCGACTCCTGAGATAACTTGCAGTTGTGCATTGGGGTACTTGAAGCACCAGCCCCGAGCACCATTTGAAACTCAGGCCTCCAAACTCCATGATTGTCCCGTGCGGCCCCCTCTTGCATTTCAGCTTGTGGGTCTTCCCAGTTCCTAGTCCATTGGCTAGTGGGCTCTCTGAAGACTCCATTTTGAATCTAACTTGCTTTCCTGTTTGCTCCAGGCTTGTTCCAGCTTCCCTACAAAGGAGAAGCACCACAGACCTTGCTGGTCTGCACCAAAGCCAATCTCGACATCTTGCATGGATTGCATTTGCCAAGACTTGTTGGGTCCAATCCGGAAACCGTTACTGCAGTCAACTAGATCCTTTGTGGGACAGCTCAAATCCAGCTCCTGGTTGTCGTCGACACCTCCTGAACCTCGTAGCTGAAGAGACAAGCTTCACCTTTTCACCTGAAATCACCCGACATTGGCTGGTTCCTCCCTGGTTCCATCCTGGTCACTGGCAAGTGACCCAGACTCTGTCCCTTCTGCTTTCAAGTTCTTCAGATCTTAGATTTACCCTTGGATCCACCCAGACACTTTTCCTCTGGTCGCATGCAGCACTTCTTTGCAGCTCTCCATTGAAAACGATGACGAAACCCGACACCAAAAGGCACCTATGCACCCGGCTTCCCTGGGTGAGGTAACACGAGTACTCCGGTGCTCCCGTGGGTCTTGACACTCGAAGTTTAAAGGGGTTTCATTGTAGTCCATCCAGAAGTGTCCTTAAATTGTAAATTTGTAACTTGTTTGTTTCCCTTAGAAAGTCAATCGTAACTCGCAGCTGTGTTTAGACACTGCACGCGTCTCCCGTGGGCCTCCTACTTACTAACCCTTGGTTGTTCCTAGAAGTCCCAGCGATTCCCTAGGCCTACTTTCTATCTCAGACGGGGTTCTTATACCACTATTTTAGTATATGGTTTGTGAGGCCCCTAGGGCAAAACGTATACTGTGAAACTTATCGTATGTTAATTAAGTAACTTGTATTGTACTTTTACCTCTGACCTCATAAAGAGTGCAGGGGGGTTGTGTTTAGAATACATACATATATATTTGATATATACCTTGTGTGGTGTCCTTTCATTTGGTACTGAAGGGATTATACTTGGTAAAACAACTTGCTTAATGCGCTCTCTGAAGTCTTCGCCAGGTGACTGCTGGTCCATGCTACCACTAGGATAGCTTTCTATAAGGTTTACTTTACAACCACCATCAATAAGGGTTGATTAGACTGGTGCAAGGTGCCCACTAGAACTAGTGGACATCATATCCCAGGCTAACTTCTCACATTGGTGTGCAGCGGTGGGATAAGAGCTTGCATTGTTTTACCTAATAATCTTGAGAATATCATTTGAAAGATCACATTAAGGTACCTGTAGGTACATATGAATCAAGTCTTATAATACATAAGTTCTACTGAACTTAGCAGTTGTAAGTGGTAAGGGCTTAGCACACCCTGACTACAACTTCTAGAAAGGTTCTAGTAGGAAAACAAGTAGTGTAGGTAGGTGCACAAACCACACCTCACTAGTCATGTCTTCAGGAGCAGGAGGTAGTACCTCTCTGCCAGATGTCAGCAATATGCAGACAACTAAGTATGATACTGTTAGTTTCCAAGATTTGAGAAGCTTATGTGTGGTCAGAAAGTTAAGACAAGGACAGAATCCCACCACCCAGCACCTAGTAAATCTTTTAGTGGCAGATGACCTAGAAAAGGCATCAAACCCAGATGCACAGGGTAGCAGGGAGGAGGGCCATCCTTCATCAGAAGAGGATCCTAGTGGAGGAGCCCCCCTGGTCTCTGAAGATTATGAGTATGTAGAGGTTAATGAACCTAACCTGGGAAACACAGGACTATCTGGAGGAGGAGAAGGCCTAAGAAGGCCTCCCTCCAGACCTCCAAGTAGGCCTAATGGTGAGCCCAGAAGACGCAGATCACTTTCAAGAGGATCTGAACATTCTGACTCATCAGTAGGGTCCAATGCCTATTCTCAAAGGAGAATGACTTCCCCTCAGAGAAGAGAGCATAAAGCTAGGATGAAAGAAGTCAAGCTTAGGCTCAAGAGGCAAGAAGTTGCCCTTGCAAAAGAGACCTTAGCTCTTGAAAGAGAGAAGAATTTGCGTGGGCTAGAGCCCACTGGTGGCAGCAACAACCCTAGTGGTAGGGAAAGGTCTCATGACCATAGAAACCTGAACAAAATTGTACCTCCCTATCAGATTGGGGATGACATCCATAAGTGGATCACTGCTTTGAAGAGGTCCTGCAAAGTACAGCAGGTACCTCAGAGTCAGTGGGCAGCAATTTTCTGTCTCTCCTTTGCAGACAAAGGCAGAGATAAGCTCCTCACTGTTAAAGAAGAGGATGCTGTCAACTACTATGTGCTGAAGAGTGCTCTGATAGATGGGTTTGGCCTAACCACTGAGCAGTACAGGTTGCTGTTCAGAGACACCCAAAAGACACCGACTCAATCAATCAATCACGGCATTTGTAAAGCGCGCTACTCACCCGGGAGGGTCTCAAGGCGCTGGGGGAGAGGGGTATGTTACTGCTCGAACAGCCAGGTCTTGAGCTGCTTCCTGAAGGAGAAATGGTCTTGGGTTCGCCGAAGGTGGGTGGGGAGGGAGTTCCAAGTCTTGGCTGCCAGGTAGGAGAAGGATCTTCCTCCGGCGGTGGCTCTGCGGATGCGTGGTACGGTGGCGAGGGCATGGCTGGTCGATCGTAGCTGGCGGGTGGGCGTGTAGAAGGTCATGCGGTCGTTGAGGTACTTGGGGCCCAGGTTGTGGAGAGCCTTGTGTGCGTGGGTGAGGAGTCTGAACGTGATTCTCTTGCTGACGGGGAGCCAGTGCAGGTCTCTCAGGTGTCCGGTGATGTGGCTTTGTCGGGGGATGTCCAGGATGAGTCGTGTTGAGGCGTTCTGGATGCGTTGGAGTCTTTTTTGAAGTTTGGCTGTGGTTCCGGCGTAGAGGGTGTTCCCGTAGTCCAGTCGGCTGGTGACGAGTGCCTGGTAAACGGTCTTCCTGGTTTCTGTGGGGATCCATCTGAAGATCTTGCGGAGCATGCGCAGGGTGTTGAAGCATGATGAGGAAACGGCGTTGACTTGACTAGTCATCGAGAGGTAGGAGTCCAGGATGAAGCCCAGGATGCGTGCGTGGTCCTTTGGCTTGGGAGCGGTGCCCAGGGCGGGGGGCCACCAGGAGTCGTCCCAGGCGGAGGGTGATGATCCCAGGATGAGGACTTCCGTCTTGTCTGTGTTCAGTTTCAGGCGGCTGTTCTTCATCCAATCAGCGACGCCTTTCATCCCTTCGTGTAGGCTGGCTCTGGCGGTGGCAGGGTCGTTGGTGAGGGAGAGGATCAGTTGGGTGTCGTCGGCGTAGGAGATGATGTTGAGGTTGTGTTGACGTGCGATGTCTGCGAGGGGGCTCATGTAGACATTGAAGAGGGTTGGGCTGAGAGAAGATCCTTGTGGTACGCCGCAGATGACTTCGGTGGCCTCGGATCCGAACGGGGGGAGGCGGACTCTCTGGGTTCTTCCGGCGAGGAAGGAGATGATCCACTCCAGTGCTTTGTAAATGTAAATTTAAATGTATTGCGATTTATATAGCGCACATATCACCCGAAGGCATCAAGGCGCTTGCCTTGGGAACCCGTCCTGGTAAACCCCTGTGAGATAACCCCAGCAGGGTATCCACAAGGTGAAAGCCAGGCATCCCGCCACGAGGGGCCGTAGTGGAGATTAAGCAAGCTATTGCCCAGAGTAGCAGAGTGTGAACCCGTGAGTCGAGTAGGCACCGGAACGAGAATTATCGAGTCCATGGAATTTTTGAGCCCAAGACCCGCCGAGGTGGGGAATTGAACCCTAGTCCAGGACCGATCTCAGCTTCCAGGTCTGCCGCCTCTAACCCCTGAGCCACACTTCTCCACTGCTTTCTCTTGGATTCCGATGTTGCTGAGGCGCTGTACTAGGGTGCGGTGGCAGACAGTGTCGAACGCCGCTGAGAGGTCCAGGAGGATGAGGGCCGCAGTTTCCCCATTGTCGATCAGGGCTCTGATGTCGTCTGCGATCAGGGTGGTCTTGGTGCTGTGGTTGGCCCGAAACCCGGACTGCGAGGGGTCGAGGGATCTGTTCGTCTCGAGGAAGGCGGCGAGCTGTCTGTTGACGGTCTTCTCGATGACTTTGGCAGGAAAAGGAAGGAGCGAGATGGGACGGTAGTTCTTGAGGTCGGTGGGGTCCGCCATTGATTGGTTTCTTCAGGAGGGCGGTAATCTCGGAGACTCAGGACTGGACAGATTTTGTAGATTGTGCTTCTAAGGCTCTGGAAGGGTTGTTACTTGGCAGTAAAGTAAGTGAATATACAGGATTGTATAACCTTATAATGAGAGAACAGATTCTTCATAATTGTCAGAACCAGTTATTGCATCAACACTTGGTTGACTCTGATTTGACCTATCCCCAAGAATTGGGTAAGAAGGCAGACAAATGGGTCAGAACCAGGATGAAGCAGAAGGTACAGAACCAAGGTGGTTACCAGAAGAAGCAAGACCAAAATTGTGGGGAGAAAGCACACGACCAGAAGTCTTCTCACAGTTGGACTGCCCTTTTCTTGAACCCCTCAGACAGCAAGCTGATGCCTAGGCTGCAGGGAATGCTAGTGGAACCCATAGAGTCTATTGGGATGAAGGGCTCCTGTATTCAGAGGCTAAAGACCCCAAGCCTGGTGCTTCCAAGAGGTTGGTCATACCTTTGGCATTCAGAGGCTTCCTTTTGACACTAACCCATAATATTCACCTTGCAGGACATCTTGGCCAAAACAAGACTTGGGACAGGCTTGTCCCTCACTTTCACTGGCCTCACATGTCAGAGGACACCAAGGAGTTTTGCCATTCCTGTGTGACCTGCCAAGCCAGTGGCAAAGCAGGCAGCACTACAAAGGCCCCCCTTATACCACTACCTGTGGTGGGGGTTCCCTTTGAAAGAGTTGGGATTGACATTGTTGGACCAATGGATCCCCAAACAGCCTCTGGGTACAGGTTTATTCTGGTGATAGTGGATCATGCCACCAGATACCCAGAAGCTATTCCACTTAGGACCACTACAGCTCTTGTTGTGGAAAGAGCCCTTTTGGGAGTTTTCTCAAGAGTGGGCTTCCCTAAGGAGGGTGTATCAGACAGAGGTTACAAACTTCATGTCTAGTTACCTGACTGCAATGTGGAAGGAGTGTGGAGTGAACTATAAGTTCACCACACCCTATCACCCACAATGCAATGGTCTAGTTGAAAGGTTCAACCAGACCTTAAAGTGAATTATTAAGGGTCTCCCTGAAAAACTCAGGCGGAGATGGGACATCCTGCTGCCCTGCCTTTTGTTTGCTTATAGAGAGGTCGCTCCTGGGACGATTAGGTTCTCAACAGACCAAGGGTTGCTGAGCTAGTAGTCTACAGGCCCCTCCACCCAGGCGGACCATTGCACATATTACTGCTAATACCTAAATACTTCGGATTCAACTCTAACCGTATGTATACCTGATAGATACACACAGGTGTGTCTATCCATTTATTTGTTAACCTTATTCTAGGTTCACCACCAGAGTGGCGTACATGGGGCTGGTCACCACGTTGTCCTGAAGAAAAGGTGTAGGGGACACCTAGAAACATGTCGACAAGATAGCTAGGTTTTTGACCACATTATTGATCTAATTCCTATATCTAACCCCTTTTTAATATACCAACTAGAGGCAAGAATAAATGTCTTGGCTTACTAGCTAGGTATTTTTAACTCCCGAAAATCACCACTCCACCATTCACAGTACCACACATAGGTTCACCAAAAAGTGCTCCTACGTATCCTTTGCAAGTCGCAGCACGCCCCAAGCAGTAGATGCTTGGGAAGCCCCAATGATGAAGCATGTCATCTAAGGGCAACCTCTGGTGAGTGAGGGGACTAAAGAAAATAATTTTCTTTTCCAAGACAGGTATACCCAATTTGGAAAAAACCTGCTATTACTTTTCTGACGGGCTAGTTTCTCACAATCCATTGACTATGGGTTATAGTGTTATACTATAGAGAGGTCCCACTGAAGGGGGTTGGCTGCAGCCCTTTTGAACTTTTGTTTGGGCATCCTGTAAGAGGACCCCTTTGTCTGTTAAAGGAAGGATGGGAGTTACATCTCAAACTTCCCAAGCAAGACATTGTGGACCATGTACTTGGTCTCCGCCCACGGATGGCAAAGTACATGAAAAAAGCATCCTAAAACCTTGAGGCCTGTCAGGAATTGCAAAAAGCCTGGCATGACCAAAAGGCTGTGCTGACTGTTTACCAGCCAGGACAGAAAATGTGGGTATTGGAGCCAGTGGCCCCAGCAGCTCTCCAAGACAAGTGGAGTAGACCCCACACTATTGTTGAACAGAAGGGATAAGTCGCCTATCTGGTTCACCTTGGAACTCCCAGGAGCCCCCACAGGAGGCTTCATGTCAACAGACTGACAAAGCGCCGGGATACTCAGTGGAGTGGCCGTGCGCTATAGAAGTATAAAAATAACATAACATAACATATGTTGACAGGGCAGACACAGGCTTGCTCATGGCTACTGATGAAGGACAGTAGAAAGACAGTGACCCTCTCCCATAGCTGCTCTCTCAGAACCCTGATGATGGTTCAGTTGATGGTGTAGCCTTGGCAGGCAGCCTCACTGACCAACAGCAGAATGACTGCAGACAAGTTCTGCAGGCCTACAGACATATGTTTTCACTGACTCCAAGTCAGACTACCTGGTGCACTCATGAAGTGGACACTGGGGACAGTCAGCCTGGTAAAAGTAAGATTTACAGGCAACCTGATCATGTCAGGGACTGTATCAGGACAGAAGTCCAAAAGATGTTGGAATTGGGAGTCATTGAACCCTCAGAGAGCTCTTGGGCCAGTCCAGTAGTCCTTGTGCCTAAACCTCACACCCAGGGTGGTAAGAAAGAGATGAGGTTTTGTGTGGACTACAGAGGTCTCAATGCTGACACTAGGACAGATGCCCATCCAATACCCTAGGCAGATGAGCTCACAGACAGATTAGCAACTGCCAAATTTCTGAGCACATTTGACCTGACAGCTGGCTACTAGCAGTTCAGACTAGCTGATGATGCAAAGCCAAAGACAGCATTTTCAACCCCTGGTGGACATTATCAATTTGTGGTAATGCCCTTTGGTCTGAAAAATGCACCAGCCACATTTCAATGGTTGGTGAACCAAGTCCTCTCAGGCCTGGATGACTACTGTGCAGCTTATCTAGATGATATTGCTGTCTTTAGCTCCACCTGGGAAGATCACCTGATCCACCTGAAAATGTTTGGGGAAGCCCTGCAAAAGGCAGGCCTAACTATCAAGGCTACCAAGTGCCAGATAGGGCAGAGTCAGGTTATATACCTGGGCCACATTGTAGGTGGAGGCCAGGTTCAACCATTGCAGAGCAAAATCCAGACCATAATGGACTGGACTGCTCCAACCACCCAGACTCAGGCCAGAGCTTTCTTGGGCCTGACTGGGTACCACAGGAATTTTGTCAAGGAGTATGGTTCCATTGTGACTGACTGACTGAATTATTTTTAGAGCGCTCTTATGCCGAGGCGTCTTGGCGCTGTAGGGCAGAAAGAGAGGAGTTGGAATAGGGCAGTGCGAAAAGCCAGGTCTTCAATGCCTTTCTGAACTGAGCTATGCTTATTTCGGAACGAAGTGATGATGGTAAACTGTTCCAGAGCTTGGGGGCTTGATGAGAGAAAGATCTGCTGCCCCAGCGGACTCTCTTGGTCCTGGGGATGTAGAGTAAATTTTGGGAACTGGATCTGAGTGAACGCTCAGGTACATATGGGGAAAGAAGGTTGGAGAGCTGTTTGGAAGTCTTCCCGTAGAGGGATTTGTGGGCCAGGCACATGACCTTGAATTGAATTCTGCGCCTGACTGGAAGCCAATGGAGTTCACGAATTGCTTTGGAAGTAGGATGTCGTTTGGGGAGGTTAAGCAGTACTTTGGCCGCTGCATTTTGGATTGACTGGAGTCGGTCAAGTTATTTTTCGCGGGCACCTATGTACAGGGCATTACAGTAATCTACCCTGGACATGATCAGTGCTCCCACTACTGTTTTCCTCAAAGAGAAAGGGATGTAGGGCAGGATTTTTCGAAGGACCTTAAGTGTGAAGAAGCAGGCCGAGGTAACCTGGTTGATTTGGGCTGTACAGGTGAGGTCCTTGTCCATTATGAAACCTAGGTTTCTGACCTTGTTGGCCGGAACAGGGCAGATGTCAGCTTCTGGAGGCCACCAAAGATCGTTCCAAATGGAGGGTTTTTGGCCAAACTCGATCACCTCTGTCTTTTCTGTATTAAGTTTGAGGAAGTGAGCGTTCATCCATTTCTTAACGTCTGACAGACAGTTCCTAAAACTGGTAGCAGTGGCTTCTACCGTCTGCACCAGTGAGACTACCAGTTGGGTGTCGTCAGCGTAAGAGACTAAGTGCAGGCCATGGGACTTTATCAGTGAAGCTAGGAGAGTGACATAAAGATTAAAAAGGGTCGGAGATAGGGCCGATCCCTGAGGGACTCCACATGGTAGAAGAAACTCCTCAGATTGGAGACCATCCCAATGAATTTGATGGATGCGTGCCTCTAAAAAGGACTCAAGCAAATTTAGGGCGGTGTGTGATGCCAAGCGTCCTTAGTCTATTTATGAGGACGCCAAGGTTAACGGTGTCAAACGCCGCTGTCAGATCCAATAGGATCAGAGCGGCTCTGCCTCCTTCGTCCATGGTCTGACGTATGTCCTCTGAGGCTATGATCAGAGCTGTCTCAGTTGAGTGACAGGCCCTAAAGCCATGTTGTGTGGGATCTAGTAGATGGCTATCCTCAAGGTGTTTAGTTAGCTCCTGATTCATTGCACTTTCCAAAATGTTGGCAGGGAGGGGTAAACACGATATTGGGCGGTAGTGTTTAGCTTCCTTATGGTCTAATGACTCATTTTTAGGGATGGGCCTGATACAGGCCTTCCTCCAGCTGCTGGGAAATTGCCCGGAGCTGATTGCAGTGTTGAGGAGCGGGGTAAGAGCTTGACTGATAGTTTCAGGGACCAGGTGTAAAACGTGAGGGGGGCATGGGTCTAGGGGGGAGCCAGATTTGGTCTGTAGGAGCAGGGTAATGACCTGGGCGTCGCTGAGCTGGGAGAATTTGGGGAGTTCCAGAACTGACACCTGTTGATCTATTTTGTGGGGGAGCTCCTCACAGGTAGGTAGCAGGCGAAGGTCGTCATAGACTGTCTGAACTTTCTGCTGAAAGAATTGTGCTATGTTTTCCACAAATTCTTGGTGTGGTTTGAAAATAGTTTCCCTGGGACTTTTAGCTAGGTGTGTGATGGTTTTGAACAGTTCCTTTGAGAAGTTCGAGGACTCTTGAATCTTCCTTGTGTAGAAGACAGCTTTAGCTTGCTCTATCATTGTGACACCCCTTAAAGACTTAACTTCCAAAAGAATGCCTAAGAAAGTTCAATGGACAGTCAGCTGACAAAAGACATTTGATGACCTGAAGCAGGCCATGTGCACTGCACCAGTCCCGAAAAGTCCAGACTACTCCAAAGAATTCATTGTTCAAACAGATGCTTCTGAGTTGCGGGTAGGGGCTGTGCTATCACAATTGAATTAAGATGGTCAAGACCAGCTAGTAGCTTTTATTAGCAGAAGGCTGACCCCTAGAGAGAAACGTTGGTCAGCTATTGAGAGGGAGGCCTTTGCTGTGGTTTGGGCCCTGAAGAAGCTGAGACCATACTTGTTCGGTACTCACATCAAAGTTCAGACAGACCATAAGCCCCTCTTGTGGCTAAAACAGATGAAGGGTGAAAATCCCAAACTGCTCAGGGGGTCAATTTCCCTACAGAGGATGGACTTTACAGTGGAACATAGACCTGGGAGTAACAATGCCAATGCAGATGGATTCTCCAGCTATTTCCACTTAGAACATGAAGACTCAACTGGTCAAGGTTAGTTTAACGTCCCTGCTTTTTTTTGGAGGGGGGAGCGTTGTGTAGGAGAGTAGGGTCTGCTTCCTATGGTTACCCCCACTTTTTGCTGTGATTCTCTGGTTTTCGACTTTAGTCTGGCTGTGGCCCTGCTAATCATGCCCACAGCCTAGTTGTTCTCTCTCTAAATTGATACCATGTACTTTAGGTACATACCAGATTGGTTACTGGGTCACCCTTGTGAGCCCCTGTAAAGTGTACCTTAGGTACCCAGGGCATAGGTGCACCCTAGGTCTACCAGGGGCTGCAGCATTTATTGTGCCACCCCTGGTATGCCTTCCAAACTGACACCACAGGTCTGTTCTGACAGCCTTGGTATGGTGGTGTAATCACCCCTTACTTAGATATAGTATAGCTTTATCTACCTTATTTATAGAAACATAGTAACCTATAAGTCACTCCCATTGCCGGCCTTAACAATCCTCGAGGCAGAGTGCTTGGTTTTATGTGAGAGGGTGCCCCAGCATGAGCTGAGCCCCTCTGCAGCTTTTGGAACCATCTCCTTATAGCTGTTCTACGATATAGCCATACCATATACTCTTAAGTGCATTATAAACCTCACGGTTAATGCTAACGGTTTTGGTTAATCAAAACATGTCTTGTAAGGTGTCAAACACTTTGGAATACTACCCCCCTACCAGTTCTGGTGGGAGTAGCATTCCACCCTTCTAGAGGGAGAAGACATGTAGTTACTGGTAAACCCGGTTAAAGTTACACAGAGTCTCAGCATCACAAAATGGATGCTGCTGCCACAGACACGAGTCTGCCCTCCTGCTGCTGGACAAAACTCCGGCAGGGGAGGCCTGGACAAGAGTTTTCCTGCCCAGGGAGGTGCTGACTTTTGTGTATTGGGGCAGGGAGGGCTGCATTCAGTGAATGCTTTCCAGACACTGCCTGGGGCACACAAGATGCTCCATGCATTTCCCAGTTCAAACCAGCTGATAGGGCAATCAGCCCCAGCTCTGGCGCGAAACTGGATAAAGGGAAAGGGATGTAACCACCCCCTTCCCAGGTCCACCCATAGGAGGGACCTTAAAGTTAGTCCAACCACTAAACTTAGTATAAGTATAGGATCCCAGTCCCTAGGACTTTAGATTACCCTGAACGAAACTCTGAAACATATATCCTGGATCTTTGACATTCCATTTCAACTGGAAGACGGAAGACATCTCCCTTGTGGTCAAGGAGTGACCACCCTGTTCAAACATTGCAAAAAACACAGTTGATGGACAGAATGCAGAACAATGTCTTACATTCACCCCAGTACAAAGATCTGGGCCTAAATCCATCGTTTTTTTGCACTCCACACCAATCTAGGTCAGACACTGGCTATGTGCAAATCAGCCTTGATCCTGTGCCTCATGGGAACAGTCCAGCCCGAACTACCAAACCATGTCTTTTCTAGACTGGAATCAAGCATCCAAGGACCGGTTTCTGGCTATCAGCCTTCTTCAGCCTGGATAGCTTGATTCCAGTGATGTGGAGAGCCTGGGACTCACGTCTGAGCATACCCAGCCTACTCGGGATGAAAATTGCAAAAAACACAGTTGATGGACAGAATGCAGAACAATGTCTTACATTCACCCCAGTAAAAAGATCTGGGCCTAAATCCATCGTTTTTTGCACTCCACACCACCCTAGGTCAGACACAGGCTATATGCAAATCAGCCTTGACCCTTTGCCTCATGGGAGCAGTCCAGCCGGAACTACCAAGCCATGTCTTTCCTAGACCGCAATCAAGCATCCAAGGACCGGTTTCTGGCTATCATCCTTCTTCAGCCTGGATAGCTTGACTCCAGTGATGTGGAGAGCCTGGGACTCACGTCTG
Source organism: Lissotriton vulgaris (assembly GCF_964263255.1). Lineage (NCBI taxonomy): Eukaryota > Metazoa > Chordata > Amphibia > Caudata > Salamandridae > Lissotriton > Lissotriton vulgaris. Next base: position 837,268,727 of record NC_141699.1, read on the forward strand.
AGCATACCCAGCCCACTCGGGGTGAACATTGCAAAAAACACAGTTGATGGACAGAATGCAGAACAATGTCTTACATTCACCCCAGTACAAAGATCTGGGCCTAAATCCATCGTTTTTTTGCACTCCACACCACCCTAGGTCAGACACTGGCTATATGCAAATCAGCCTTGACCCTGTGCCTCATGGAAACAGTCCAGCCCGAACTACCAAGCCATGTCTTTCCTAGACCGCAATCAAGCATCCAAGGACCGGTTTCTGGCTATCAGCCTTCTTCAGCCTGGATAGCTTGACTCCAGTGATGTGGAGAGCCTGGGACTCACGTCTGAGCATACCCAGCCCACTCGGGGTGAAAATTGCAAAAAACACAGTTGATGGACAGAATGCAGAACAATGTCTTACATTCACCCCAGTACAAAGATCTGGGTATAAATCCATCGTTTTTTTGCACTCCACACCACCCTAGGTCAGACACTGGCTATATGCAAATCAGCCTTGACCCTGTGCCTCATGGGAACAGTCCAGCCCAAACTACCAAGCCATGTCTTTCCTAGACCGGAATCAAGCATCCAAGGACCGGTTTCTGGCTATCAGCCTTCTTCAGCCTGGATAGCTTGACTCCAGTGATGTGGAGAGGCTGGGACTCACGTCTGAGCATACCCAGCCCACTCGGGGTGAAAATTGCAAAAAACACAGTTGATGGACAGAATGCAGAACAATGTCTTACATTCACCCCAGTACAAAGATCTGGGCCTAAATCCAACGTTTTTTACACTCCACACCACCCTAGGCCAGACACTGGCTATATGCAAATCAGCCTTGACCCTGTGCCTCATGGGAACAGAGCAGCCCGAACTACCAAGCCATGTCTTTCCTAGACCGGAATCAAGCATCCAAGGACCGGTTTCTGGCTATCAGCCTTCTTCAGCCTGGATAGCTTGACTCCGGTGATGTGGAGAGCCTGGGACTCCCGTCTGAGCATACCCAGCCCACTCGGGGTGGAAATTGCAAAAAACACAGTTGATGGACAGAATGCAGAACAATGTCCTACATTCACCCCAGTACAAAGATCTGGGCCTAAATCTATCGTTTATTTGCACTCCACACCACCCTAGGTCAGACACTGGCTATATGCAAATCAGCCTTGACCCTGTGCCTCATGGGAACAGTCCATCACCACCCCCTTTTGTACCGCTTTTGGCCGCCATAAGTGTGGCAGGGTATGCTCAGAGGTGAGTCCCTTTGCCACTGGATTTAAGCAAGCCGGGCTGAAGACGGCTGGAATGCCAGAAACGGGTCCTCGGTAGCTTGTTTCCGGTCCAGGGAAGACATGGCTTGGCAGTTCGGGCTGGACTATTCCCATGAGGCACAGGGTCAGACTGATTTGCATATAGCCATGTCTGAACTGGGGTGGCAGAGTGGGCTAAAGAACGGTGATGGATTTAACCCAGATCTTTTGACTGGGTGTGAGTGTTTGATTGATTGAGATGCTCCGTCCATCACCACCTCTTTTGTACCACCCTGTTTAAACAAGCACTAACAGAAATTTTGCTGGTCTGCATTTTCGAGGCTCCCGCCGGATCCCGAAGAATCTGCAACACAGGACATGGACTTCCAGACATCTCTGACCCGACCTTCGTTCCCAGCAAAGCTGAGACCCGTGGTGGACACGAGAGACGTGGGACCTGAACTCCTGGACATCCTGCAATTTGCAAGCTGCATCTACTCCCGAAGTATCTCGATGTTGTGCATTAGGCTTCTTGAAGCCCCAGTCCCGACCACCATTTGCTCCAAAGCTCAGGCGCCCACACTCCATGAGTGTCCCGTGGGCCCCACTTTTGCATTTCAGCTTCACGCGTCTTCACGGTTCCTAGTCAGTTGGCTAGTGAGCCTCCCGAAGACTTACTTTTGAATCTAACTTACTTTCCTGGTTGCTCCAGGTCTGCTGCAGCTTTCCTGCAAAGGAGAAGCGCCAAAGAACTTGCTGGTCTGCACCAAAGCCAATCTCGATATCTTGCATGGATTGTGTTTGCCAAGGCTTGTTGGGTCCAATCCGGATACCAACACCGCAGTCGACTAGATCTTTTGTGGGACAGCTCAAATCCAGCTCCTGGTTGTCGTCAACACCTCCTGGACCTCCGGCTGAAGAGACAAACTTCACCATTTCACCTGAAATCACCCGACATTGGCTGGCAGCTTTCCACAGCCATTCTGGTAACTGTCAAGTGACCCAGGCTCTATCCCTTCTGCTTTCAGGTTCTTCAGATCTTGGATCCACCCTTGGATCCACCCGGACACTTTTCCTCTGGTCGCCTGAAGCACTTCTTTGCAGATCCCCCTTGAAATCGACGAAGAAACCCCACACCAAATGACACCTATGCACCCGGCTTCCGTGGGTGAATTAACACGAGTACTCTGATAGTCTCGAGGGTATTGGCCCTCCTAGTGTCTAAGTCTAAAAGGGTTCCATCGTAGTTCATTTAGAAGTGTCCTTAAATTGTAAAATTGCAACTTGTTCGTTCTCCATAGAAAGTCAATGGTAACCCGCGGCTGTGTTTAGACACTGCACGCGTCTTCCATGGGCCTCCTACTTCCTAACCCTTGGTTGTTCTTAGAAGCCCCAGCGATTCCCCAGGCCCTAGGCCTGCTTTCTAACTCAGACAGGTTCTTATACCACTATTTTAGTATATGGTTTGTGAGGCCCCTAATGCAAAACGTATACTGTGCAACTTATCGTATGCTAATTAAGTTCCTTGTATTGTACTTTTACCTAGGACCTCATAAAGAGTGCAGAGGGGTTGTGTTTAGAATAAATACATATATATTTGATATATACCTTGCGTGGTGTGCTTTCATTTGGTACTCAAGGGATTATAATTGGTAAAACAACTAGCTTAATTCGCCCTCTGAAGTCTTAGCCTAAGACTGCTTTTGTCCATGCTACCACTAGGATAGCTTTCTATAAGGTTGACTTTATAACCACCATCAATAAGGGTCGATTAGACTGGTGCAAGGTGCCCACTAGAACTAATGGACATCATATGCCAGGCTTCTCACACCAGTTCTCTCCCTTTTTCCTATTCTTAGAATCTGGCATTACTCCTTTTCAATGTACACATATGCAGACTGCTTGAGGGGTTCTTTACTCCTGTAATTAGAACACGACAGGTTCACTGTGATCTGATACAAAAGCAACAATGTTATTGTTCACACTGTTATCTCCATCGGCAACCCTAGAACAGAGTTAGCGGTTGGGCACATTTTATTTTAGGATATGGTTGTAAAATAATTTTCATGTTGGACCATGAAGACTAGGTTCCGTCATCACTTTTTTCCTGACAGAAGACTAATATTTTTGTGTTCCTTGCAGCTGGACCTTACACAGCAGCCTTCTTTAACCCGACCCTCGCACTGACCCTGACGTTTCAATGCTCTGGGGTAACATTGTTGGAAAACATCACTGTTTACTGTTTGGGGCCATTTTTAGGTGAGTGTTTTAAATGGCTACATTAACTCCACTTGCTTGCCTCCTCACTTTGACAGCTAGGTACCAGGGATACTGTTCACAACATACTTGTAAATATTGACGTGTCGAGAGAGGCTTTTTTTATGCATGAGAGGTGGACTGTGTGAAAATAAAAAGCACATCACTAAGAAACCATGCCCATATCTGATATCTCGTCTTTGTCACCGCGTCCCCTTTTATGTCAAGGGAACAACCCAAAAACTCAGTTTTCCTCTAAGAAGTATTGTCCATGATTTTTGGTAACATGTTTCCAACTTTGTGTCTTTTCCTTGAAATAACAGAGATAACTCAAAATATTGGTGAACTTCCTCACATTATTAAGATTAAAGTAACGTGCAGATAAATGATCTAAAGTTACTACAAAATGTTCGTGAATGCCCATAAAATTAGAACTGTGCCTGTGTTCACTGCATTTGCATTACATTTCGTGTCACTTCTTGGTGCACTACATAGTTCTACAGCCATGCCCCTTATAATAAGTGCATGCCTATGGATTACATTCCTCTCGATCTAGGGTTGACTCTTTACATCATTACGATGGTTGCCTGTATCCAGTGCATTTCAGTGAGTTGCTTCTCAGTACTTCTGAATTGGCTCATCCTATAATTTAGCTTAGCTGGATATAAGGAGTTCATGCCCGAATACTGTTTGTCGCTCATGGCATGGGTGACTCTAAAGAGCACTGTAAATGGTGGACTCCTAACGAATCCTCTCTGATGCTCAAATCCAACCAAGAAACAGGACCTATTTCCTTTCAACAATGTTAGGCAAAAAACCCTATGGCACTGTCTCTCACTCCTCTTCATTCTGTCCACTTGTTAACGCAGCCACACAAACACAGGTACATAGGGAGTGTATTCCACTACTCAACACACACGCTGGTCAAACACTTCCCACAAATCTAACGCTCAACGCTTACACGCTTCAATCAGACATAACAATAAATTAATGTGAACTGCATGTGTTCTGTCCCTCAGTCCATTTCCGTCTATTTTTTTTTATCTCTATCGTTTTTTGTTAACAAATAGATGGCAACAATAGACAACATGGCTCAGCTTCATCAGTCACGTTATGTTATGTCCTCTGTCATGTAACATTGAAATCATGGTACACGAACCATGGGGCATCAAGCCATTTTCATTCCTGAGTAAGGATGAGGATTTTTTTACAATGGTTGCACCATGGTGATATCGTTGGCCTAGGGTGCCTGACTACACATGTCTCTGTTCCTGTAGACATTGGTGGCGCTGAATCCGGCCGTGCAAGACTATCTCCCATCACCTACAGGTTCTGTTCCCCACGACCCAAACCCTGTGAGTGTCTTCAGCCCTGAGGCCCTCCCAGGCTGAAATCCCACGGATTCGCCTGTCTCTCCCACCTGGTCTAGTATCTCTGTTTACAGGCCAAGGTCCTTTTCTGCATTCTTATCTCTACCCACCTTATGCAGTCGCATTCCCTTGGCAACAACCCACTCCCTCAGATCTGCCTGCCATTTCCCCAGATAGGGGGGAAAATGTGCCAGCCAACAAATGGCAATCCGTATTTTTGTCCAGGAGTAAGCCCAATACTGGAAACCTGTTTCGCATTTTTGCGCCTTGATTCGGCAGTGTTACTAAGTCAAGCATGCAGGGGCAGATTTACAAGTCACTTGCTTTATTTTTGTGCCACTGCTGCATCTCTTTTTGGGACGCAGCAGCAGCGTAAAAATGCGGCCCATTTACAACATGACGTATTTAGGGAGATGCGTCTTTGTAAAGCCCTGCGTCACATTGTACCTGCGTCAGGTATATTGTATGCAGGGTGGGCGTTCCAATGCAAAAAGGCCTAGTAGAAGTGGCACAGTGAAATCTACAAAATTTCACTGCGCCACTTCTAGGATGCTACTGCGTGAAATTCTTACGCCTGCTTGAAGCAGGCGTAAGGAGTGACACAGCAGAATGAGGATAGGCCTCTCCCTGCAAGACTGGAGTTGAGTTGTGCTTGCAACACGACTCCAGCAATGCGTGACTTTTGTGTCAACAGATGTGTCAGAATTTCTGACCCTTCTGTCAATCCTTGCGCCATGGTGCGCCATATTGTAAATACGGCACATTCATAGTGACGCAAGGGTTTCTAAAGGTGGCGCAGGGAAAGTGATGCATCTTTACAGATGTGCCACTTTCTTGTAAATCTGCCCGCCGTGTTTAACTGTTAAGGTGAACCTTAGCCCTATCTCTTAAGTGAATTGGTCCACAACTCCCTTCTAGAAGTCTAGTAAGTCTGTCCAATCCCAAGTCATGTGCAGGAATATAGCTGGCACGCAATCGCAGCGTGGGCATTTCTCAGATTTTGCAAGGACATTTTATGTAAGCGCTGCGGCATAAAATAAACTTGGTGCAAATAATAAAACTCTGTAAACATAAATCCTGCAATGCTGGCTACCTCTTGTACTTGTGCACATGCTCTCACCGACTTCCTATACTTCAGTGGTTCTTGTAGACCTCACCCACCCAATGTACATGTGAGATCAGTCCTCTAGTGAATTCCTGATCAAGTATCAGCATTAGCACAGCACAACTCCGGTGGCGCCCAGCCCCTGCACGGAGCGAACAGTAGTGGCGCGAGACGCCGTCCTGCGTCCACTCAGGCGATACGGTATGCAGGGCCTCGTTCGTGCCCCCAAAGTAACCTGACATAGCCTGATGACAGTCTCCCCAGGCCCCGACCTCCAGGAAACATCAGGGTAAGCGCGGAACGCGTGGGTCTGCTCTGCTGCCCGACACGAGTCAAGTGTAACGTGCGGCCCTCGCGCTCCAGCCTGATCAATATTGAGTAAAGGGAAAAAAGAAAAAAAACAACAACAAATGCGAACACAGGAAAGACAGCTGGGCCCCCTTCCCTCCAACAGACAGGAAGCACGAAAAATAAAGGAGGAAAGAAAAAAAAAGAGACTAAATAAAACAGAAACAGGGGAATGATACCCTGCACAAGCAGAAGAGCACAGGGCAGGACACACTCCTTAGATAACACTTGAAAGAAAAGACAGGAAAATACAAAGACCACACAGAAAACCAGTGTGCAAACAGGCAACATAAAGGAAGAGGCAGACGCCGCCCAGCAACATGCACGCACCATTGTGCAACACCCCCCTACAGGGGTCTTACCCCCATTCAGCAAACTAGCAGACCCATCCACCACGTCAGGTGGAAAATGTGGCTGGGGAGCCTAGAAAAATATTTTGTGTCGACAAGAGAGACAGACGGGGCAGTCGAGAGATCGCTACTACTGTACTACGGAGTCGAGGAGGTGTACCTACTATTCAAGCATCTGCCGAATACCGGAGCAGCTGCTGACTATGACGCTGCCATGATCTAAACGCACACTTCGACCTGCAGCTCAACCTGGATTTCGACCGATTCAAGCTACGCCAAGCCAGACAAAGAGAAGGCGAATCTATTGACACGTTTTATGCAAGGTTACGCAAGCTTGCAAGTACCTACACTTGCTGAAGCGGCTCTGCCAGCGAGTCTGCTCATCCGCTTCCAATCCCATCCACAGTGGCCCATCCGTGGATATATACAGCGGAATTGGACCGAAAACACTGTTGTGATCGTCCTGGTCCCAGGATCGATGTGCGGGCAGCCCTCCTGAGCCTGTAAATTATGACCGATTCCGGAGTCCTGAAGGTGCTTCGCAACTGCAAGATGGCGGCTGGCATAATCGACAAAGCTGCAAAGGACCTGTAAGGGCACAGGCAGTCCCCAGCCGGGGGCAAGGGCAGACACCGACCACCCCTTCCGATACCGGGAGCGGTCGCTGCTGGAATAGTGAAAACACCTGGCAAGAGCACCGTAGATGCGGTCAATGTGAGACAGGAGTACAGGAGCCTCCGTCCGCTAGTGGGGCACGGCCGCAAAAGGGAGCCGCAGCAGAGCTGCTGGACATGTTCATGAAAGCAGAGGTGAGCGGTAGCCCCCCACCTCCTCCTGTCCAGTTTTGTGCGTGTGATCCTGTCTCTGGGCGTAGCAACCTCTGCGGGCACTAGAGGAGCTGTGGCTGAGGCAGGCGGACTCTGCGAGGAGCTAGCACTGACTGGGTGCCCTGGCCTGGACCACATCCTTCCTCTCCGGCAGAACCCAGAGCATCCGCCTCCCACCCTTTCGCTCTAAAACCACCGAGATCATCTGCGGCGTCCCACAGGGATCTTCCCTCAGCCTGACGCTGTTCAATATCTACATGACACCACTCGCCCACGTCGCAAGACAACATAACCTCAACATCATCTCCTACGCCGACGACACCCAGCTGATCATATCCCTCACCGAAGACCGCCACACCGCCAAAGCCAACCTTCACAGAGGAATGAAGGCCGTCGCCTACTGGATGAAGGACAGCAGGCTGAAGCTGAATTCAGACAAGACAGAGGTCCTCATCCTCGGACCCACCCCATCAGCCTGGGACGACTCCTGGTGGCCCACATCGCTAGGTACAGCCCCGGAACCCACTGACCACGCACGCAACCTGGGGGTCATCCTCGACTCCGCCCTCTCCATGACCAAGCAAGTCAACGCCGTCTCCGTGTCCTGCTTCAACACCCCCGAATGCTCCGCAGGATCTTTAAATGGATCCTCTCCGACACGAGAAAAACCGTCACCCAGGCCCTCATCACCAGCAGACTCGACTACGGGAACGGCCTCTACTCAGGAACAATAACCAAGCTCCTGAGACAACTACAACGAATCCAGAACACCTCGGCACGACTGATCCTCGATGTCCCCCGACGCAGCCACATTACACCCCACCTGAGAGGCCTGCACTGGCTCCCCTTCAACAAGAGGATCACCTTCAAACTCCTCATCCACGCACACAAAGCCCTTGATAACGCCGGACCAGCATACCTCAATGACCGACTCAGCTTCTACACCCCCACCCGCAGCCTCTGCTCTGCCAACCTCGCCCTCGCCACAGTTCCTCGTATCTGGAAAACCACAGCCGACGGCAGATCGTTCTCCTACCTCGCCGCCAAGACCTAGAACACTCTCCCCACCCACCTACGACCGACCCAGGACCTGCTTGCCTTCAGAAGACTTCTCAAGACCTGGCTCTTCGATCAGTAGCAGCCCCGCACCCCCAGCGCCTTCAGACCCTCACAGGTATCTAGCGCGCTTTAGAAATGCATCGATTGATTGATGGACCTGCTGTGCGATGTGGAGTGTGGTGACCGTGTTGGAACTGCTGGGAAGGTGAGGAGGGACCAAGAAATATGTGTGTCCCGCTGGACGTGCTGGCAATAAATTGCTGCATGGGCTGCTATGTGATGTGAAGCAGCTGACTGAGCCTGTGGGCACTGAAGACTGCCTCCCCCACGTCAGTGATAGCTGGGTGTACGACCTGGTGGGGAGAGGGCATCAACCCTGTTCTGATGGGCCACATAAACGTAGTGGTGAAGATGGTGCACATAATAGACTTTATGGGATGTGCTTAGTTGTGGGGGAGTTTGGAGCTGTTCTTTGGCTTTCATTTTCTGTTGATCTGGGGGCCACCATTTTATGCTGATGTTTTTGTGACTCTTACTCTGGGCCCACCATCTTGTTGGCCTTAACCGATTCCTGGATCACTGCATGCCGCCGGTCTACGCCTCTGGTCGCCTGCCTGTCCACTGCCCCTGGATGGCCACCTCTTGGATGCTCTCTCCCCACCAGACATTAATGGACACTAATGAGGCTCCCTTATTTTCAACCCCACCTTAAGGTCCCCCAAATTACCGAGATGACCCAACGCAGTGATTGAATTTGGCACTGGACTTAGTGACTATGTGACCCCACCTGGATTTGGGTCAGCTTACTCTAATCTTTTTGGGCTCCCATGAGGTACTTGTCTTCCCCTGCTGGTCTGCCAGAACTGATCTGCTTCCCATCCCCCTGTTTCTACTCCCTTCCTCATTTTTATTCATCCTCCATTGGGGACTTATCCTTATATGTTTGTCTATGCTACTGTAACTAAATGTAACTATGCAAAACTGTTATTCTTGTTATCCCTGACCTCGGAGACCTGAGCAACATGGCTGATGCCCGGTGTAGCTGCTAGACAGCTATAGAGGAGAGTGGCCCTGGTTTTCCCCCTCAGACGTCACCTACCCAGCCGGACATTGGGCCCAGTTCTCCTTGTCTCCCCGCTGTGTGTCCGTCCTCCCCCTCCCTCCGACTAACTTTTTTTGCCTGTGTTTTTACTATGCTCTTGTAACAGATGTAATTTGTATCTTGTAACTCAATGTTCCTCATGTAAAGCGCTCTGATACCTCTGGGTCTAGCCAGCGCTATATAAAACTCTTCAAATAAATAAATATTAAAGTGTCTGCCATTCTGCCGGGCTCCTGTGGTGAGTTCGCCCAGATTTCCTGGACTGTACTGAATAGTTTGGCAAACTGCTAAATTTTACCTCGGCCAAGGTTAAACACTCTTTGTACTTATGCAAATGGTATAAATATGCTATCCATGTAGAGGTCGCCTGTTGTTTGTCATCCCCCCTCCAATCATTGTCTCATTCATTGTATCCTGTATCTGTCTGAATGGGTTCAGCCACCACAGTGGCAACATCTTTTACCACAACAAGGAAGTCTTCCGGGACTCGTGATCCCTCCATCAGCCACTGTCCGAGATCGTTTTCTTCCAAAACTGCGGCCAACACTCTCTTTTCTGTATTGCATCACTGCATCGCATACTGCAATGACTACGCTAGGTGATACAGTTGAAGATCAGGGAGCACAATAGTTACCATAATCAGTTTCAGCATATCTCTAGCTCTACCCTGCTGTGTGTGCTGGCCCATAACAACATGATTAGAAGAGTGTTTAATTTTTTTAATGCCTTCCTCGTTATGATACAGAATTAATTCTGGAGAACATAGAGGCATCACAGCAGAAACACCATTTTACTGATTGCTGCCCTGCCCACGGCTGAGAGAGGGTATGAGTTCCAGAACTTAATGAGCTCACAGACTCCCAGTATATTGATCTGCAGGTGCATGGGCTGTCTTTATGCCATGATATCAGAACTATCCTGTTTCCCATTGAAGCTTTGTATCAGGCAACTCTACCCTTCCTTACGCATTCCAGTCTTCACAGTAGAAACAGAACCATCTTATTTTTGTTAATCGGAAGGCCTGAGGCAGTGCCAAAAGTTTCCAGTGCCTGTAGAAGTATGCAGAGCGATAGACCCGGCTGTCTCAGATACACAAGGGTATCGGCAGCATACATTGATACAAGGTGTGTGATGCGTCCCCCCTGTACTCCTCATTGAACCATAACACCTTGCAGGTACACCACCAGTGGGTCAGTGGCCTGGGCAAACAGAAGTAGGGATTGGGGCTTGAGTGATGTCTATGCTCTACGAGATGACACATTTTCTGCATGGATCCTTGCCACAGAGGAGGTTATAAAGAGCTTAGTCCACTAAATAAATCATTTGCCAAACCCCATCCTGTGAAGTACTATTCACAGATAGTCCCAATTTAGTCAGTTGTATGCCTTTTCAATATCTAATGCCACGACTGCCCTTTGTTCATTCTATCTGGGTTGCACTCATGACATGGACAACCTTTTGATGTTCATGTGTATACCCCTACCAGGCATAACACCACATTGGTCCTCCTTGGCCAGCCTAGCTACCATTCCATAGAGGCATGCCGCTAAGGCCTTAGAGAGTATTTTGGTATCTGCATTGCTCAAAGAGATGAAGTGATAGGATTCCTGTTCTCTGAGGTGTATGTCTGGTTTTGGGATCATAATGAAAGTGGCATGTCCCATTCACTTAGGGAGCTCTATCACCTCTCGTAGGGTTTCCATCAATTTAGGAACTAGCAGACTGGAATAGGTTTGGGAATCTCAGTCAGCAGGCCATATGAGCCCATTGCCTTACATTGAGCAAGTACCTTGACTGCCTTGGTTAGCTTGTCATTACTGAGGTCTGCCTCTAGGGCCTCATATTGTTCCGCTGAGAATCTTGCAAAGTCACCAAGTCAAAGAATCCCGTTACTCAGGATGGCAGGTGCAACACCGTTTCCCAATATTGATCCTGTAGATGCGTCCTCAATAGCTCGTTAATCCCCATCTGCGTGGCTACAGTATCGCCATTAGGTCGTCCCAGGGCCAGTATCACAGGGGTTGGTGTTTTTCCTCTTAAATAGCCAGGCCAATAAGCAGCCTGTTTTGTTTCCTTAAGAATTAAGTTTTTGGTGGTACTCACGTCTTGTGAACTGATCTAATCTATCGCCCAGAACTCTGTTGATTCAACTGGTAGTATGCTTGCTAATGGCTATTTGCAGCCCAATCATTCTCTTTCCAGCTGCCTTTTCATACTAAAGACTCTAGTGAGGCACTCCCCTTGCCTGGTGGTTGTGGCTGTCCAATTATTTTAAAAAATAGACAGTTAGCACTTCCCTGAGCTCTGCCCCACAGGTGTCATCCTGTAGAGCTTCTTGGTCCAATCTCCATAAGGGGGCATAAAGTATTGCCACTCCTTGCTAGAGTCCAGTAAGAGCTGGGCTTTTTCAGAGAGAAATCATGCCCGGTATTGTATGCTTCCTGCCCTGTGTGTAGTCGCCTAGGTGAGTAGAAAACAGTCCAGTATACTATGAGCATCATGAACCAGGGTGTTATGGTGATGTGGATCTGGAATACTGCTATGTCATGGAACCTCAATATCATTGAGATTCCAGGACCAGCAGTTATCTCTGGGCCCCTGTTGATATCGACGTCTTGTTACGCTGTTGCTGCGAATAAAATATATTGTGTACTGAAGACGTGTTGGACTTCGCTTCAGTATTTTGGCGATGCCTGGTAACTTTGAAGAACCCTCACATCATTTGCTGAAAGAGAATCTGCAACTTGAAAGTCTACAATTATGTGAAGCTGATAGGGGCCGGAGGAACGGTTAAGTTGTGGCTGTTACTGATCTCTTTAAAATATTTCCTGAGGTGAGATTTATTTTTTTCTCTTAATACATTGCAATTTTATGCCTCATACCGATTCAAACGCCTCCATTTGAAACATTCGGTTAGCGCAAGCATAGTCTCTCTGCATAAATCCTTTGTCGCAAGGCGAAGCTATGACGAACAAAGGAAGTCTCAATACCTCACGCGGCGCAAGCTGAACTGCGTGTGACTCTGAGAAAGTGTAGCGCGAGGTGACCAGCATGCTACACTGAGACAGTGTTGCTCAGAGATTGTTACACTGCGTGGGCTGAAAAGATCGTGACTCTAAGACTGAAAAAAAAAGTCACACAGCGCAGAGTGAATAGTGCGCAACATCTATTTACCTTATCACATTATTTATTTTGACATCACCTGCTTTGCCAACCTACTTGGTCTCTGTAGTCCAAGGCTTAGTGTCTACTCAACAGTTTCTAGTGTCTCTGATTTCACCGAAAGCTCTTCCTGGCAATGACGCACTGTACTCTGGGAAAAGTCCATTAACACAAAGAGAGGACTTCTCAGCTTGTATTAACATTCAGTGCCTTGCAGATAAAAAGAAGTTTCCTAGTTTTTTTAACAGATCTCAAAACAGTGTTTTACACATTGTACAAATGAAAAAAAAAGTTAAACTTAAGAAAAACAGTTCTGCACAACAGCGATTTGTACGTTTTTGATTAAAAAAAAGAAGAGCACATTAACTAAAAAGTGCAAATTACAGCGATTTGCATGCTTATTTTTTTTATCTTCTTCAACAACAATTTGCACGTTTTAAAAGTTGGTATTTTAAACAAAAAAAAAGAAGAGCAAATCACAGCGATTTGCATGCTCAATTGTTTTTTTCTTCTTTTCTTCTTTTTTTGTTTGTTTCATTATATATTTTTTTGTTCTTATAACATCTAATTCAACATTCAGAGTGTTCAAGCACCAGCACCATTCTTACAAGAGCATGGAAAACCACCTTTAGAGTGGAATTTATGGTTAAGATCTTTTAAAGCATATCTTAGAGCAATTGATGCACAAAAATTCAGACCAGAAAGACGTAAAAGTTTGATGTACTATCATTTGGGTGTATAAGGACAAAATATTTATGATCATTTACCGGAACATGTCCCTGCAAAGAATGAAGACCTTGATGAATGTGAAACAGCGATTGCACAATTGGACAAATATTTTTCTAAAACAAAAAATATGGTTGTACATAGGTACAAATTCTTTACGAGAACACAACAACCAAATGAAAGTATAGACACCTATGTAACTGCACTAAAATGTTAGCTTCCAAGTGTGAACTTGATAATTTTACTGCAGAGCTAATACGTGATCAATTGGTAGCTAGATGCTACTCCAAGAAAATTCAAGAAAGGCTACTTGCTTGTAAAAATCCTACTTTAGACAAAGCTATAGATTTAGCTAAAAGCATTGAAGGCTCTTCTATTGATGCAAAAGTACTTGAAGAATCTTTAGCCAAATCCACGATATCTGGTGCAGTACTTAATAAACCCACAACAAACATTTTACAAAGTGATGTTAAACCAAAAGTGTTCAATAGATCTAATTTTACTGCTCAACAACTTACCAAGGTGTTTTGCTTTAGGTGTGGTCCACCCTCTCATGTTTCTTCGTTCAGATATTGTCCGGCATTGGGTCAACAATGTAAAAAGTGTGGGAAAATAGGTAATTTTTTGAAAAAGTGTAGATCAGGCAAACCCACAAATGTTTGTTGTGTTTTTAATGACTTTGGCAGTAACTTTGATTAAGAAAATGTTGAATAAAGTAAGGAACTTCTCCTAGGTGTAAGATGTGTTAACTCTAATGATGAAGATTTGGTAGTCGATCCAAATCTCAATGTATCTATAGAAGGTCATGCTATCCAGCTGCTAGTTGATACTGGTGCCTGTATAACCGTCATTTCTCATGATATTTTTATGAAGTACTGGCATAGCAAAGCTCTACTTCCATCAGACATTCTTACTGTAGCATTTGAAGGGAGTAGAGTAGATCTCATTGTTTTTTCTGGGCTGACATTAACATTCTAAATGAATCAATTAATTGAAAAACATATGTTGCCAAAAGAGGAATTAATGTATTATGTCTAATTCATCAAGCTGAATTTGGCATTACAATCAGACCAGGTCTCGATCAACCTATTTCATTTTTAAAAAAAATATTAGGTTCTGTCAGTGATAGCAAAAATGTATGGGATAAATTCACTACAGTGTTTCAAGATAAGCTAGGGAAAATATCAGATTTTATTTATCGCATTAAAGTAAAAAATGATGTGCCACCTGTTAAACAAAAATTGAGAAACATTCCATTAAGTGTAAGAGAAAATCTGTCCGCTATGCTTAATGATATGTGCTCATAAGGCATTATTGAAAAAACAGAAGGAATTTTGTGGTTTTAGCAAAGAAAAAAAATGGAGAACTACGCATGTATGTTGATATGAGGAGTGTAAATGAAGCCGTTTGGGTAGACAATTTCCCCCTTCCCAGAGTTAACAGCCTTATAACAAAAGTGGGTCAAGCCAAGTGCAGTAGCAAGTTAGACTTAAGAGCGGCTTAACACCAAGTCGAACTGGATGAGAGCTCTCGCCATTTGACAGCATTTGTAACTCCTGATGGAGTTTTCAAATTTTGTCGAATGCCTTTTGGCATTGCATCTGCTGCGGCCGTTTTTCAAAGACTCATGTCAGACATGTTCAATGGTAAGGAACATGTTGTAATTTTTCAAGATGACATCTTAATATTTGCGGCTACCGAACATGAACATGATCTTGCGCTCAATGATGTTTTAGAGATCTTAGAAAAAAGGGGTGCTACACTACGAAAAGATGCATGTATATTCAAAACGAGAGAGATTGAATATCTTGGCCATGTATTTTCTGAGGAAGGTATAAACCCTAGACCTAGTCTAGTAAAAAGTATTGTAGATGCTCCTGCTCCATAAAATAAGAACAAGTGTTATCATTCTTAGGTTTATGTGAATTTTATAAAAAATTCATGCACAATTTTGCCACAATAACTGAGTGTTTTAAAGTCTTGTTAAAAAAAAGGTCAAAAATGTGTCTGGTCAGATTTATGTCAAAGTACTTTTGAAAAAGTAAAAAAGACATCACCTCGGCACCAGGTTTACAATCTTTTGTAGAGGGTAGAAAGACCATTGTAACAGTGGATGCCTCTGAGTATGGTTAGGAGCAGTCTTGACTCAAATTAACATCACACATGAAACAACAGTAGGTTTTGCTTCTAGAACGTTATGTTCACCTGAACACAAATACTCTGTTATATAAAAAGAACTTTTAGCATGTGTATGGAGTGTAGTGAAATTTAGAGATTACTTATGGGGAAGACCTTTCACTCGTAGGACTGATCACCGTCCTTTAGTTAAAATTCTATCAGGGAAGAAATTAAAACACACTACTGCCCGTATCGCTAGACTTTCTGCAAGACTACTACAATTTTCATTCTCTGTAGAATACATTCAGGGGGGGAATTCCAGGGCAGATTGTCTTTCTAGACTCCCAATTGAAGATTGCGATGAGTATGATTGGGAGTCAGAAGTTGAAGAATGCTTTATTGCATATATTGGCGATTTTAGCATTTGCAAAGAAGCGAGTGAATGGGTACAAGAACTACATAATGACATTGTGTTGAATGATGTTATACACATGGTTACTTCAGGTTGGCCTAAAGAAAAAAAATTATCTGACATGTTACAAACATTCTAGAAAGTATCTGATGAATTATCATTAGAGAGAGGTAAGCTAATGTGTGGTGATAAGTTAATTCCGCCCACTTGTTTTCACAAACGTATATTTGAATTAGCACATTTTGGCCATTTAGGTTCTACTTCTGCTAAAAGGAAAATTAGCGAAAAGTTTGGTGGCCAAAAATGGATCATAAAATAGACACTTATGTACATGGCTTTGAAAAGTGCAAAGTTAGTGACAAGGTGTTGAAAACTGAAAGGATGGTTGAATCCCCCACCAATTATCCAGAAACAGCATGGCAGCGTATTGGAGTAGATTTTTTAGGACCTTACGATATTCTTCCCAATCACATGAAATACTTTATTGTCATGATTGACCACTTGTCTAGATGGGTGGTGGTTAGGGGTGTTATGGAACCAACTACAAAAAAATTTATCAATTTCTTTCAAGATGTATTTGCAAGAGAAGGTATTCCAAGTGAAATCTTAACAGGTAATGGTGTACAATTTACTTCTTTGGAAATTACGTTTTTTTTTGAAAAATGTAACATCAAACATATTAAAACACCTTTATATAATCCTCAAAGTAATGGAAAAGTAGAACGTTTTAACAGACCTCTAGTTGAATGTATTCAATCTATGTTAAGATGTAACATGAATGTTGAAAAAGCTTTGAAAGAATTGATTTGGAGTAACAGAACAACTCCTCATAGTGTAACAACTAAAACACCATTCAAACTTATGCGTGGCAGAAAAGCAACCACCAACTTATGTCCTTTTTGGATGATCAAAACTACTAACAGAGATATAAAGGTAAATGACTCATGGAGTATTGCAAAATCAAACTCTGGTTGTTCTAGTGCTAAATGAGAAAATTTTGATATCAAGAAAACCAACAGATTTAAAATAGGTGACTGGGTTTGTGTCAAAAACCCCTGTCTTATGGGGAAAGGCTCCTCAAAATTCAAAGACCCATTGCAAATTTCTGAACTCAGGAAAAATGCTGCTAGGCTTTCAGATGGCAATTGGTGGAACATTTCTCGTCTAGCACTTGATCGCAGTGTTTCTAATGATGTCAAGTAACAAAATTCATGTAGTCAACCAGTTAATCTAGCTGGTGAAGAAACTTCACAAGGAACTTTGAGAAGGAGAGTTCGCACTAAATCCACACCTAGCAAATGGCAAGATTTTATTTGTGATTAAGTTTTTTCCCCCTTCTCTTTCCTCTTTTCGCATTGTAAGGGGAAGGAAAAAGTATTGTGTTTTAGTTTATATTGTTAAACTATTCATTACTGTAATGTATTCTAGTTATGTGCTCTTTACTTTATCATTCTTCTAATATATTGAGTTTGTTCATCATTTGAAAAAAGGGAGAAGATGTGTTGATGTGGATCTGGAATACTGCTATGTCATAGAACCTCAATATCATTGAGACTCCAGGATGGGCAGTTATCTCTGGGCCCCTCTTTATATAGACGTGTTGTTACGCTGTTGCTGCAAATAAAATATATTGTTTACTGAAGACGTGTCGGACTTCACTTCAGGTGTTGAACAAAAATACCCGACCATTTGGGTGGGTTTTCCTCCAAAAAGCCACACAATAAAGGCTTGTCATTGACTCCCTAAGCTAGCTGTCATGTTAGGCTTCATGCTCTGTTTGGGGTGTGTGTGTCAGTCCTCTTGACCGTCCAGGATGCAGTTAAAGTCTCCTGCTCATATGAGTGGTGTATCAATGTAGGGGACCAATTCTTCTCCAATACCAACATAAAACTATCTGTCATCTCTGTTGGAGGGTGCACATTTAGGAGGCACATCTCTCTTCTATCGAGGGTGCCACACATCAGTACATATCTGCAGTCAAAGTCTGCTTTAATGTATCTATCTGGAAGAGGACACCAGGGACAATCGTAATCGAGACTCACTCTCGTAGTTGGAGTATGTTGAGGAGTATAACTGTCCCCTCAATTTGTTCTGCAAATCCTGTTCCTCCCCATCTAATAGGTGTTTCTCTTAGAGGAATACTATACTGACTCCCCTGCTGACTCTGAACCGACTGTACCCTGTCTTTTTACAAAAATATTGAGCCCCTGGACAATTCGGGTAGCTATATTAAATGTCGCTCTTATCCTGTCTCACCTTCTGTCCTCCAGGAATGTCCTGGCCTCCGCCTGATGGACATTTCCACCCTGTCTCCCCGAGCCCATTTGCCATGATTTCCTGAACCCAGGCTTCTCTTAGGTGCATACAATTAGGATTTTGTTAAGCCATCTGAACTTTCCCCTCCCACTTTCCTCCCCAAGGGTAATCACTTCCTTCTGCCAGCTGCGTATCCCCAGTCATCACAATCATGTGTCATACTCCCCTGTCCCTTTTTAGATTATATAGTGTACACTTTTTTCATTTCCCTGCTTGCTTCTTATGTTTATAGTACAGGGGTCACAGCCAACATCTGGCATGTGAGGGTGGAGAATTCTCTCCCACACAGGCCAGAGAGCAATGTCATACTGAGCGTCCTACTGTGTACACTCAAACTTAATCAACATGAAGAAAAGCAGGTGTTTTAGTACTTAATAATAATACAAAAATACAAAACGCCAGATCTGATGACAGATGTTTTGAGTGCAGTGGATCTAGTGTCTCCCCAGATCCCCCAATGTTCACGGTTTCAGGGCCTCTCTCCCTCTGCAGGAGGGGGTGGAAAGAAGGGGCCCAACCAATGGCATCTTTAATCAAAGTCCATATTTGTAGGCCAAACCCAAATACAGTTCCCTCATAATCCAGTTGTATAATCTGCATCTCAGGATCTTCTACATCCTGATCAGAAATCAGTTCTACTGACTCCATCCTGAGAAATCTACCACTCATATCACGGTTCATTTGCCTCAAGAGAGTCTGGTGTCTCCAACACTGTTTCTTCCAGTCTCTCCATCATTGTTGCTGTCACAGTGACTGGCTCCACCATGACTCTGTCCTCCTCTCTTTCTGTCTGTTGGCCTTTCAACACCCAAGCTTCCATCTTTACGGATGGTCATTGGCTGGCGGGAAGAACCGTTTGCAATCCTCTGGTCCATGTATTGGAATCTCCGCTCATTGAGGTTCGGGGGTTGCTTTCACAGTATGTTTCTTCCCAGTCCCAGGCCTCTTCGTTTGTTGTGAATAAGTGTGATTTTCCCCAATGCAGGACTCCCGCAATTACAGTGGTCATAAAGTACTGTCCGAGTTGTTGAACCCTCTGTGAGTGGTCTGGGAATATGCGTATAACCTGATTGTGAAACATCGGCTCTCCTGATTCTCGAGCTCCATGTAGGGTTGTATCCCACTCTCTGTAGTTGAGGAGTTTTTTAATCAATGTTCTTTGTAATGCGCCCAGCAGGAAACTGAGTGCTAATGACCTGTGGGCCCATTCCACCACAAAAAACTCAGATAGGGAAAATGGGTCAATCTTTGATTTTACCCTTCTTTTCAGACACAGTTCTGGGGTCTTTCCCTCGACTCCCTCTGGGAATTCCAAAAAGCGGAGGTTGCAGCAGCGTGAGCAACCCTTGGCATCTTTACCTTTCTCCTCCAACTTTCTGGCAATCTCTGTGAGTGAGCCTACCATTGCCACAAGAGTCTGGACTTTCTACTGCAAGGTAGTCACATGCTGTTCAGTGGTCAGGAATCTCCCGCCATTTTGAGCAGGTCCACTCATAGCAGGTTGACATCCTGGACGATTCTATTTACTTTTGTCTCCAGTGCTGAGTGTGACGTTTCAGTTGCCACCAGGATTTGGGTGTCCATAGGGCCCCTCAGGGCCTGTGTTGCCAGTTCCCTCTAAGGCCCTGATGGGTGCCACTGGCTGGAAGGTCCTGATGGGTGCCTCTGGCTCGATCTGTCCCAGTCCCAACAATTTGGCACATTTTTGTTTGTTGGGTGCTCTTCTGTGCTCTATTTTTGCCAATGTTGTCCTGGGTATCAAGACAAAGAAAGAACAGTATTTCCAACACTGTGGTAGGTAAGTTGCACAGCTAGTTTTTTCCAAAGGGGTCTATTACATATCATAACCGCGAGTCGCTGCAGACATTGCCTTGGGTGTGTGGGGCCCAAAACCTCTGCTTAGCTGCCAGTCTGCCTGAGAGAGCCTCTCCCTGCACCACATGCTTCCAAATATTTCCAATAAACAAGTATCCTTTCTAAGGGGGGGCGTGGAGGGCTTCAGGGGGTCGAATTGGGGTTATAAGGCTTCCAATTGTTGTCTCAGTTGGCCCCCTGCTTGCCCACCATCCTTGTCTCCTACCCCTGCCATCTGAGGCCACCTGTCTGTATTCCAATACAGTTGTGCAGGCAGTTTAACTGCACGACTCTCTCCTTGCTTTTCTATGCTCCCCCCGGGCTTTGTCACTCTTGCAGCCATCCCTCTGGGCTGGCGATGTATTGGCCTGGGTACTGTAGTCACATGGGTAGCAGGGTCTGCATTTAGCACAGCCCTGGTTCATTCTATGTTGCTCCCTGCTCCCATGGGCCCTGTTTGACCAGCAGCCATCCCTCTGAGCCACTGATGATGTGTTGACACTGGCCGCAGCTAGGCCTGCAGCAGGGCCCATGTTCAGCATGGCCACACTTGTTCCCGACTATGTTCTCTGCTCCCGCCGTGCTCCGCCTCTCCCACCACCATTCCCCTGCGCCACCATTGAGCTGCCACTGGCTCCACAGGCACCCATATGGCAGGGCCTGGACACCCCACAGGCCCAGTACTCCTCTTTCCTGCCAGCTGCCCTGGCTTCACTGTGCTCAGCTGTAATGCAACTTTGCAAGGGATGTGCTGGGAAGGCCTATGCAGAGGTCATTACAGCAATTAAGTCATAATAGGATAACAACCAGTAAAAGTACAATTTTCTGGGAGAAATGTATGAATGGAAGAATTCCTTACAGTTATTATATGTGTAAAAATCCTAATTTGAAAACCAAATTTATCTGTGATGAAAATGAAAGATCACTGTTTGAGGTCACACCCAGATTATGTGGTTTGTTCTTAGGAGTTAGGGGATTCCAGAATATTTGGTTCTGAAAAGGAAATTGATGATGCACTTACCAAACTAAAGAGTAGGATTCCATTGAGGCACAGCCCGTTGTACTACATCCAGTGGTAGATGTTGGAAGCAGCTTCCCAGCCCCACCCCCAGGCCAGCAGGCCATTGTCTATTCAGCTACCAGGTAAGTCTGAGCCCTCCTCTCACACCTGCCCAGGCCCCTTAAGGCCTTGCTGGGTGCACCCCAAATCCTTCTCCTCCATCTTGTGAATTTCAGCCAACCTGTGCCCCAGATTGCAGTGAGCCGAGTCCAGGAAGTGGTAAGGAGACAGACTAGTGCTGTCTCTTCCCAAAACAAAAGTAGTTCAAAAAACGATTTTCCCTTTCTGTGATTACTGTCTTTACATGTGGTTGTTACAGTTTAAAATTGCAGTTTTGACCTGCCTGTGATCGCATATTTTATCACCTGTTTTGTGTTTTAAACTTGTAGTTTTCCCTGCCCATGATTGCTTGCATTTAACATATTGAATTGTGGCATTTGCAGTCCAACCTCTGTAGTTTGTCCCTCTCATTCCTAGGTGACAAATCTGTTTTCCCTCCAAATTTCTCCTCTGCTTCGTGCTAAGACTTGTGTGTTAAAATAGTGCACCCCCAGCCACCATTTTGTGTTCACATGCCAGTGAGGCCAGTCCCCCTGCCTCCCCTCCCCAGCAACAGGGATATTCTACATCAGAGGGTGCTTCTGTGAGCTGTTTAAACTGTATTTACTGGGGCCTGTGCACTTCGTTTATTGGCCAGCAGGGGGAGTAAAGTTTTATTCAAACAGTATTGTTAGATTTTGAGTTAGTGAAGCATTTACCTGCAGAAGTCCAAAGTTTGGATTGAGCCTGTCTGTCTCCTAGGAGATTCTGAACAGGAGAAGCAGCTTCCAACTCCTTTGCCAGCAAACCTTGTCTGAGGTTGCTGAGACCTTATATGGTCTGCTAGTGGTTGGCACATGTGTTCACTGATTGGTCGTTGTATCTGGTGTTTCTTGGGTTAGGGTTTATTTCCTCATTGGTTGGGTATTTGAGGGTACTGATTGGTTTCTGGGTCTGTGATTCAATCATTGTAGGGTTGGGACTAGGGCTAGGGTTAGGATTTCTATTGGAAGTAGGGACTAGGGCTTTCTATTTAATTGGTTGTTGGGAGTAGGGTGGGACTAGGGATAGGGTTAGACCATTAATTGGAAGTAGCTATTTAGGATTTCTGGTGTGATTGGTTGTTGGACTAGTTGTGGGACTAAGAGTAGGGTTAGGCTTTCTATTGTAAGTAGGGACTAGGGCTACCTGTACCATTGGCTGCTTGGACTTGGGTTGGGACTTCTGGTAGGGCTAGGGGTTTTATCTGACGTAGAGATCAGGGTTTTTGAACTGATTGGGTGCTTGGACTAGGGCTAAGATTGGCTATAAGGTCCTGGTCTCCTATTGGTTCTAGATTTTAGGGCTAGTGTTGTGATTAGATAGTGTTAGGGCTAGGGTTCCCATTGGCCGAAGGGGTCACCTGATTACTAGGGCTATAAAAGGCCAGGGTTAGGGTGTCTCAGCCCAGGCGTCGAGGCTAAGGGTGGAAAGGACAAGGGTAGTTGCCTGTTTGAGCCTGTTAAGTGCGGAGAGGACAAGGGTAGTTGCCTGTTTGAGCCTGTTTGAACACTGGTCAGGACTAGGGCCAGAAATGCTGCCCTTTTTTCTCATTTAGCAATACCCAGCCCACACCATCCACATCCACAAACCGAGCAACACACTTGCACCAAATGTACACCACGCACAACACTATGCACAGATTATTGTACCAGCCCGCACTACAAACCCAACCAAACCCCATCTACACACCCTACTATCCCAACTACCACACATATCTACCATCACCCACAAACAGTACACAACTCTATCCTATACCACTAATCAATACACTCATCACTAGCACAACGCCAATCAACACCATACATAACTACATCCCATTCAGACACACTCTCCCTGCTGTAATTACACCTAACAGATCACCTTTTATTACTAACAAACATATAATGATCCTTCCATCAGTTGTCCAACAAACACCCTTCTCTCCCTTTTACCATAATAACACTACCACACAACACACACACTGCACACCACCACACGTTGTAACTCTTGCAACAAACCAGTCTAAGATAAACACTCTCACCTCTACTTCATTCCCTCCTACACACAACATACACTCTACTCATAAACACATCACCACCCCCTCTACGTCATAACCTCCTCTCACAAACAATACTATACAACCAAATCCAGTGCAGGAAACATATACATCAGCACCCTTTTTCACTACACCTCAAAAGCCAAACATATCACACACACCAGCACAACAAGATCTTCAGAGCACAACACCTCATAATACTTACCCTCACAAAATACATAACATTGACAAATCCCACCATACAAGAAATAAACCATGGGTGGCACATCCTTCTCTGTTCAAGCAGCCAAACTATGGAACTCTTTACCCCCCAACATAAGATCCACGACAACCACCTTATCTTCAGAAAACTACTGAAGATTTGGCTCTTTCCCACATAAGCACCATACGGAAACAGAAATTTACAGCATATCCCTATGTATATAAGCATTTGTTTTCACTATAGATATGTACCTACCTTTGTGTATTACTTTATAAAACATGTAAAATAATAATGTTGTTAAGAGAAAAGAGAATTTTTTTAATTAATAATAATAATCAATAAATCAAAAACATCTTTGGTCTACATGTACATACTTCCATTGTGCATCTATGTACCTTCCATGTACTTGGATCTGTGTGTCTGTTAATTATCTCCTGAAAAAGCATATCTAATGCACTACCCTATTTCTCATCCTGTGCCTCTATCAATATATTTAATCTAAATATACTTCCTTTATGTATCTATATACTTTCAATGTACTTATGGATCTATATATTTATCACTTTCTTCTATTTTAGCATTTCCAATGAACTAGCCTATTTCTCAGCCTATACTTCAATATATCTTCTAGCCCAACCTTCTGACTCATCTCAAACTTCTTTCTACTACTCCTTCCAATGCACTACCCTATCTCTCATCCTATACATCTATCAATATATCCTCTACATCCACTCCCTCATTTATCCCAGACCCCATACCACTACTATGATCACCAAAATAACCCTTTCTAGACTCTCTCCTGCTCTACCCCTCCTTGCATCATGTAACACCTCTTTTTACTACACCGATCCCCTAAAATAAACCTTTCTAATCTCTCCCCTCTGACTCCTCCCCTCCAAAACTCCTTTTTACTCATCCAAAAGCCTCTTCCTACTGCTAAGACCTTTAAAAAAAAACATTCACTCTTTATCCCTCCACTATCCTTTTCAATCAAAATTAACAGACTAACATGTTCACTTCTCAAATTCCATATTCAACTATACTAATATACTGCCCAAATAACTGAATAACATACCTACTACTCAAATTACTTCATATTTATACTATACTAATTTTCAACACTAATCCTTTATGGGTTCTGGAGTGGCGTGCTACTCGTCAGAAAAGCGCTTCAACAACACCCATCAAGGGTAACAAGTGCTATATGAATGCAAATCTTTCTTCCCCTTTTATCCCTCCGCTATCCTTCTCACTCCAAGTAACAGACTAATATCCACCATTGAAATTACCTCATATTTTACCATATTAATTCACCACTAATCCTTTATAGGCTTCCTGAATAGCGTGCGTCAACAAGCGATAAATGCAAACCTTTTTCCTCCTCTATCCTTCTGCTTTCATTCCAAATCCAAATAACTGACTAACCTATGCACCACTTAAAATGTACTTGCATATTTCACTATACTAATTCAACACTAATCCTCTATGGGTCCTGGAATAGCGTGCTACCAGCCGAAAAAGCGCTTTGACACCTCGTCAGGGGGTAAGCGCTACATAAATGCAATTACAATACAATACAATACAATCCACATATGCTTGGTACTTGAGTTTATAAGAAGCCAATATGGATGTCAGAGGCACCATGCAGATGTTAAGTAAGATGGCAGACAAGGTGGCGACTTGGGATAAAGCATAATGGATATCCGCTGTTTTTAAAGGAAGGGTCCAATTTTATCCATATGGGTACAGTTGTATGTGAACCATGCCAGTGCTGTACCACTAAAAGCCACTGTGGTGGTCAGTCTTTGAATTAGTACCTGATGGTCTATGGTGTTGAGTGCAGAGGAGACATCAAAAAGTATCACGGCACAGGGATTGCCCTGAACAGAGGCCATGCATAGTTTCTTTATGTTTAGTAAGGTTGTTTCAGTGCTGCTTCTTGATCTAAAGTCAGATTGGAGGTCACTGAGTAATGCATTGGTCTCCAATGAATTGGCAGGTGGTGACAGTTTCAATTACCTTGGCAGCACAGGGGCTACATCTGGCCTATAATTCGTCATAATCCTGAGATGTGCAGTTAGTGTCCTTAGAATGGGTGTAATAATAGCATGATTCTTGGCCTGGGGGGATATCAAAAGTGGATAAAGAGCTGTTTACAAGATTAGTCATTATCAGGAGAAGTGCAGGTCGGCCTTCACTCAAATGCTAAAGGTCTCTTGTTGAAGGACTGGGGCTCCTGTGCTGGAGGAACCGCAGTCCCCACCTAATGTCTGCTAGACTTGCGTACTCTGCAATGTGAGACTAGCAGAAAAACTTTTTCAATTTCTGCTTTGAGCTCCTTGCTCCTCCCTGTGACTGCCAATGTGTGGTATTATTTCTTAATACCCTAGTCCAAGAGGATGCAGCTTGGGCACACTGTAACCTTCAGCTTTTGGTATTCCACAGTTGTACCTGCAGATTTACACTGGCTGCAAATGGAATTCAAATAGATAATTTGCTTATTTTTCCCTAGGTTAAGTCGTATCGAGGGGCAGAGGTCGCTAGGACTCTGCACAGGACCAAAGGGAGGGGCCAGCCACATCCGCTCAGGGAAGGGTACGTGGAGTTCGAGGGGACCAGAGAAGTAGGAGGACAAAGAACAAAGAAATTGTAAACACCTACCTGGGTCCTCCAATTCCTTGGGGAGCGGGGCACGTGTGCGACATGACAGGTTACAATGCAGTTTTGAGCAAAATGAAAGAAAAAAAAAACACATTCTGTTGTTTGATGTTTTTGTTGTAATATGTTTTTTATTTTACACTTTCAAGTAGTTGTGGGCTGATCAAAATGAAGGCAAATAGCTAGAATACCGTTCATGGAGGGTCACAGCGTCAAAGAGTGTCGGGTGCAATATAAGAACACTTCACCCCTTCGTTGTCTAACTCAATTTACTCATCTTTTTTCAGGAATGTTGATTGCCATCTTCCTTTATCACGGCAACATCCCACGACTGTTCCAGAGAAACCTTCTCTACAACCCGAAAAGCAAGTACCGTACCCCAAAGGGGAAAGCAGCTTCCTCGAAACAGGATGAAGCCAAAAACCCGCAGGCTCCAAAGAGGGGGCGACCAAAGAGCAAGCCAGACCTTGGGCACAGAACGGAGTGATGCTCATTTTCCATCTGGCGAGTCCTGCTCACCCTGGATGATGATGCTAAGGGGCAGAGCATTACAAATATCTGGTATCTAGCAACCGTAGATTCAGAGTGAGGGATGCATTTTAAAGAAGTAGGAAAGGATGGTCCCCTATTGTACAATCTGGACTGAGAACTCTCCATTATTGATGAAACGTTTTGAGAAGCATTCAGAGACTGTGTCTGTGGCCGTGCACTGTAAACTGTCAGGGCTCTGTTACCTGCAATGATGTGGCCAAGATATTGCAGGCCTGTTGAGGAGCCAACGTGTTTACGTCTCACTTCAAATCAGCGACCTGAAAAGTAAAAAAGCAGGGAGCAGTGGCAGCTGGTAATATCTGAAAGTGGTGAAGCGTAAATGTTGGGCATGACTTTTACATAGTGAGTGGCACAAACAAGTCTAATGGACTAACCCGGGGTGCAGGGTGGATCACTCTACTGAGGACAACATGAAAAAAAGATTGGCAAATGGTGCATTTTAAAGCAAATGAATTCAGTGATAAAACAAGGTTTATAAAGGAATTGGGACGTATAGTCTTGAAATATTTAACTGCCCCATATCTTACTGTATTAATATGTTTAACAGTTACTGTAATGTATCAATTGTAAAACTTGACAACTTTTACCCTTTAAAATGTATGCTTTCTCAGTGTCTTGCACTGCATGCAGCATTAACTTTGGAAAACAAATGCTCTAACCAGGCTTCAGGAAGAACCAACTGCTGCTTGCTGCAACCACTTAAATATAATTATGTGCAGGCAGGCCTGTAAGTGGGATGAAAAAAGTCAGGGGTTTCTATAAAGGGACATGTCAAATACATTTTTGTGATTCCCATAGTGTGCCACTTGGCCAGTATTTTAGTTTCTCTCTGAGATGTAAATGCATCCAGATAAATGACAACTGACATACACCAAAAACCTGTCAGTATGATTGACTTTGTTAATGGTTGTTAGCTGTAAGATATATGAGTAACAGCAAGGATTTGTTATAAATATTTAACGTTGGAAATGTTTCAATTATGAAATTGTGAGTCTGTGAATTCAATAGCATTGGGGCCTTTGGAAGGAGTTTTGGCCTTCAGCTATGTTCTCTTTGGCCTTCAGTTATATGCGCTTTGTTAGATATGTATCCTCTTTTTCTCTGCATATCTTGTCCATCTAAACATCTTCAACCACCTATCTTTCCTCTTCAGCACCCTCTTCACTTGTCCAGAATGCACTTCCTTGTATCCCTCTCACTTCACTGCCCCCAAACACACACTGCACTCCCTCAAAGTTAAGCACTTTATTTTCCCTTACTATTGCCGTACAAATATTTTGACATCTGAGTATCCCCTTCACAATCATTTCCACAGAATTTCAGTTGCAAATGGAATACATAAACATTGTTCTGTATGCTATGCAGAGAGGCCAACCCACTGACAGGTACTTTGTTTGGCTTCAGCCTTAGTGCTGGCGTGCTCAATCTAAGCTCCTCATAAACACCTGGCATGGCTCAAAGTATGCACAGAAAAAAATACAGATAAACAATAATATAAAAAAATAGCTATCTCTTGGGGAAGGCAAGATTAAGCAAAGCCTGTGAAATAAGGCAGGAACTAAATCGCTGAGTGCAGTGCCTTAACATTTTTAACATTCATTGTTCGTAAATCAACCCTTGTTTTTGGTATCAGGATTACCTTGGGGCATGAAGACTGGGCCAGTTATAATGTCATACACTGGTAGACTGACTGCTTAAGTGACAGACACACGCACATTGGGACCCTGGCACAGACTTTGGGGCTGTTCCACTGACATGCGGATAATGCGCAGGCACAGTGATAGAGAGGCACAGGTAATGGGACCAGGGCTGTGACCTGATCACACTGTCATGATGGCACTGGCAATAGGTTCACAGGAACAAAAGGGAGAAAAAACTGGCATGGGATAATTACTGTTATGCCACATTTTGTTCCCAAGCCTTGCAGCCATTCTGCAAGGAAGGGATTTGGTGTGTTTGTCAGCTATTGCCTGGGATTCCCTGGCCTGCTCAACAGTGGGGACACTGGAGTCTGTTCTGTAAATGAGAGGCCATTGTTTCTTTCGGCCTTGAATTCTAAGTTGTGCTATAACATAGGGGTGAGGTTGAGGCCAGCACTACCATTGGCGTAGTACAACACTGTTAGTGAAAGGCATGACACTAAGCTTATGCCCTGAGTCCTCCAAGTTTTCAGCTTGAGCATAGTACAAACATTGGTGACCTGATAGCAAATCTGCACTAAAAATCTCTCAAAATACACAATCAGTGTAATAAGCAATACTTATTGTTTATTAGATTTATTGTGCACAAAGCCATTTCCCCACACCAGTCTCCTCCCTTCAAAAGTGGGTGAAGAGTTAAGACAGCCACAAGCATCAAAATGTTTGCTCTGTGGTGGCCCATATTCCTTCTATTATTTCATGTACCTCTTCATCCACGATTGAAATGTAGTGGTCACGAAGCTCTCTGGCTGTGACTCCCAGATCATCCCCACTGGATCTTTGTAGGGCTAACAAAGTACAAACATATTTGAAATGTTGGTCTTGAACAAATAGTGAAACCCATGAGGACATCTTATCTAACTTGTTGGAAACCATCATACATCAGAGAACTGTCCACTGTAAGCACATATTTTTCACTTTGCAGTTAACTCGGATATTTGGAATAACTTCACAAGAGAACAAGAATCCTGGCTGGCCTGCTTGTCTTTTGGATCTATTTCTAGGGGGAACAAATGTTGGAGCTCCATTTCTAACGGGGCCAGCGACGTGCAGTCAGGGCTTGGGGTTTCACAGTGGAGTAGGTTAGCGAAACGAGGGGTCTAAGCACAATATACATAACTCTAGAGATTAGCTTTTAACCCCTTCAATGCTGATGACGAGCTAAGCTCGTCATCAGCTGCGGCACTCGTATGCTGATGACGAGCTGAGCTCGTCATGTTACTCGGGATTTTCGAAATCCCAGCACACAGTGAGAAAACCGCTAGCAGTCAAGGTGTTAAACACTTACCATTACCGAGAACAAGTCACTAAATCAGACGTGCTTGCATCCACTCTTATGTATGACGAAAGGGTGGGATGTTTTGCCTGTGAATGACGGACGTCTGAAATCACGCAGGGATGAAGTTGGCGACACCCAAAACCATGACGCTGATCATGTCACAAGCCTGTAGAGTGCATAGACCATAGTCCACAATAGCAATGAAAGGCATTACCACAGAAAGCCCTGCATCCTGCGTCACATTGTAGAAAGTTGATTTCCTGCCTGGCGTACGTCTCCTGCTTCAGAATGAGGTGGAGCAGGCAGCCTGAAACAGATAGCCCAGACTTAAGTAGATTGATTTGTTTAGAGATACGATCATATCTCTAAACAAATCACTCTATTTATTATATTTGTATGCAAATGTGTAGGAATTCAAAAGGGGCGCAGCCCCTGAGCCCAAATGAAGAAACTGCCCTTGTCAGGGAGAAGAACATTGTCTAGGAGGGCCCAGCTCTTCTAGCGTTCACTTGGAAGACATTAATTGTTGGAAAGAAAGAGGCGCTATAAATGCTAATGAAAAGTTAGCCCATAGCTTCAAAGCTAACTCAGGCTTCTGGTTTCCCCTTATAAAACTGAGGAGAAATCAGTGACATCAAGTATTAAACTGACAATAAAGCTGCATGGAGCTGTGATGTAGAAGCAACAGGAATAAAACGTTTGTCTTGAAAAAATATTGACTCACTGAACGGGTTGAGACATAGCTGTTCTGTTTGTCATCTCCTACACCAAACTCCAACCCTTCACACATCCACCTGTCTCCTTAAACTAATCAATTTCTATCATACATGAATTGTTTACAGTGATGATGTGGGGAATTCGTCTGCCAATTACCCATTCATAACTAAATGCTGTTTTAAATGCTCCCCCGGAGGCATTTTTGTTCAGGGTACACCTTCAGCAAATGTATTCATATCTTTGTGGGCCTGATGTACAATTTTGTAGTAGCAACCCTGCAATTCGCAAAATTGCAAGGTTTTTGAGCGTAAAATCGATTTCTACTAAACCCAAATGACTTTGAATCACAAGAAAGGTTTTTGCTATCCTGTTCACATTGCAATATAGAAGTGGATTGAAACATGTGCCCACTCCTAAATGCGAGCCACAATGGTATATATATCAAAGATTTGCAGCCACAAGTGCAGTTGTAAACCATTATTCAGATACATATATTTCAAAGGAGAAAACTTTCCAGTTTGGGAATACAAACGCTGAGAAGGTTGACTGCTGTTTCTTGAAGGCCACCATACCTGTGCTTGTAGCTGATCACCAGGGGTTGCAAATAGTGACATACCTAATTATTATTCATTAGGCAGATCGTTCTGTCACCCGCCACAGCAAGGGATTTTGAAATGTGATATAGTACACAGGTAGCATTCTAAAATTAGGGACAGGTCAGAAAAGTCAGTGCACAATTTGTGACAATTTTTTGCAACTTGTCTCTCAGTAGTTTGGACCCTATGTCCCATTGTGTGTGTTGTACTAGGATTGTATGTTAGTTGGAGCATGGCTTCAATTTGTGCATGTATGCAATTGTGCAGGGAGCAGACCTGATCTGTGCAACTGGTCCGCAATGAAAGTGGCAACACTACACAGAAACTGGGATAGAGGTTTATATCACCAATGAATCCATCCTCCCTATTGTACTGTTGATAAATAAAGTTCTTTTCCTGAGGGGCATGAACTAGAATATTAACATACAGAGATAACTAAATGTGTTCTCTTTAATCATTATCTGTCTGCTTCCATACATGTCCAAACACAATTGGATAAAGATTAGGACCTATTCACTTATATTTGTGACTCTTTTAGAAAGTTTTAAATAATGTTTTACTCCCCTTTTTCTTTTTTGGTCGAGCCTACAGCGCTCATGCACTGACTGCAAGACCTGCCGTAATCCCCTAACTCAAGGCGCTATTCCCACCTGCTGCTTGCCATAGGTTTACTCCAGTTACCCTCTTAATTGCTGCCTCCCGACTCGTTTTGGCAGCAGATATCTCTCACTTCCGTTCAAGGCAAAGGAGCATCAACCAATTACAGGCTCCTTACAGTTTCATTCATTATCTGTTTTTTCTGAGAACTCTTTATTTTTTTTAAAATTGTTGTGCTCTGCCCGTTGCTGCTTGTTATTATTAGCCTGTTCAAGATCAAACGTCTGAGGGCACCTGTTTGTGCCCCAAATGCCCTGATTGTAAACATTCGCCACTTCTCATTCTAGAAAGAAAACATGACAATACCGTGGTATTTTCATGAGCCAAAAAACAGATACTCTTTTGGAGCAGTTAATATGCAAAACCTTATCTTTTAGAAACGTGATCATCTCAGAGATCCGTATGTTTTCAAAAAAGACTAATTGAATTACAGAGTACCATTGCCGCATATTTGCAACTAGGAATGCCACTGAGCAATAAATCCCCAATCACGTCAGGAAGATCCGTTCAGAATGTGAAAAGACAAGTTCAAAGAGCATTTTAAGGCCTCAGCAGAAACCATTCAATTGGTTAATTTTGTGATACAAAACAATCTGCCATTTAAAAAAGGTATCTGAGTCAAGCGACATCATCAGCTAGGCAGTAAAAGTACATTTATAATGAGCCATTCCCTTTTAACCTTTGAAATGGCGCAAACGGCCAGGTACTTAAAGTAATGTCAGAAACAGCAAAGCCACAATGATTTTTGTCTGAAATGAACGCTGCAAAAAAAAGATTGTAATGCTGAATTCTAACAGGTTCCAATTCACACAGAGCTTAATACTGGAGTTTAACTTTTCTAAGTGCATATTATAAGCGCTGCTATTTCTCTGTTAACCAACCATGGAAAAAATAAAGGCAGATTTTAGCCATCGAGGATTTGAACTTGTGACTTGCAGGTGGCAACAAATCTCAGAGGTAAGTGCTTAACTCGATGATCAATCACACCAACCCATTTAAAAAAGTTCCTTTATCTTTAATAACATCTATATATTTTTGAACATTTATGCTCAACATTAAGATAACAAAGGTATTGTTTGATAATTGACTGTTTGTTTACCTGGTAGAGGCAGCCAGAGGGCAGGTTTGAATGGTGATTAATAATCTAGGTTAGCAATATGCATAGTTCTAAAGAGATTTTTAAAATATGCAGCTATTATGTTTGAGAACATGATTTCCATTCAAATGTACTACTGTATTTGAGGTGTCAGAGTGAATAAGGATTCCAATAGACTGCTTACCTTTTGAGAGATCTGACCAATATTTCTCTAAGAAATGATTATATGTGTCTATAATAAAAAGGCAGCCCTTTTACATTTCTTTGAGGACCATTCACGAATGAATTTAATCCACTCATTTAGGATTAACAATTTGACTTACATTCAGACTCCTCACTGAAGCTAAATCAGATGAAGCCCCTTCAATTGCGCATAATATGTATAGTGAAAGTCACAGTGGATTTTAGTGACACAAAAAGGCACCAGTTTGCGCGTTGATGCAATTTTGTTATTTAATAGAGCCTCAAAATGACTTTCAAAAGAAAGAATCAGATTGCTGAGGGTAAAATTGTACTATGTAATATTATTCTATGTCACTCAGCCGATATCCAAAAATGAAAACACCTGATGTAGTTCCGTACATTTCAGGTATTTACAAAAGGTACCCCGAGCCTGGAAAAGTCAAATGCCTCCATTTTTAGGTCAAGCCTACAGCACGCATGCACTGTCTGCAAGACCTGCTGTAATCACTAACACTTTTATGAAAAACAAGGTGCTGACCCTACAGTTTATTTATTAAAACTCTTTACTTAGAGCAACAAATCAGGCTTATTTCTAGATTTGTACGGTATAGTTTATTTATACCCTTTACTTTATCATTTCATCATGGAGATTCAATTGTATGAGAAAAACACCACATTAAACATTACACAATGATTAATCAATAACATTTGAACACGAAAACAACAATTCATTCTATACACATATATACATATTGCACCATTGTTAGCAGCAAATTCTCAATCTTTGCATGTATTTCAACAGATGTTTTAAAGGATAAAGTTGCTTTCAAAAGGAGATAGAAACAAATTCAATGACAAAACTTCAATGAAAAGAATATATATTTGACTATACGAATTAATCAGTATTCTAGTCAATCCAACAATTGGTTTGTTCCTTCCTTTTAAAAGTTAATTGCCTCCTTTTTGCCGACGCGATCCGAACTCGCTATTTCATTTTGCGGGTTCTCATCAGGGCTTTATCGCTTGTAGTCTGCAAATTAGGTACAAAAAATAATAAAAAAATCAATTAGTCTATATCTTCTAAAAATCCCCTTTAATATTGCACTGTACTTCTTAGTTACAGAAGGGAATACCTTTGTTCTGGTTTGTAGCAAGTTTTCCGGGGTTCACTTGTCTCTTTATCTCTATTTACAGATTCTGAAAGATGCCAATAGTCTGGTTTTAGTTACTTAGCTTGAACGCATTGCCTGTGGCAAAACGCTATAAACACTCATAAATTCTACCTGTGCAGTAACGGTATTTCGCCCTCGATATTAATCGGCACTCCGTGCGTATGCTTTTCAACTTCAGTCCCAAGGTCTTGGATGCAGCAGGGATTCTGTCCATCTGCCTAAAGAAAATGATCGATATAACTAATATGTTCGTAGTGCGTGTTATAGAAGCCCCGCACCAACCCGTACGTGTGTACCATGGTCTCTACTATAAATATATACCTTCGTCTCTGTGCTCGGTATGATTTCCGACTTCTCTTTCAGTACAGCTCGTTCAATGCTGCATCCCCTCGGTTCATCTTTTTTGCGATCCTATCGGGTTTAGAAAGATGGGGTTAGCGGCCGCCAACCTCTCTCGTATTGTTTATATGCCCTTTCCCGCCTGCTTGTTGACCTGCCCGGTACTTCTTACTCCGTGCTGCTGCCTGGCCTCGGCTCACTCTGGTCGGCTGCAATCAAACACCGCGGCTCGCCGTCAGTGCGCCATATTAACCAACACATGATGTTGACTTTCGTCACATGGTACTCAAGAATTCTGGGAAATGTAGTCCCTCTGTTTAAGATGTGATAATTAAAAGGCAGCGTCGGTGGGTGTCTCATTTGGAGCATTATATAAATGTGTGCGGGGTCGGATCTTTAAAGTCTGGAAATTTCAGACATAGTATTCAACCCTGTTTGGATGCTATTAAATCGCAAAATTAAATAGGCCTCCTTTCTCAATAAGACATAATCAATATCTCTGGGGTATTTTGCGTGAGTTGTTGTGTAAAGGACCGTCCATTTGAAATCAGTCTCAGTTTGGCCCCTTTCTGTGAAATGTGGGACCATTGGGGCGGTCATGACTTTGTTTTTTTATTCGTGAGCTGTACTGTGTTATGCGGGTGTTCACCTGCTGGTTAGTTTTTCCGATATACAATTTTCCGCAGCCGCAGATAATTACATATACAACATTTCGGGTCCTACAGTTGGAGAACCCTTCATTTTTCCATCTCACATTTTTGTGAAGGAATTCACTGCCCTCAATCGTTGTGTCACATGATACACAGTTCCCACATCTATGATGTCCCTCAATTGGCTTAAGGCCCCATATTGAGAGTAAGTCATGCTTAGGTTTTTCAATCATGACATCTGCACGCACTATATGTTGTCCGATGCTGCGGTTTTTCTTATATGCGAAAATTGGTCTGGGAAAAGGGCATTCTAATTCTTCCAATAGTTGCCAATTCTTTAATATTGTTTGTCTGATTTTGTGAGTGTGGGGACCAAATGTTGTTACGCAAACCATTTTATCCAGTTCTTGTTTATCTTTACTTTGGAGTAAGCACTCCCTTGGAGTGTAGCGGGCTCTTTTGTAAGCGTGTTTAAGTAATTTCTTGGGATAGCCTCTGGCAGTCATTTCATCACAAAACGTATGGGCGTGTCGGTCATAGTCTTCTACTTCAGAGCAGTTTCTTCGAATTCGAAGTAGCTGCCCATAAGGTAGGTTGTTTTTTAGGTTCCTTGGGTGCGCACTTCGGTGGTGGAGAATAGTATTTTTGTCGGTCTTCTTTTTGAAAAGAGATGATTTTAGGTGACCATCAACACAGCTGATTTCTACGTCCAGAAATGTCATTTTGGAGTTACTCTGTTCCATAGAGAATTTGATATCCTGGTGTTTATTATTCAACCACTGATGGAATTCTATCAACTCAGTATGGCTCCCCTGCCACAGGAGCCACACGTCGTCGATATACCTTAGCCATTGTTTAATGCATTTTTTGTAGGGGTTATTATTTTCTACAAATCTATTCTCATATTCAGCCATAAACAATACGGCCATCTCCGGCGCATGAGGACAGCCCATGGCTGTCCCTTTGATTTGTATGAAGAAATCTTCATTGAAGCGGAAATAGTTTTTCTTCAATGTAAGTTCTGCGAGTTCCAGAATGAATGCCGTAGGCACCCTATGTGGACGGTCTCTGGTTTCCAGGTACACCTCCATTACCTCCAACGCTTCTCCTTGAGGGATTTGCATGTAGAGGGACGTGACGTCCATAGTTACCATAATTTCCGTTAGTGGATTGAACTCAATCCCCTCTATTTTGACCAGAAAATCTGTCGTATCTTTTAGATATGATTTTACCTTACTCACAAAGGGCTTAAGGAAGAAATCCACATACTTCGAAAGCGGCTCGAGGCACGAGTCACACCCTGAGACGATAGGTCATCCAGGGGGCTCATTGAGGTTTTTGTGGATTTTATGCAGGAAGTACAATATTGGTGTGCGTGGAAACTTTTTGACCAGATAATCACTTTCTTTTGATCCCACAAACCCCTCTTCTCTGCCTGTTTGCACTAATGTCGCTATTGTCCCTTGTATTTCTTTAGTTGGATCTTCATTTACCTTCCTGTACCAAATTTGGTTATCGACCTGTAATTCGCCTTCCATCAGATATTTGTCCCTAGGCCACAGAACAACAGATCCGCCTTTGTCGGCCGGTTTGATTATGATCGAGGGATCATCTTTAAGTCCCTTCAATGCCTTGCGTTGACCTTTACTTATATTCTGCTTAACAAACTTGTTGTTTTTTTCGAGCTTATTTATGGATGACAATACAACTTGCTCGAACGCATAGATCTGTTTAGGGATGTTCTGGCTAGGAATAAAAGTTGATTTATTCCGTAGTCCTGTTGTTTCATTATACAGAGATGGTGGCTGATTAGCAAAAAAGACCTTTAGTCGTATCTTTCGACAGAAGGCAATTGTTTCCATTTTTATTTTTGTGAAGTCTGTTTGTTGGTTTGGGACACATTTTAGTCCCAAGTTTAACATGGACTCTTCGTCTATTGTTAGGATTTTGGTAGATAGGTTGACAATAGTTGAGGGCACCCCTATGATTTGTAAAAGTTTTTCTGAGTGTGCATTCCCCATGGTACCTTGTGTCTTGTCTTTCCTTGTTGGCCCTTCTCTAAAAAAGAGACTTGTTTCTTATTACTGTTACCTCTTGCCTCTGGGCCTGATGAGTCAGATGAAGATGATGTTTCTGAAAAGATTTTGAACCTATTGCATGATCGCCCTTGATAATTATATAATGCTTCACGTGACTAATCTGTCAACTACCATATGGGCAGCTACTTCGAATTCGAAGACACTGCTCTGAAGTAGAAGACTATGACCATACATTTTGTGATGAAATGACTACCAGAGGCTATCCCAAGAAATTACTTAAACACGCTTACAAAAGAGCCCGGTACACTCCAAGGGAGTGCTTACTCCAAAGTAAAGATAAACAAGAACTTGATAAAATGGTTTGCGTAACAACATTTGGTCCCCAAACTCACAAAATCAGACAAACAATATTAGAGAATTGGCATCTATTGGAAGAATTAGAATGCCCTTTTCCCAGACCAATTTTCGCATATAAGAAAAACCGCAGCATCGGACAACATATAGTTCGTGCAAATGTCATGATTGAAAAACCTAAGCATGACTTACTCTCAATATGGGGCCTTAAGCCAATTGAGGGAGATCATAGATGTGGGAACTGTGTATCATGTGACACAACGATTGAGGGCAGTGAATTCCTTCACAAAAAATTAGATGGAAAAATGAAGGGTTCTCCAACTGTAGGACCCGAAATGTTGTATATGCAATTATCTGCGGCTGCGTAAAATTGTATATCGGAAAAACTAACCAGCAGGTGAACACCCGCATAACACAGCACAGGCCACGAATAAAAAACAGTCATGACTGCCCCAATGGTCCAACATTTCACAGAAAGGGGCCACACCGAGACTGATTTCAAATGGACGGTCCTTTACACAACAACTCACGCAAAATACCCCAGAGATATTGATTATGTCTTATTGAGAAAGGAGGCCTATTTAATTTTGCGATTTAATGGCATCCAAACAGGGTTGAATACTATGTCTGAAATTTCCAGACTTTAAAGATCCGACCCCGCGCACAATTATATAATGCTCCAAATTAGACACCCACCGCCGCTTCCTTTTAATTATCACATCTTAAACAGAGGGACTACATTTCCCAGAATTCTTGAGTACCATGTGACGAAAGTCAACATCATGTGTTGGTTAATATGGCGCACTGACGGCGAGACGCGGTGTTTGATTGCAGCCAACCAGAGTGAGCCGAGGCCAGGCAGCAGCACGGAGTAAGAAGTACCGGGTAGGTCAACAAGCAGGCGGGAAAGGGCATATAAACAATACGAGAGAGGTTGGCGGCCTCTAGTTCCATCTTTCTAAACCCGATAGGATCGCAAAAAAGATGAACCGAGGGGATGCAGCGTTGAACGAGCTGTACTGAAAGAGAAGTCGGAAATCATACCGAGCACAGAGACGAAGGTATATATTTATAGTAGAGGCCAAGGCACACACGTAAGGGTTGGTGCGGGGCTTCTATAACACGCACTAGGAACATATTAGTTATATCGATCATTTTCTTTAGGCACACCGACAGAATCCCTGCCGCATCCAAGACCTTGGGACTGAAGTTGAAAAGCATACACACGGAGTGCCGATTAATATCGAGGGCGAAACAACCTTACTGCACAGGTAGAATTTATGAGTGTTTATAGCGTTTTGCCACAGGCAATGCGTTCAAGCTAAGTAACTAAAACCAGACTATTGGCATCTTTCAGAATCTGTAAATAGAGATAAAGAGACAAGTGAACCCCGGAAAACTTACTACAAACCAGAACAAAGGTATTCCCTTCTGTAACTAAGAAGTACAGTGCAATATTAAAGGGGATTTTTAGAAGATATAGACAAACTGATTTTTTTATTATTTTTTGTACCTAATTTGCAGACTACAAGTGATAAAGCCCTGATGAGAACCCGCAAAATGAAATAGCGAGTTCGAAACGCGTTGGCAAAAAGGAGGCGATGAACTTTTAATAGGAAGGAACAAACCAATTGTTGGATTGACTAGAATACTGATTAATTCGTATAGTCAAATATATATTCTTTTAATTGAAGTTTTGTCATTGAATTTGTTTCTATCTCCTTTTGAAAGCGAATTTATCCTTTAAAACATCTGTTGAAATACATGCAAAGATTGAGAATTTGCTGCATAACAATGGTGCAATATGTATATGTGTGTATAGAATTAATTGTTGTTTTCATGTTCAAATGTTATTGATTAATCATTGTGTAATGTTTAATGTGGCATTTTTCTCATACAATTGAATCTCCATGATGAAATGATAAAGTAAAGAAAAGGTAAAGGGTATAAATAAACGATACCGTGCAAATCTAGAAATAAGCCTGATTTGTTAGAGCTTTAATAAATAAACTGTAGGGTCAGCACCTTGTTTTTCATAAAAGTACTATATGGTCCAGCTGACCCCACGTCCCAGGACCTATCTCCCTATTTTCACAAAGTAATCACTAACACAACATTATTCCCGCCTGCTGCTTGCCATAGGTTCACTCCAGTGCCCCTCTTAATTGCTGCATCCTGACTCGTTCTGGCAGCCGACAGCTCACTTCTATTCAAGCCAGATCAACACCGGTCAATTACAGTCTCCTTATGGTTTCATTCTTTATCTGTGTTGCTTTCAATACATCACTGTTTGTTATTATTAGCTGACCTAGATCAAACGAGAATGATGCCTAACGGCAAGGGCTGTCGACATCAAATCTGGGGAACCAGGTTTGAGTCTCAGCAACACCGCTCGACATCCTTGGATTCTAGGAAAATCACTTAATCTACCCAATTTGGTACAAAAATTAATGTGTCCTTGTGTGATGCAACTGGTGATCATCGCTCTGATACCTGATATCTTCGGGTCACGTTCATGCATATATATAAAACTCAGGGGAAAAAAACGTCCAGAAGGTGCCTGTTCATGCACCAAACGCCCTTATGGCTGCTTTCCCCTATCGGCATATCACACTCTTAATCCCATTTGTTGCACATCCCTGCAGAGGCTCGAACCTGGTTCACCAGTTTAAAAGTAGGCCTCTCTAGTTATTATGCCATATAATAATATTAATAATACGGCATTTTATGAAGCGCGAACAGCTACCTCACAAGGAGGTGTCCCGGCGCTAAAAGAACACGTTTGACCACGAGGACTAGAGTATTAGCAGCTAGCGCGGTTGGGTGAAAAGCCAGGTCTTCATCATCTGCTTAAAGCAGATCTCGGAGGGGGCCTGCTGAAGCGCTGGGGGCAGGGTGTTCCAGAGTACCGGCACATTGGCCGAGAAAGTTCATCCTCCCAACCAAACCCTTTTTGCTTTTTGCTTGTGGAACTACAAGCTGAATGCGGCAGTTGGAGTGGAGAGAGCGGGCCTGGGTGTATCTCGGCAGCCGAGTTTTCAGATAATTTGGGCAGGTGCCATACAGAGATCTGAAGGCCAGCGTGAGTGCCTTGAATTTGATTCTGCTGGCTACTGGTAACCAGTGACACTACTACCCAAGAGACTCCTGAGGCGGAAAGCCGGGAGCGAGATTGCTCATTTTTTAAAATCTTTTCTGTGTGATAAACTGCCTTTTAAAAAAACTTCACTTACTCACTTGCTCTTGCTTCCTTGAACAGCGTACACACGCTGCAACGATAGACACCCTGATCGCCATTCTCGAGGGCGAGGCGCGAGGATAGACACGCCCACCCCTGGTGACCACGCCCCCTCTGTACCAGTATAAATAGTGCGCGCAGCTCTTAAAGCGCGACACTACTTCCCGAGAGACTCCTGAGGCGGAAAGCCGGGAGCGAGATTGCTCATTTTTTAAAATCTTTTCTGTGTGATAAACTGCCTTTTAAAAAAACTTCACTTACTCACTTGCTCTTGCTTCCTTGAACAGCGTACACACGCTGCAACGATAGACACCCTGATCGCCATTCTCGAGGGCGAGGCGCGAGGATAGACACGCGCACCCCTGGTGACCACGCCCCCTTCTGACGTCCAATCCTCACTGCACAAAACATGTGCCAGGGTAGGAAGCGCAGCGGACGAGCGCAGCGGGCACGACGATTGCGCGCCGAAGGCGCGCCTAAGGCAAGCCCGTCTGCGCCCGTCCGCGCCAGCCCGAGCCGAGAGCCCACACCCTTGGTCGGTTCAGAACTGCCTCGTATCACTTACGAACAAAAAACTCTGCACCAACTCAGAGAACCGTCAAACACCAGATGCAACGGACCTATCAATCCGGAACAGGAGCCCCATAAATGCCCTAGTTGCGCGTACAGGGCCTCCCCCTTAGTTCATTCTGAACCCGCCTGCCTGGAGATGGCCCTGCTGAATTGCAGGTCACTCCCCAAACACCATACTGAAATCAATCTGCTCTTAACAGAGTCGGACTTGGACGTTCTGTTTTTAACAGAAACTTGGCTGTCCGAGAGTTCCGACCCGGACATTATCCAAGCACTACCTCCTGGGTACCACATCAAAAACCTTAATAGACCGACGGGCACGGGTGGGGGCATCGCGATTATCTATCGCGACAACCTCGCTTGCCAACTCAAAGACAGTCCTGTTCTCGACTGTGAAAATGTCCTTTTCTCTCTACACCTGCCGCCATCTACCACACTAACTGGGCTGCTAATATACCGTCCACCAGGACAGGTAGGGTGTTTTATAAACTCACTCATGGATGCCATTACCTCCCTGGCGTGCGGAACGCCAAATTTTACCATCCTCGGGGACCTAAACCTCCACTTTGATGATCAAGGCAACAAACTTGCCACGAAACTGAAAGCTGATCTAAATTCCCTAAATTTACAACTGCTCAGCAACGATCCCACCCACCTGAAAGGACACCTGCTAGATCCCATCTTCTCTAATCTTTCCAAACTTTCCGCTCAAACCCCTCTCCCTCTCCCCTGGTCCGACCACTTTTTGGT
Organism: Lissotriton vulgaris; assembly: GCF_964263255.1. Classification (NCBI taxonomy): domain Eukaryota; kingdom Metazoa; phylum Chordata; class Amphibia; order Caudata; family Salamandridae; genus Lissotriton; species Lissotriton vulgaris. Next base: position 837,310,888 of record NC_141699.1, read on the forward strand.
CCCTCTCAAACTCCAACTTCCAAAGAAGATCTCGGATACTCCCTGCCCCCGGGCCCCGTCACGGCCATGGAAAAAACTAGATACTACCCTATGGGAACGCTCGCTGTTCTCCACACTGCCCACAGTTGACCCCGACCCCTCCAAAGCTGAAATTCAACTACATAAATGGGTCACTAACTCTCTCAACACAATCTTGCCACTTAAAGCCCTTCCTACTAATAGGAAATCCTCCAAACTACCGTGGTTCACCGAGGAACTACGGGAACTAAGACGGAAAGGCAAAAGGCTGGAACGCCAATGGAGAAAGCACTGGCACTCGGAAGACAGAAGTGGCTACAAAGCCCACATCAGGTTCTACAAAAATGCACTTAAAACGGCTCAAGCCTCCTACTTCGAGGACCAAATACTAGCTGCAACCAACTCCGCAAAAGAGACTTACCGGATAGTCAAACTCCTTTCCAAAATACAGGAACCTCCACCCCCACCTGATCTGGATGGCGCAAAATGCAACCAGATGGCTGATTTTTTCTCAAAAAAAATCGAAAAAATCCTGAACTCCCTCCCGCCTGCGACAACTGCACTAAGAGATTCTTTCCCCCCGGCCTTCCAAGACGCCCCAAGGCTGCTTTCTTTCCCTCAAATTACTATCGAAACGTTTCTTAGCGTCTTGCACAAAGTCAAAAGCGGCGCCCCATCTGACCCAGCCCCGATCAGTAAACTTAAACAAGTTGCTTCTACCATAGCCCCCCCTCTCACTAACCTGATCAATGCCTCCTTCGAAACTGGCACAGTCCCAGTAAACTGGAAAAAAGCCACGGTAAAGGCTCTTATAAAAAAACCACACCTTGACCCTTCTGACCCATCAAACTTCAGACCTATCTCTCTGCTACCGGCAATTAGCAAAATCGCAGAGAGAGTGGCAAATCAACACCTTTCCGAGTTCTTAGAGTCCAATCATCTTCTCCGCCCTACCCAGACTGGCTTTAGACCTGGACAAGGGACGGATACCGCCCTGTTAGCCGTGGTCGAAGAAGCGAGGGGCATACTGGACGCAGGAGGATCGGTGGCAGTGATCCTCCTCGACCTGAGTGCCGCCTTCGACACGGTGGACCATGCAACCCTTGTTCATCGTCTCGGGCTGCTGGGAGTGGCAGACTCCGCCTTGGCCTGGATCTCATCCTTCTTGGAGGACAGGTCTTTTCAAGTGACTGACGGACATTCCATCTCCAGGGCTCATGCACTCAAGTGTGGGGTGCCTCAGGGATCCTCCCTGAGCCCCACACTTTTTAATGTGTACATGGCTCCTCTCGAGGATGTGGTTAAACCTTTTGGGATCAAATCAATAATGTACGCCGATGACACCCAGCTCATCGTGTCCCTCAACCAACCAGACAACGCCCTCTCCAATCTGTCCAGCTGCCTGGAAAAAGTTCACCAATGGATGTGCGAATCCCGGTTAAAACTGAATGGGGAAAAATCTGAAATACTTCTTCTGGGAAACCCTAACAAAATACCCACCCCCCTTCCCTGGCCACCATGCATGGGATCCCCTCCATCCCCAAAATCCGAAGTAAAAAGCCTGGGGATATGGTTGGACCAGGACCTCAGCTTCAAAACACAAGCGAGGAAAACCACGGGAACGTGCTTCGGCCTTATGAAGATGGCACGAAAGATTCTCCATCTACTCCCCCCTCAATCCAGGAAGCTCTTGATGCAGGGGCTGGTGAACTCCAGACTGGACTACGGGAATGTCCTATATCTGGGGGCCCCAGTCTCTGTACTCCACAGACTCCAATGTGCACAAAACGCGGCGGCAAGAATACTAACAGGAACTGCAGCAAGGACCTCTGCCAAGCCGGCCCTTAGAAATTTGCACTGGCTGCCAGTCAAAGAACGGGTCAACTTTAAGACCTTGTGCATGGCACATAAAATACTGCACAACGAAGGCCCCCCTATTCTCAGACCTCTTGTGTCCCTTCAACAATCAATTAGACAACTCAGATCTAACTCCCTTTCCCTTGCAAAAGTCCCCAGAATTAGGAAGGCCAGAACAGGTGGTCGCTTGTTCTCGTACAATGCTCCGAGACTGTGGAATGCCCTCCCACTCTCCCTGAGGCAAGAACAAAACCACCTTAGATTTAGGAAAAAACTGAAGACCCTCCTCTTCCCCTGAGCACTACCCCCTTGATCGCCCACTCTCCAGGATGATAGTCACCAGCGCCGGGATGCCCTAGGGTAGCTGAGCGCTCTATAAAACCCATAATCAAATCAAATCAATCAATCAAATCAGTGAAGTGAAAGAACGTGCGGAGAGACCGAATGCTTGAAAGGGATCCGCATTAACAGCCTCGCAGCCGCATTTTGGACCAGTTGCAACCGCTGAATTAGGTACTTTAGTAAGCCCAGATAGAGGCCGTTTGCGTAATCCAGCCTAGATGTCACTGTGGCATGGATTACTGTTTTTTCGGCAGCCCTCTGGTAAAAGTCGCAGAATCTTACGGAGATTCCTCAACTTACACAGACAGCAACCAACTACTTGCTGGATGTGCGAGGCAAAGGACAAACTGTCATCCCACCGCACCCCCAGATTTTTTGCTGTTTGGCTAGGCGAAGGGGCCTGTCCCATCTCTGCCGGCCACCAAAGCTCTGAGGGTGGAGGGGGGCCTTTGCCAAAAAAGATCACTTCCGTCTTGTTTGCATTAAGTTTTAATTTGTTTGTGTTCATCCAGCATGCAACATCTTGGAGACAGCCCTTGAAACTCGAAAAGGACGCCTCCAACACCTCCAACACCTCCGAATATGGAAACACCAGTTGGGTGTCGTCGGCATATGAGATTGCCTTGACCCCCCCAATTGGCAATCAACATAAAAAGTGGAGCCAGGTAGATATTAAATAATAGTGGACTGAGTGCCGACCCCTGAGGGACACCACAGCTGAGGACCTTGGGTGTTGAAGAAACGGTCCCCAGCGCCACTTTCTGTGTTCTCTGAGTCAGATACGACTGTATCCACCCCAGTGCCTGGTCCTGGATGCCTATCTCAGCCAGTTGCAACAACAGTCTAGCGTGGTCGACCGTATCAAAAGCGGCCGACAGATCCAGGAGCACCAGCATCGCTGAGTCTCCTGAATCTATCGACCACCTCACTGACTCTGCCACCTCAAGTAGTGCTGTCTCAGTGCTGAAGCCGGGTCTAAAGCCTGATTGCGTCTCATGCAATATCCTATTTTCTTCAATGAATTTACTCAACTGGCGCTGGATTACTTTCTCAAACATTTTGCCCGGCGCTGCCAACAGAGAAATTGGACGAAGATTGCTAAGGTCCTTGGGATCCCCATTTGGTTTTTTATTTAGCGGGAGGAGAGTGGCATGTTTCCATATCTTCGGGAACACCCCGGAGGAGATGGACATATTCCAAATCTGCTGTATTGTGGGAGCCACAAAATCAGCTATGGTGCTCCAGAGTTTAGGTGGACAGGGGTCGTCAGGTGACCCTGACTTACAGCGACTTAGTTCCTGCATAACCGTGCTCAGAGCTATCGACTGGAATTGTGCCAAAGTTTCACCATCCACCACTTTGACAGCCAGATCCGTTTTCACCGTTTTCTTCTCCGGCCCGAAGGACTCATAGACTCGTTTAATTTTATAGTCAAAGAAATCTGACATGCTATCGCACAGAGTGGTCGACGGGGGAACCTCCCTCTCAATACACCTGGGTTTAAAAAAAGACTGTACCACCTTAAAGATTTCTTTGCTCGAATGTTCTGCCTGCTGAATTGATTCTGCATAGAACTGTTTTTTTGCCTTTCTAACGGCATTCTGCAGTTTTTTGGATGCTTCCTTATATCGGGCTTTTTCTAGGGGCCCGTAATTTACCCTCCAAAGTCTCTCCAGCCTCTTACAAGCTGCCTTCTCTACTCTGAGGTCCTGAGAGAACCAGGGAGCGGAAGGGGAATCCCGCTTGGATATTGCGCGTCTTGCCGGTGCAATGGATGACACCATATTCCTGATCCAGTCATTAAACAGCTGTGCATCTGTGTTGACATTCGAGGTAAGAGTAGGTATATTTTGAGCCAGAACTGGGCCCATGGTAGCAGGGACTAGCTTCTTCCATTGTCTCTTCACAAAGGAGCACTTGCTTGTCGCAGGTCTGTCAGACGCTATATTTAGTTTAAATGGAATCAGTGAATGGTCTGACTAGACTAACGGTAATGGCGCCTCTGCCGCCACATTGTTAATATTGGAGAAAATTAAATCAAGCGTGTGGCCCGCCCTGTGCGTGGGGCCCTCGTTGATAAGTCTCAGATTGGCTGCATTTAATGTGGACCTCAATATCTCTGCAGGGACGCAGTCCTCCTTATCCATATGGATGTTAAAATCCCCGACAACGAGGAATTGAGGATAAAGGAGGGAGCTCTGAACGATAGTGTCCATCAGAGTTGTCAGGTTGGGATCCTCCCCACCAGGAGGGCGGTATATAACTAATCCCGCTAGGGATAGCTGAGGTCCCGCCTGAAAGCAAAAGTGTAGCCCCTCCTGTCCCTGAATCAGGGTAGGGGCGGAGGATGTTAGTGTAAGCTGCTCTTTAAATATAACAGCCACACCCCCACCTCTTCTAAAGCCTGTCCGGTTAGAAAAACACATTTTATACCCCGAGGGTACTGCCAGCGCAATGGCGGTCATATTGTCCTCATTGAGCCAAGTTTCTGTTAGAAACAGAGCATCCCACTCATGCCCTTCCAGTAGCAGCCAGATGTCATCTGCATGCTTGACTAGAGATCTACAGTTCAGAAGGCCAGCTCTGAGACCTCTGCTAATCGGTGGCTTGGGTTTAGAATACCCCTCAACCCTCACAACGTCCATCGCTCCCAATGATATCCCACAAGCCCCACATGCCTGAGGTAGGGCGGTAGTCCAAAGGTCTGTCCTATGAGCGCAGCAGTCAGCCGCTGTGTTAAGAGCCCACAGGTCTTCCCCCGACCACACGATCCTACCCTTATAAGCACCCTCACCGACAGCATGCCTGGCCCCGGCCGTGGTCTGGTCTCGGGCGGGCGCAGACGGGCTTGCCTTAGGCGCGCCTTCGGCGCGCAAACGGCGAGCCCGCTGCGCTCGTCCGCTGCGCGTCCGGTAGATGCACATGTTAAATAGGAAGTAGGGGGGCGTGGCCTGATGGTAGTGGGCGTGGCCTGTGTGTCCCGTGGAATGGCGGCAACACGAGAAAGTATCCCGCGGCAGCGTTCGAAACCGCTGCGCCGGGGCGCCCAGGGGAGAGTGAAGGTAAGTATTGTTTTAAAATCACAGCAAATACACTCAAAGTTTTAAAATTAGCAATGCGTCTCTCCCGGCTTCCGCCTCAGGAGGTCAAAGGTGTTCTGTTCCCGCTATTGCTCAGCGCACTTTAAATACCCTGAAATAGGGGGGCGTGGCCTGATGGTAGTGGGCGTGGCCTGTGTGTCCCGGGGAGTATCCACATTGATTACACTTACATCACTAATTCCATGCTGCAACATCACTGCGTCCACTGGGAAACTGGTATCAATAGATACACAGTGGACAGGATCACAGGTTCCTCGTCTTTCCTCACTAAGGTGAAGGCAGCCCTGCTAAGTGCCACCATTTGGGGTCAGCGTAACTCATTTTTTTCATGTTTCCAGAAGACAAACCAGGGAGATGTTATCTTATCTGTGACTTGCCTTACTACACTTTATTTCAACCAACCTTGATTGTTGTGTCAAAAATGATGATGCACACGTTTGATTTGTTAAATGGCAACCATCCCTTTGAGGTGTATTCACTCTCTGTCCATGGTAAATCATTTCTAAATATAATACCATACTCAGAAGATACACACCGAACTTTTAGTTAATTCATTTGTAAATCTACTTTCTGCTGAGCTGACGGTAACAGTTGATCAGGTAGTTCTGAAATTACTTACAAAAAGTAAAACTAGTTTCTCTCAGTGAAGGGTTAATAAGCAGGATAATTCACCGCAGACATCTGTTTTATGTTTTTGTACACAATGCACTCCTCTCCCGTCATGTTTTTATTTGTGTGATGTAAACATGTATCTTGTTGTACTGCAGGGGGCTAGATTAGATACGATTTTATGTGTTTGAAACTATTCAGGGAAAAGTGCTTCTGTATTTCAAAGTATAAATATTTACAGTTTTCATATTTGAGGAAAGGAGAATATTTTTGAATTATTTTGTTCATAAGGGATTGTAGCTGTATTATACTTGACCTCCTACTGGGTGCTAAAATTCCTGTGTGCTTTTGTGACAGTGAATTTGTCCAGACACTTGTTAGCTGGCTACAAATAGCATGTTGAATGGGTTTGTCTGGTTGTTGGAAGACACTCTTGCTTATGCCCCTGGCTCCTCTATAGGTCAAATAATTAGAGCTGCTAAAACCATTAGCAGCCATTTTGTTTCCTTTTCACTGAAGAATTAGGTTAGAAAAGCACATTTGAAATGTAAATACCTGACTTGATTTACTAATACGGGATACTGATGTAGCAGGCTCTGTGCATGTTTCATATGTGTGCATGACCTGACTAAGGGCGGGCAGAGAATGCAGCTCCACCAGAAGAGTGTGCAGAGATTTGCACACTCCGCGCTCTGCTGAGAACGTGGAGTATAGGGCACAACTCTGACTCCGCAGCGGAGTGGAGTTAGCCAGACCTCCCCCCTGCTAAATAGGATCCCCGCTTCCACCCCACCTAATAAAAAATATTTAACAATTAATTTAAAAAGAAATAAAGTCACCTACCTGCACTGTGGCGTCCTGGGGCTGCCCTCTTCCTCCTCGCCATCTCTCTCCTGCATCTTGCAAGAACTACGCATGCGCGCTTGCCCATTTCTAAGATGAAATGCGCAAGCGTGCGCTCGCAAGTAGCAGCAGAGAGAAGGCAAGGAGGAGGAGGGCAGCCCAGGGACGCAGCAGTGCAGGTAAGTGTTGTAGGAGAGTAGGGTCTGCTATCCTATGGTCACCCCAAATTTTTGCTTTTTGCTTCACTGGTTTATGACTTAATGTGGCTGTGGGCCTGCTAATCAGACCCACAGCCTGCTGTTCTCTCTCTAAATTATTGCCAATGCACTCTAGGTGCATTACGAATTGGATCTGGTTCACCTTGTAGGCCCCTGTAACAGTGTACCCTAGGAACCCAGGGCATAGGTGTAGCCAAGGTCTACCAGGGGCTGCAGCATGTATTGTGCCACCCTTGGCCTGGCCTCCATATTTGACACAACTGGCTGATCACTCAGCTGGGGTAAGTTAGTGTAATCACCTCTTACTTAGATATAGTATACCTATATCTAAACGTAACTGGACACATGTTAACCTATAAGCCACTCCTATGGAAGGCCTCGACAATCCTGGAGACAGAGTGCTGGGTTTTATGTGAGATGGTGCTCTAGCATGAGCTGAGCCTGTCTGCAGCTGTCGGGAACAACTCCCTTAGCTGTTCCGGGATATTGCCATACCATATACTCTTAAGTGCATTATAATCCTCGCAGTTATATGTTAACTTTGGTTTGGCTTTATCAAAACATGTCGAGTAAGGTGTCATACGATTTGGAATACTATCCCCTCGACAGTCCTGTCGACGGGGATAGCATTCCACCTTTCTAGAGGGACACAACATGTACATAACCTGAACCCCGGTTAAAGTTAAACTCGAGCCTCAGCATCACAAAATGGATGCTGCCACCACAGACACAAGTCTGACCTCCTGCTGCTGGGAGTCCTTCCAGCGAGGGAGGCTTGGACAAAGGGTTTCCTGCCTTGGGAGGTGCGAGCACCACCCCAGACAGGATTTTGTGTATTGGGTAGGACAGGGCTGAATAGAATCAGACATGCCTGGGGCACACAAGGTGTCCTCGTGCATAAGCCAGTCCAAACCGGTGCTGGGGCTTTCCAGCCCCAGTCCTGGCACGGAGCTGGACAAAGGAAAGGGGGTGTAACCGCCCCCCTTCCTGGTCCCACCCAGAGGAGGGACCTAACAGGTGATCCACCCCTCAGATTGGGAATAAGAATGGGAGCAGTGCCATAGCACCTCAGATCATCCTGAAATCGACTTGAAACTAAGACGACGCCTGGACTTCGACATTCTGCTGCACAGAAGACTGAAGAGGATATGCCTAGTGGCCAAGGAGTGGCCACCCTGTGAACACAGGCACCATCCAGCAACTCGACGTCTGCTTTGCCGCCGCCTCCTGCCGGAGCCCGAGCCCAGAGCCCAGAGCCCGACGAGACCCAGACTCCCAGACATCTCGGAGCCTGTTCCACAGGCCCTGAAAAGAAGAGACCGTAGAGACACCGAGAGACGTGGGACCGGACATCTCGAAAGACCCCCGAGAAGCTGACTGTGCAGCACCCGAGGGACCCTCGACGCTGTGCTTTGGGGTTTGAGAAGCCCCACCACCGAGCAGCATTTGCACCGAAGATCAGCCCCCCAGCATCTCAACGATCTGCGTGGGGCCCTTTTGCACTTTGCCACTTGACGCGCCATCCCGGCCACTTGCCACGTGGCTAGCGGCCATCTTGGCAACAAAACCTACAATCAACACTGCGGTCCGGTTGCTCAAGACTCGCCCTCACTTCCCTGAAAAGGAGCACCCGCTCTGACCTTGCTGGTCCGAGTGATAAGCTTTCTTCACTTCCTGCGTGGCTTGCATTAGCCCAGGCCCGTTTGCTCCAATCAAGTTGCCGACACCGCCATCAGCTAGAGCCTTTGTAGGACAGCTCGTGATCGACTCCTGGACATCCTCAACCTCTTCGTGTCTACGTGGCTGCGGAGACAAGCTATACCTCTTCGCCTGTTTGCACCCGACATCGCCTGGTTTCATCCTGGTTCCACGGTAGTCACTGGCTAGTGACTTTGAACATTGTCCCCTCTGCTTTCAGGTCTTCACCTCTTCAGATCCACCCTTGGATCCACCGGAACTCTCCTCGACGACCCGCCTGCAGCATCTTCATCTTCAGGCACCATCGACCTGCGTGACGAAACCTGACACTACTTTGCACCTGTGCACTCGCTTCCTGTGGTTGAGGTAACTCAGCAACGCCAGTGTTCCTACACTGGTACACACCTCTAGTGTCTAGGTCTAAAGTTTTGTCCTTCTAGGTCATTCAGAAGGTTCCTTAAACAGTAACTTTGTAACTTTTACGCACCATTGACATTGCATTGGTGCATGCGTGTGCTTTAAGCGCTGCACCCGAGTCCCGCGGGCCTTTCCCGACTTCTTTACTGTTAGTCCCGAACAGCTCCAGCGATTCCCCAGGCCCTAGGCCTACTTCCTTTCCAACTAGTGATTCTTATACCACTATTTTAGTATATGGTTTAGGTGGCCCCTAGGGCTCATCCATATTGTGCAGCTTTTGTATATTTAAACTGTGTTTTGTTTTAACGCATTTGCTTCTGTGCTCATAAAGAGTATAGGGGATTTGTAGTAAATAAATATATATATCTTTTCAATATATATCTGTGTGGTGTCCTTTCATTTGGTATTCAAGGGGATTGTGTATGGTAAAACAACTTGCTTCACATGCCTATACCGAGTTTAGCCTAAGACTGCTTTGTCCACGCTACTAGGATAGCTGGTCTATAAGGTTGACTTACAAGCAATCATCATAAGGGTTGCTTGGCATGGTACAAGGTGATCACTAGAACTAGTGAGCATCATATACCCGGCCAACTTCTCACAAGTGCGTTTATTTTTTTTTAAATAAATTGTTACATATTTTTCATTAGGGGGATGGAGGCAGGTGGCGGAGCGGAGTGCCACTGAGTTTTTTCCCAACTCCTTGGACCTCCGCGTAGTGGCACTATGCCAGCTCCTCCCGGGGTTAGCCATGACACATACATGTTGCACCTACTTCAAAGCGATAATATCTATCTTATCTTGAAATATTTCTGAAGATATGCATCACATTGGCATTCATCAGTTCAGGCTTGGATTCCGGCAGCATACAGTCTACCAAAGGAGGTTATAGCTATTTGTTTGCATTGAGATAATTCTTATATGCTTCTCAAAACTCCATTTAGCATTTTCATTTCCTGTATCTTAAACCAAGGCTGCTTTTCTCATCTGTGGAGAACCAGTTGTGTGTTTTTTTAACTTAATTGCAAGACATCATTGTCTCTGGATGAGTTTCAGTGCCTTCTTGCTTTGAAAAGGCAGTAAAAATGGAATCTCGTTACTGACCTCAGTTTGGTTTTGGAATATTATTTTTCTCTATCACAAGCAGGGTAATGCATAAACATTCCACGAGGTGCAGGTTGCTGTGTGTGAGAGGCTAGCTCAGTATATGATGTGCACTTATGTAAGTGGACACCATGCACTGATCCAGACAACCCTTATGGTTGTTTTACCAGAACATAATTTTATAGGTATAGATTAAGAGAAAAAGAACCACACCATGTATTGATACAAATATGTATTATAAGACAGTTCACTAACACATACAGATATCTTCTAGCCAGAGATATACAAAATAGACACAATACTTTGCAATAGAAACAGGTAAATAGCACAGAAAACAGTGGTCCCCAAGGGGAGCCCAAACCATATACTAAAATAGTGGCATGCATACCACGACTTGAGTCATGGCAATAGTCAGAGGACGTAGAAGTGCCAGGGACCCAAGGAACCCCCCAAGGTGAGTATCTAGGAGCCCCACGGATATTGCGTGCAGTGTAGGAACACAACTGCGTTCTCTGTACAAATCAACGTGTAAGTCACAATTGCAATTTTACAGAAAGAGCACTCTTCCCAGTGGACCTGAGGAAACCCATGGGAGACAAGAGTTTGGAGAGCCACCAACCCGTGGATACCTTAGCAACCAGGATACCTGCACCAGGGAAGCCTGGTGCATAGGTGTGAAGTGGCGTTGGAAACCATTGTCGAACTCAATGGGAGACTTCAGAAAGATGCTGCTGCTGGAGAAGGTGAAAGTGTCAGGTGGAACCCAAAGGTGTGTTGTATAGCGTTTTAGGACCCAAGTGGAATTTTCCTGATTAATGCCCTTATATAGGTACAATTCACATTGCCCTAATATAGGCATTGAAATCATACCCATATTTAGACATAGCCCATGCAGTCCAAATACAGGCATGGTTACTTCCACCCGTTCCGAAGAGCCACAACGATTTCTTGGATAATCGGCTTAAAGCCGTCAGGGACCTCCCCATACTTGACTATTGATTTGTCAAAGAACTCATGGAGTTTTCAAAGAACTGCCATTCCATTGGGGTTCTTTGATGACGTTATTATGCCTGACTTTACGTCAAACTAGGCACCTTCAAGGTATAAATATGCCTTCACTTGCTCTAGCAAACACACGTTGGTTTGGAGTAGTTCGACTATCTACTTGCCCGACGCAGCTCGGTACAGCAAGTGCCGAAGAAAGCCGACCCTCCAGCTGATGCACTGATCAGAGACTGTCTTTCTCCTACTGAGAATCCAGCTCCAGTGTTTCCAATCTCCCCTTGCGGGGTGTTGGGAAATCGAGTCCGAGACAGAGATACCAGACCTCCTTCATTCTGAACTAAGGTATGGAGCTGATTAGACCCTAAGAGAAATCTTGGATAGATTCTTGGCAAAGAAAACTAAACCTATGCTATACAATACTTACTTCTTCCCTCGTACTAGACTTAGGTTAGGTACATTGGGGTAGGCTTATTTTAGAAGCACCGGTTGAGTATTTTAGTCTATGTATTTATGTATGTTATTTTATATGGCTTAGAAACCATACAATGCTCTTACAGTATTATTTCATTATACTGTTTACGCTGTACGCATTATACTTTGCAGCCTGCCTAACGATTGTAGCAGTTCACTTCTCTTGTATGAGAAAGAAGACTGTTCAATAAATCTTTTTATTGAAACCGCCCGTCTCTCTATTTCTCTACAACTCCGTAGAAACAAAGCATGCACGATTGACTGAGTGAAATACTCATCAATTGTTTCCGCGACTCTAGAGATACATTTCCTATTTTTGGGAAACAAAGTTGTCATGTTTATGCGGTTGTCAGAAACTAATCCCTTCTTGTGAATTCGAGAAAGTTACTAGTGACCTCTGAGCTAGCTGGCACTCACTATTAAGTTTAGTATATTCCAGTGGTTCCCAAACTTTTCTGACCCGCGGCTCCCTTGGCCTATTGCCTATTGGCTATGACACCCCTTTATGTTTCTTTTTTTTGACAGGTAGAAGGAAGTAAGGGGGGATTTAAACCCTGCCTCGGGAGTACCTCCATTTTCTCCCTAATTGGGATGAAGCCAATGAAGGTATTATAATCATAGATGTAACAAAATAGAAATATAACAGTTGTTTAATAAAAAACTTTAATTGGTTAAGTCAGAAACCATACTCTTCAGCACTGGGGTCTGCAGATAGAATTTTTTTAACGATTTTTTGGTTTAAAAAACAATACAGTGAAAGTGGTGATGGCTTCGCTCTTGATCCTTAGTGAACAGTCCTCCAGTGGGAACTGTGAGGATTCAGATTCCAGCTATATGTTTTGTGCCAATGTTAAGTTTCAAGCTAACAGGGGTAAATCATCCTGGCTGTTTCCAGGAGCTGGACGCCAAAATCCGGACACATGCATGGCAAATACATTCAGGAAGTGCTTCCTGTGTGGAGATGTAACCTTGCAGGTGGATTGGATGCACTCTTTCCCTCTACAGCCCCCAGCCAGAAATTCCTCATAGCATTGACAAGGCAAAATGTATTTTGTCCAAGTTGTGTCCTATCTGTGAACAGGTGTGGGGGGCTTCCCATCAGTGTATGTATGTAAGCAAATAAACTCTCAACCATTTATCTATCACATAATTATTAAAGGCACAGATTTGTGGCACTCATTAATAATGGTTTACTTACTACTACACAGTGGAACCAATTTAATCAACCTTAGAATGGCAGTCAAAATTAAAACGTGCACGGGCTGTATTTTTTTTTTGAGCAGTTTTATATAGGGCAAAATTGACCCAAAGGTATTGGAGCGCTTTACACGAGCTTCAGTTACATTGCACAGACACATCATTTTTTTTGTAAAGTATCAACACACTCTGTGTCTGAACAACTACCCACTTCTGACAGGTGTGTAGCAAGTCACACCATTCTTGCGCTTTTAAGAGCCACTCTTATTCTGCTTTTAACTTTTTTCCGTGTTTCGGTTTGTTCTCTCTAGTGCATTTTCCATTTCACTTTTCATCGCTGCTCGAGTAATTTCAGGCGTTAATACTTTTTTCCCCCATCTGAGTTACAATTGTCTCATTCAAGCTTGTGAGAAGTTGGCCTGATATATGATGTTTCCAATTCTGGAACCACCTTGTATCAGTCCAAACAATCCCTTATGGTGTCTGGTTGTAAGTCAACCTTATAGACAAGCTATCTTAATGATAGCATAGACTAAGCAGCCTTAAAGGCTAAACTCAAGAGGTCGTGTTAAGCGAGCTGCTTTACCAATCATAATCCTGTAATATCAAAAGAAATGACACCACACAAGTATATATTATAAAAATATATTTGTTTATTTCTAAAGTAATCCCCAGTACTCTTTATGAGCAAAGGGGCACAAGCTTTAAATCAAAAGCACAGTTTAACATATGAAATTTGCACAAATATGGATGAGGGCGGGTGGCCCCTCAAACCATATATTAAGAAAGTGGTATAAGAGATACCAATCGAACAGTGGTTAGGCCTAAGGCCTAGGGAATCGCTGGGAGCAGTCGGGACTAGCAATGCTGAAGTCGGGAAAAGCCCGGGGGATTCGGGTGTAGCGCTTAAAGCACACGCATGCACCAATGCAAAGTCAATGGTGCGTAAAAGTTACACAAATAGTTTAAGGATACTTCCGCTGAACCTAGAAGGACAAAACTTTAGACACAGACCCTAGAGGTGTGTACGTTGCTGAGTTACCTCACCCACAGGAAGCGGGTGCATAGGGCCGAAGTGGCGTCGGGTTTCGTCATGCAGGTTGTTGGTGCTTGAAGCTGAAGATGCTGTAGGCGATGTGAAGGAGAAGTGTCCGGTGTGATCCAAGGGTGGATCAGAGTAGAAAAGTACTTGAAAGCAGAGGGGACAGAGTCTGGGTCACTCAGCAGTGACCAGGGTGGAACCAGGACGGAACCAGGCAATGTCAGGCGCAATCAGGTGGTTGTCAAAGAGCTTCTCTCTGCTGCCACGTGGGCTCTGGGGCTTCTGCGACGTCCAGGAGCGGGTCACGAGCTGTCCCACGCAGGCTCTCACCGTTGGCGCTGTTGGCTTTAAGATTGGAGCAAACAACACTTGGCAAGAGCAATCCACTCGGGATTGAAAGATTGCTTCTCACTCGGACCAGGAGGGTCAGAGCGGGTGCTCCTTTTCAGAGGAGCGGTTGGAAGTCTGGAGCAACCAGAATCACAAGTCGTATTTAGGTTTTCGCCGGCACAGGGGCCACAAGCCAGCTGGCAAGTGACCGGGCCAACGCGTCAAGCCAAAGAAAGCAGAAGGGCCCCACACAGCACTCGTCGAGTGTAGAGGGGTGAGCTTCGGTGCAAGAGTGGCTCAGGGTTGGGGCTTCTCAAACCCCGGTGTACAGCTTCAAGGGTCACTCGTGGGCTGCACAGTCAGCGTCTCATGGTCTTTTCAAGATGGGGTGCCCCACGCTTCCGGTCGCCTCCACGGGTCTCAGCTCTGCAGGGACTGTGGATCGGGCTGTAAGAAGGCAGGCAAGCTTAATCTTGTCGATCTCTGTTGCTCGAGTTCTGGCGGGAACTGCAACAAAGCAGCCATCAAAGTCCTGGATGGTGCCTGTTTGCACAGGGTGGTCACTCCTTGACCACAAGGGAGATTCTTCCGTCTTCTACGTTGAGTAGGATGTCGAAGGGTCCAGAGTTTCATTTCAAATGTTTCATCAGGATAATCTGAGTGCGTTGGCACTGGTCCCATTCTTATACCAATCTAGGGGGCTGGAATCCATTTTACAGAGAGAGCAGATAGCCTGGGCCCTGATTAGCAGGGAACCAGGCCAACTTAGTCGAAAACCAGCTAAACACAAGGCAAAAAATCTGGGGTACCCATAGTCAGGTAGCCACCTTCCTACAAAGCTATAGTCGCAGTACCCGCTTGTATTTTTATTTGCAATATTTGAAAGGTTTTAGTAGTCTCTTGTACAAAAACCATAAATCAAAAGACTTCTTTTTGCACAACAATATAATCGGAATTAATGTAGATTAGTGGACGAGGCAGTTCATTTTGCTTAGGAAGTGGGGCAATCTAAAATAAAATGCTGGTTTTTACATGTAATAATCCTGGAAAATGTTCTGAATCAGGAAGCACATTAAGACTGTTTTCGATTTTTTGTTTATAGATCCATCTATAAACGTATTCAATGTATTCATGCTTTTGAGGCTAACTACTACAATACACATTTCAATGTGGTTTTTTCGCATATTAACTGAGAGTAAATGCGTCCTAGAATTTTCCTTTTCTATTTTACTTTTTTACTTGTTGTGCAAAATTATTTTAGTGTCATTTAATTGGAATGTGGTTGCATGTGTGTGTGTGTGTATATATATATATATATATATATATATATATATATATATTACCTACTGGCGGTCGCCAGTAGGTATATATAGTTAGGATTTTTTCTCTATGGGACTTTTGAAAATTCTATGTCTAATAACTTTGGCGTTTGTGGACGGAATCGGCTGAAATTATCAGGAAAATGGCACATTTCGTTTCTGAGCAGCCCCTGAAACTTTGGGGGGGTTTCGTCAAGGGGGGGCCGAGAAAAAAGGGGGGTCCCAAAACGCGTTTTTAACATTGAGTTTTCCATAGGGCGTTTGGCCTCACTTTTAGCTCGAACGGCTGAATGGATTTGCACGAAACTTGGCAAAATTGTAGGGACTGTTAGCCCGATGTGCCTTTGCTGGGTCTCAATATATGTGCTCCAGTGGATTTTGAGAAATTAACGTTTTAAAAAACAGATATATCTGTGACAGCGTCCCGGGTAGCGCTTCGGTTTGCGTACTTTTCGCGTAACGGAACTTTGTGAAGCGAAGCTGATTGGCTCTCCGGTGTCTGTCAACATTCTAAACAGTCCGGAACGGCCGCCATCTTGTCTCTCGGTAGGATCGAGAGACAAGAGGAGGAGAAAAACGAAGGGGGAATTTAATGAAAGGGGGCAAGGTAGACCCCTCTGGACCCCCTAGGAATGATGTTGGGGTTATTAAAGGGTCCCGTGGGGCAAATAAAAAAAATTTGATTTTTCGCGGTAGAATCGCTTCTCGGTTCGCGAACCGGTAGCGAAACGGGAATTCGCCATTTTGTGTTTCGTTTTAATTAAATTACAAGATGGAGGAAAAACAATGTGAGAAATGGGTATAAGGGGGTACGGGAGACGTATCCTGACCCCCTATGTTTTCTGAGGGTGGTTGTGGATGCTCATATATGTTGATACATGTCTTCCAGCGGCTGCGCGTGAGAGTTTTTCTTTATTGCTGCGTGACGTCTGTTAACGTTCGATTAGAAGGAAATCAGGAAGTGTTGACCGCCATTTTGTCACTGCGAGTAAATATTTTGTTAAAAATAATTGTTATAAATTAATCCGTATTGATAAACATTGTCTGCGCCATCTTGCCTTTTTTCCAATGCCACACTTTTGTCGTGCACGGCAGCCATTTTAGATGCCTTGACCAGACCCACTCTCTGCACGCTGCCGATCCTCAGCATGGCTCCCCACCCTCGCAAGCATCTCCCCCACGCACTGGTCACCCCCGCTCTCTCTCTCATGCATGGGCCATAAACCTCCCCCATCTGCGCTGCTTTTCCCTGAGAATCACACCCTGTGCCCGCCCGACACCTCCCTTTCACCTTATTCACTACCGCACCCTCTGACACTCCTCTTCCTCTGTGTCTGATTGTCCAGGCCGGTTCCAGGCTATCACCTAGCCGTGCGGATGTAGTTTATGGCCCCAACTTTAAAGAATCACCCCTCTTCAAAGGAGTTAGAGTAGATCAAGGCCCCCACCTCATGAGATCCGTCACACCACACGCGTTCCTACTATCTGATAACGATCCTGTATTGTGATTGGGGAGGGGATTCTCACTGTAAGGGTGTGTGGGACCGAGCCTGAAGTGGAAGATTCCAGGGATGCCTTTTTGTACATCAAAGTCTTCACAATTATGTGTCACATTAAAAATATATAGCACTCCAACAAAGTAGTAGGATTATAACACTTTAATAACTTATAAATATATACAAGGCAACCAAAAAATAAACACGTTAAAAAAAAAAATTCAACAACTATTTACATGGCAGCCTGCTGCAACATCCATCTCAAAGCAACAATGAGCTGCTTTGGTTTGTCTTTTAGTTAGTAGCGTTCCATTGTGCGAATAGGCCGAAGGCAGCCCAACGCGCCGAGATCCGGACGGCATCCAGGTGGTGTCCAGTAAGTTGTCGCACTGGTTTGACATCCTACAATGCGGCGCCAAAAAACGGCGTGGGGCGCCCTGGGGGGGGGGGGGGGGGGGAGGCGGAATGAACGGACCTCCCCCGCCTCCCCAGGTGGAGGCTCCTCTGCTGCAATGGGGCGCCCTTTAGCGTTTCAGTCACCATCCAGTTGGACGGCACCCAGGTGGTGTCCAGTAAGTTGTCGCACTGGTCTGGCCATCCTACAATGCTGCGCCGAAAAACGGCGTGGGGCGCCCCGGGGGGGGGGGGGGGGGAGGCGGAACGAACGGGCCTCCCCAGCTGGAGGCTCCTCTGCTGCAGTGGGGCGCCCCTTGGCGTTTCACTCGCCATCCAGTTGTTTAGCGCCCGCTTTTGCGGCACAGTGCCTCACCCCCCATCCAGCTGAGTTCCGCCCGCTCTTGCGGCACAGCGCCTCACCCGCCATCCAGCTGAGTTCCGCCCGCTCTTGCGGCACAGTGCCTCACCCGCCATCCAGCTGAATTGCGCCCACTCTTGCGGTGCAGCGATAGGCGGCTGCAACAGGACTCTCAAAATGGCGGCCTGTTCTTTGGATTTGGGCCTGGTCCATTAAAATGGCCCTGGGACACCTTGGAACTCGGACGCTTGCCTGCTAGGGCATAGGCCCCATTCCCGAAAGCGTCCCCTCTTTTGACTGATTGTTCTTGTTGCCTATCTCTTCTGTTGTCATTTAACGGAACCTTTTTGGACTGCCGAAAGGGGTTCTGGTTCGACCGCTGGTTGGTGGAGACATTTTGATTATATCCTGGACTTATGCCATTTGTGCAAGGCAGTGACATCGAAGCAACTCAGGGACCAAGGAACATACCATATCCAGAGTCCTTCCCACAGCGTCTGCCTTCCTTCTTACCTAGTTATGGTTCTTTCACTCCCACTCCAGGCTTTTAGTCTGTGGATGGAAAACCATGAACCTACACTCACGTATGAAAATCTTACTATTGATGCTTGACTGAGGCCAAGGAGATCAGAGTGCATGAGTCTCATGCTTGATCGATTGAGCTAGCCGGATCAGGCAACAAAAAGGTGGTGGTGGGGGTGGCGGCATCAGCAAGGCATCCTCACACACAACTTGTCGGACTTCAGCTCTGGATGTACTGGGGACGAGTCTTGGCGCATGGTGTCGTCCCCGGGCAATTTGCACAACGGTCCTCCACCCCATGCTACCTCGACAGGAACATTGATGGATGTTGCAGCAGGCTGCCATGTAAATAGTTATTTAATAAAACGTTTTACCCTGTTACTTTGCTGGTGTGTTGTATATATTTATAATATTTGCATAGGGTTTGTCGTTATTTTGGGCGGGGTGGCGGAGCCGAGCTGTCTTGCAGCCATCATGGTGTCGAGCTCAGTTCATCTCACTAGTTTCGTATTTCTCATGAGGGGTTGTTCCTAATGTTTCTATTTTAGCGAGGTCAAAAAGAGATCCCATTAGTGGCCTACTGATTTTGCTCGATTCCTTTTGTTTTTTTAAACGATTTTTCACTATCTGCAAAGACTAAACAGAGTATCGCGACTCTGTGCTTGTTTGTAAATAGAGAATGAACCAAAGAGAACCAATTCTAAAACAGTAAATGCTTGGATAACAATCAATCAAATGGAGAGAGAAGCAGGCACGACGGATTACAACGGGGGCAAAGGCCTGCGTTACCTACCCTTCACTATCTGCAAAGAGAGAATACTCCTAAAAGAAAAGGGGGGGGCAGCGTTCAAAGCACATCAGCGTGCATAAACACGAAAATGTTTTTACCTATCACGTACTTGACATTTTAAAGCTTTACATATTTGCTATTAAAAAACCATTGAAATTCAATGAAAAAACCATAGGTTATAGACCATATATAGTTAGGAATTAGCATTTACAAAACCTTGAAAATTCACTGAAAAAACCATAGGTTATAGACCATATATAGTTAGGGATTAGCATTTACAAAACCTTATTTTACTCGCAGAAAACCATTGAAATTCGCATATATAGTTAGTTGCACTAACTATATATCGCGCACCTGCAATCCACTGCTGATGATGTCACATATTACATCATTCATGACATGGTCAGTGACATCACTGATGACATCTCTGATGACAACTCAAATGACATCACTGACAACATCACTGATGACATCATTCATGTGTTAATACGATGAACCTCTTCAGACTCTAATATAACCTTAGATACACTCGGTGTAAACAGACACTCACAGATTGCCACTCATCCATGGAGTTACTCATACACCTAGTCAGTCATGCAAAGAATCAATCACACCTCCATTTCCTCAACTATACAGTTATACACACCTTACTTATTCAAACATATACTAACACATATTTACTCTCTTATACAATCACTGATACAAGTTTTAAATGATCCATGCAGCCACTCACACATTCACTGGCTCTTATACACAGTAATTTATATATGTCAACTCTCACATGTACTGTGTACTGTGTTTTACATATGTACTTACTTTGACATGTAGCACTGAGATATCCATTCACTCACCAATACACTCATGCACACAGTCAACCACCCTTACATCTATTTCCACATGCAGTTTTGAACCCATACATCTAGTGAATCAACTGTTCACACATCTATGCAGAGTCACACACCTCCCAGCCACCCACACACACACACTCACTCTCCCATACAAATACTTGGGCAACCAAGCAATAACCCATATAGTTACTCATATAGCTACTGATCAACACATGCAGCAGTTTACAGAACAACAGATATAATGATGCACAAATTAAGACAGTTTAGTCACTAACCCATGCACTCAGTGAGACACATTTAATCACTCTCTCATACAGTCAGTCATGCACCTACTAAATCCTTCATCCAGACACTTATACATCCACTCATTCTTCAATATTAAGACATATTTTAACTTTACAGAAACATACACTCACTGGATGATGTAATCAGTGATGTCACTGACCATGTCATGAATGATGTAATATGTGACATCATCAGCAGTGGATTGTGGGTGCGCGATATATAGTTAGTGCAACTAACTATATATGCGAATTTCAATGGTTTTGTGCGAGTAAAATAAGGTTATATTTACACACACACACACCCACATAGCTTTTTCTATCATTAGCATCATTTTTTGGGGGGAAAGATATAATTTTATTAGTGATGTAGTTTAGGATGCATGTCACCAACTTTTGCGTAATTGTGAAGTCACAAGCAAGCCCATTATTTTATCTTCTCAAGACCTCGTTGCTGCTGAGCCTTTGAGACTATAAATTCAGGACTATGAGTCCCAAAATGGAAATAAACATGCTGGATTGGACAAGCAAGTCCACCACCTAGTGGGCGCCATGTGTGGTGCACCCGGCTTACATACCAGCAGCCGAGAGAATTCCTAATGGATTCTTCCCAGCAAATGTGACCGTGGCGCCCCAGGCTGGTTTTGGTGGCGCACCGGGGTGCCGCGGCGCACAGTTTGGGAACCACTGGTATGTTCGATAGAGACCTAGTCGACCTCAGTCCTAAGTCATATCTATAGGATATACTTTTCCAATGGGCAGGATAATTGTGCTGTACAGCGCGCAATTTAAAAAAATCCAATCTATCATCAGCAAGAATTGGCCACTAGTCCTCAGTGACCCTGTGATAGGGGGTGATCTCCCAAAAAGACCTTCCATCACTTACAGCAGGGGGCAGTCTATGAGGGACGAGCTAGTAAAAACCAGCCCAGAAGTCTTAGAGTCTACAGTATGGTATCAAACACATACAGGCTTTTTTAATTGTAAGGTATGCAAGGCCTGCCAACAAGCAGTCAACAAATCCTGCTACCTCTCGCCATTTGACAGGAGGGAACACAAAATAGACAAGGTGTTAACATGTAAAACTGAATACGCCGTCTATGTCTTGATATGTCCTTGCAAACTGCTCTATGTCGGGAGTACCAAACATCCCGTACATAAAAGAATCCTTCAACATTTAAGAGCAATTGACAATCAAGACAATACCTACCCTGTCGCAAGACATTTTAAAGCCAAGCATGACTCTAATAGCAACAAACTCAGGTACTATGCAATAGACTGCGTACCAGCAAATAGACGAGGTGGCAACCGAGAGGCCAAACTTCGCCGCCTTGAGACTCATTACATACTTGCGCTTATTACCAAGCATCCTTCAGGTCTTAACATTACCGAAGATCTTTACGCATGTTTATAGTGGGTAAACCTGAGGCACTAATGGCATGGGATTTATCTTATTTGCATTATCAATTAGCATGTTTTATGGATTTTAGATACATATTTATTCTGATGAAGATTTTTTACTCTGTTTTATAATGCCATCTCTTAGCAATGAAATTTACTGTGATGGTTATTTTTAGATATACTTAAATTACAAATCAATTTTAGCCTTTATATATCATTTAAGGTTTTTATGGGTGTAACAATTAATTGATTTGCTTGTGTATATTTATTTTGCTGTTGATGGTTGACAATTTACAGATTGAAATGTATTTATTGATATGAATTTCTAGATCCATATATGATATGCGTTGTTTTGCACATAAATCGTGGCCAGTCTTTTACCACTATGGTATTTCAATGACATCACATTCTTTCCCCATACAAGTGGCTCTTTATGCGATTAATTTTTGTGACCGTTTGCACTTTATCTCCATCCCTTTGGGACCTGTAATCATTGGACATTTCAAACGTATGGGGCTCCATACTGATCCACCCAAAAATACACCCAGGGATTTAAGGAAAATATACTGCTATATATTTTGATTCTATTGATTTAGTACAAACATCAGGATTCATGCCGCACTGAGATTTAACAATAATGAATGTATTTATTTAATTCACGTTTATTTTCTTTTTCTCACCCTCACGAAAATCAGGCATTGTATGTTTTTATGCTAGTACACAGGTTTGAATTGATTTCAATTGGCCAAATATATTTACATAGCACCATTGGTATTTAAAATGAAATGATAAAACAAAACGAATTTGTAGTTCACAAACCAGGATTTTTACTATGTTTATGCAACTTGTAGGCCAAGACCTGTAACGTCAGCAATGTATTTAAACCAATGCCAATAACTTACCTGTGTCATGTGATCAAGCGCTCTGTGTAGCGCGAAACGCTTCATGATGGCTGGGAGCACTAACACCGAATAAACCACCTTGCACAAAATTTGGGTCTGTGTCCGTGTTTTCAAGACGAGCTGAGCCTGCCTTGCAGCCGGATTATCCTTGGAATATATATATATATATATATATTCACTGAAAAAACCATAGGTTATAGACCATATATAGTTAGGAATTAGCATTTACAAAACCTTAATTTACTCGCACAAAACCATAGAAATTCGCATATATAGTTAGTTGCAATAACTATATATCGCGCACCCGCAATCCACTGCTGATGATGCCACATATTACATCATTCATGACATGGTCAGTGACATCACTGATGACATCACTGATGACATCTCAAATGACATCACTGATGACATCACTGATGACATCAATCATGTGATAATACGATTAACCTCTTCAGACTCTAATATAACCTTAGATACACTCAGAGTAAACAGATACTCACAGATTGTCACTCATCCATGGAGTTACTCATACACCTAGTCAGTCATGCAAAGAATCAATCACACCTCCATTTCCTCAACTATACAGTTATACACACCTTACTTATTCAAACATATTCTAACACATATTTACTCTCTTATACAATCACTGATACAAGTTTTCAATGATCCATGCAGCCACTCACACATTCACTAGCTCTTATACACAGTAATTTATATATGTGAACTCTCATATGTTCTTTGTTTTACATATGTACTTACTTTGACATGTAGCATTGAGATATCCATTCACTCACCAATACACTCATGCACACAGTCAACCACCCATACAGCTGTTTCCACATGCAGTTTTGAACCCATACATCTAGTGAATCAACTGTTCATACATCTATGCACAGAGTCCCACACCTTCCAGACACCCACACACACACACACTCACTCTCCCATACAAATACTTGGGCAACCAATCAATACCCATATAGTTACTCATATAGGTACTGATCAACACATGTAGCATCTTACACAACAACAGACATACTGATGCACACATTCAGACAGTTTAGTCACTAACCCATGCACTCAGTGAGACACATTTAATCATTTTCTCATACAGTCAGCCATGCACCTACTAAATCCTTCATCCAGACACTTATACATCCACTCATTCTTCAATATTAAGACATATTTTAACTTTACAGAAACTTACAGTCACTGGATGATGTAATCAGTGATGTCATCAGTGATGTCACTGACCATGTCATGAATGATGTAATATGTGACATCATCAGCAGTGGATTGCGGGTGCCTGATATATAGTTATTGCAACTAACTATATATGCGAATTTCTATGGTTTTGTGCGAGTAAATTAAGGTTTTGTAAATGCTAATTCCTAACTACATATGGTCTATAACCTATGGTTTTTTCAGTGAATTTTCAAGGTTTTGTAAATGCTAATTCCTAACTATATATGGTCTATAACCTATGGTTTTTTCAGTGAATTTCAATGGTTTTTTAATAGCAAATATCAAAAGCTGTAAAATGTGTTCTTATTCTAATTCAGAAATATATTTTATATATATTTGTATTATTTTTTTTAATCAATTTATATTATAGTTAAAATTATTTTTTCTTGTTTCGCTACCGGTTCGCGAACCGGTAAACGTTCCGTTAGTGCAAATACCGCGCTAAAAAGGCACATCCTGACGCGTCCCGTAAACGCAACATATCGGGTTACTACGTAATGCCCCTTATGACGTGCTGCGTTAGCGCACCCGGAAGCGTTCTGGAACGCGAACCAAGGCGCGAAACTTAAAGCCCCGGAATCGATCCGAGGCGCAGTGTGGAATGCGGAACGTAAGCATAACAGGTCATGTGACTAGTTCATAAAACTTTTCATTGGTTCATTTTACTTTTAGTTTCCTAATGATGGAACGCTTGATCATATGATGTAAAATAAACACTTTTCATTGGTTTCGAACATTTTCTTTTCTCAAATGATGAAAGTCCCACCTTTTTTCCTCACTCCGACTTTCATTTTTATGAGAGAAAGACCTGTGTTTGTTTGCTAAGACATGGCATTTGTATTAGCTGCAGCTGGTGGATCTCCACCACCTCCACCACCACCAAAGAAGAGAGGACCGACTAGCCAGGTCATCTTCGACCAGGAAGAAGAAGAAGAGGAAGACGAGGAGCAGGAGCAAGGGACAAGTGGCTTTCTGAAAGAAATGCCAAGAACGTCCCATGTGAAAGTGAATTTTATCTGGCAATTTTTTTCTTTTCCTTCTCATGAAAAGAAAGTTAATGCCAGGTACGTTACCTGCCTCATCTGCAAAACAAAACTCTCGAGAGGGACCGAAAAAAAATATAGCTATGGTAATCATACCATGCATCGGCACATGGAGAGTTGGCACCCTCTTAATTATTCTAAAGCACAACTTCGAGATTTGGTGGATAACCCCCGACCGGCTAAAATATCCACCAATGACTTAACAATAAGTGAGTCAGAGGCAAGGGAAACGGTCCCAAATCTCCAAAAGAACTTTGGGCAGATGAGATTGACATGTGTAGCATGTGGAAAATTAATTTCATGCGGAGAGATGAGTATTACTTTGATAAATAGATAATTTGAAAATCCTCAATGTCCAAAACGTCCAAGAAAGTATTTTGTTTTTTGTTGCTCCTGTTGAGCCCTTTGAAGTGAATCATTTTTGTTTCCCCTTCCTCAAAAAAACCACAAAAAAAATATAAAACATCAAAAATAATAAAAAAAAGTTCTTTTCAGAACTACCTTCCCTTTAAAAAAAAATTGCTAGAATGTTTAGCACTCTAGCATCCTCTATTTCTTTTGATTCGCTTCCTGGTTAGCGTTCGGGTACGCGAACCGGGAGCGAACTAAAAAAAATATTTTTTAAAAAAAGACGAGGAAATAAACAGAGAGTAATATGAAAAGAAAGATAAATAGAGGGAGTAACAAACAGTTACTGTTGAAAGAGGGACTGATAAAAGAAGTGAAAAGAGTAGTATAAGTAAGTAAAAGAAAAAGAAATGAAGGAAGTAGCAAAGACAGGAAACTAAGGGTTAAAGAAAAGAAACAGTGGAACTAATAAAAGTTAAATCTGATAGACATGTAACGTAAAGAGTACTAAACACTTACCTTATAATTGTCATTACCGTACTAAATTATCTTTCTTATACTTTTAATCTGTGTAAGAAAGAACAAAAAAATTTAAATTAATACAAGGTGGTAAAAAAAGTGTGAGCATGAGACAAAATGAATGTTAAATGTTGTGTACTTGTAAAGCGCACAGATGCCCCAGCAAAGAGGCGTTCCAGCGCTATATACCACTGTGGAACCCATCCTGGCTTTCCCTGTGAGATGGTCCCTCCTGGGCATCCCCAAGGTGAAGCCAGGCATCCCTGGCGCTGATGGGGCCGTTAGTAGAGATTAAGCAAGCTATTGCCCAGAGTTGCTGAGTGAGACCCATGGTTGGAGTAGGCACCGAGGCGAGAATTATCGAGTCCGCTGACCATGGCTCAAGACCCTGCCACGTCAGGAATCGAACCCTGGTCCCGGGCCGACCTCTGCTTCCAGGTCTGCCGCCTCTAACCAGTGAGCCACACCAATCCATATACATATTAGAAATCACAATTCAAAGTAGAAAATTAATTAAACATATTTAATGGTTTATTTTTGCTGTTATCAGAAAATATTAAATTTCACTGAAAACAGTGAGTTGAAGGTATTCATCATATAACAGCGGGGAAAAAAAACACAATCAAAATGATTGTGTTTAAAAAACCCAAATAATATAAATAAGCAGAAATAGGAACTTCTCCAAAGTAACTTACTTTTTATGACGTCAAAGGATATCCTATGAACAGCTTATACTCTGTTGTGCTATTACTATTTTCTGCCCGCCACTTTCTGAAAGATAAACTCAATTGTTTTAAGAAAACTGAGACATACAAAGCAATTTAAAACAGCACACTAAGTTACAGCAACACCTAGAATCATTATAGTCCAATTACCTACCCTAAATTCTGACTTCAAAAATCAAGTCAAAAGGCAACATTGCTTCGTACTCAATTAGTAATGTTTGCTGAAAGACTAGCCATTTTTTATATTTCAAATAAGCTGTGTAATATCCAGATGTTGTCAAAGGACCAGCATATTATATATTAGCTGCAGTTGCAAATGTTCTTCCTGAAATCGATGACTGTGTTGCCCAACATTTTTTAATTACACTTAACAACTTTTTTCCATCCAGTTTATGTAGTTCAAATTGTAAAATGACATTTCACCCATAAGTTTCCATATAAAATATGGACAGCATTGCAGACTTACATTTCCTCTACTCTTTATTTTGATCTGCTGCTTGACTTAGCTTATAAAAACAAAACAGTTTTCGCTCTGTACTACAACTATCCACAAGGCCATATAGAGTAGGAGCCATTAGAACCTCTGTAAATTCCTCTAAACAAATCCCAAGCTTCCTTTCCTAAAATTTTGGTTGTAAGAACACCAGGTAAGAATTTTGAAGGTGGAAAGGCAATCTTTTTTTGAAAGTTAAAACAGAATCATTGCAGAATGACCAACCGTTTCCAGATTTCAAATAAGCTGTATAATGTCCTGAATTAGTTGAAGGACCGTTATGATATATAATTGCAGTAGTTATAAAAGTCCTTCCTGATATTGACAACTGCGAAGCCACAAAATTATTAATTAAAGTTGTCAATTTAGTTCCATCAGGCCTACATTGTTGGAACATTAAAATGACATACTGGCCATAACTTCGTAAAATTAACGTGGACAGCATTCCAGACTTACATTGGCTGCACTCCATGTTTTGATCGGCTACCTTTACTAGCTTATTGAAGGATACTGATTTACTGTCAGGCAAAGTTAAATATATAAATCTTTCTGAGTCTACACTAGTAGTACTTGATAGCCTACAGTTCTCGCAGTCATGCTGCCATTGATAAGAAGGGCCAAATAGATAATCTACATCTACACCCTCATCTTGCAATACATCAAGCATATACATTAAAAACTCCTGACAATCCTGCTGAATATTTTCAGAGAATTCTGTTTGACCTGAACATTCCTCTAACAGAAAACGAATTTCAGACACACTTTCTACTCTGGTTCTATCAGCACTACATTTCTCTAACACAGAATTCAACAAACAGCATAAACTTTGTTCTGAATTGATCACAATCTGTTCTTTGAAAGTCTCTAGTGAAAAGAGAACATTAACAACTACATTAGCATAGCAGTTGACACCAGAACTATTTTCAAATTTAAAACCAACAACATTTTCAACAGAATTCATTTTATTCCTGCTTACAATTTTGGGTTCATCGACTTTTGGTCTTTTTGCTACAACCTCCCTACTATTACTGATATTTCTTCGTTTCCGGCCTACCACACGTTTCTCAAACAAAGGATATTGAGGCAAATGTGGCGCATACTCTCTTCTTAACCTATTGTATTCCTTAACACAATCTAGATCCGCACAAATGTTTGTGACATCACAGTCAATCAAGTACATTCCCGATAAAGTTCTGACTCGTGACAATGCTACATAAGCCATACCCTCTTTGAATACAGAACTGCCAATATTCACTAAAGCAGTGTCTACACTTAAACCTTGCGATTTATGAATTGTCACCGCATATGCCAAGCAAACAGGAAACTGCTTACGGCGAACATATAAGTCTTTAACAAGCAAAAACCTAGCAGAGCAACGACCAATTAGCTGTACTTCCTCAATGCCATCAGATTTAATTTTTAAAAATTCAATTCCATCTCTACTTCCGTATTTCTCAAAATCAACAACATTACCCATTGATCCATTTACCAGACCTCTTTCAACATGTAAATTCCTTCTCAAAATGATTCGGCAATTTAAGCACACATTCAAAGTCTTTTCAAAACCCGCAGTTTTAGATATAGTCTTCTCTAATGAATCCAATTTAGATTTCAAATTCTCAGACAAAATAATTGTTGCTCCCATATGCTCTATTTTGTCAATAGCTTCCAGTTTCACAATCTCTTGTTTTTCTAAATTCAACATTTTGTTGTTGAAGATGGAACATTCTGCAAGAGTTGGCATCAAACATATTCCAGATTTCTTCACAGTAATTTTCTGAAAAATATCCTCTGGCAAAACGTCTTCTTCTGGATATAAATTTGACAGTAAGCGTGCATGTAAAGCTTCTTTACCACGCTCAGTCACTTTCCCGATTCTAATATCTTGTAGAATATTCTTGTAATCTTCGTCCTTCGCCTGACGCATATTTTCACGCAGCTCAGCATAACTGAAGTTTAACCATATGTTAACGTTGCCAATGCTCCCTAGGCACTTCTTGGTATCTTCATGTGTAAGCAGTTTAAACACTGGTTGTCCTTTCACTGGTGTCAGCTGCAGAAGATCACCAAAAACAATGATGTGTTTGCCACCGAATAACACATCATACTCTGTTTTAAGAACTTCCTGCATTCTCAAATGCACAAAAGCAAGCATGACATTGGAAACCATGCTTACTTCGTCAATGATAAGAAGTTTCATCTTCTTCAGGACTCTAGATACTTCACAACAAGCATCTCCAGATAACTTGTGGTATTGTAATTTGTTATCATGCTCCACTGGCAGCATCAGTAACCGATGCAAAGTAATCCCTTTAATGTTATGAGCTGCCAGTCCAGTTGGAGCGGTCACAACACAAGACAACGATGACTCAGTCCTTTTCTGCAGATAACATGAAATTGCTTTAATAAGGAAACTTTTTCCAGTTCCTGCTTCTCCACTCACGTACAGTCGGACAGGCTTCAACGACGTATATGAGCACTCTTCCTTCTCATGACTTAATCCATGCTCAATTTGGTTGGTAACTTCGTCATATATTTTCCTCTGCTCAACGTTAAGTTGTCTTTCCAATTCTTCTAAGTTAACCGCATCCTTCTGAGCATGTGCCATGGCTCTTTCCACTTCAATCATGGCAGTGGCAGCTTCATTTTCAATAACTGGTTCTCCTAGTGGATCCTGACTCAATGAAACAGAACTCTGACTGTCCTGAGAACTGTCTCTAGCAATCTCGGCTGCAATTGTTGCTTCCTGCTCAATTTCTGCATTCAACATTTGTAGATATTTTGGAAAAACAGGACATTCTATGTACTCCTTGGCTGCATTGAAAGAGTCTTCGTAACAGAGGAAATCCCCAAGCAGTTCCTCTTCTGCACGCCAAGGCTTGAAAAGTTGCAAAAGAGCTAAATAGAAAAACTCTTTTCTTTCGGGAGATTCGCAATCCAATTTTCGATGATTTATCAATTGACATTTTTTTTGCTTGACCAGACATCCCTCACTTCCAATTACAGCATACACTCCTTTATCAATATCTTCTTTGATGTTCCTCGTAATTTTGAAGAACATCATACAGACAAGCATTCTCCAGGTGACTGCTTCTATTTGGATAATATATATCCAACACATTGCTCTTCAAAATATCTGTACTGTTTGGCTCCTTCTCCGCCAAACACTCAATTTCCCGTACAGGTTTCAGAACTCGATTACGCGTAGCAGCAAGACTAAGACTCGCCCAAATGATACTCCTAGATTTGGCATAGAGACTTGCTGAAGATAACCGGTCAGAACATTCGTAAGCTCCGATTTCTCGATGCGACAACATCTTCAGACTGAAACTGTACAACTTCTTACTGAGGCTCTTTTCATGGGAAATATCCTCCCACATATCCTTCAGTTCTGTCTTTTCTTTTTTGGTGATGTAAGACGTCACATACCGAGCCACAGCCATACAGTTGTCAGCCACAAACTGTATATCCATGTTAGCATTCCACATGGACAAAATCACTGGGTTGTAGTCGTTGATGTACTTGGACTCTTCGTTTCTTTTCAAATTGTATGTGTTTTTGGGTGATTTCCTCGTCACATTATGTCGCAGCGATGACATCAAATTGTTAACTCTTCCTTTTGATATCACCGACCGTGGAAATGCAAAACGACATTTGGTGTAGTACTTGTCCTTGTTTCTGAATTTACGACGACAGTACTTTCCACAACGATGGCTTTGAAACCGTAAAACTTGTTCTCTTAGACTTTTGTCTTCGTTTGTCTTTGGAACAGCACATGTAGCATACTGTTCTATGAAACTCATCACTAAGTCATCCGGATCTGTTCCAAATGTGGGTGCATCTTTGATCCATAGCAGCATATGTATGTGAGGAGCACCTCTTGCTTGATACTCCTTTCTCCAGAAGAAATCCAACACCTCTCCAAGAGGTGGATTTTTCTTATTCGTGATGAAAGACATCATAGCTTCAAATCTATGATTAAAGTACCTGCATACATTCACTGGATCCAAAGAGCACAGTTCTCCGGGTGTCTTGAATTCAATATTTCAATGTTTCCATTTACCTCTCGTAGAAATTCAAGTAAGTCTTCCCAGCCATACTCAGCCCAGCTGAGAGTGAGGAACCATGTGGGAGTTCCTAAGTTCCTCAGCATACATTTTAAGTCACCATGACGGCGGTACCAATACTCATTAGTACCACGCTGACAAGCCATGAGATTAATCAGGTGAGAATCCAAAATACTGTCTTGCACATTGACTTTATCCATAAAGTCCCTTGCCGAGATATTTCGCAGTTGTACACCACTTTTCAAGATGTGGTTCACTGCATAAGACTATCCAGAGAGATCACTTTCAAACAGTAGATGAAATAAATAGGGAATGCATTGTCGAAACCTAGGATCTTCTGTATACAATCGTGAAGTCCGGTATTCTGAAGCAGGAATTTGAACTGGTCGCTCATCATATCGTCCTCCTCGACCTGTGGGAAATAACTGTGGGAAACATCGAGCTTCCAAACTTTCCTCCCAAACACTAATGGGACTCCCTTTGGCTTGTTTCATTTGAAACAACTCAATAGCATTCCCCATGACTTCCTTGGAATGCAAAGGATTAACACTATAATGTTCATATATTTCTTCCTTTTTAGAGGCTTCTACTTTCTCAATTTGTCCAGGACACAAATCGCTATCCTCTTCTTCACTTACTTCCTCTTCTGCAACACATACATTCTTGTAGTACTTATTATTTTTTATCAAATACAATGTTGGCTTTTTGACTTTCCTAACATCCACTAAATCTTGCCAGATTTTCTTACTCTTTGTCGGAACACCATTAACTATGATAACCAGAGGTTCCTCTTCCACTTTCCCTACTCCAATTGTATTAATGTTTTTCTTCAAATCCAAAGGCAAATAAACAACCCTTCCCTTTAATCCTCTCTGTAAATCTGATGGAGGCAACTTCCCTGTCTTTGGCTCCATTCGCACAATAGCCTGGAAGGGATGGACACTTTGAATCAAAATAGATTCATAAGTATTTAAATCCTTCAATTCAGAAGGAATGTCATCTAATTCAAGATTATTATAAACCGCTCTAGCAGGCATCTGGTTTTCGTTTAATTTGTAATAGCAATAAGTACACATACGTTGGTCCGCTTTCAAATCAAAACAATTTTCTACCATCAAGTATGTGGCAAAATCCTTCCATTCACTATTGTTTTCCATATCACTTTTTGCATATATATCCACTAACTTAGTCTGATTCTTACAATAAGCCCGTCGACAACACACACAAGTGAAATTAGGCCTCTCACTTGATTTCACCATAAACGTGCAAATTTCCTTGTGAAACTTATCTGTACTGAAAATCTGTACACTGTCTTCCACATTACCTTCTTCTAGTGGTTCAATATCAACATTGTTCTCTTTACCAGCAAAGTAACAGAACTCAATTTCTTGACAAATATTCTTCACATCTACTTCAGAACCATGCAAAAGAGCTCTGCTTAATTTTTTAAGCATAATTGCTGGACTCTTAGCATAATACAACATTCTAACTAATTTCCTCACTTTATTATGATGCACTGCTAGCATCCTGAAATGATGAAATACACTCTGGCATACTCTCCTAGAAAGACAAGCCAGTGAATGACCACGCAAACCTGTCACTTGTCTCACTCTGCAAGGATCTAATTCTTGCAACAACTTTATTTTTTGCTTTACACTTTTCTTATGAAATGTCCGTATAAAATCACAAAGCAAATTGATGGAATCCTGTCGCACACTGCAAATAGAACTACACTTCCAGGTGTACACTGGTCCCTTAGGACGTCTCCCTAAAACCTCATCACTTAGCGCCTCTTCTGCATCTGCAGACACAAGTATTTCTTTTTCAACCGGATGACCATCTTTTACCTCATATGCTCGACCCCTGCTGTCAACTGCATGCACCAAAACATTGTCCTGAAAATAACTCTCCTCATTAAAAAATGCCTCACTATTTGAACTATGCATCCATTCTCCTAAGAAAACTTCACAAAAATTACTTCGATTAACTTCTCTCTTCCATCTACTATTAGATTTGAAAACATAGATTACCTTGTTTAGTTTCCTAATTCTATTAATTACCAAAATAAATAACTTTCGCTTAATTTCGAAAGCCTGATCAATAATTTTCTCTACATTTTTCTTTTTCTTATAAAATGACACTTTCTGTTGACCTTTTTTAAATTGTTTTAGCAAATTGACAATTACCCTGTTGCGGAACATTCGCTTACGAATGTCCCTGAATATATTTGCCCTTCTACTGCCATGCACAGAGTTATCTCCTGCTGTAGCACAAACTTTTTTGACGGGCCTTTCCTTTCCATTTAAATTGGCTCTCTTTTTCTGGACTAAAACTTGTTCTGTAGTTATACTTTTGTTTCTACAAATGTTTCTAAGGAATGATTTCGTTCTCTTACCCGGTGTTCTCTTCGTCCGTTGAGGTAATTCTAATGTAGAGGACTGCTGCAAAATGTTAGTCAACTGCTGTCTTTGACGTTTCGTAGCCTTTCGAATTCTATCCTTAGACGGCATTGTCTAATTTCCAAATAATCTGTAGTTGAATCTGTGGTGAAATATAATAAAAAATGTTATTAACCACTATTACCAAACAGTAAATCAATAACAGTAAGAATTTGATTCAACAATGCTATAAAAATTAATAAAATAAAAGAATTCACAAGGGTGCAGGGGGTATCACTTTGACACCCTCTGGCACCCTCAAAACAGGCACAAAACTGGCAGGCATACCAGCCCTAAGGGCAGGTCTGCCTTTCACATGACATAGGTGTGCAAGCACACATGTGCATGCACACCGGAATCGGTATTTTACCATGAAGTTTGATTTCATGCCAAAATACCGATTCGTTAAGGCCTTTGGGACTCAGAAGAGTCCCCCCTACATAGCAAATTTACAGAATCTGTAAAATTACCGATTCGGTATTTTACCGAACCAATAATTTTTCCGATTCTGTAAATGTAGATTTACCTACATGTGGCCTTGGATTTAGGCCCCTACATACCGATTGGCCATTTACAGGTCGGAAACGGCCGAAACCGGTCAGTAAATGGCCTGAAACGACCACCTACATCGGGCCCTAAGTATGCATGCATTTGATTTCAAAAAAAGTTTTTAAACCTTTTATGTAAAACAATAATACACCTACATTCATGGGGAACAGACTTAAAATGCCCTAATACACATGAAAACGTTTTTTTAAGGAACTTGCACCTTTTTTTCAATAACTTTTAACATGGCTAGGTAACTCAAACAATCAAAATGAAAATTTGCCAGGCACACATGGGGGCGTATTTACAAGGGCTTTGCACTACGAGGAAAGTGACTTCAAATGACCAGACACACATGGGGACGTATTTACAAGGCCCTTGAACCCGGGGGAAGTGACTTGAAATTGCTAAGCACACATAGGAGGGTATTTACAATGCCCGTGCAACACTTATGCATCATTCTCTTTTAACATGGCTATGTAACTCAAACAAATAATCATTCCTATGGGCTTTGAAGCCCATAGGAATGATAGGCATTACCGATTCGGTTTTTACCGAATCGGTAATTAAAGAATTCACAAGGGTGCAGGGGGTATCACTTTGACACCCTCTGGCACCCTCAAAACAGGCACAGGTGCCATGTGGCAGGCATACCTGCCCTAAGGGCAGGTCTGCCTTTCACATGACATAGGTGTGCATGCACACATGTGCATGCACACCGGAATCGGTATTTTACCATGAAGTTTGATTTCATGCTAAAATACCGATTCGTTAAGGCCTTTGGGACTCAGAAGAGTCCCCCCTACATAGCAAATTTACAGAATCGGTAAAATTACCGATTCGGTATTTTACCGAACCAATAATTTTTCCGATTCTGTAAATGTACATTTACCTACATATGGCCTTGGATTTAGGCCCCTACATACCGATTGGCCATTTACCGGTCGGAAACGGCCAAAATCGGCCGTAACCGGTCTGTAAATGGCCTGAAACGACCACCTACATCGGGCCCTAAGAGTGCATGCATTTGATTTCAAAAAAAGTTTTTAAACCTTTTATGTAAAACAATAATACACCTACATTCATGGGGAACAGACTTAAAATGCCCTAATACAAATGAAAACGTTTTTTAAAGGAACTTGCACCTTTTTTTCAATAACTTTTAACATGGCTATGTAACTCAAACAATCAAAATGAAAATTTGCCAGGCACACATGGGGGCGTATTTACAAGGGCCTTGCACTACAAGGAAAGTGACTTCAAATGACCAGACACACATGGGGACGCATTTACAAGGCCCTTGATCCCGGGGGAAGTGACTTGAAATTGCTAACCACACATAGGAGATTATCTACAATGCCTGTGCAACACTTATGCATCATTTTTTACATATACACCGTAACATTAACAACACAAATGCATCATATATCTGTTCCACAAAAGCGACGCATTGCAGGAGTCACATCATTTTACCATCAAAAACAATTTCACCGATTCTGTAAATGTAGATTTACCTACATGTGGCCTTGGATTTAGGCCCCTACATACCGATTCGCCATTTACCGGTCGTAAACGACCGAAGTCGGCCGTAACCGGTTGGTAAATGGCCTGAAACGACCACCTACATCAAGCCCTAAGTGTGCATGCATTTGATTTCAAACAAAGTTTTAAAACCTTTTATGTAAAACAATAATACACCTACATTCATGGGGAACAGACTTAAAATGCCCTAATACACATGAAAACGTTTTTTTAAGGAACTTGCACCTTTTTTCCAATAACTTTTAACATGGCTATGTAACTCAAACAATCAAAATGAAAATTTTCCAGGCACACATGGGGGCGTATTTACAAGGGCCTTGCACTACGAGGAAAGTGACTTCAAATAACCAGACACACATGGGGATGTATTTACAAGGCCCTTGAACCCGGGGGAAGTGACTTGAAATTGCTAAGCACACATAGGAGGATATTTACAATGCCCGTGCAACACGTATGCATCATTTTCTTTTAACATGGCTATGCAACTCAAACAATTAATCATTCCTATGGGCTTTGAAGCCCATAGGAATGATTAGGCATTACCGATTCGGTATTTACCGAATCGGTAATTAAAGAATTCACAATGGTGCAGGGGGTATCACTTTGACACCCTCTGGCACCCTCAAAACATGCACAGGTGCCATGTGGCAGGCACACCTGCCCTAAGGGCAGGTCTGCCTTTCACATGACATAGGTGTGCATGCACACATGTGCATGCACACCGGAATCGGTATTTTACCATGAAGTTTAATTTCATGCTAAAATACCGATTCGTTAAGGCCTTTGGGACTCAGAAGAGTCCCCCCTACATAGCAAATTTACAGAATCGGTAAAATTACCGATTCGGTATTTTACTGAACCAATAATTTTTCCGATTCTGTAAATGCACATTTACCTACATATGGCCTTGGATTTAGGCCCCTACATACCGATTGGCCATTTACCGGTCGGAAACGGCCGAAATCGGCCGTAACCGGTCGGTAAATGGCCTGAAACGACCACCTACATCGAGCCCTAAGAATGCATGCATTTGATTTCAAAAAAAGTTTTTAAACCTTTTATGTAAAACAATAATACACCTACATTCATGGGGAACAGACTTAAAATGCCCTAATACAAATGAAAACGTTTTTTAAGGGAACTTGCACCTTTTTTACAATAACTTTTAACATGCACAGCTCCTATATACATACACACCTTGTCAGTACTAATACTTTACATTATCTACAATTACAATTGGTAAAAGAATCCAAAATCCCCTTTGAAAGCAGAATGCAAACACTTGACGCAAAACATCATTTTAAATACACAGCTGACTTTCTTATTTACACAAAAAAGCATACTACCCTTTATCTAAAATATATAAACAATAACTCACCTTTAAAAATTCTTTTTGAAATTCAAAACAGACTCAGAAACACACCAATTATTCTTTAGCAGAATTAAAGGTATGCACTCCAGAGGCTGGAACCAACAAAGGCACCGAAACGCTGATATTCATCACACATATCTCTCATGTCAGCCAATAAAAACTCTTCCCTCACTTTTTTTAAATCAACACCCTTCCCCCCTCTGCCCTTTCTACCTCTTTTCCATAGCAACTACCGCCTGCCAGACCTGTCATGGTCACAAGTTCACACAACAATGTTTCAAATGAACTCTGAACTCTCAGTACACCTGCTAATCCACTGCAATCTTTCATAACAACATTTTTAAATAACCATTCAAAATACATCTTTCAAAGAACACATCCATGCACCCTAACTGTCTGTTTTCAGCAATGGAAATACACCAATCACTGCTAATGAATCTTTTGCACTTAAACTCCACAGTTTTTTACATTACAAACATGACTATTTCAACTGCCATTTCATTCCCACACTTCATCTGACTGCAGCAAAAACTCCTCTAGCTATGTTTTCAGTCTGGATTCTTGGACATAGCTACATCCACTGGGCTTACAAGTATGCTGATAACAGAAATTTACACAACCTCAATTTACAAAATGTAGAAATCAAATGGATTGGTCGAAGAGGATTGAAATGTCACCAATTGATACCATTGGTGAAAACCTTTTTACATTTGCCAACCCCTGACCTCATAATAGTGCACTGTGGAGGAAACGATTTGGGCACTTTGACTGGGGTAGGTCTGGAAATGCTTTTAAAGGACACCTTTGAGCAATTGATGACACTTTTTCCTCAAACTGCCTTGTTATATTCCAATATATGCCAAAGACAAAAATGGAGGTGGTCCAATCAATTTTGTCCACAAATTGAGAAATCGAGGAAGCATGTAAATAAGTCTGTTTCAGCTTACATGAGGGACCATGGAATGGGCTGCATCTACAACAATAACTTGCGTTACTACATGCAAGATATCTACAGAGGAGATGGCGTGCATTTCTCAGATGAGGGGAACAGAGTTTTCATACTAAATTTAAGAATGTGTATTGGTTCCTACTTATAAGTTTCTAGAACTTACACAGAACCCAAAAGCTCTTTTCAGAGCTACCTTAACTTAGTTAACTCTTTTGAAATTTCGAATATACCCTTTTTCTCTTATTTTCACTTAAATTCGCTTCCCGGTACGCTACCCAGTTCGCGTACCAGCAGCTAACCACGCGAAAAAATCATTTTTTTTTCTCGACATATACCAGCCACCCTCAGAAAACTTAGGGAGACAGGATACGTCTAAAGTACCCCAATCTACCCATTATGAACATTACTTACCCTCCATCTTATATCTCAATTCTACTGAAACACAAAATGGAGGACTCCCGTAACGCTGCAAGTTCGCGTACCGGGAAACGCACTGACAAGCGCTCGCTCAAAAAAGGTGGGAAAGTAATTTACAGAAAAACCACTGGAGACACTTTCACCAATTAAACAGTAGCTCATACTACATACCAATTCCTACCATTTTCACAAATTTCGTTGGAATACCATTTAGCCATTTAGCATGTAGAACTCTCTAAAATCCCTGAGGTAAATTACTTCACAAAACATATCGGAAGTGTTGGAAATGACAACCAATTAAAATATTACTTTCAATTTCTACTATTATATCATGACATTTGATTGGTTATGCACCTGAATATATATAAACAAAGAGAGAGAAACACAGCCATTTTGACTACTACTTCGTGAAGTGCAGAACAACTAAAAATCAACTGATAACTTCAAGTTATATTTAAAAGGTAAGATATTATTTATAAAACTGAAGTATGTTCTGTACTGAAAGCTACTTAGAAAAACATTTTCAGACAGTTATATTCTATCACTCTGTAATACTTATAGAATAAAATAGACTTCTCTGTTTTAGTTATGGCAGGGCCAGTCCAAGGATTTGCGAGGCCCTGGGCTAAAAGGGAACGTGCGCGAGGCCCCCTCCAAATTACATAAGTGGCCACTTGCAAGGAGAACATTCACAGACACTGTGGGAGCCCCATTGTCCAGCATTTTGACGCCCCCACAGTTTTAACTTTTAATCCACACGCATTTCTCACACCTTCATAGGTGTGAGAATTGATTGTGGTCTAAAAGTTAAAACTGAGGGTGCGCCAAAATGCTGGACAATGGGCCCCCCACAGTGTATGTGAATGGTCTCCTTGCAATTGAGGGAGCGTCTCCTTCTCCCTCCCCTATACCTCCTGACACCATCCATGAGAGGCCCAAGGAGGGGGCCCCCTGCAATAGACCTTAATTGCAGGTGACACCTTTCTT
The DNA here is from genome assembly GCF_964263255.1 of Lissotriton vulgaris. NCBI lineage: Eukaryota > Metazoa > Chordata > Amphibia > Caudata > Salamandridae > Lissotriton > Lissotriton vulgaris. The sequence goes on from NC_141699.1 coordinate 837,350,141, forward strand.
TGTGATAGATCTCCAGGAAAACAAAAGGACACATCACCAGTGCGTGGCCCCATGCTGGTGGGCTAAGTGCGAGGTCCTGAACGGCAGCCCACGCTGCCCATGCCTAGCGCCGGCCCTGAATTAAGGATAGAGTTAGACTTCTCTAGTAAAATTCAGAATTGACTAAGAGTTTATTTGATCATTTTCTTCATATTTCTACTTCCAATTTGATACCATACACTGCCCAAAGAAAAAAACACTGTTTAAATAACCAAACTGCCTGTCTGTACTGAAACCCAACAGTGCCCTCTCTGTACTGATATATTTTTTTAAAATTCATTTTTCAGAATTCAAAATGGAAGGACAAGAAAACAACTTGAAAACTGAAACAGAAAAACAAAAGGAGACGGAAGTTGACCAGGATTTCTACGACGAAACAATAAACAATGAACTTGTGCAATGTGTAGATGCAGTAGATTTTCTACTGAAAAATGAAGAAAAAAATGATCATGATTTTTTAGATTTTCTTTTAAATTTTGAAAAACAATCTGAAAAATAATTTTTTATTTCTTAATTCAAAAATTGTTTGACACATTATTTATTTTTATATGTATATTGAAAACTAGTAGCAAATTGATTATAACGTGAAGTCAGACTTTAAATATACTGTGCAACTTTTTGGTGTTACATACTAACTTTGTTCATAGTTACTTCCTTTCTCCCACTATATAATCCCCAATGTGTATTTAACATCTCTTTATCATCTCCTGCCTCCATGTTCTTTCGGCTTTCCAGACTGACTATGGTATGAATTCCATATACCACAATAACTTCTTTAACAACAAGCAAGATATCTACAAAGGAGACGGCGTTTATTAATTTATAGACTCTGCATTGGTACCTACATGTAGCTACGTAAATTAAAAAAAACAAAAAAAAACAACAAAACGAACAATTGATAAACATACAATAAGTTAAAAGTCAATCATTCTTGTTTCCTTATAGTACGCTCCCCAGACCGCTTTCGGGTACGCGTACCGGGCGCACCCCACGAAAAAAACATTTTTTTTTTTTTTTTTTTTGCACGGCGGGGCCCTTTTAAAGCCTCCACATCAAAGCTAGGGGGTCAAGGAGGATCTACTATGCCCCCTTATGGGCATTTGCCCCTTCGTTCTGGCCTCCTCTTGTCACTCGATCCTACCGAGAGACAAGATGGCGGCCGCTACGGACTGTTTAGAATGTTGACAAACACCGGAGAGCCAATCAGCTTCGCATCGCAAAGCTCCGTTACGCGACAAGTACGCGAACTGGTGCGCTATCCGGCACGCTGCCACAGATATATCTGTTTTTTTAAACGTTAATTTCTCAAAATGCACTGGAGCACATATATTGAGACCCAGCAAAGGCACATCGGGCTAACAGTCCCTACAATTTTGCCAAGTTTCGTGCAAATCCATTCAGCCGATAGAGCTAAAAGTGATGCCAAACGCCCTATGGAAAAATGAATGGGAAAAACGCGTTTTGGGACCCCCCTTTTTTCTCGGCCCCCCTTAACGAAACTCCTCCAAATTTTCAGGGGCTGCTCAGAAACAAAATGTGCCATTTTCCTGAAAATTTCAGCCGATTCCGTCCACAAACGCCAAAGTTATTAGACATAGAATTTTCAAAAGTTCCATAGAGAAAAAATCCTAACTATATATACCTACTGGCGACCACCAGTAGGTAATATATATATATATATATATTTATATATATATTACCTACTGGCGGTCGCCAGTAGGTATATATAGTTAGGATTTTTTCCCTATGGGATTTCTGAAAATTCTATGCCTAATAACTTTTGCGTTCGTGGACGGAATTGGCTGAAATTTTCAGGAAAATGGCACATTTTGTTTCTGAGCAGACCTTGAAAATTTGGGGGGGTTTTGTGGAGGGGGGGCCGAGAAAAAAGGGGGGTCCCAAAACGCCTTTTTCCCATGTTAATTTCCATAGGGCGGTTGGACTCACTTTTAGCCCGAACGGCTGAATGGATTTTCACGAAACTTGGCAAAATTGTAGGGACTGTTAGCCTGATGTGCCTTTGCTAGGTCTCAATATATGTGCTTCAGTGGATTTTGAGAAATTAACGTTTAAATCAAGATATATATCTGTAACAGCGCTCCGGGCAGCTATACGGTTAGCGAACCTTTCGCGTAACGGAACTTTGCGATGAGAAGCTGATTGGCCCTCCGGTGTCTGTCAACATTCTAAACAGTCCGGAGCGGCCGCCATCTTGTCTCTCGGTAGGATCGAGAGACAAGAGGAGGCCAAAACAAAGGGGGAAATTACCATAAGGGGGCATAGTAGATCCTCGTTGACCCCCTAGGTTTTATGTGGAGGTTTTAAAAGGGCCTAGGAGGGTCCAAAAAAAAAAATTTTTTTTTGCGTGGTAAGCGCCAAGTTCGCGAACCGGATAGCTTTCTGGGCAGCGAACTTTATGGATAAAAGAATGAAAGACTTTTCTAATACTGTATGTTAATTGTTTGTTGTTTTTCTTGTTTTTTTTTGTTTTCTTTATTTATTTATTTTTTTTATTATGATTGTGTTTCATACTTTATTAAATTTTCTAACATTTCATTGTCAGAAATGTCATAATTTATTATAGGGTGTAATTGTTTTTCATTTTGAAGCAAGTTGTCTACTGCTTCAACACATTGTAGAAGTTCGTGGTCTCTACTGTCATCCATAAAGTCATCAAGTTTGTCTTGGCTGCTCTCCTTCAGTTCAATCGAAAATGAAACTTGCTGCTCGCCTTCCATTTTGCCTGAAATTTGGATTAAAAAAATATATATTAGTAGAGATAGGGCACTGTTGGGATTAATTTTAGATAGGCAGTTTTTATCAGTGAATTTATCTTTTGGCAGTGTATAGTATGAGAGTGGAAATAGGACTAAAAAAAAGTGTATGTGATTTAACCAAGACAAGCCTTACTCCATTGATAACTATAACAGAGAAGTCTATCTAAATACATTACTACTACAGAGGGATAGTGTATATGTAGCAGAAAAAGTCTACTATATTAAGTCATAGTGCACAATATATTAAATTATAACTTACCTTCACAAAGAAGTTGAAGTTTTTTGAAGCTTTTGAAATAGGAGGTACAACAAGAAGTAGTAGTCAAAATGGCTGTGTTTCCTTCTCTCCCTTTATATATATACAGGTATATAACCAATCAAATGTCAGGTAATAAAAGTAGAAAATGAAAGTAACATTTTCATTGGTTGTCAATTCCAACAATTCAGATGTGTTTTGTGAAGTAATTTACCTCACGGTACTTGGAGAGGTCTACAGGCTAAATGGCTAAATGGAATTTCAATGAAATTTGTGAGAATGGAAGGGATTGTTATGTAGTATGAGCTAATCTATATTTGGTGAGAGTGTTTCTAGTCGTTATTCTGTAAATTACTTTCCCGCCTTTTTTTAGGACCGCTTTCCGGGAAGCTGCCCGGTTAGCGAACCTTAAGCGTCACGGGAGTCCACCATTTTGTGTTTCGTTCGCATTAAGATACAAGATGGAGGGCAAATAATGTTTAGAATGGGTAGAAGGGGTCATGGTAGACTTATCTTGACCCCCTAGGTTTTCTGAGCGTGGCTGAGGAGGCTTATATGTGCGGAAAAAATTTTTTTTTTTTAAAAATTCCGCGAGGTTAGCTTTCGGTTAGCGAACCGGGTAGCGCTCCGGGGAGCGAATTTTGTGGAAAATTAGTGAAAAAAGTTAGAGAAAAATAATAATTGTGAGTGATCAGATGTAGGGTAGCTCTGAGAAGAGCTTTTGGGTTTATGGTACATTTAGGTACTTATAAGTAGGTACCAATGCACAGTCTTAAATTCAGAATGAAAATTCTGTTGCCCTGATCTGAGAAGTGAACTCCATCTCCTCTGTAGATATCTTGCATGTAGTAACGCAAGTTATTGTTGTACAGAGAGCCCATTCCATGGTCTCTCATGTAAGCTGAAACAGATTTGTTTACATGCTTCCTCGCTTTCTCAATTTGTGGACAAAATTGGTTGGACCACCTCCATTTCTGTCTTTGGCATATATTGGAATATACCAAGGCAGTTTGAGGAAAAAGTGCCATTAATTGCTCCAAGGTGTCCTTTAAAAGCATTTCCAGACCTACCCCTGTCAAAGTGCCCAAATCATTACCTCCACAGTGCACTATTAACAGGTCAGGTTTTGGCAAATGCATAAAGGTTTTCACCAATGGTATCAATTGGTGACATTTTAATCCTCTTTGGCCCAACCACTTAATTTCCACATCTTGTAAATTGAGGTTGTGTAAATTTCTGCTCTCAGCATACCTTTGAGCCCAGTGGATGTAACTATGTCCAACAATCCAGACGTTAAACATGGTGGAAGAAGGTTGTTCTGCAGTCAGATGAAGTGTGGTAATGAAAGGGCAGTTGAAACAGTAGGAGTTTCTAAAGAAAAAAAACTGTGGATTTACAATGCTAATGATTCATTAGCAGTGATTGGTGCATTTCCATTTCTGAAAACAGAAAGTTAGGGTGCATGGATGTGTTCTTTGAAAGATGTAATTTGAATGGTCAAGGAAGAAACATTTAATGAAAGATTGCACTGGATACGCAGGTGCACTGAGAGTTCAGAGTTCAATTGAAACATTGTTGTGTGAATTTGCAAACATGAGAGGTCTTCCAGGAGGTGGTTGCTATGGAAACAAGGCAGACAGGGCAGAGGGGGGAAGGGTTTTGATTTGAAAAAAGTGAGGGAAGAGGTATGATTGGCTAATATGAGAGATATGTGAAAAGAATATCTGTATTTCTGTGCTTTCAATAGCTGCAGCCTTTGGAGTGCATCCTTTTTCTTCTGCTGAAGACAATTTGGTGTATTTCTGAGACTGTTTTCAAAACTCAAAAAATATTTGCTAAGGTGAGAAAAGATTTATTTAATTTAGATAGAGAATAGTATGATTTAAGGAGAAAATGATGAAGAAAGCTGTGTTTTTAAAATGTGGTTTTGTCTCTAGTGATATACTAATAGAATTAGTTTCAAAGAGAAATTATAATTGCATATTTGGTGTAACATTCTGGCATGCAGTTACACAAGATATTGTAATACATGGAGGCCATTTCATGGTCTGTTATGTAAGCTGAAACAGATATGTTGCTTTTAAAAACGATTTAAGAAATCAATTACATTTCTAGATATGTACTGCTAGAGCTTCATAGGTTGTTTTGGGCCATATTTATAAGGTATTTGAGTGTCTAAGATGTTGTGTTCGCCTTTTAAAATGTAAAGTGTTCCTCATGGGACAAGTGTCTTGTAAATACGCTCCCACTTGTGCTTGGCAAATTTAGATTTTGATTATGGGAGTTACCTAGCCATGTTAATAGTGTCCCAAAAATGGTGCTAGGGCATTCCAGAAAACACTTTCATGTGTCTCAAGGACATTTTTAGTCATTTCTTCATGAATGCAGGTATACAATTGATTTATATGCTGTGTTTAAAAACGAATTTTGAAATGAATTAAATTTCAGGATATGTACTGTTAGAGCTTCATAGGTTGTTTGGGGTCATATTTAGAAGGCATTTTAGTGTCTTTGAAGTTATTTTTCCCTTTTTAAATGGAAAGCGTTCCTCATGGGGCCCTGAGCAGTTCTTAGCCATGTTATTTAATAGGAAGTGGATAACATGGCTAAGAGCATTTGCTGGGAAATGCATGAATATCGCTGATTTTTCTGCTATATTCATGCATTGTGGCCGTTTTTTTTCACATTGCTTCATAGGTTGTTTGGGTTCATATTTAGAAGGCATTTTAGTGTCTTTGATGTTATTTTTCCCTTTTTAAATGGAAAGCGTTCCTCATGGGGCCCTGAGCAGTTCTTAGCCATGTTATTTAATAGGAAGTGGATCACATGGCTAAGAGCATTTGCTGGAAAATGCATGAATATCGCTGATTTTTCTGCTATATTCATGCATTGTGGCCGTTTTTTTCACATTGCTTCATAGGTTGTTTGGGTTCATATTTAGAAGGCATTTTAGTGTCTTTGATGTTATTTTTCCCTTTTTAAATGGAAAGCGTTCCTCATGGGGCCCTGAGCAGTTCTTAGCCATGTTATTTAATTGGAAGTGGATAACATGGCTAAGAGCATTTGCTGGAAAATGCATGAATATCGCTGATTTTTCTGCTATATTCATGCATTGCGGCAGTTTTTTTTCACATTGCTTCATAGGTTGTTTGGGTTCATATTTAGAAGGCATTTTAGTGTCTTTGATGTTATTTTTCCCTTTTTAAATGGAAAGCGTTCCTCATGGTGCCCTGAGCAGTTCTTAGCCATGTTATTTAATAGGAAGTGGATAACATGGCTAAGAGCATTTGTTGGAAAATGCATGAATATCGCTGATTTTTCTGCGTTATTCATGCATTGCAGGCCTTTTTTTATCACATTTGCAAGCAATTCTTAGCCATGTTATCCAATGGGAGGTGGATAACATGGCTAAGAGCATTTGCTTCAAAGGTTGTTTGGGGTTATATACCATTTTTGGGAAATTATTAACATGCCTATCTAACTCCCATAATCAAAATCTAAATTTGCCAACCGCAGGTGGGAGCGTATTTACAATAAATTTGCACCATGAAGAATGTAAAATAGCATACTAGATACTCAAATAACTTATAAATATGATCCAAAACATCTTATGAAGCACTAGTAGTGCATATTTCCAGAAATGTATTGGTTTTCATTTAATGATTTACTTCATTGGTAGGCCTTCACATGTTTTTTTACCTTGGTTTTTTTTCAGTGAAAATCTTATCTGCAACCATGTGTTGGCCTCACCTCAAATAAACAAAACAGGTGATGGACTGAATGTGGATCAATGACACACATTCACCCCAGTCCAAAGATCTGGGCCTAAACAAACCTTTAGATAGGCTACATCTTATCGTCATCCTGAATTAATGATTTAAAATATTAGGGAGTGATTTATGAGTGTTGTATGCCTGTTTTGTACCATTGAGTGTCATTTTTGTGATGCAGTGCTGGTGGAAAATATTTGCTATGTTAAATAATTAGTACAGCATTAAGTTTTAGATGACTGTTATTTATTTACTGTTTGGTAATAGTGGTTAATAACATTTTATATTATATTTTTTCACAGATTCAACTGCAGATTCTTTCATAGTTTGGAAAATGCCTTCCAGAAGTCGAATACGAAAGGCTAGAAAACGTCAAAGACAGCAGGATGATGTTTTATTGCAGCAGTCCTCTTCCCCAAATACTTGTCAAAACACCAAGAAAGGTCCGGGTAAGAGCACGAAATCATTCTTAAGAAATATTTGTAGTAAAAAAAATTTTGCTCAAAAAAATGTGTCTCTTAACAAAAAGAGAAGTAATTTAAATGGAAAGGAGAGACCCATCACAAATGTTACTGGTAGAGGAAGAGATAACTCTGTGCATGATAGTAGAAGGAAACAACAGTTTAGGGACATTCGACAACGAATGTTCCGTAATAGGATATTAGTTAATTTATTGAAAAATATTAAAAAGAAAGGCCAACAGAAAGCGGCATTTTATAGGAAGAAGAAAAATGTAGAGAAAATTATTGATCATGCTTTTGAAATCAAGCGAAAGTTGTTTATTTTGGTAATCAATAGAATTAGGAAACTAAGCAAGGTAATTTCTGATTTCAAAACAAAAAGTAGATGGAAGAGAGTAGTAAATCGTACTAACTTTTGTGAAGTTTTTTCTGGAGAATGGATGCATAGTTCAAGTTCTGAGGCATTTTTTAATGAGGAGACTTATTTTCAGGATAATGATTTGGTGCATGCAGTTGACATCAGTGGTCGAGCTTATGAAGTGAAGGATGGTTGTCCAGTTGAAAAAGAACAACTTGTGACAACAGAGACAGAAGAGGCGCTAAGTGATGAGGTTTTAGGAAGACGTCCTAAGGGTCCTGTGTACATTTGGAAGTGTAGTTCTATTTGCAGTGTGCGACAGGTTTCCATCAATTTGCTATGTGATTTTATACGGACATTTAATAAGAAAAGTTTGAAGCAGAAAATGAAGTTGTTGCAAGATTTAGATCCTTGCAGAGTGAGACAAATGACAGGTTTGCGTGGTCATTCACTGGCTTGTCTTTCCAGGAGAGTATGCCAGAGTGTTTTTCATCATTTCAGGATGCTAGCAGTGCATCATAATAAAGTGAGAAAATTAGTGAGAATGTTGTATTATGCTAAGAGTCCAGCAATTATGCTTAAACAGTTATGTGCTGCTCTTTTGCATGGTTCTGAAATAGATGTGAAGAATCTTTGTGAAGAAATTGAGTTTTGTTACTTTGGTAGTAAAGATGAGAATGTTCAAATTGACCCTGAAGTAGAGGGTAATGTGGAAGATAATGTACAGGTTTCCAGTACAGATAATTTTCAGAAGGAAATTGCCACGTTTCAGATGAAATCAAGTGAGAGGCCTAATTTCACTTGTGTATGTTGTCGACGCACTTATTATAAGAATCAGACTAAGGTAGTGGATTTATATGCAAAAAGTGAAAGGGAAAATAATAGTGAATGGAAGGATTTAGCCACATACTTGATGGTAGAAAATTATTTTGATTTGGGATCGGATCAACGTGTGTGTACTTATTGTTGTAATAAATTAAACCAAAACCAGATGCCTGCTAGGGCAGTTCATAATAATCTGGAATTGGTTGAGATTCCTTCTGAATTGAAGGATTTAAATACTTATGAATCTATTTTGATTCAAAGTATCCATCCCTTTCAGGCTATTGTAAGAATGGAGCCAAAGACAGGGAAATTGCCTCCAGCAGATTTACAGAGAGGATTAAAGGGAAGAGTTGTTTATTTGCCTCTAGATTTGAACAAAAACATTAACACAATTGGAATAGAAAAAGTGGAAGAGGAACCTCTGGTTATCTTGGTTAATGGGGTTCCGACAAAGAATAAGAAAATATGGCAAGATTTAGTGGATGTTAGGAAAGTCAAAAAGGCAACAGTGTATTTGAAGAAAAATAATAAGTACTATAAGAATGTATATGTTGCAGAAGAGGAAGTAAGTGATGAAGAGGATAGCGATTTGTGTGCTGGCCAAATTGAGAAAGTAGAGGCCTCTAAAAGTGAAGAAATATATGAACATTATAGTGTTCATCCTTTGCATTCCAAGGAAGTGATGGGGAATGCTATTGAGTTGTTTCAAATGAAACAAGCCAAAGGGAGTCCCATTAGTGTTTGGGAGGAAAGTTTGGAAGCTCGGTGTTTCCCACAGCTATTTCCCACAGGTCAAGGAGGAAGATATGATGAGCGACCTCGTGAAATTCCTGCGTCTGAATACCGGACTTTACGATTGTATGCAGAAGATCCTAGGTTTCGGCAATGCATTCCCTATTTGTTTCATCTCCTGTTTGAAAGCGATCTGTCTGGACTGTCATATGCAGTGAACCACATCTTAAAAAGTGGTATACAGATGCGAAACATCTCGGCAAGTGACTTTATGCATAAAGTCAATGTCCAAGACAGTATTTTGGATTCTCACTTAATTAATCTCATGGCGTGTCAGCGTGGTACTAATGAGTACTGGTACCGTCGTCATGGTGACTTAAAATGTATGCTGAGGAACTTAGGAACTCCGACATGGTTCCTCACTCTGAGCTGTGCCGAGTATGGCTGGGATGACTTACTTGAATTTCTACGAGAGGCAAATGGAAATATTGAAAACATTGAATTCAAGACACCTGGAGAACTGTGTTCTTTGGATCCTGTGAATGTATGCAGGTACTTCAATCATAGATTTGAAGCTATGATGTCTTTCATCACAAATAAAAAGAATCCACCTCTTGGAGAGGTGTTGGATTTCTTCTGGAGAAAGGAGTACCAAGCAAGAGGTGCCCCTCATATACATATGTTGCTGTGGATCAAGGATGCACCTAAATTTGGAACAGATCCGGATGACTTAGTGATGAATTTCATCGAACAGTATTCTACGTGTGCTGTTCCAAACGCAACGGAGAAGAAAAGTCTAAGAGAACAAGTTCTACGTTTCCAAAGCCATCGTTGTGGAAAGTACTGTCGTCGTAAATTCAGAAACAAGGACAAGTTCTACACCAAATGTCGTTTCAACTTTCCACGACCGGTGATTTCTAAAGGAAGAGTGAACAGTTTGATGTCTTCGCTGCGACATAATGTGATGAGGAAATCACCCAAGAATACATACAATTTGAAAAGGAACGAAGAGTCCAAGTACATCAATGACTACAACCCAGTGATTTTGTCCATGTGGAATGCCAACATGGATATACAGTTTGTGGCTGACAACTGTATGGCTGTGGCTCGGTATGTGACATCTTACATCACCAAAAAAGAAAAGACCGAACTGAAGGATATGTGGGAGGACATTTCCCATGAAAAGAGCCTCAGCAAGAAGTTGTACAGTTTCAGTCTGAAGATGTTGTCGCATCGAGAAATCGGAGCTTACGAATGTTCTGATCGATTGTCTTCAGCAAGTCTCTATGCCAAATCCAGGAGTCTCGTTTGGGCGAGTCTTGGTCTTGCTGCAACGCGAAATCGAGTTCTAAAACCTGTTCGGGAAATTGAGTATTTGGCAGAAAAGGAACCAAACAGTACCGACATTTTGAAGACCAACATGTTGGATACATATTATCCAAATCGAAGCAGTCACCTTGAGAATATTTGTCTATATGAGGTTCTCCAAAATTATATATTCAAGAGGAACATCAAAGAAGATATTGAGAAAGGAGTGTATGCTGTAATTGGAAGTGAGGGATGCCTGGTCAAGCAAAGAAAATGCCAATTAGTAAACCATCGAAAATTAAGTGGCGAATCTCCAGAAAAAAAGGAGTTTTTCTATTTAGCACTTTTGCAACTTTTCAAGCCTTGGCGTGCAGAAGAGGAACTGCTTGGAGATTTCCTCTGTTACGAAGACTCTTTCAATGCAGCCAAGGAGTCCATAGAATGTCCTGCTTTTTCTAAATATCAAGAAATGCTAACTTTGGAAATTGAGCAGGAAGCAACGATTGCAGCCGAGATTGCCAGAGACAGTTCTCAGGACAGTCAGAGTTCTGTTTCATTGAGTCAAGATCCACTTGGAGGACCTATTATCGAAAATGAAGCTGCCACTGCTATGAATGAAGTAGAAAGAGCCATGGCACATGCTCAGGAGGATTCAGTTAACTTACAAGACTTGGAAAAACAACTCAACGTTGAGCAGAGGAAAATATATGATGAAGTTACCAAGGAAATTGAGCACGGATTAAGTCATGAGAAGAAAGAGTGCTCGTGTACGTCGTTGAAGCCTGTCCGACTGTACGTGAGTGGAGAAGCGGGAACTGGAAAAAGTTTCCTCATTAAAGCAATCTCTTGTTATTTGCAGGAAAGGACTGAGTCATCGCTGTCTTGTGTTGTCACCGCTCCTACTGGACTGGCAGCACATAATATTAAAGGTATTACTTTGCATCGTCTATTGATGCTGCCGGTGGAGCATGACAACAAATTACAATACAACAAGTTATCTGGAGATGCTTGCTGTGAAGTTTCAAGAGTTTTGAGGAAAATGAAACTACTTATCATTGACGAAGTAAGCATGGTTTCCAATGTCATGCTTGCCTTTGTGCATTTGAGAATGCAAGAAGTACTTAAAACTGAATATGATGTCTTATTTGGTGGGAAACACATTATTGTTTTCGGAGATCTTCTACAGCTGACACCAGTAAAAGGTCAACCTGTGTTCAAAATACTCACGCATGAAGATACCAGGAAGTGCCTAGGGAGCATTGGCAATGTCAATATATGGTTAAACTTCAATTATGCAGAACTGCATCAAAATATGCGTCAGGCAAAGGATGAAGATTACAAGAATATTCTACAAGATATTAGAATTGGAAAAGTGACCGAGCATGGGAAAGAAGCTTTAAATGCACGGTTACTGTCAAATTTGTATCCCAAACAAGATATTGTGCCTGAGAATATTTTTCAGAAAATTACTGAGAAGAAATCCGGGATATGTCTCATGCCAACTCTTGCAGAATGTGCCATCTTCAACAACAAAATGTTGAATTTAGAAAAGCAAGAGATTGTGAAACTTGAAGCTATCGACAAATTAGAGCATATGGGATCAACAATTATTTTGTCAGACAATTTGAAATCAAAATTGGATTCATTAGAGAAGACTATATCTAAAACAGCGGGTTTTGAAAAGACTTTGAATGTGTGTTTAAATTGCCGAATTATTTTGAGAAGGAATTTACATGTAGAAAGAGGTCTGGTAAATGGATCAATGGGTAATGTTGTTGATTTTGAGAAATACAGAAATAGAGATGGAATAGAATTTTTAAAAATTAAATTTGATGGCATTGAGGAAGTACAGCAAATTGGTCGTTGTTCTGCTAGGTTTTTGCTTGTTAAAGATTTATATGTTCGCCGTAAACAGTTTCCTGTTTGCTTGGCATATGCGGTGACAATCCATAAATCGCAAGGTTTAAGTGTAGACTGTGCATTGGTGAATATTGGCAGTTCTGTGTTCAAGGAGGGTATGGCATATGTGGCATTGTCACGAGTTAGAACTTTATCGGGATTGTACTTGATTGACTGTGATGTCACAAACATTTGTGCGGATCTAGATTGTGTTAAGGAATACAATAGGTTAAGAAGAGAGTATGCGCCACATTTGCCTCAATATCCTTTGTTTGAGAAACGTGTGGTAGGCCGCAAACGTAGAAATAGCAGTAATAGTAGGGAGGTTGTTGCAAAAAGACTAAAAGTCAATGAACCGAAAATTGTTAGCAGAAAGAAAGTGGATTCTGTTGAAGATGTTGTCGGTTTTCAATTTGAAAACAGTTCTGGTGTCAACTGCTATGCAAATGTAGTGGTTAATGTTCTCTTTTCACTAGAGAGTTTAAAAGAACAGATTCTGTTGAATTCTGAACAAATTTTATGCTGTTTGTTGAATTCTGTTTTCGAGAAATGTAGCAGTGATCGAACAAAAGTAGAAAGTGTGTCTGAAGTTCGTTATCTGTTAGATGAATGTTCAGGTCAAACAGACTTCTCTGAAAATAATCAGCAAGATTGTCAGGAGTTTTTAATGTATATGCTTGATATATTGCAAGTTGAGGGTGTAGATGTAGATCACCTGTTTGGGCTTTCTTATCAATGGCAGCATGACTGCGAGAACTGTATGGTATCAAGTACTACTAGTGTAGACTCAGAAAGATTTATATATTTAACTTTGCCAGACAGTAAATCAGTCTCCTTTAATAAGCTAGTAAATGCAGCGGATCACAACATGGAGTGTAGCCAATGTAAATGTGATATGATGTCAACATTATTTATACGTAGATATGGCCAGTATGTCATTTTAATGATGCAACGATGTAGGCCTGATGGAACAAAATTGTCAACTTTAATAAAAAATTTTGTGGCTTCTCAGCTGTCAATATCAGGGAGGACTTTTGTTACTGTAGCAATTATCTATCACGATGGTCCATCAACAACATCAGGACATTATACAGCTTACTTAAAGTCTGGAAACGGCTGGTCATTCTGTAATGATTCTGTTGTAACGTTCAAAAAAAAATTGCCGTTTGACCTTAAAAATTCTTACCTGGTGTTTTTAAAACCAAAATTTTAAGTAGAGGGAATGTAAGTCTGCAATGCTGTCTCGATTAAAAATTCAACTATATAAACCTAATGCAAGTAAGTCTGCTTCATAGTAAGCAGTATCAGTGTCATAGGAAAAGGAGAACATGACTGACAAAGAAGAGTAAGATATTAGTAGTCCAGGATTGTGAAAATAATCTCAAATATTTTATTTTTGAAAGTTGCGAAAATAGAAAATGTCGGGATTTGATTGGAAGAATTACAAGATTTGCGAATCGCGGCAACATGATTTGGCCTAGTGGAAACATGTGATATAATGAGAGAAGTTTTTTTTCTATGTAACATATTTCACGTATCGATGGAGGTTTTCTTTCAGAAAGTGGCGGGCTGAAAATATTTAAAGCACAACAGAGTGGATGCTGTTTATAGGAGATCCTTCGACGTCATTGAAAGTAAGTTAATTTTAAGAAGTTTTGAAATCAGATTTCTTAGGTTGTATGGGTTTTTTAAACACAGTCATTTTGATTGTGTTTTTTTTTCCCCGCTGTTACATGATGAATACCTTCAAGTCACTGATTTAAGTGAAATTTGATACATTCTGAGAACAGCAAAAATAAACCATTTAACATGTATAATTAATGTTATGCTTTTTGTCCTTATGATATACATTTAGAAATGTGTGGTACATATGGGTAAGGTGAGTTCTGTAAATATCAATTTTAATGCTTAGAGTGCTGTACTTCTGGGTAGTGTTTTTTTTTTTATAAAAAAAAGAGGCCTCACCTCAAAGAAAGCTCTTGAAAGCACACATCTTATTTGCATCCTAAAACAATCATTTACAATGTTAGACACAATTTTATTATGACTTTACATCTTTTTTGCGCTGCTATTGCATCACTATTGTGAGACATTAGCAGTGCAAGAAAAACATCATGTTTCAAAATAGGCCTCAGTTCAGCAATATCAAGATACAGTTTCTTTCGAATATATATCTTTAGGATTGTGTAGGGAACGTAGAGAAGCAGAGACTTCTGTAAATGTCAAAGTTGTTGAAAAACTGTTTGTTTTTGAACCTTTTCCCTTGTCTTTTCTAATTTTTAAATACATGTTTTAATATTTTTTGAAATGTTTGTTCTTTGTTTTACAGATTGAAAGTATGAAAAAATATTTAAAAAAGGTAACAAGAATTATAAGGTAAATGTTTTCCACTCTTTTTACCCGCAATGCACTGCTGATGATGTCATTGACAGTATCTCTCATTTACTCTCTCTAGCTGTCTTTCTTTTTACATTATTCTCTGTTTACTTCCCTTATACTAACTCTTCTTTTTTTTTAAAAAAATATTTTTTTTAGTTCGCTTAAAGTTCGCGAACCGGTCAGCGAACTTGAAGCGAACCAAAAGAAATAGAGCTTGCCAGAGTGATAAACATTCTAGCAATTTTGTTTGAAAGGGGAGGTAGTTCTGAAAAGAACTGTTTTTTTTTGTTTTTGTTGTTTTATATTTTTTTTGTTATTTTTTGAACATTTTTTGATTTTTTTGTATTTTTAGAACTGTTTTATGTTTTTTTTGTGTTTTTTAAGGAGGGGAGACAACAAAAAACAGGCTTTCAAAACGGCTCAACTGGAGCAAAAAAAAAGAAAATTACTTTTTGGGTGCATTAGGGCACTTATGATTTTCATATGCAATGTTCATGAGGTTGACACTCATGTTGCCATATGACAGCATAGCACCACAGTAAATACAAGACAACTTCATGTGCTGGAAGTTAGGTTGGATGTTTGGCACAGTCTCTTGTGCCTCTCTTCCCGTCAAAGACAATGTGGATGTAGATCTTGCCACAGGAGTTGCCGTCGGATTGTCTTCAAGATCCCTCAACTCAGCCCGGCTGTAGTTCAAGGGATGCCACCTGCTCATGTGACGGTGCATTGTATAGTTCCCCATACTGTACTTCTTTTCTGTGCCTCTCGACAATCTGTAGTCACAGATGAGGCAGGTGGCATATTTTGCATTCACTTTCTTGGTTCCAGGAGGGATGGTGAAAAACTGCCAGATGAAACTGGTTTTTCGTTTAGAAACCCGGGGCAACTCATCAACAAATTGTTGTCCCTCTCTCTCCTCTTCTTCTTCTTCCTCATCTTCCTCCTCTCTGTTAGTCATAATTTGACTGGGTGGTCCTCTCTTCTTATGGGGAGGTGGAGGTGGTGGTGGGGGTGCACCAGCTGCAGCAACAATGGAAGCCATTGTGGATCTTCAGATAAATGGTCTTTCTCTCACCAAGATGAAAGTCAGAGTGAGGAAATAAGGAGGGGTTTACTTGATTTGGGGAAAACAAAAGTTCTGAGCCAATGAAAAGTGTTATTTTTAGGTCACATGACCTAGTCATACATCATTTGGAAACCAAAAGTGAAATGAACCAATGAGAAGTTTGATAAACAAGTCACATGACCTGTTCCGCTTACGTTACGCGGCGCGCGCCGCGTCCCAGATCGCTTCCGGTTCGCGGTCCGGAGCACTTCCGGGAGCGCTAACGCGGCGCGTCATTAGACGCATTACGCGATAACGTGATACGTCGCGCTTCCGCGGCGCGTCACTGTTCCGCTAACGTAACGTTGACCGGTTCGCGGACTAGATCGCGGCATCAAGATGAGCTAACGGAAAGCTTCCCGGTTCGCGAACTAGAAGCGAAGAAAAAAAATATTAAAAAAAAATTTATCAATAAACATCTAAATATATTTTGGGATTTAAAGAATAATACATTTTACAGCTACAGATGTTAGCTTTTAAAAAACCAATGAAATTCACTGAAAAAACCATAGGTTATAGACCATATATAGTTAGAAATTTGCATTTAAAAAACCATTGAAATTCAATGAAAAAACCATAGGTTATAGACCATATATAGTTAGGAATTCGCATTTACAAAACCTTATTTTACTCGCATAAAACCATTGAAATTCCATATATAGTTAGTTGCGCTAACTATATATCGCGCACCCGCAATCCACTGCTGATGATGTCACATATTACATCATTCATGACATGGTCAGTGACATCACTGATGACATCACTGATGACATCTCAAATGACATCACTGATGACAACATCCAGTGACTGTATGTTTCTGTGAAGTTAAAATATGTCTTACATATTGAAGAATGAGTGGATGTATAAGTGTCTGGATGAAGGATTTAGTAGGTGCATGACTGACTGTATGAGTGAGTGATTAAATGTGTCTCACTGAGTGCATGGGTTAGTGACTAAACTGTCTTAATTTGTGCATCATTATGTCTGTTGTTCTGTAAACTGTTGCATGTGTTGATAAGTAGCTATATGAGTAACTATATGGGTTATTGATTGGTTACCTTAGTATTTGTATGGGAGACTGAGTGTGTGTGTGGGTGGCTGGGAGGTGTATGACTCTGTGCATAGATGTGTGAGCAGTTGATTCACTAGAGGTATGGTTTCAAAAGTGCATGTGGTAACAGCTGTATGGGCGGTTGACTGTGTGCATGAGTGTATTGGTGAGTGAATGGATATCTCAGTGCTACATGTCAAAGTAAGTACATATGTAAAACACAGTACATGTGAGAGTTGACATATATAAATAACTGTGCATAAGAGCCAGTGAATGTGTGAGTGGCTGTATGGATCATTGTGAACTTGTATCAGGGATTGTATAAGAGAGTAAATATGTGTTAGTATATGTTTGAATAAGTAAAGTTTGTATAACTGTATAGTTGAGGAAATGGAGGTGTGATTGATTCTTTGCATGACTGACTAGGTGTGTGAGTAACTCCATGGATGAGTGACAGTCTGTGAGTGTCTGTTTACACTGATTGTATCTAAGGTTATATTAGAGTCTGAAGAGGTTCATCGTATTATCACATGAATGATATCATCAGTGATGTGATCAGTAATGTCAAATGAGATGTCATCAGTGATGTCATCAGTGATGTCATTTGAGATGTCATCAGTGATGTCATTTGAGATGTCATCAGTGATGTCATCAGTGATGTCACTGACCATGTCATGAATGATGTAATATGTGACATCATCAGCAGTGGATTGCGGGTGCGCGATATATAGTTAGCGCAACTAACTATATATGGAATTTCAATGGTTTTATGCGAGTAAAATAAGGTTTTGTAAATGCGAATTCCTAACTATATATGGTCTATAACCTATGGTTTTTTCATTGAATATATATATATATATATATATATATATATATATATATATATATATATATATATATATATATATATATATATATATATATATATATTCAATGAAAAAACCATTGGTTTTAGGCCATATATAGTTAGGGATTTGCATTTAGAAAACCTTATTTTACTCGCATAAAACCATTGAAATTCCATATATAGTTATAAGCGCTAACTATATATCGCGCACCCGCAATCCACTGCTGATGATGTCACATATTACATCATTCATGACATGGTTAGTGACATCACTGATGACATCACTGATGACATCTCAAATGACATCACTGATGACATCACTGATTACAACATCCAGTGACTGTATGTTTCTGTAAAGTTAAAATATGTCTTACATATTGAAGAATGAGTGGATGTATAAGTGTCTGGATGAAGGATTTAGTAGGTGCAAGACTGACTGTATGAGTGAGTGATTAAATGTGTCTCACTGAGTGCATGGGTTAGTGACTAAACTGTTTTAATTTGTGCATCATTATATCTGTTGTTCTACAAACTGCTGCATATGTTGATCAGTAGCTATATGAGTAACTGTATGGGTTATTGATTGGTTGTCCAAGTATTTGTATGGGAAACTGAGTGTGTGTGTATGGGTGGCTGAGAGGTGTGTGACTCTGTACATAGATGTGTGAGTAGTTGATTCACTATATGTATAGATTCAAAACTGCATGTGGAAACAGCTGTATGGGCGGTTGACTGTGCATGAGTGTATTAGTGAGTGAATGGATATCTCAGTGCTACATGTCAAATTAAGTACATATGTAAAACACAATACATGTGAGAGTTGACATCTATAAATAACTGTGCATAAGAGCTAGTGAATGTGTGAGTGGCTGTATGGATCATTGTGAACATGTATCAGAGATTGTATAAGAGAGTAAAGTAAATATGTGTTAGTATATGTTTGAATAAGTAAGGTGTGTATAACTGTATAGTTGAGAAAATGGAGGTGTGATTGATTTTTGGCATAACTGACTAGGTGTGTGAGTAACTCCATGGATGAGTGACTGTCTGTTTACACTGATTGTATCTAAGGTTATATTAGAGTCTGAAGAGGTTCATGGTATTATCACATGAATGATATCATCAGTGATGTGATCAGTCATGTCAAATGAGATGTTATCAGTGATGTCATCAGTGATGTCATTTGAGATGTCATCAGTGATGTCATCAGTGATGTCACTAACCATGTCATGAATGATGTAATATGTGACATCATCAGCAGTGGATT
The DNA here is from genome assembly GCF_964263255.1 of Lissotriton vulgaris. Classification (NCBI taxonomy): domain Eukaryota; kingdom Metazoa; phylum Chordata; class Amphibia; order Caudata; family Salamandridae; genus Lissotriton; species Lissotriton vulgaris. The sequence continues at coordinate 837,369,218 of NC_141699.1, forward strand.
GCGGGTGCGCGATATATAGTTAGCGCTTATAACTATATATGGAATTTCAATGGTTTTATGCGAGTAAAATAAGGTTTTCTAAATGCAAATCCCTAACTATATATGGCCTAAAACCAATGGTTTTTTCATTGAATTTTCAAGGTTTTGTAAATGCAAATTCCTAACTATATATGGAGTATAACCTATGGTTTTTTCTGTGAATTTCAATGGTTTTTTAATAGCAAACATCAAAAGCTGTCAAATGTCAAGTACGTGATAGGTAAAAACGTTTTCGTGTTTATGCACGCTGATGTGCTTTGAACGCTGCCCCCCCCCCCCACTCCCCTCTTTTCTCTTAGTAGTACTCTCTCTTTGCAGATAGTGAACGGTAGTTAACGCAGACCTTTACCCCTGTTGTAATCCGTCGTACCTGCTTGTCTCTCCATGTGATTGATTATTATCCAAGCATTTACTGTTTTACAATTGGTTCTCTTTGGATCATTCTCTATTTACAAACAAGCACAAAGTCGCAATACTCTGTTTAGTCTTTGCAGATAGTGAAAAATCGTGTAAAAAAATAAAAGTAATCGAGCAAAATCAGTAGACCACTAATCCGATCTCTTTTTAACCTCGGTAAAATACAAACATTAGGAATAACCCTTCATGAGAAATACGAAAATAGTGAAATGAATTGAGCTCCACACCATGAGGGCTGCAAAACAGCTCGACTCCGCCACCCACACCGCCCAAAATAACGGCAAACCCTATGCAAATATTATAAATATACACAACACACCACCAAAGAAACAGAATAAAACATTTTATTAAATAACTATTTACATAACTATTTTATACTTTTTATTGCCCGATCCGGCTAGCTCAATCGATCGAGCATGAAACTCATGCACTGATAACAAGCGTTGAGAGTTTGTAGAATGATGGATTCAGATTTTCCACATACGGTGTAGTGGCGCGAACTGGCAGGGGGCGTTTGGATTCTACCCCTTCTCCAAATAAGATTTTCATACGTGAATGTTCGTTCATGCTTTTTGTCCCTGAGTTGCTTCCATGTCACTGCCTTACATAAATGGCATAAGTCTTGGTTATTGAGTGCCATACTTCAGAGTTCTAAGCAGTTCTTGTAACACTGTTTAAACCTTATTTGCACCTGCTGCAGCTTCACTATTCAAAGTAAGTGGGGTCCATTTGTGGACCTGACTGCATTGGAAAACAATGTGATACGGTGCCTCCCTAAACCGCTTGACGGAGGCCCCCGAGGGGCGGTGAGATGGCGCGGACTGAGAGGGGGTGCTTGGCTCCTGCCCCCTCCCCAAGTCGTGTTGCCCTGGTGAGGCCTGAGATCGCCCCCGGCATAGGCGGCCGGCTCCCGGGGTCCGGCGGAATTTTTTCCCTTTTGAAGAATCTTTCATTCTGGACCTTGTCCCACAATCCGTTTCACCTGAAGACACGCTGTCGTAGGGCGCCCCTTTACCGTTTTAGTTGCCATTCCGCCCGCTTTTGGTACTCTGTGCCTCTTCCGCCATTCAGCTGTTTACCGCTCGCTCTTGCGACTACAACGTCTCGCTCACCATGTAGTTGAGTTGCTCCCGCTCTTAAGATTTGACCGAACTTTTTGGACTGCTGAAAGCGGTGGAATTCCGACCGCTGGTTGGTGGAGACATTTTGACTATATTCTGCACCTGCATTGTCGCGTAATGCGTCATATGACGCGACGCGTTAGCGCACCCGGAAGTGCTCCGGTGCGCAAGGCGCAGCTTCCCGGAAACGATCCAGAGCGCGCCGCGCAGCGCGTAACGTAAGCATAACAGGTCATGTGACTTGTTAATAAAACTTTTCATTGGTTCATTTTACTTTTCTTTTCCTAATTATGTAAGACTAGGTCATGTGACCTAAAAATAACACTTTTCATTGGATTAAAACATTTTTTTTCCCCAAACGATGAAAGCCCCACCTTGTTTCTGGATGTTTCAGACTGAAGCTGGCGTCACCATGAGAGCACCACCATCTCGTAGCTCCGTCGTGGCCATTCCGCAAGCAATCATGGCAGCCGCTCCCCACCGGAAGCCTGCGGGAGTCGAGGGCCCCCAAGACTTTTGTACAATCTTCAAGGCTGAGGGGACGCTTTCGAGAATGGAACCCAAGCCCTGGCAGACAAGCGTCCGAGTTCCAAGGTGTCCCAGGGCCATTTTACTGGACCAGGCCCAAATCCGAAGAGCCGGCCGCCATTTTAAGAGTCCTGTGGCAGCCGCCTACCGCTGCACCGCAAGAGTGGGAACAACTCAACTACATGGTGAGCGAGACGCTGTAGCCGTAAGAGCGGGCGGTAAACAGCTGAATGGCGGATGAGGCACAGTGTAGCAAAAGCGGGCGGAATGGCGACTGAAACGATAAAGGGGCGCCCCACTACAGCAGACAAGCCTCCGCCATGTGCTTCAAAACTGCATATGTATCTCGTGATATCAAGGTTGGGCAACCAGTACAGAACAAGCAGTTACGAGTCCCATTTACACCGGCGGCATTTTGGGCGCGGCCGGGCAGGTCCAGGATCTACTGAAACATAAAAAATGAGGCTGACGTCTCTGAAGCAGTTCACGAACAGCAGGACATAGCAAATAAACATGAACTCTCTAAAGCTGTTAACTCACTGCAGAACAAAACAAGTGAACCTGAAACCTCTGGAATAATTGTCGCTCAAAAGAACAACACACAAAACTCTGTAGAGCCTGAAGAAAAAAAAACAGAAGGGCACTGTAGTTTCAGACACACTTAACACTAATGACTAAACAAAGATATCGTCTGTTTATAAAGCAGTTATCATCTTGACAGAATTGACAAAGAAGTGTACAGACACCAATGCATCAGCATTCTCGGAGATAACATCTTAAGGAACAAAGAAAGACCTGTTCACTCTTGACACCCCAGGTGCTGTGTATATTGCACTATAGTGCTGCATCGAGAAAACGGGCAACCCTATTGATGTGGATTTTTCATTATTGCTTATTGTAAAGAAATGGCGACTCCCCCCTTTAGCAGATTAGCTAAATGTTTGCGTAATTTAGGCATAAAAGTTATATTATTGTTGTTGTTGTTATCGTTATAGTTCTGGTTAATTTCAAAAAATGGTTAAATATATTTACAGTTTTTGTTGCGTTCGTTATATTTAAATATTAATAAACTTTTAAAATGTAACTGTCTTGGAGTACTATATTTTTTAAAAAAATCGGGTGAATGGGGCCTTGAATCGGGTTATTGTCATGTGTGGGCTTTGCAAGTGTACTGCTACAAGATCGGACATTTCAAACTCAAATGCACGTTCTTTTTCTTACCTTTCCGAAGCATGGAGCGCAATAGCAGGCAGAGAAAGGGTGATGCACGTGTTGAACACTGCCTGGCCTGCAAATTGCTGCCAGTGCCCCCCCGCCCGCTCCTGAAAGAGGACACACACACACCGCCGCCCCGAGTACTTCACAAATCTTTAAAAGACCATGCGCTTGTTCAATGGGAAGTGGATAACATGGCTAAGAGCATTTGCTGACTAATGCATGAATATCGCGGACTTTTCAGCGATATTCATGCATTGCGGCCGTTTTTTATCGCATTTGCGATAAACCTTGCTAATAGCAAGGTTTATGTGCGATAAAATTCGCCGAAGTGCGGCGATAATTATTGTCTCTAAACAAGTTAGAGACAAAAATTACCGCTAGTTGTTGGAAATATGCCCCCGGGTTTTTCCTTGCAGGAATCGGGAAGCGAAAGACTAGCACTGAAATCAGTAGTCTCACACCTGAATCGGGAGGGTTGGCATGTCTGGATACTCTACAGCTGGAGCCATAAACTACATCCGCAGGGCTAGGTGATAGCCTAGGTCCGGCCTGGACAATCGGACACAGAGGAAGAGAAGTGTCAGAGGGTGCGGTAGTGAATAGGGTGAAAGGGAGGTGTCGAACGGGCACAGGGTGTGATTCTCAGAGAAGAGCAGCGCAGATGGGGGAAGTATATGGCCCATGCATGAGAGAGAGAGCGGGGGTGACCATTGCGTGGGGGAGATGCGTGCGAGGGTGGGGAGCCATGCTGAGAATCGACGGCGTGCAGAGAGTGGCCCTGGTCAAGGCATCTAAAATGGCTGCCGTGCACGACAAAATTGTGGCATTGGACAAAAACGCAAGATGGCGCAGACAATGTTTATCAATAAGGATTCATTTATAACAAAATATTTACTCGCAGTGACAAAATGGTGTTCAACACTTCCTGATTTCCATCGAATCGAACGTTAACAAACGTCACGCAGCAAAAAAAAAAAAAAAAAAAAGCTCACGCACAGAGCGGTTTTTAGCCATGTTATCCAATGGGAGGTGGATAACATGGCTAAGAGCATTTGCTGGATAATGCATGAATATCGCTGACTTTTCAGCGATATTCATGCATTGTGGCCGATGTGCGGCGATAATTTTTGTCTCTAAACAATAAAAACGAAGCACAAAATGGCGAATTCCCGTTTCGCTACCAGTTTGCGGCCCAGTTCGCGGCCCGTGAAGCGCTTCTACCGTGAAAAATCAATTTTTTTTTATTTTCCCCACGGGACCCTTTAATAACCCCAACAACATTCCTAGGGGGTCAAGAGGGGTATACCTTGCCCCCTTTCAATAAATTCCCCCTTCGTTTTTCACCTCTTCTTCTCTCTCGATCCTACCGAGAGATAAGATGGCGGCCGCTCCGGACTATTTAGAATGTTGACAGACACCGGAGAGCCAATCAGCTTTCTGTTATCCAATGGAAGGTGGATAACATGGCTAAGAGCATTTGCTGGATAATGCATGAATACCGCTGACTTTTCAACGATATTCATGCATTGAGGCCGATGTGCGGCGATAATTTTTGTCTCTAAACAATTAAAACGAAGCACAAAATGGCGAATTCCCGTTTCGCTACCAGTTTGCGGCCCAGTTCGCGGCCCGTGAAGCGCTTCTACCGTGAAAAATCATTTTTTTTTTATTTTCCCCACGGGACCCTTTAATAACCCCAACAACAATCCTAGGGGGTCAAGAGGGGTATACCTTGCCCCTTTCAATAAATTCCCCCTTCGTTTTTCACCTCTTCTTCTCTCTCGATCCTACCGAGAGATAAGATGGCGGCCGCTCCGGACTGTTTAGAATGTTGACAGACACCGGAGAGCCAATCAGCTTTCTGTTATCCAATGGAAGGTGGATAACATGGCTAAGAGCATTTGCTGGATAATGCATGAATATCGCTGACTTTTCAGCGATATTCATGCATTGTGGCCGATGTGCGGCGATAATTTTTGTCTCTAAACAATTAAAACGAAGCACAAAATGGCGAATTCCCGTTTCGCTACCAGTTTGCGGCCCAGTTCGCGGCCCGGGAAACGCTTCTACCGTGAAAAATTATTTTTTTTTTATTTTCCCCACGGGACCCTTTAATAACCCCAACAACAATCCTAGGGGGTCAAGAGGGGTATACCTTGCACCCTTTCAATAAATTCCCCCTTCGTTTTTCACCACTTCTCTCTCAATCCTACCGAGAGATAAGATGGCGGCCGCTCCGGACTGTTTAGAATGTTGACAGACACTGGAGAGCCAATCAGCTTTCTGCGCGCAAAGTTCCGTTTCGCGAAAAGTAAGCGGACCGGATCGCTGCCCGGAGCGCTGTTACAGATATATATCTTGTTTTGAACGTTAATTTCTCAAAAACTACTGGAGCACATATATTGAGACCTAGCAAAGGCACATCGGGCTAACAGTCCCTACAATTTTGCCAAGTTTCGTGCAAATCCATTCAGCCGTTCGAGCTAAAAGTGAGTCCAACCGCCCTATGGAAAAATGAATGGGGAAAAACGCGTTTTGGGACCCCCCTTTTTTCTCAGCCTCCCCTTGACGAAACTCCACCGAATTTTCAGGGGCTGCTCAGAAACAAAATGTGCCATTTTCCTGAAAATTTCAGCCGATTCCGTCCTCAAACGCCAAAGTTATTAGACATAGAATTTTCAGAAATCCCATAGGGAATTAATCCTAACTATATATACCTACTCTGGCGATAGCCAGTAGGTAATATATATATATATATATATATATATATATATATATATATATATATATATATATATATATATATATATATATATATATATATATATATATATATATATATATATATATATATATATATATTCACTGAAAAAACCATAGGTTTCACACCAGTTATAGTTAGGAATTAGCATTTAAAAAACCTATTAAATTCACTGAAAAAACCATAGGTTTCACACCAGTTATAGTTAGCTGGAAATTTTACTGATATAAAACCATTGAAATTCCCACGTTATAGTTAGTCGGACTCACTATAACTTGCGCGTGCAATGCACTGCTGATGACATCACATATTACATCACTCATGACATGGTCAGTGACATCACTCATGACATCACTGATGAGACCATCCTTGTGACACAGTCACAGACCTCCTCTCAGTGTAAAGTAACCCTTGAGACACATATTCAAAAATAGAAACTGAAATTTTTAAAAAATGGACATACCTATATCAGTTACAACAAGCAATTCTGTACTTTCACTATCTATATACACATCCACTCATTCACCAACAGTTCTATATAGTCACTCATACATATACTCACTCATCATATGAAGAGATACACCTATACATCCTGTTACACACCGACATTCATCCAAAAGTTACTCACACACATATTCACGCGTGCAAATAAACTATTGAACAACCATTTATTTGAATATAGAGTTATACACACACTTCCACCTTACTTCTACTGAAAATTACACAAATTTATTCTCTTAAACAATCACTTATAGAAACACATACTTATTTAAACAGGAAATCTTACAATCTCTTACTCTCACATATACTCACTTATATACATCAATATTCATATATACTAGATTAAAACATATGTAGTTACTGATAAAGACACTAGTGAGACAGTCATTCACTCACTAACAAACACATATAGACACTCATCCACCCATACAGTCCTGTACATATGCTGTCTTCAAAACACATACAAACAAAGAGTCAGTCACTCATGCATCTATGTGCTAAGTAATACCTCCACCAAACCATATAGACACTCATACTGATACTACTAAAAATATCAAATAACCCATATACATACGCATGTAGCTACTTATCAACACATGTAGCCACTTATACACAAAGTGAAACACTAATATATGTATTTAAACATAACTCACTAATATTTATTTTTCAGAAAGACACATATTCACTGGATGGTGTCATCAGTGATGTCATGAGTGATGTCACTGACCATGTCATGAGTGATGTAATATGTGATGTCATCAGCAGTGCATTGCACGCGCAAGTTATAGTGAGTCCGACTAACTATAACGTGGGAATTTCAATGGTTTTATATCAGTAAAATTTCCAGCTAACTATAACTGGTGTGAAACCTATGGTTTTTTCAGTGAATTTAATAGGTTTTTTAAATGCTAATTCCTAACTATAACTGGTGTGAAACCTATGGTTTTTTCAGTGAATTTCATAGGTTTTTTAAATGCTAATTCCTAACTATAACTGGTGTGAAACCTATGGTTTTTTCAGTGAATTTCATAGGTTTTTTTAATGCTAATTTTTAACTTTTTGTAGGGCTTCATACCTATGTACTTTTTATTGAATTTCTAAGCTTATTTTTTCGCAAATGTCTTTAGCTGAGAAAGGTATGTTTTTCTAAACATGAACCCTATAATGTATATTAAGATACTATTTTTATTTTAAAATAGTTTTTTCCTTTTTTTTTTATATTTGACTTTGGAGCGCTCCCGGTGCGCATACCGATAAACGCCCGGGTGCGCGCACCGTCAGCGCATCAACAAAAAAAAAGAAAAAAAAAATAATGAAGAAGTGACCATAAGAAATGGGGACAGAGAGAGTGGTGTTAAGAGAAAGAGAGCTAAAGGGAGGAACACAGAGGGACTGTGTAATAGATAGTAAGACAGATAAAAAGTGTAAGAGGAAATAACTGAGAAAAAAAAATGAATAAGGGAGCAAAAGAAAAGAAGAAATAGGAAGAAGACAAAAGCAGAGGTTCCGGGAGAATGTAAATGGATGATGAAAGTAAAAGGAAGGACAGTTAAGCCTGTGAATGACTGGTAGTGACGGAATGAAAGAAAAGGAATAGTAGTGATGGAGGGATAGTAAATAGCAGTAAATATAAGCAAAGAGAGGTGAAACAGGGTACATGTAAGTGAATAAGGGTAAGACATGGGGAATAATACAGCGAAAGAAGAAAGAGAGTAAAAGAAGGAGTGTCACAAAGGAACTAAGTGAACCAGTAAAAAAGGTAAGTGAAGGAGTGTGCATAGACAAAGGTACTGAAAGAAGTTGAATGTGGTAGGAAGTAAACATGGAAGAAAAGAATAAGTGAGAAAAGCAAAGTAAGGAAACAGGGGTGAGGTAGGGTGAGAGAAAAATAGTGAAAATAAAACCAAAGATGATAACAAAAAAGATTTTGTAAACACACTTACCATATAATCAATGCAAACTTGTATCTATGAAAGATAAAAGAAAAAATATGTTATAATTTCTTAAAAATATATATTAAAATAGAAGCAACAGTTCATGAGGTTTAAAAATCTACTAAAGTTTACTAAGAAATGAAGCAATAGTGAAGGATACAAAAACAGAAAGAAAGTAATGTAGAAAGAGAAAAAAAAAAGGAAAAAGAAATAGAAAGAAAACAAATTCCTAAAGATAAATAAGATACTAAAAGAATGTAAGATCTCAAATCAAAATCAGTAAAGATAAGAAAATAAAAGAAAAATGAGTGAAAAGGAGAGAAGTCTGATTGAGAAACTATAAATAAAAAAGAGGAATAGAAGATGATTGAGAGTGAGTGAAGTAAAGTAACAGAGTGAAGGGATGAAAGGAATGAAGTTAGTATAGAACGATGGATAAAACAGGAGTGAGAGAGTAAGTACACAGAAAGATAAAAGGAAGAACTAAGTGAACTACAGTACAATGGATGCGAAAGAAAAAAAATGGAGAAAAAGAAAGAGAGGGTTAGGAAACTAAAGCAGTGGTACTGTGAGAATATGAAAAAGATAAAAAGTGGTGGAAGGAACAGAGGAAATGCAGACAGTTCCTATTAGATTAAGAAGTTGTGAATGAAGTGCACTAAAGAAACAGCGATGAAAAAAGAGTATAAATTAGTAAAGAGAGGTAAATAAGGGTGAAAAAGAAAATGAGTATAAGACAATGTGAACACAATATAAATTACACAATGCAAACTACACAATAACTTCTACAATATGTTACATTATTTATTTTTGCTGTTCTCAGAATATATTGAATTTCACTTAAATTAGTGAGATCAAAGTCTTCATCATATAACAGCGGGAAAAAAAAACACAATCTAAAAGATTGTGTTTAAAAAAAACCATTCAAACATACATCTCATATAAGTACACTAATCTTTGATTCACTTACTTTTCCGTGAGACCAAATTGCAGATAGTGAAGGTCCTTTTGGTGGAAAAAAGTCTGCTGTGCTCTATAACTTCCATTTCATCAACTTCCTATGAAAAAAGATCTAACAACATCATATGTTACACTTTCCTCACGGCCAATTTGTGTCAGATATATCAGTATTTTTTACTTTGAGATCCACTTAAAGTATCTACATGAGATTGCAGATAGTGAAGGTCCTTTTGGTGAAAAAAAGTCTGCTGTGCTCTATAACTTCGATTTCATCAACTTCCTATGAAAAAAGATCTAACAACATCATATCTTACATTTTCCTCACGGCCAATTTGTGTCAGATATATCAGTATTTTTTACTTTGAGATGCACTTAAAGTATCTACATGAGATAAATAATTTAAAATATTAGATTAACTAACTAACTAACTAACTTTTATTAACTATTCCCGTCTTCAAAGGCCAATTCCCTTTACTAAAACTTTGGTTTTAAAAACACTAGATAAGAATTTGTAGAGTCATAAGGCAAACGTTGTTTATAAGTTAAATGAGAATCATTGCAGTAACTCCATCCATTTTCAGATTTTAAGTAGCATGTATAATGTCCTGAGGTGGTCGAAGGTCCATCATGATAAATAATAGCTTCAGTTGTAAAGGTCCTTCCAGAAATTGATAACTGAGAAGCCACAAAATTTTTGATAGAAGTTGTCAATTTAGTTCCATCAGGTCTACATCGTTGCAAAACTAAAATGATATACTGCCCATACCTTTGTATAAATAATGAGGACAGCATTGTACAGTTACATTGGGTACACACCATATTATGATCTGCTGCTTTAACTAGATTTTTAAAAGACACTGATTTACAGTCTGGTAAAGTCAAATATATAAATCTTTCAGTGTCTATTCTAGTAGTACTTGATAAACTACAATTGTGGCAGTCATGCTGCCATTGATAAGAAAGACTGAAAAGATTATCTACATCTACTCCTTCATCTTCCAAAACACCAAACATATACATTAAAAATTCCTGACAATCCTGCTGAATGTTTTGTGAAAATTTATCTTGACCAGAACACAAATCTAAAATATTTCGAATTTCCGTTACACTTTCTATTTGTGGTGTACCACTGCTACATTTCTGAAACACAGAATTCAATAAACCACACAATCTTTGATCCCGATTTTCAACAATCTGTTCTTGTAAACTTTTAAGAAAAAAAACAACATTAACCACTACATTAGCATAGCAGTTGACACCAGAACTATTTTCAAACTGAAATCCAACAACATTTTCTCCACAATTCTTTTTCTTCCTGTTTTCAATTATAGTTTTCTCTACTTTTTGTCTTTTTGCAACTACCTCACTACAATTATCCTCATTTCTTCTTTTTCGGCCTACCACACGTTTTTCAAACAGAGGATATTGAGGCAAATGTGGAGCATACTCTCTTCTTAACCTATTGTATTCTTTAACACAATCTAGATCGGCAGAAATCTTTGTCTCATCACACGCAATCAAGTACAATCCTGATAAAGTTCTGACTCGAGATAATGCCACATATGCCATACCCTCTTTAAACACAGATCTTCCAATGTTCACCAATGCACTATCTACACTTAAACCTTGAGATTTATGAATTGTCACCGCATACGCTAAACAAACAGGAAACTGTTTTCGGCGAACATATAAGTCTTTTACAAGTAAAAATCTAGCAGAACAACGACTTATTTGTTGTACTTCTTCAATGCCATCAAATTTTATTTTTAAAAATTCAATTCCATCTCTATTTCTGTAATTCACAAAATCAACAACATAACCCATTGCTCCATTTACCAGACCGCTTTCAACATTTAAATTCCTTCTCAAAATGATACGACAATTTAAACACACATTCAGAGTCTTTTCAAAACCAGCTGTTTTTGAAATACTTTTCTCCAATGAATGCAATTTAGTTTTCAAATTTTCTGACAAAACAATTGTTGCACCCATATGCTCTATTTTATCTATTGCTTCCAGTTTCACAATCTCTTCATTTTCTAAGTCTAACATTTTTTGATTGAAGATGGAACATTCTTGCAGAGTTGGCATCAAACATATCCCAGATTTCTTCTCAGTCATTTTTTTAAAAATATTCTCTGGAAGAATGTTTTCATTTGCATACAAATTTGAAATTAATCGACTATGCAAAGCTTTTTTCCCTTTCTCAGTCATTTTTCCAATTCTTACATCTTGTAGAATATTTTTATAATCTTCATCCTTGGCCTGTCGCATATTTTGAAGCAGTTCAGCATATTTAAAATTTAGCCATATATTAACATTTCCAATGCTTCCAAGGGACTTCCTGGTATCTTCATGCGTGAGCATTTTAAACACTGGTTGTCCTTTTACTGGAGTCAACTGCAATAGATCTCCAAAAACAATAATGTGTTTTCCTCCAAATAACACATCATAGTCTGTTTTAAGAATTTCTTGCATTCTCAAATGCACAAAAGCAAGCATTAGATTTGAGACCATGCTTACTTCATCTATGATAAGAAGTTTCATTTTCTTCAAGACTCTTGAAACTTCAGAACACGCATCTCCAGATAGCTTGTTGTAATGCAATTTATTATCATGTTCAACTGGCAGCATCAATAAACGATGTAGAGTAATCCCTTTAATGTTATGTGCTGCCAGACCAGTTGGAGCAGTTACAACACAAGACAGTGGTGAATCAGTCCTTTTCTGCAGATAACTTGCAACAGCTTTAATTAGAAAACTTTTTCCTGTCCCCGCTTCTCCACTTACATACAGTCGGACAGGGTCAAATAATATACATGAGCACTCTTTTTTCTCATGTCTGAATCCATGTTCAATCTGCTCTGTGACTTCATCATATATCTTTTTCTGCTCAATGTTTAGTTGCGTTACCAAATCTTCTAAGTTAACTCCATCCTCTTGAGCTTGTTCCATAGCTCTTTCCACCTCATCCATGGCAGTGGCAGCTTCATTTTGGATAATTGGTCCTCCTAGTGGATCCTGGCTCAATGAAGTAGAACTCTGACTATCTTGAGAACTGTTTCTAGCTATCTCTTCAGCAATTGTGGTTTCTTGCTCCATTTCTTCATTCAACATTTGCAGATAATTTAGAAAAATAGGACATTCTATGGTATCCTTAGTTGCATTAAAAGAGTCTTCATAACAGAGAAAATCTCCAAGTAGTTCCTCTTCTGTACGCCATGGCTTAAAGAGTTGCAAAAGAGCTAAATAGTAAAATTCTCTTTTGTCTGGAGCTTCACAACTCAATTTTCGATGATTAATCAAATGGCCTTTTTTCTGCTTCACTAGACATCCTTCATAGCCAATGAGTGCATATTTTCCATTATTGATATCTTCTGTGATGTTCCTCTTATAACTGTAGTTTTGAAGAACTTCATACAAACATGTGTTCTCAAGGTGAGTACTTCTATTTGGATAGTATGTATCCAACATATTTGTCTTCAAAATATCTGTACTGTTTGGTTCTTTTTCCGCCAAATATTCAATTTCTTGTACAGATTTCAAAACTCGGTTTCGTGTTGCAGCAAGACCAAGACTCACCCAAATGATTGTTCTTGATTTGGCATAGAGACTTGCTGATGATAACCGATCAGAACATTCATATGCTCCAATTTCTCGATGCGACAACATCTTCAGACTGAAACTGTATAATTTCTTGCTTAGACTCTTTTCATGTGAAATGTCCTCCCACATTTCCTTCAGTTCTGTCTTTTCTTTTTTGGTGATGTAAGATGTCACATATCGAGCCACAGCAATAGAGTTGTCAGCAACGAACTGAATATCCATGTTAGCATTCCACATGGACAAAATCACTGGGTTGTAATCGTTGATGTACTTAGATTCTTCATTTCTTTTCAAATTATATGTGTTTTTGGGAGATTTTCTCGTCACAGTATGTCGTAGAGATGACATCAAATTATTTACTCTTCCCTTAGAAATCACTGGTCGAGGAAATGCAAAACGACATTTCGTGTAGTACTTTTCCTTGTTTTTAAATTTTCGACGACAGTACTTTCCACAACGATGAGATTGAAAACGTAAAACTTGTTGCCTTAAATTGTTTTCTTCAGTAGATTTTGGAACAGCACATGTTGAATACTCTTCAATGAAACTCATCACTGTTTCATCTGAATCTGATCCAAATTTGGGTGCATCTTTAATCCACAACAACATATGTATATGAGGAGCACCTCTCGCTTGATATTCCTTCCTCCAAAAGAAATCCAAAACCTCTCCAAGGGGAGGATTTTTTTTGTTGGTAATAAAAGACATCATAGCTTCAAATCTATGATTAAAATATCTGCAAACATTCACTGGATCTAAAGAACACAGTTCTCCTGGTGTTTTCAATTCTATATTTGGTATGTTTTCATTTGCCTCTCGTAGAAATTGAAGTAAATCGTCCCATGCATACTCAGCACAGCTAAGAGTGAGGAACCATGTAGGAGTTCCTAAGTTTCTTAGCATACATTTCAATTCTCCATGACGACGAAACCAATACTCGTTGGTTCCACGTTGACATGCCATGAGATTGATTAGCTGAGATTCCAAAATACTGTCTTGCAGATTAACTTTCTCCATAAAGTCCCTTGCACATACATTTTGCAAATGAGGTCCACTTTTTAATATATGATTAACTGCATAAGAAAGCCCAGACAAATCACTTTCAAACAGTAGATGAAATAAATATGGAATGCATTGACGAAACCTTGGATCTTCTGCATATAATCTTAGAGTCCGGTATTCAGCTGCAGGAATTTGAACTGGTCGATCATCATATCGTCCACCACAACCTGTTGGAAATAATTGTGGAAAACAACGAGCTTCCAAACTTTCTTCCCATACACTAATGGGACTTCCTTTTGCTGCCTTCATTTGAAACAAGTCAATTGCATTTCCCATTACTTCTTTGGAATGCAAAGGATGAACAGTATAATGTTCATATATTTCTTCAGTTCTAGACACATCAACTTTTTCAATTTGACCAACTGAAGAATCACTATCTTCTTCTGTAGCTGTTTCCTCTACTCCAACACTTACATGTTTGTAGTACTCATTGTTTTTAACTAAATACAACGTTGCCTTCTTGACTTTTTTAACATCCACTAAATCTTGCCAAATTTTCTTACTCTTTGTTGGAACCCCATTAACTAGAATAACTAAAGGATCTTCTTCTACTCTTTCTACACCAATTGTATTAATATTTTTCTTTACATCTAGAGGCAAATAAACAACTCTTCCCTTTAATCCTCTCAGTAAATCTGATGGAGGCAATTTCCCTGTCTTAGGCTCCATGCGTACAATAGCCTGAAAAGGATGGACACATTGAATCAAAATAGATTCATAAGTATTTAGATCCATCAATTCAGAAGGAATATCTATCAACTGAAGATTATTATAAACTGCTCTTGCAGGCATTCTATTTTCATTTAATTTTTTCAAACAATAAGTGCAAATACGCTGATCCAAACTCAAATCAAAAGAATTCTCCACCAACAAATAACTTACAAAATCCTCCCATTCACTATTATTTTCCAATTCACTTTTTGCATATAAATCAACTAACCTAGTCTGAATTTTATAATGAGTCCGTCGACAACACACACAAGTTACATTAGGCCTCTCACTTGATTTCACCTTAAACTTGATAATTTCCTCATCAAACTTTTCAATACTTGAAATTTGTCCATTATCTTCTGCATTACCATCCATTACTATATCTATTTCTACACTGTCCTCTTTGTTCCCAAAATAACAAAACTCAATTTCTTCACAAATAGTCTTCACATCCACTTCAGATCCATGCAAAAGAGCACTATTTAACTGTTTAAGCTTAAGTGCAGGACTTTTTGCATAATACAACTTCCTCACTAATTTCCTTACGTTATTATGATGCACTGCTAACATCCTAAAATGATGAAAAACACTCCGACAAACTTTTCTAGAAAGACATGCTAGTGAATGCCCTTGCAAACCTGTGCTTTCTCTCACTCTGCAAGGATCTAACTCTTGCAGGATCTTCATTTTTTGTTTGAGACTTTTTTTACTATATGTACGTAAGAAATTTCGAAGCAAATCAATTGATTCCTGTCGCACACTACAAATACTACTGCATTTCCATGTGTACACTGGACCCTTAGTACGTCTCCCTAAAACTTCATCAGCTAACACCTCTTCTGCATCTCTAGATACAAGTTTCTCTTTTTCCATCACACAACTATCTTTCACCTCATATGCACGACCACTGGTGTCAACTGCATGCACCAAATCATTTTCCTGAAAGTAACTCTCCTCATTAAAAAAAGGCTCAGAACTTGAACTATGCATCCATTCACCAGAAAATACTTCACAAAAATTACTCCGATTAATAATTCTTTTCCATCTACTGTTCGATTTGCAAACATCCATTGCCTTATTAAGTATCCTAATTCTATTGATTATTAAAATAAATAATTTTTTCTTAACTTCAAAAGCCTGATCAACAATCTTTTCTACACTTTTCTTTTTCTTGTAAAAAGCAGCTTTTAGTTTACTTTTCTTTTCATTTTTTAGCAAATTTAAAACTACCCTATTGCGAAACATTCGCCTACGAATGTCCCTAAAAACATTTACCCTTCTATTGCTAACCATTCTCTTCTCTCCTGGTCCAATGGAAACATTTTTTGTGGGCTTCTCTTTCCTTTTTAGATTTGTTGACTTTTTCTGTATATTCACATTAGCAATTTCATTTTTTTTCCTACGACATATGTTGCGAAGAAAAGACTTAATTGGCTTACCAGAAGCTTTTCTGGTGTTTTTTGAAGTAGTTGTTGAAGAGGATTCCATAAACTCTGTTGTTGATGTTCTCCTTTTCCGTATGGTATTTTTGATATTTCTTTGCCTTGAAGGCATTTTTGCTTCCTTTTCAGAAGTTGATTTGAATCTGTTGTTCTGTTAAAAAAACACATGAAAGACCACTATTAGCAAACAACAAAGTAATGTTAAAAAGCAAACAATATAAACAATAAATTGCAACATATTTAAGTTTATACAATAGCAACTCATGGCTTTATTTTTAAAAGCCTTGCGCCACCAGTGCGTCACTTATTACCCATGTTTAAAGTCAAGCATCAGCTGCACATGGCATTCATAAATAAGGGCCAAATGCAAATACCAATCAATTGCACCCAAAAATCGATTTTTCAATAACATGTAAGAAACACTGCGCAAAACCTAAGTACAACCACTCAATATCATCAAACAAAGTCAGGGTCTGATTTATAAAGGCCTTGCGCCACCAGTGCGTCACTTATTACCCATGTTTAAAGTTTTGCATCGGCTGCACATGGCAATCATAAATAAGGGCCAAATACATATACCAATCAATTGCACCCAAAAATCGATTTTTGAATAACATGTAAGAAACACTGTGCAGAACCTATGTACAACCAATCAATATCATCAAACAAAGTCAGGGCCTTATTTATGAAAGCCTTGCGCCACCAGTGTGTCACTTATTACCCATGTTTAAAGTCATGCATCAGTTGCACATGGCAATCATAAATAAGGGCCAAATACATATACCAATCAATTGCACCCCAAAATCGATTTTTCAATAACATGTAAGAAACACGGCGCAGAACCTATGTACAACCAATCAATATCATCAAACAAAGTCAGGGCCTTATTTATGAAAGCCTTGCGCCACCAGTGCGTCACTTATTACCCATGTTTAAAGTCATGCATCAGCTGCACATGGCAATCATAAATAAGGGCCAAATACATATACCAATCAATTGCACCCAAAAATCGATTTTTCAATAACATGTAAGAAACACGGCGCAGAACCTAAGTACAACCACTCAATATCATCAAACAAAGTCAGGGCCTTATTTATGAAAGCCTTGCGCCACCAGTGGGTCACTTATTACCCATGTTTAAAATCATGCATCAGTTGCACATGGCAATCATAAATAAGGGCCAAATACATATACCAATCAATTGCACCCAAAAATCGATTTTTCAATAACATGTAAGAAACACGGCGCTGAACCTAAGTACAACCACTCAATATCATCAAACAAAGTCAGGGCCTTATTTATGAAAGCCTTGCGCCACCAGTGCGTCACTTATTACCCATGTTTAAAGTCATGCATCAGTTGCACATGGCAATCATAAATTAGGGCAAAATACATATACCAATCAATTGCACCCAAAAATCGATTTTTCAATAACATGTAAGAAACACGGCGCAGAACCTAAGTACAACCACTCAATATCATCAAACAAAGTCAGGGCCTTATTTATGAAAGCCTTGCGCCACCAGTGCGTCACTTATTACCCATGTTTAAAGTCATGCATCAGTTGCACATGGCAATCATAAATAAGGGCAAAATACATATACCAATCAATTGCACCCAAAAATCGATTTTTGAATAACATGTAAGAAACACTGCGCAGAACCTATGTACAACCAATCAATATCATCAAACAAAGTCAGGGCCTTATTTATGAAAGCCTTGTGCCACCAGTGCGTCACGTATTACCCATGTTTAAAGTCATGCATCAGCTGCACATGGCAATTATAAATAAGGGCCAAATACATATACCAATCAATTGCACCCAAAAATCGATTTTTGAATAACATGTAAGAAACACTGCGCAGAACCTATGTACAACCAATCAATATCATCAAACAAAGTCAGGGCCTTATTTATGAAAGCCTTGCGCCACCAGTGCGTCACTTATTACCCATGTTTAAAGTCATGCATCAGCTGCACATGGCAATCATAAATAAGGGCCAAATACATATACCAATCAATTGCACCCAAAAATCGATTTTTCAATAACATGTAAGAAACACTGCGCAAAACCTAAGTACAACCACTCAATATCATCAAACAAAGTCAGGGCCTTATTTATGAAAGCCTTGCGCCACCAGTGCGTCACGTATTACCCATGTTTAAAGTCATGCATCAGCTGCACATGGCAATCATAAATAAGGGCCAAATACATATACCAATCAATTGCACCCAAAAATCGATTTTTGAATAACATGTAAGAAACACTGCGCAGAACCTATGTACAACCAATCAATATCATCAAACAAAGTCAGGGCCTTATTTATGAAAGCCTTGCGCCACCAGTGCGTCACTTATTACCCATGTTTAAAGTCATGCATCAGCTGCACATGGCAATCATAAATAAGGGCCAAATACATATACCAATCAATTGCACCCAAAAATCGATTTTTGAATAACATGTAAGAAACACTGTGCAGAACCTATGTACAACCAATCAATATCATCAAACAAAGTCAGAGCCTTATTTATGAAAGCCTTGCGCCACCAGTGCGTCACTTATTACACATGTTTAAAGTCATGCATCAGCTGCACATGGCAATCATAAATAAGGGCCAAATACATATACCAATCAATTGCACCCAAAAATCGATTTTTCAATAACATGTAAGAAACACGGCGCAGAACCTAAGTACAACCACTCAATATCATCAAACAAAGTCAGGGCCTTATTTATGAAAGCCTTGCGCCACCAGTGCGTCACTTATTACCCATGTTTAAAGTCATGCATCAGTTGCACATGGCAATCATAAATAAGGGCAAAATACATATACCAATCAATTGCACCCAAAAATCGATTTTTGAATAACATGTAAGAAACACTGCGCAGAACCTATGTACAACCAATCAATATCATCAAACAAAGTCAGGGCCTTATTTATGAAAGCCTTGCGCCACCAGTGCGTCACGTATTACCCATGTTTAAAGTCATGCATCAGCTGCACATGGCAATCATAAATTAGGGCAAAATACATATACCAATCAATTGCACCCAAAAATCGATTTTTGAATAACATGTAAGAAACACTGCGCAGAACCTATGTACAACCAATCAATATCATCAAACAAAGTCAGGGCCTTATTTATGAAAGCCTTGCGCCACCAGTGCGTCACTTATTACCCATGTTTAAAGTCATGCATCAGCTGCACATGGCAATCATAAATAAGGGCCAAATACATATACCAATCAATTGCACCCAAAAATCGATTTTTCAATAACATGTAAGAAACACTGCGCAAAACCTAAGTACAACCACTCAATATCATCAAACAAAGTCAGGGCCTTATTTATGAAAGCCTTGCGCCACCAGTGCGTCACGTATTACCCATGTTTAAAGTCATGCATCAGCTGCACATGGCAATCATAAATAAGGGCCAAATACATATACCAATCAATTGCACCCAAAAATCGATTTTTGAATAACATGTAAGAAACACTGCGCAGAACCTATGTACAACCAATCAATATCATCAAACAAAGTCAGGGCCTTATTTATGAAAGCCTTGCGCCACCAGTGCGTCACTTATTACCCATGTTTAAAGTCATGCATCAGCTGCACATGGCAATCATAAATAAGGGCCAAATACATATACCAATCAATTGCACCCAAAAATCGATTTTTGAATAACATGTAAGAAACACTGTGCAGAACCTATGTACAACCAATCAATATCATCAAACAAAGTCAGAGCCTTATTTATGAAAGCCTTGCGCCACCAGTGCGTCACTTATTACCCATGTTTAAAGTCATGCATCAGCTGCACATGGCAATCATAAATAAGGGCCAAATACATATACCAATCAATTGCACCCAAAAATCGATTTTTCAATAACATGTAAGAAACACGGCGCAGAACCTAAGTACAACCACTCAATATCATCAAACAAAGTCAGGGCCTTATTTATGAAAGCCTTGCGCCACCAGTGGGTCACTTATTACCCATGTTTAAAATCATGCATCAGTTGCACATGGCAATCATAAATAAGGGCCAAATACATATACCAATCAATTGCACCCAAAAATCGATTTTTCAATAACATGTAAGAAACACGGCGCTGAACCTAAGTACAACCACTCAATATCATCAAACAAAGTCAGGGCCTTATTTATGAAAGCCTTGCGCCACCAGTGCGTCACTTATTACCCATGTTTAAAGTCATGCATCAGTTGCACATGGCAATCATAAATTAGGGCAAAATACATATACCAATCAATTGCACCCAAAAATCGATTTTTCAATAACATGTAAGAAACACGGCGCAGAACCTAAGTACAACCAATCAATATCATCAAACAAAGTCAGGGCCTTATTTATGAAAGCCTTGCGCCACCAGTGCGTCACTTATTACCCATGTTTAAAATCATGCATCAGTTGCACATGGCAATCATAACTAAGGGCCAAATACATATACCAATCAATTGCACCCAAAAATCGATTTTTGAATAACATGTAAGGAACACTGCACAGAACCTAAGTACAACCACTCAATATCATCAAACAAAGTCAGGCCTTATTTATGAAAGCCTTGCGCCACCAGTGCGTCACTTATTACCCATGTTTAAAGTCATGCATCAGTTGCACATGGCAATCATAAATTAGGGCAAAATACATATACCAATCAATTGCACCCAAAAATCGATTTTTCAATAACATGTAAGAAACACGGCGCAGAACCTAAGTACAACCAATCAATATCATCAAACAAAGTCAGGGCCTTATTTATGAAAGCCTTGCGCCACCAGTGCGTCACTTATTACCCATGTTTAAAGTCATGCATCAGCTGCACATGGCATTCATAAATAAGGGCCAAATACATATACCAATCAATTGCACCCAAAAATCGATTTTTGAATAACATGTAAGGAACACTGCACAGAACCTAAGTACAACCACTCAATATCATCAAACAAAGTCAGGGCCTTATTTATGAAAGCCTTGCGCCACCAGTGCGTCACTTATTACCCATGTTTAAAGTCATGCATCAGCTGCACATGGCATTCATAAATAAGGGCCAAATACATATACCAATCAATTGCACCCAAAAATCGATTTTTCAATAACATGTAAGAAACACTGCACAGAACCTAACTACAACCACTCAATATCATCAAACAAAGTCAGGGCCTCATTTATAAAAGCCTGGCGCCACCAGTGCATCACTTATTACCCATGTTTAAAGTGATGCATCAACTGCACATGGCAATCATAAAAAAGGCCAAATAAAAATACCATTCATTTGCACCCAAAATCGATTTTTAAATAACATGTAAAAAACACTGCGCAGGACTTATATACTAACATACAATTTCACTTCTAAAACATAACTATCTGCTTCCAAATATTCTCCATAGAGAAAATAAATCTCTATCTAAATTAAATGAATCATTACTTACCTTTAGAAATGCTTTTGGAGATTGAAAACAGTGTCAGACACACACACCAATTTTTCTTTAGCAGAGGAAAAGGTGTGCTCTCAATACACTGAAACCAAGACTGGCATAGAAAATCTCTATCTTTGTACACATATGCCTTAATTCAACCAATGAAAACTCTTCCCTCACTATTTTCAAACCAACACCCATCCCCCTCTCAAACCTTTCTATCTGTTACCATAGCAACTCCCTCCTAACTGAACTGTAAGGTTCAAAAGTTTATCTTACAATGTTGCAAATTAACTCAGCAAGGATGTTTGACCTGTCAATACAGCAGCCTATACAGGGTATTTTTGCTTTTGGTGACTTTTTTTAAACCATTCAAATTGCTTCTTTCACACAACATAACCATACACCCTAACTTTCAGTTTTCAACTATCTGAATCCACCAATCATTGCTTGTGATTCAAGAGCACAGAAACTCCACAATTATTTTTTTGTGAACTCCTACTGTTCCAACTGCCATTTCATTCCCACACTTCATCTGACTGGACCAGAACCTTCTCACATCATGTACTCTGTTTGGGTTATTGGACATAGCTACATCCACTGGGCTCAAAGGTATGCAGCTAGCAGAAATTTTCATAACCTTGATTTATCAAATGTGGAAATCAAGTGGATTGGCCACAGAGGATTAAAATGTCACCAATTGATACCATTGGTGAAAACCTTTTTGCATCTGCCAGAACCTGACCTTATAATTGTGCACTGTGGTGGAAACGATCTAGGCACATTAACTGGGGTAGGTCTGGAAATGCTATTAAAGGACACCTTTCATCAATTGATGATACTTTTTCCCCACACTGCCTTGGTATATTCCAATATATGCCAAAGACAGAAATGGAACTGGTCCAACCAATTTGGTCCACAATTTGAGAAAGCACGGAAACATGTAAATAAATCTGTTTCTGCTTACATGAGAGACTATGGAATGGGTTCATTATACAATAATAACTTGCGTTACAACATGCAAGACATCTACAGAGGAGATGGAGTGCACTTCTCAGATGAGGGGAATAGAATATTCCTCCTGAATTTAAGAATGTGTATTGGAACCTACTTGTAGGTACCTAAATCAACCACAGAACCCAAAAGCTCTTTTCAGAGCTACCCTAACTCTGATCATTCAAAGCGTTTATTTTTTTCTAACTTTTTTCACTATTTTTCACCAAAGTACGCTTTCGGGTACGCTTAAAGGTGCGCGCACCAGGCGCTACCCCCGCGAAAAATTAAAGAATTTTTTTTTTTTTTTTTACGTTTATGAGCCTCCTAAGCCCCCCTCAGAAAACCTAGAGGGTCAAGAAGTCTCTACAGTTCCCCCTTCTATCCATTCCGAACATTGTTTACCCTCCATCTTGTGTCTCGATTGTTCCGAAACACAAAATGGAGGACTCCCGTAACGCTGCCAGTGCGCGTAAAGGAGCGCGCACCCCTAAGCGCTCGTTAAAAAAAGGTGGGAAAGTAATTTACGGAAAACCCAATGGAGACACTTTCATCAAATATAGAATACGCCCTACTACATAGCAGTCCCTACCATTTGCCCAAATTTGGTGAAATTCCATTGAGACATTTAGGCTACAGGCCTGTCTAAATATCCTGAGGTAAATTACATGACAAAAACACACTTGTAATGTTAGAATTTACAACCAATTAAAAAGTATCTCTCATTTTCTACGATTATTTCCTGACGTTTGATTGGTTAAGTACAACAATATATATAAAAGAAGAGAGGGAAACACAGCCATTTTGACTACTGCTTCCTGAAGTACACTTGAAAACAAATTTCACTGACAACTTCAACTAATTTCTCTAAGGTAACTTCTAATTATGGAAGTATATTGTACACGTTAAGTTTATTTCTTAAAAAATATTCTGTTAGTGATATGCTATCCCTCTTTAATAGTTAGAGATAGAGATAGACTTCTCTGTAATAGTTATGGATTGAGTTAGGCTTCTCTGGTATACTAGCTCTACTAATATAGTTAATTTATATGCAATTTTCAGAAAGAAAATGGAAGGAGAAAATAAGGCAAATGATACTTCTATCAAAGTAAAGGTGGAAAAACCAGAAGATGAAAAAAAAGAAGTTGATTTCATGGATGACTCTTTGGATGAACAGTTTATAGAATGTTTGGAAGAAATTGAATCATGTACATATAATTATGAGGAAATTCCGGACAATATTATGTTAGAAATTTTATTAAATTATGAAAAAGAATCAGAGGAATAAATTTATCTTTAATAATTTCAATTGTTTCAGACAATATTCTTTTTTATATGTAATTCATGAAGTATTACCAAAAATGTTTAAAATATAAAGTGAGACTTATAGTATACTGTTCAACTATTTTTCTGTTACATAGTAAGTTTACTCATAGTTACTACCTTTCTCCCACTATATTATCTCATATGAATATTTTACACCTCATTTTCATAAGTGAACAGGATAGACTACTCATGATCCCCTAGAAATTCTCAGGGAGTGCTTAAAAGATCTGTTTCTCCTTTCCAGACAGACTATATTATGAATTCCATATACCACAAAAAATACAATAACAACATGCAAGATGTCTACAAAGAAGATGGTGAACATTAAATTTAAGTCTCTTCATTAGTACCTACATGTAGGTACTTACATAAAATAAAAAAATAAAAAAAAAAACAATTCATAAACATACAATTTTTGAAGTGATTATTTTTCCATAGTACCCTCCTCGATACGCTCCCCGGTGCGCGCACCAGGCGCTTCCCCCGCGAAAATCGAAAAAAAAAAAAAAAAATTTGAGGCCCCGCGGGGCCCTTTAATGGCCCCCATATCAAACCTAGGGGGTCAGGGGGGGTCTACCCTGCCCCCTTATGGTCAATTCCACCCTTTGTTTTTGCCACCTCTTATGACTAGATTTTACCGATAGACAAGATGGCGGCCGCTCCGGACTGTTTAGAATGTTTACAGACAACTGAGAGCCAATCAGCTTTCTGCGCGCAAGTCGCGTGTCGCGCCGGGAGCGCTCACCGGTGCGCGCACCGGAGAGCGCCTATAGATATATATATTTTTTTGAACGTTAATTTCTCAAAATCCACTGAAGCACATATCTTGAGACATAGCAAAGGCACATCGGGCTACCAGTCCCTACAATTTTGCCAAGTTTGGTGGAAATCCATTCAGCCGTTCGAGCTAAAAGTGAAATCGACCGCCCTATGGAAATTAACATGGGGAAAACGCGTTTTGGGACCCCCCTTTTATCTCGGCCCCCGCTTGACGAATCCCCCCCAAACTTTCAGGGAAGGACCGGACCGCCATGAGACCATTTTCCTGAAAATTTCAGGCAGATTCGTCAACCGGCGCCAAAGTTATTCAAAATAGAATGTTGAGATTTAACATTGAAAATTATCCTAACTATAACTACCTACTGGCGACCGCCAGTAGGTAATATATATATATATATATATATATATATTACCTACTGGCGATAGCCAGTAGGTATATATAGTTAGAATTTTTTCCCTATGGGACTTTTGAAAATTCTATGTCTAATAACTTTGGCGTTTGTGGACGGAATCGGCTGAAATTTTCAGGAAAATGGCACATTTTGTTTCTGAGCAGCCCCTGAAAATTTGGTGGGGTTTCGTCAAGGGGGGGCTGAGAAAAAAGGGGGGTCCCAAAACGCGTTTTTCCCATTCATTTTTCCATAGGGCGGTTGGACTCACTTTTAGCTCGAACGGCTGAATGGATTTGCACGAAACTTGGCAAAATTGTAGGGACTGTTAGCCCGGTGTGCCTTTGCTAGGTCTCAATATATGTGCTCCAGTAGTTTTTGAGAAATTAACGTTTAAATCAAGATATATATCTGTAACAGCGCTCCGGGCAGCGATCCGGTCCGCTTACTTTTCGCTTATCGGAACTTTGCGCGCAGAAAGCTGATTGGCTCTCCGGTGTCTGTCAACATTCTAAACAGTCCGGAGCGGACGCCATCTTGTCTCTCGGTAGGATCGAGAGAGAAGAAGAGGTGGAAAACGAAGGGGGAATTTAATGAAAGGGGGCAAGGTATCCCCCTCTTGACCCCCTAGGAATGTTGTTGGGGTTATTAAAGGGTCCCGTGGGGAAAATAAAAAAAAAATGATTTTTCACGGTAGAAGCGCGGCCGCGAACTGGTAGCGAAATGGGAATTCGCCATTTTGTGCTTCGTAAATTAAATTACTAGTTATAAGTGGGTGCGGGAGACGTATCCTAATCCCCTATGTTTCCTGAGGGTGGGTGAGGAGGCTGATATATGTTGATACATCTCTTCCAGCGGCTGTGCGTGAGCTTTTTTTTTTTTTTAGCTGCGTGACAGTCCGGAGCGGCCGCCATCTTGTCTCTCGGTAGGATCGAGAGAGAAGAAAAGGTGAAAAACTAAGGGGGAATTTAATGAAAGGGGGCAAGGTATCCCCCTCTTGACCCCCTAGGAATGTTGTTGGGGTTATTAAAGGGTCCCGTGGGGAAAATAAAAAAAAAATGATTTTTCACGGTAGAAGCGCTTCACGGGCCGCGAACTGGGCCGCAAACTGGTAGCGAAACGGGAATTCGCCATTTTGTGCTTCGTTAATTAAAGTACTAGGTATAAGGGGGTGCGGGAGACATATCCTAATCCCCTATGTTTCCTGAGGGTGGCTGAGGAGGCTGATATATGTTGATATATCTCTTCCAGCGGCTGCGCCATCTTGCCTTTTTTCGAATGCCACAATTTTGTCGTGCACGGCAGCCATTTTAGATGCCAGGCTGGTTCCAGGCTATCACCTAACCCTGCGGATGTAGTTTATGGCCCCAGCTGTAGAGAATTCAGACATGCCAATCCTCCTGATTCAGGCGTGTGAGTACTGATTTCAGTGCTAGTCTCCCGCCTCCCGATTTCTGCAAGCAAAAACCCGGGGGCATATTACGAACAACTAGCGATAATTTTTGTCTATAACTTGTTTAGAGACAAAAATTATCGCCGCACATCGGCGATTTTTATCGCAGATAAACCTTGCTATTATCGCAGAAAAGTCAGCGATATTCATGTATTATCGACCTAATGCTCTTAGCCATGTTATCCACCTCCCATTGGATAACATGGCTAAGAACTGCTCAGGGCAGGTGTTAGATTTTGGAGATATTCGCGCTTAGCGCGAATATCTCCAAAAGTTGGTAATAGGAGATAGCGATGTTAGGGACTGTTTCCAGTCGCTAACATCTTGGCACGCCACTTTGCATGTCATTAGTGATAAGTATCACTGACATGCAAAGCGGGGCCCAAGATGGTCGCTATCTCCTTTTAGCTGTCACTAACTGGTGTTAGCGACAGCTTGATAATAGGGAAATAATTTTATCTCCGCTTTCATGGTTTTTAAAGCCAAAAAAAGCGGAGATAAACCCCCTTGATAATATGCCCCACGATTCCTTGGGGGTTTCAGCTGACAGGGCTTGGTATTGTGTTACATGGTAATTTTTCCATGAAACGTCAGAGGGTCGATGTAGGGGTTCTAGAAGAGGTGATAAACCATTTAAGCCTCATGAACAAGCGCATGGTCTTTTAAAGATTTGTGAAGTACTCGGGGCGGCGGTGTGTGTGTGCCCTCTTTCAGGAGCGGGCGGGGGGGCACTGCCAGCAACTTGCCAGGTCAGGTAGTGTTCAACACGTGCATCACCCTTTCTCTGCCTGCTATTGCGCTCCATGCTTCGGAAAGGTAAGAAAAAGAACGTGCATTTGAGTTTGAAATGTCCGATCCTGCAGCAGCACACTTCCAAAGCCCACACATGACAATAACCCGAATCAAGGCCCCATTCACCCGTTTTAAAAAAAATAGATAACACTCCAACAAAGTAAGGTTATAAAACTTTATTAACTACTAACTTTAACAAACGGAACAAAAACTAAAAACATTTAAACATTTCTCCACACAAAAAGCAACAATGGTTAGAAGCGGTCTTTTGTGCGAATAGTCCCAAGGCAGCACAACGTGCAGAGTTCTGGACGGCACCCAGGTGATGTCGCCTGGGTGCCGCACTGGTTTAGGGATCCTACAATGCTGCTCCGAAAATTGGCGTGGGGCGTCCCGGGTGGGGCGGGAGGAGGCCTCGTCAGTAGCGGTCTGTTGTGCGAATAGTCCCAAGGCAGCACAACGTGCAGAGTTCTGGACGGCACCCAGGTGATGTCGCCTGGGTGCCGCACTGGTTTAGGGATCCTACAATGCAGCACAGAAAAACAGCGTGGGGCGTCCCGGGTGGTGCGGGGGGAGGCCTCGTCAGTAGCGGTCTGTGTCCAGTGTCACATGGCTGACACAACATGTACGACAGGCACCCAGGTGATGTCCAGTAAACTGCCGCACTGGTTTTGGTATCCTACAATGCTGCTCCGAAAATTGGCGTGCGGCGGCCCGGGGGGGGGGCGTGGGGGAGCCGGCGTGAACGGGCCTCCCCAGGTGGCGGCCATCTAGCTGAGTTGCGCTCGCTCTTGCGGCCACAGCGTCTCGCTCACCATGTTGTTGAGTTGCTCCCACTCTTGCAGTGCAGCGATAGGCGGCTGCCACATGGCTCTTAAAATGGCGGACGGCTCCTCGGTTTTGGGCCTGGTCCACTGAAATGGCCCTGGGACACTTTGGAACTCGGACGCTTGCCTGCTAGGGCTTGGGCTCCATTCTCGAAAAGCGTCCCCTCAGCCGTGAAGATTGTATAAAAGTCTTGGGGGCCCCCGACTCCCGCAGACTTCCGGTGGGGAGCGGCTGCCATGATTGCTCGCGGAATGACCACGACGGAGCCACGAGATGGTGGTGCTCTCATGCTGACGCCAGCTTCAGTCTGAATGATCCAGAAACAAGGTGGGGCTTTCATCGTTTGGGAAAAAAAAATGTTCTAAACCAATGAAAAGTGTTATTTTTAGGTCATATGACCAAGCCTTCCATCTTTAGGAAACCAAAAGTAAAATGAACCAATGAAAAGTTTTATAAACAAGTCACATGACCTGTTATGCGACATAGGGCTACAAAAAGCGTAGAAAATCCGTTGGCACGTGAGGCGGCGTCAGTAGCGGACCGATGTGCGAATAGGCCGAAGGCAGCACAACGCGCCGAGATCCGGATGGCACCGAGGTGGTGTCCAGCAAATTGCCGCACTGGTGTGGCCATCCTACAATGCTGCGCCGAAAGACGGCGTGTCCAGCTGAATTG
The DNA here is from genome assembly GCF_964263255.1 of Lissotriton vulgaris. Classification (NCBI taxonomy): domain Eukaryota; kingdom Metazoa; phylum Chordata; class Amphibia; order Caudata; family Salamandridae; genus Lissotriton; species Lissotriton vulgaris. The sequence continues at coordinate 837,398,198 of NC_141699.1, forward strand.
CGGTCACTGTTGCGGTACAGTGACTCGAACGCGCCGAGATCCGGATGGCGCCGAGGTGGTGTCCAGCAAATTGCCGTACTGGTGTGGCCATCCTACAATGCTGCGCCGAAAGACGGCGTGTTCAGCTGAGTTCCGGTCACTCTTCCGGCACAGTGACTCGAACGCGCTGAGATCCGGATGGCACCGAGGTGGTGTCCAGCAAGTGGCTGCACTGGTGTGGCCATCCTACAATGCTGCGCCGGAAGTCGGCGTGGGGTGCCCCGTTGGCTTATGAGGTGATGTCAGTAGTGGACTGATGTGTGAATAGGTCGGAACCAGCACAAGGCGCCAAGATCCGAATGGCAAGTCCTGGATGTTGAGTGCCTCAGTTGAGATTTCTGAGCAGTGCTTGTAGGACTGGCTGAAGCTTATTTGCACCTGCTGCAGCTTCACTAGGTCCGGCGGAACTTTTTGCCTTTTCCTTTCTGCTTCTTTTCCTACAATGCGTTTCTTCTGAAGACACGACCAGGTCCCTGAATGTGTGCAGGGGGACGCTATTGATTGAATGAACGCGCCAAGATCTGGATGGCACCGAGGTGGTGTCCAGCAAATTGCCGCACTGGTGTGGCCATCCTACAATGCTGCGCCGAAAGTCGGCGTGGGGTGCCCCGTTGGTTTATGAGGTGATGTCAGTAGCGGACCGATGTGTGAATAGGTCGGAACCAGCACAAGGCGCCCTGCACTGTTGAGCCTTTTTCAATGTCTGATTTTTGTTGTTTCCCCTCCATCAAAAACAAAACAAAAATACAAGGCGCCAAGATCCGAATGGCAAGTCCTGGATGTTGAGTGCCTCAGTTGAGAGTTCTGAGCAGTGCTTGTAAGACTGTCTGAAGCTTATTTGCACCTGCTGCAGCTTCACTAGGTCCGGCGGAACTTTTTTCCTTTTCCTTTCTGCTTCTTTTCCTACAATGCGTTTCATCTGAAGACACGACCAGGTCCCTGAATGTGTGCAGGGGGACGCTATTGATTGAATGAAAATGGCGGCTTGACACAAAGCTGACTCAAGCGTTACTGTTGGTGCTATACAGACAAAAATTGGTTTTCAGTTTGTACATTCTTCAGGTTTTTTTTTTCCATCCAAGTCTGATTGAGAGTTTGTAGAAAAATGGCTTCAGATTTTCCACATACTACTCTTCAACATTCTTCCTAAATGTAACAATGTGAAACTCACTAGGAGAACGGCTGTTTCTGTTTCCTTTCAAAATGCTGCCACCAATATTTTCTGAATGGAAGACACCATCTTGTAGCATAAAGGGCCGAAAGGGGTTCTGGTCTGGCCGATGGTTGGTGGAGACATTTTGACTATATCTTGGACCTGCCCGGCCTCGCCCAAAATGGCGCCGGTATAAATGGGACTCGTAACTCTTTGCCCGCAAATGTATATCTAGAAAATGTTATTGTAAGTGGCCCTGTCGTATTTTAATTACAAAATGTACGTCCACCGATTCCGCAACTGTTAGACACCTTTGTTCTTGTCACCTAATGGCCCGCTCGTTACGTTCTTCTACAGTGTAAATGTCTCCTCATCATATACGATTTCAGTTTGCTCCGTGGCCGGCCCACGTGGTTATAGGCCCGTATTTGTATACTGACATTTTCACAATAAAGGTTTTTAAAACAAAACACGGTAGTAGTATTTTCATTTGTAAAGTTTTTACTTTTAGTGACTGTTTTCGAATCAGTAAAAGGCAAGTGAAATAAAGCAGTCCAATTACATGACGGATAAAAGGTATAATATGTAGGAACGCAGTAAAGATAAATGGTCAAGGGCAGTTGTGTTTTTCATGTCTGCAACATAAAGTGATCGATAAGAATCTGATAATCAGGCGTATCGGCGACTAAGACAGCAGGCCGAATCTCTTTTACTCAACGGCTCCGTCATGGAAGGAAGAAACGCCCTTTTTCTCGAAAAAGGAATATATTTTACTTGCAAGACAGTTGTAAATTTTCCGGGAAAGTACATTAGCCTGGAATATTATAACATATGTTTGAAAAAAAAATATTGTTCGAAAATAATAAAAAGCGTAATTTTTAGGTCATATGACCAAGCTTTTCATCATTAAATTAACAAAAGTAAAATGAACCAATGAAAAGTTTTATTAACAAGTCACATGACCTGTTATGCTTACGTTACGCGCTGCGCGCCGCGCCTCGGATCACTTCCGGGTGCGCTAACGCGGCGTGTCATAAAACGCATTACGCGACAACGTAGGTCAAGAATATAGTCTAAATGTCTCCACCAACCACCGTTCAGAACACAACCCCTTTCAGCAGTCCAAAAAGTTCTGTTAAATGACAACAGAGGGGACAGGCAACAAGAACCATCAGTCAAAGAGGGGAGGGCAAGTTCTTCTCTTCCGGGTCATGTTGGGGCGCTACCGGAACTGATCGAATTGGTAGTCTACAGTGTTTCTGGATGTTTCAGACTAAAGCTGGCGTCAGCATGAGACCACTACCATCTCGTAGCTCCGTCGTGGCCATTCCACGAGCAATCATGGCAGCCGCTCCCCACCAGAAGCCTGCGGGAGTCGGAGGCCCCCAAGACTTTTGTAGAATCTTCACGGCTGAGGGGACGCTTTTCGAGAATGGGACCCAAGCCCTAGCAGACAAGCGTCCGAGTTCCAAGGTGTCCCAGGGCCATTTTAGTGGACCAGGCCCAAAACCGAAGAGCCGGCCGCCATTTTGAGAGTCCTGTGGCAGCCGCCTATCGCTGCACCGCAAGAGCGGGCGCATCTCAACTACATGGTGAGCGAGACGCTGTAGTCGCAAGAGCGGGCGGAAAACAGCTGAATGGCGGAAGAGGCACAGTGTAGCAAAAGCGGGCGGAATGGCAACTAAAACGATAAAGGGGCGCCCCACTACAGCTTGTCTTCAGGTCAAACGGATTGTGGGACAAGGTCCAGAATTGAAGAGTCATCAAAAGGCAAAAAGTTCCGCCGGACCCCGGGAGCCGGCCGCCTATGTCGGGGGCGATCTCAGGCTACACCAGTGCTATAAGACTTGGGGAGGGTGTCGGAGCCAAGCGTCTTCTCCGAGTCCATGGCCATCACACCGCCCCTCAGGGGCCTCCGTCAAGCTGTTTAGGAAAGTAACATATCACATTGTTTTCTAATGCAGTCAGGTCCACAAACGACACTCACTTACTTTGAGAATAGTGAAGCTGCAGTAGGTGGAAATAAGCTTCAGACAGTGTTACAAGCGCTGCTCAGAACTCTTAACTATGGCACCCAACATCCAGAACTTATGCTATTTGAGAATGGTAGTGACATCGAAGCATCTCAGGGACCAAAACCATTAACGTACTTTCACGTATGAAAATCTTACTTGGGGAGGGGGCAGGAGCGAAGCGCCCCCTCCCAGTCAGCGCCACCACACCGTATGTTGAAAATCTGAAGCCATCGTTCTACAAAGTCAACCAAACTTGGATTGAAAAATCTAGAAAAATGTACAAACTGAAAACCAGTTTTGGTCTGCATAGCATCAGTAACAACGCTTGAGTCAGCTTTGTGTCAAGCCGCCATTTTGATTCAACAAAGCACAGGCATTGAAAAAGGCTGAAATTCAGAACTCTAAACTATGGCACCCAACATCCAGGAGCTTGCTATCCGGATCTTGGAGCCTTGTGCTGTTTTCGATCTATTCACACATCGGTCCACTACTGACATCATCTTATAAACCAACGTTATGTAAATAGTTTTTTAATAAAATGTTTTACCCTGTTTTTTTGCTGGTGTGTTGTCTATATTTTTAATATTTGCATAGGGTTTGTCATTATTTTGTGCGGGATGGGTGATGGAGCCGAGCTGTCTTGCAGCCCTCATGGTGTGGAGCTCAGTTCATCTCACTATTTTCGTATTTCTCAAGAAGGGTTGTTCCTAATATTTCTATTTTAGCGAGGTCAAAAAGAGATCCAATTAGTGGCCTACTGATTTTGCTCGATTACTTTTATTTTTTTACACGATTTTTCACTATCTGCAAAGACTAAACAGAGTATTGCGACTTTGTGCTTGTTTGTAAATAGAGAATGATCCAAAGAGAACCAATTCTAAAACAGTAAATGCTTGGACAACAATCAATCAAATGGAGAGACAAGGAGGCACGACGGATTACAACGGGGGTAAAGGCCTGCGTTAACTACCCTTCAGTATCTGCAAAGAGAGAGTACTACTAAGGCAAAAGAGGGGAGGGGGGGGGGGCAGCGTTCAAAGCACATCAGCGTGCATAAATACGAAAATGTTTTTATCTATCACGTACTTGACATTTTAAAGCTTTTCATATTTGCTATTAAAAAACCAATGAAATTCACAGAAAAAACCATAGGTTATAGTGGATATATAGTTAGGAATTTGCATTTACAAAACCTTGAAAATTCAATGAAAAAACCATAGGTTATAGGCCATATATAGTTAGGAATTAGCATTTACAAAACCTTATTTTACTCGCATAAAACCATTGAAATTCCATATATAGTTAGCTAACTATAAGCGCTAACTATATATCGCGCACCCGCAATCCACTGCTGATGATGTCACATATTACATCATTCATGACATGGCCAGTGACATCACTGATGACATCACTGATGACATCTCAAATGACATCACTGATGACAACTCAAATGATATCAATGATGACATCTCAAATGACATCACTGATGACATTACTGATGACAACTCAAATGACATCACTGATGACATCTCATTTGTCATCACTGATCACATCACTCATGTGATAATACAATGAACCTCTTCAGACTCTAATATAACCTTACATACACTCAGTATAAACAGACATTCACAGACTGTCACTCATCCATGGAGTTACTCACACACCTAGTCAGTCATGCAAAGAATCAATCACACCTCCATTTCCTCAACTATACAGTTATACACATCTTACTTATTCAAACATATAATAACACATATTTACTCTCTTATATAATCCCTGATACAAGCTCACAGTGATCGATACAGCCACTCACACATTCACTGGCTCTTATGTTCAGTTATTTATATATCTCAACTCTCACATGTATTGTGTTTTACATACGTACTTACTTGCACATGTAGCAATGAGAAATCCATTCACTCACCAACACACCCATGCACAGTCAACCGCCCATATAGCTGTTTCCACATGCACTCTTGAACTCATACTCCTAGTGAATCAACTGCTTACACATCTATGCACAGAGTCACGCACCTCCCAGCCACCCACACACACACTCAGCCTCCCATTCAAATATTTGGGCAACCAATCAATAACCCATATGGCCACTCTTATAGCTACTGATCAACACATGCAGCAGCTTACACAACATCAAACATACTGATGCACGAATTAAGACAGTTTAGTCACTAACCCATGTACTCAGTGAGACACATTTAATCACTCACTCATACAGTCAGTCATGCACCTACTAAATTCTTCATCCAGACACTTATACATCCACTCATTCTTCAATATGTGAAACATATTTAAACTTTACAGACACATACAATCACTGGATGTTGTGATCAGTGATGTCATCAGTGATGTCACTGACCATGTCATGAATGATGTAATATGTGACATCATCAGCAGTGGATTGCGGGTGCGCGATATATAGTTAGCGCTTATAGTTAGCTAACTATATATGGAATTTCAATGGTTTTATGCGAGTAAAATAAGGTTTTGTAAATGCTAATTCCTAACTATATATGGCCTATAACCTATGGTTTTTTCATTGAATTTTCAAGGTTTTGTAAATGCAAATTCCTAACTATATATCCACTATAACCTATGGTTTTTTCTGTGAATATATATATATATATATATATATTTACACACACACACACCCACACAGCTTTTTCTATCATGAGCATCATTTTTTTGGGGGAAAGATATCATTTTATTAGTGATGTAGTTTAGGATGCATGTCACCAACTTTTGCGTAGTTGTGAAGTCACAAGCAAGCCCATTATTTTATCTTCTCAAGACCTCGTTGCTGCTGAGCTTTTGAGACTATAAATTCAGGACTATGACTCCCAAAATGGAAATAAACATGCTGGATTGGACAAGCAAGTCCACCACCTAGTGGGCGCCATGTGTGGTGCACCCGGCTTACATACCAGCAGCCGAGAGAATTCCTAAAGGATTCTTCCCAGCAAATGTGACCGTGGCGCCCCAGGCTGGTTTTGGTGGCGCACCGGGGTGCCGCGGCGCACAGTTTGTGAACCACTGGTATGTTCGATAGAGACCTAGTCGACCTCAGTCCTAAGTCATATCTATAGGATATACTTTTCCAATGTGCAGAGCCTATTGGGAATATAGGAACTACACTACATGGCGCCCAACGTTTGGTAAGGCACTAATTTAACGTCAGATACTAGAGTAACTCAATCGTGCTTTTCTCAGAGACCCCTTTTTTCCCGTACAAATACTCCAATAGACGTCTGGAGTGGGTAAAAGGATAATATCCGCCATAACTGAGTAGTATGAAAATCCTATGTATTAGTTTTTGGTTTGTTCAACGTCGAAGGATACAGTGTTCCAAAATATTATGCACCTTATCTTTGTTTCCTTGAAACTTGCTCTGCAAACTTTCATTAAATAAAAATGTCCCTAAACGGAGACAACAACGCAACTGGTGGAGCTGCAGCCCAACCAGGCTTAGACGTTACGAGGTTTAATGAAGACGACCCGTTTGCTATAATCATCCCGGAAAATTTAAGGAAAACCATCACTATAAAGCTTATAACAAATGGCCTATCATCAAGAGGTGGTAGGGTGATTTTTTGTCAGAGAGGCACATGAATATCGGAAGACGGAGGTATTCTATTCATGGATTGCCTTCCCTGAAGTAAAACGAATAACACATGTGTTCCACTTTTACAAAATAGAGGAACCTCTAACGGAATACACTCCTTTCGAGGATGTTGAAATTCTATTAACATACCAAGAGCATGCGCTCTGGTTTAAAGGTGCCCTTTAACATCAAAATCACATTACCAGGCTCGGTCCACTAGGTAGACCAGGAGCAACATGGCCAGTATTAGCCAGCTATACACCGCATCCAGGCCATTGAAGAAATGTCAGGTGCAGAACTATTAGTTCAACTAAAACAACTAATTAAAATACTTAGACAATTGGTTCAATATGTCATCCAGACTCTAACAGTCCAACCTCCTATAAGGATTCTACAACACACCCCTCACCAGGGGAACGCAAGTAAAATTACACCACAGACTATACAATCAGTCATTGGTAAATTGCCCGCAAAAAGGGAACAAATTCCATTCTGGATAGCTCAAAAAATTACTCACATCGAGGCAGTATTTCCTGATAGTACATCTCATGAGAAACACAGAATTCTAACAATCTGTTTACCAATGGGGATCGCACCACACCTGGAGGACTGTGACACTTGGGGTACAGTGTTTGCTGCAATCTACACCAAAACACATGATGTTCCGTCCATGGCGGTGATACCAGACGTCCTGAAACATTCAAAATGAATACGGGCAGAGCCTGCTTTAAATCTGGGTATGAAATTACTGAAGGATTTCAAACAGGTCTCAGCAATAATATTAGCTAATATTAAAGTTGAGGCAGTATCTGTGGCGATCCGCCAGAAATTAAGAGAATTTGATGTAACTGAGCAACCATTTGAACTGGCTAGAATAATTGAAAAATCCTATGAAGAACTAGGTAGAGACAGTTTGGGTGGTAAACCAGTGAAACCCCAACTGACTAAAAGTCCTTAAAAGGACTTTATTAAAAATACTCTCACTACTCCTAAAAAAGAAGTGGGAGAACACTAAACAGACACTTCCTAAAGAGAAGCGTTCTCAATCCAGAGGTAGGTCTCCTCAAAAGGAGCCCTCTGAAAAGAGGTATAACCTCAGGATCAGGGATAATTTGAGAAAACCTGATAGAAATCAAGATACTGATACACGTTCCTCTCGTTTCTTTCAGACTTCCTCACAGAAATCTGAAAGAAGAGGACAGTCAGAACACAACGAAGAACGCATGAAGTCCAAAGACGATAAACACGTTCCAAAAAATAAGAAACCCCAATTCACCAAGAAGAAGGTAGCAGGTCTAAAAATCAGGCATGCCGAGGATCTTGAGGACACAACTCAAGAGTGGGCCCAGACAATGCTAGACAGCGCAGCAAAAGCCACCATAGCTCACAAGATCCTGAAGGATCATCTGGAGACAGTGGACTTGAATGAGTACATCCAAGTTAAAACTGCAGATACCAGAGTTAGTGTACCCCATAAGTTATATGAAGTAACGCTCCGGATGGAGGGGGACATAACTAGGAAAATAAGGGCACTCGTGTGGGAGAAGTTCTCTAAGGGTTATGACATTCTTCTAGCTGAACAAGACTGGCCACCAGAATTTGTCAGGGAGTGCCCACATGGCGAAGACATCATTATGCCAGCCTTCTCAAATCTTATTCCAATTCACTTAAATTACACCTATGCCAGAAAATGGGCTGTAGCCCAGGCTCCAGCATTATATAAAAATCATGTAGGATGGGATGAGGATTCTCCTCACCATAAAATCTAGTTAAAAACTCAACCAACTGCTCAGAGGCAGTATCCAGTTAAGCAAAAAGCTAAAAAACAGGTCAAGGAGATATTAGATCAACTTGAATAACAAGGGGTGATTGATAGATGCACCTCGTTCATGAACAATCCTTTGTTTCCTGTATCCAAACCAGACAATGCATATCGTCTAGTTTTGGATTACAGACATTTAAACTCTTGTTGCAAAGCCTTTGCAGTACAAAATGCACACAGTGCAGCACTGATGAATAACATTGGGCACAAGAAATATAAAACAACATTAGATATTTTTAACGGTTTCTTCTGTCAAAATATTGCACCTGAAAGCAGGTTTGTGACCGCTTTCTCAATTATGGGGACACAGAGTCACTTTTGTCGTCTTCCCCAGGGATTCAAGAATAGTCCAGGGTTATTTTCAGCCAGAGTAACAGAGTTACTACAAACATATGATGATGAGGCATTATCTTATGTCAATGACAACTATCAAACAGACGATGACTTGGACAGGCACTTGAATAGAGTGAACAGCATAATACTTGACTTCACATCTGAAGGGTATAAATTCAATTTATAAAATCAAGAATTGCCCATCTCAACGTCCTATTCTTAGGATACAAATTATCAAGTAAAGGCAAAAGCCTGGCAACCAACTTTTTAGAAAAGTGTGCGCTGCTCCAACCTCCAAAAACGCTGAAAAACGTAGTCAATTCTAGGTTTCCTAAATTTCGGAAGAACTTACATCCTAATTTACCAGAAAGGGTTACATCTCTCTACGAATTAATCAAACCTGATTTAAAAAGAGTTAATTGGACTCAAAAACACACAGAAATTTTGCGTTTAGTACAAACAGACATGTTGGCACACTTACAAACACGCGTAAATGTACGCAACCTTGTAATCCGAATCATTCCAGGAAGATGCGGATTCCCGTACTTAACCTTTAATGAGGGAAAAAAGTACCAATAGCTTATAAATTACACTTGTACACACAAGCTGAAATGAAATTCACTTCTACAGAAAGAATTCTGACAGTGGTTCAAACTGCAGTAGTAAAACAGAGAGCCCTCGCACAGGGAAAACACATAATGGTCGTTACACCTGTACCAGCCTTAGAGGCAGTGACAAAAGCGAGCAGTCCGAATGCAAAAGCTTTACATCCGAGATGGATACAATGGTTTAATTCTCTTGCTGCAACAGACATTGAATACGTTTTTGACCCATACTTGAAAACACAAGAATTTCTACAATACAAACAAGACTGTCCTCTGCCCACTGAGATTCTGCCTCTAGAACAGTAGGAATGTATAATTTATACAGACGGATCAGCACAACCCGCAATTGGGGGTAAACAGGCTTATAGTGCCACGTGTGCAATTGTTAAAGGTCGCTGGTGCGATGGTAAATTCCGACCTATGGTCACAAAAACGCAATCTCTCGGAGATTGTACAGCTCAGCGAGCTGAACTACAGACATTCAAGATGGCGCTTGAAAATACTGATCGCGAATTCCCCACACTCACAGTGTGCGATTCTTATTATTGCGTCCAATCTTACAATGAATACTTGCAGAACTGGATTCACAACGGTTTCAAAGATGCAAAAGGTCTCACAATCAAGCATAAGTTGCTTTGGGAACAAGTAGTTCAATTATAGAAAGAACTACAAAAGACTCATGTGATCCATACACTGAGTCATCAACGTGATGGCGTTCATGTTGCAGGGAATTTATAGGCTGATGAAGCCGCAAAGGCAGCTGTGCAAACGGCTTCCGTAGCTGCAATCACTCGTGCAAAAACAAAAGTAGACAGTGAAATTATGCAGGCTGTCACCGCTTCCAAAAAAGATAGCGGTAAAACATTACCAAAAGGCTTTCCACTCAAATACTCGTATAGAACTGATGCAAATAATGTTCCTTCTGCTCGAATCCCTGGAGTGGGGGATAGAGACATTCCAAACATGGAACATAGATTAGGACTAATCTTAGCAGCACATGAAGGACTCGCCTCTGCACACGCAGCTGTTTCCACCACAGTGTCATTATTAAAATTGAGATACTGGTGGTCATGCACGAGGAAACAAACGAGAAACTATGTTCTAGAATGTGAAATCTGCCAAAAGATGAAGGTTTCAACAGTGAAACGTCCTGCGCAGACACCACTTTTAAGTTCAGATAAACGATTAGCATGAGTTTACCTGGACCACTGTGGTCCCTTACAGAGGGATGGCAACTATAAATATATTATGGTTGCAGTGGATTCATGCTCAAGATTCATTTGGATGTGGCCTCAGCGCTCGGCTGACGCCCGAACTGTTATAAACGATTTGCGAGTCTTTATCGGCACATACGCAGTCGGAACGCCACATTTTGACCAGGGTCCGGCGTTTAGCTCTCGAGCTTACAAGGAGGCCATGTCCAATCTGGGCGTTGCATTGCGGTACTCTAGTCCATTCCATCATGAGGGAAATGTGGTAGTGGAGAGAAAAAAACGGGGCAGAAAGCAATCTAGAACAGCTAGGGTATTAGGCTTGGGTGACGGGTGGGTCAAACATCTAATAAGTGTCCAACGTAGTCTAAACAATCTACCAAGAAGTTCTCTAGGTGGAATCACTCCATATGAAATCCTTTTTGGTACTAGAATGATTGTCGAAGACCTTGATTGTCACACTTCAGTGGTAGAACCAAAAACAAAAACCTTTTGATATCAAAGACCGTTTGCAGGACTTAAATGAAACAAGGAGAAACACATTGCAGAAGCCAACGACCACTGAAGAAAAACCACGTGTCCCAGCAAGGCCTGCCTGGATTCCAAACATTGGGGATCTAGTTAGAGAAAAGATCGCGGACAAGAAGGAATTTTGGGCCTTCTTACAGACAACCAGTACCTGTGCTAGCAATCAACGAATCAAGCACAGTGTTACTGCCGCCCCTTGCTGGAAGAAAGGAGAACAGGTTTGTGTCTATTGACCTGGTAAAACCACATCATGTGGCCGATCGTAAGTAGTAGGCCAAGTGTACTCCAAAGATGTAGCAGACAACCACATCTGGCTACTATCCAAGAGGTTAAAACTGAGAGGCTCATCACCTTTGAAGAACCTGCAGTGCGAAAAGGACTATGCAACAAAGCCATGGAACTTGTGCCTCTTGAAACCCAAATAACAGTTTGTCAAGAATCATCTGTCTACAATTATGTGACATCTGAGTACACTAATAGGACAAAAGATTCAGTAACTCCAGTGATTTCAAGTAATCCTGGTGCAATACCAACAATTGACAGAACTGCCTCTGGCTATTTCATTACCTTTGATACGTTTTCTGAGGATCCCAGCGAACCTGAAAGAACGCCAGCAAAAAAAACTTTTAAAGAACAAGCAACAGAACTTTTTCATCAACTTGAAAAGACTTATCGGGTTTCACCATGGGTTGAACTTTGGATTGTGTTAGGCGTATTTTTTCTCCTACTTTGGCTAATTCTTGTATTAACTCTGGGAATGCTGATAAATGGAAAATGTAGTAAAATGGACAAAGCAAGTAAGAACATCAACTTACTCATCAAGCCACACAAATCATCTCATCGTGAACAAAGAGACTTGTCATCAGTGAATAGCACAGCCGTTCCTATACCAGGGGGTATAGCTTGGGACAGAACTAATTATGACATCTTTGGTCCTGCGGAGATGTTGAAGATTCCACATCAATTCAAGGTTTCCTTGAGTGACTTTTTCACCCAGCACATTTTCTGATGATTGGGATTTTGAGACTGTTAATAATATGATGTCAGACTTAGATATGTCTGCAAAATTTACAAAACATGAATACTTAGAAGGTTCATCAGATTATGAACAAATGTATTGTTATAATCACTATGGTCATCATTATTTGCACACATCTGCAAACCCTAGAAATGTTTATACTTATAATCAATGGGAACATTGTCCAACGTCACCTAAGGGTAGCTCAAAAACATTCTATGAAAAATGTCCATACTTCTCAGGTTTTAATGTTTCAAATCCAGAAACGTTTTACTTTAAAAATGTTAACAAGACAGGAATGAAAAGTACGTTGAATAATACTAAGCAAATTTATTCTGCAGCCTTTTATGCTCAATTGTCTACTTTAGGCTTTGACTTTTGGAAAGACAATATTGAGACAACAACTGTCTGGGGCACAAAAGACTGGCAGGTGCAGGGATTAGAAGCTTTATTTAGATCCTGTATCATCCCAGAACAAATAATGTTTTTGAATGACACTGTTCAACAAACATCTTGTCTTGGCTTACCTAAGATAAAAGATTTAAACAAACCGTCCATACCTACACCTACACGTGGTAGAACACTTCAGAGGGGGTGGTGGACATAAAAACAATTTTACTTAAAAACAGCACTGATCCTGATTGGAAAAAATGGTTAATCTGGTCCACAGACACAAACAACTGTCAAGATAGATTCCTGAACAAAACACAAGGGTTTACATTCACAATGAAACACAATGGTTCGGCACTCCCACACAATTCACAGTAACAATGATAGTCAAAACAATCATAAAAAAATCAGTTCAGTAGGACTTAAAGGTTTCTTTTTCTTTTATTCAAAATCTTCATACAAAGCATAGCCAACGCGTTTCGTCCAGAGAACTTCTTCAGGGCGAAAGATATGGAGATTATATCAAAAGTATTTCAGGAATATAATATTTGAAGCTTCCAGTATACGTGGCAATAGTAGCCTTATTTTAAGTAGAAAAAGTAAATTCTTCAAATTAGGTATTCATCTTTGCTGACAGTCAGAATGGTGCCAATATTTGCAACAATTCCTATGGTATCTGTAATCACTTGTTTATTCGCGGCATGTTAGCTCACCCCCGGCCGCGTTTCGAACCCGCGACCGGGGGTGAGCTAGATAGATAGAGCTAGATATTACTAAATACTTAGAATTTAGTAATATCGAACGTAATAAAGTGGAGTGGGTGTTGTATAGCGTTTTAGGACCTGAGTGAAATTTTCCAGATTCATGCCCTTATATAGGTACAATTCACATTGCCCTAATATAGGCATAGAAATCATACCCATATTTAGACACGGAGCCTGTGATGGTTCTTCGACCAACTTATCCTGCCACCTGCAAGGTTCCCCGGCTGCAGTGAAGATTTCAATTTTTAGGCAGCTTTCAAATGGAAGCTACATTATGTTGAAGGATCACAGCTGCTTTGGCATGGTGCCAGGAATAGCCTATCTCGTAACTGTGTCAGCCAGGGTTACTTGTTGTATGCAAGTATTGTTTCCTAAAACCAAGACAGACGGGGAGTCGCCGTTATGGCCTTCACTGAACATCTCTTCTATACGAATTGATACTTTAAGCAGAATGAAAGCCATTCTTTTACAAAAAACTGTGCCACTGACCTCATCCAAAGAGACGTATGAACTGCAAGTTGGAAGGTCTTCTGCAGAGATACATGCCCGTTTATCCACAAACTTCCCTATACATTTCATAGAAATGTTAGGTCGTATCTTAAACATGTCTGATAGGAGTGGTATTGTACATGTATTTAAGACAGTTTTTTCGGAACTGTTAGCACCTTTTGAAGCAGTCCTCGGCATATTTCCGAACTTCGTGCACTCTGTGTTTGGTGGACTGCCTCTCATTTTGGGACTCGTAGCCGGTATACTATTTTTGTTCCTTCTGCTCCGATATGGCAAGCCAATTCACCAACGATGCCCAGATCACCTTGGAGAACACTCTTCTGGCGATGAAGTGTCGTGAGTGCATGCTCCAAATTTTTGGTTTGGCTCGTTTAAGAGATCTGAATACCACATGGTTTCTATCATTCAGACCATTCTGGCAGGATTACATCTTACCTGTTCTACGATGTCTGCTATGTGGAGAAGAATGTGTGCTAGACATCTGTCTGACACTCCCATCAGTCCTGCCAACGGAAGTTGATACTTTGCTTGGACCAGTAACGGCTCATGCACTGTGTTGTCCCCAGCAGCTACCAATCCTGTTGACAGCATTCATTGAGGTCTTACAGATGCAAACTGCTGATGGTGAGATACGTGGAACGACAGGCACACAGGTACCCTCTCCATCTCCTGCAGACATTGCTAATGCAGCTGACGGCAATGTTTCTCATCTATGTACGATTGATCTACTTAACGAGGTAGTCCAACTTTCACCTACAGTAGTAGACGCATTCTTAAATAGCTTAGAAGATTTGATGTTTTCTCCAAACAATGACACTGACTTTTGAAATTAGCACACAGCGTTCTATGAACTCTGTATTCGGCCTTCATTTTTTCAAAACAAAACTTCTAACTTTGGAACTCTATTTTTCTACGATTTGACTTTTTCCAAAACTTGAACTTTTTTGGCACAAAGTAATCTGCTTAAAGTAGAACTAATCATAATATATGCTTTGAATGAAACTATTGCTTTTAAAAATGCGTACGGCACAAATGCTCATTTCTTTGTGTACAACCATTATGAATGCATTTTTATGTATTTTGGGTGGGTTATTAACACCTCATGCTTTAGATTTGTTTTAAATACTTAGAATTTAGTAATATCGAACATAATAAAGTTGAGTGGGTGTTGTATAGCGTTTTAGGACCCGAGTGAAATTTTCCCGATTCATGCCCTTATATAGGTAACGTAGCGCTATACTGCCAAATTGCTCTTTGCTTTAAATCAATAGCGCATAGCTCGCATTACTTCTGCTTTAATTTGTGCCTGATTGATGAATAAATTATCGTAGCGCTATATTGTTGAATAATTTTATCATAGCGCTATACTGCCAAAGTGCGCAATAATCATTAATCAATTTGCTGCCTTTGACTGTGTAATCGATTAGTGCCTGATTGTGCTGGTGCCATCTCCATTGCCATTGTGCCCCAATCTCGTCGTGTTAGGCTTGTGGCTTGCTGCCATTTTGTTTGTTTGTTGTTGTGCCTCCCATCCCAGCTCTCCACCCCGCTCCCGCCTCCCAGCTGCTCCTCCCTTGCCCCTCCTCACTCCACTATCCACATATGCCTTTACGCGCAGCGTTCACGCGCAGTGAACGCACCCCATGCGCGCAGAAGGTGTGCCAAAGGTAAGCCCGCCTACGCCTGTCCGCGCCTGGACCGCGCCCAGTGCCAGACCCCCTGGCCCCCGCGAAACCCATTCCACCCGCATAACATACGACGCCGCAACCCCCTTTGCCCTTAACCCTGGCCGCACACCACAATGCTACCAAGCTACCCCAGGACACACCCATGGACCCTTCACCTGCCACTCCTGCAAGTTTGTCTGCATCAGAACACACTCCAAATCCACAAACTCCAAACAGAGCTGCTACTCTAACCACCTAAACTGCATCCTGCTCAACACCCGCTCGGTCCACAGACACTCCATTGAACTCTGGAACCTACTCGACACTACATCTCCGGACGTCGCCTTCCTTACAGAAACCTGGATGAACGCCTCATCAGCGCCCGACATCGCCATAGCCATCCCAGACGCCTACAAGACCATCCGAAAAGACCGCACCAACCAAACAGGAGGAGGCATCGCCATCGTCCATAAAAACACCATCCGCATCACGACCAGTTCTGACGATAACCTCGCAGCCGCCGAACACCTTCCCTTCCAGATCCACACCAACCCCAAAACCACACTCAGAGGCACCCTCATCTACAGACCACCAGGACCCTGCACACAATTCTGCGAAGACATCACTGACTTCATCAGCCCACATGCCCTCCTCTCCGAGAACTACATTCTACTGGGAGACCTCAACTTCCACCTAGAAAAGAACAACGACAGCAACACCACCACCCTCCTGGACAACCTTACCAATCTCGGACTCAAACAACTTGTAGACACCCCCACCCACTCTGCCGGACACACGCTCGACCCTATCTTCACCTCCAGCAAGCACATCTCCTTCGATCACACCACAGCTCTCCATTGGACGGACCACAGCTGCGTTCACTTCAACTACAAAAAGACCATGACCCACAACCCCCAACAACCCATTCTCCGAAGAAACTGGAACAAAATCACCACCGACCAGCTCTTCACATCGCTTCACCAAAACCCTCCTGCCAAATCATCGGACCCAAACCAAGCAGCCACCAACCTCACACAATGGATCACCCACAGCGCCGACGAACTAGCACCCTTGGAAAACCATCTAATCAAGCAAGGTAACAAAAAATCCCCCTGGTTCAACGATAACCTTAAGAAATCCAAGAAGCTCTGTCGCACGCTAGAGAAAGCCTGGAGAAAAAACCCAACCACTGACAACCTGGCTACCTTCAAGAACGCCACCCGCAAACACCACCAACTGATCCGATCCACCAAGAGATCAGCATTCAAGGATCGACTTGACAACAACACCCAAAACAGCAAGGAACTATTCAACATCGTCAAAGAATTTACCAACCCCACCGCCGGCACCAACGACATCACGCCCTCCCAAGACCTCTGTGACTCTCTATCCTCATTCTTCCACAACAAAATCGCCGACATACATAACAGCTTTCAAAACCAGTCCGAAGACCAGTCCACTCCACCCACCTCCGAACCAAAACCGCACTCTAACAACCTTTGCACCTGGAACCCAATCATCACCGAAGACACCATCCGCCTGATGAACTCCATCCACTCAGGATCGCAACCAACCCATGTCCCCACCACATTTTCAACAAAGCAGACTCCATCATCGCACCCCATCTCCGCGATGTCATCAACTGTTCCCTCAACTCCGCTACCTTCCCGGAAAGCTGGAAACATGCCGAACTCAGCGCCCTTATGAAGAAACCCATAGCAGACCCCACTGAACTTAAGAACTACCGCCCCATCTCGCTCCTCCCATTCCCTGCCAAAGTCATTGAGAAAGCCATCAATAGTCAGCTCGCCTCCTCCCTTGAATCCAACAAATCCCTCGACCCCTCACACTCCGGCTTCCGAGTCAAACACAGCACCGAAAACGCCCTCATCACAGCAACAGACGACATTCAAACTCTACTGGACAACGGAGAAACAGCTGCCCTCATCCTACTTGACCTCTCCGCAGCCTTCGACACAGTCTGTCATAGCACCCTCATACAACGCCTCAGCAACGTCGGAATACAAGGAAAAGCATTGGATTGGATCATCTCGTTCCTTGCCGGAAGAACCCAAAGAGTCCGCCTCCCCCCTTTTAGATCAGAGGCCACCGAAGTCATCTGTGGCGTACCACAAGGATCATCACTCAGTCCCACCCTCTTCAACGTATACATGAGTCCCCTCGCATCCATAGCGCGCCAACACAACCTCAACATTATCTCTTACGCAGACGACACTCAGCTGATCCTCTCCCTCACCAAATACCCAAACACCGCCAAAACCAACCTACACGAAGGAATGAAAGAAGTAGCCGAGTAGATGAAGAACAGCCGTTTAAAACTAAACTCAGACAAAACGGAAGTCCTCATCTTAGGGTCATCCCCCTCTGCCTGGGACGACTCATGGTGGCCACCGGCCCTGGGAACCGCACCCATACCTACGAATCATGCACGTAACCTGGACTTCATCCTGGACTCCTCCCTCTCGATGACCAGACAAGCCAACGCCGTCTCATCATCATGCTTCAACATCCTATGCATGCTCAAAAAAATCTTCCGTTGGATCCCCACCGAAACAAGAAAGACGGTCACCCACGCACTGGTCACCAGCCGACTGGATTACGGAAACACCCTTTACGCCGGAACCACAGCCAAACTACAGAAAAAACTCCAACGCATCCAAAACGCCTCAGCGAGACTTATATTGGACATCCCTCGACAAGCTCACATTTCCGTCCACCTGAAAGACCTCCATTGGCTCCCAGTCAACAAGAGAATAACGTTCCATCTCCTCAACCACGCACACAAAGCCCTCTACGACCTAGGACCCGAATGCCTCAACACGCGACTGTCCTTCTACACCCCCTCCCGCCAACTACGATCATCCAATCAAGCCCTCGCCGCAATTCCGCGCATCCATAGATCCACCATGGGGGGAAGATCCTTCTCCTACTTAGCGGCCAAGACCTGGAATTGTCTCCCCACCCACCTCCGCCTTACACAGAACCGCCTCTCCTTCAGAAAGCAACTAAAAACTTGGTTATTCGATAAGTAAAGCACCCCCCCTCCCTCAAGCGCCTTGAGACCCTCTAGGTGAGTAGTGCGCTATACAAATTTCTGAACTTGAACTTGAACTAATATAGGCATAGAAATCATACCCATATTTAGACATAGCCCATGCAGTCCAAATACAGGCATGGCTACTTCCACCCGTTCCGAAAGCCACAACAATGTCTTGGAAAATCAACTTAAAGCAGTCAGGGACCTCCCCTTGCTTGAATTTTGATTTGTCTAAGAACTCATGTAGTTTTCAAAGAACTGCCATTCCCTTAGGGTTCTTTGATGATGTTATTATGCCCGACTTTCCGTCAAACTAGGCACCTTCAAGGTATAAATATGCCTTCACTTGCTCTAGCAAACACACAGTGGTTTGGAGCAGTTTGACTATCTACTTGCCCGACACAGCTCGCTACAGCATGTGCCGAAGGAAGCCGACCCTCTAGCTAATGCACTGATCAGAGACTGTATTTCTCCTGCTGAGAATCCAGCTCCAGTGTTTCCAAGCTCCCCTTGTGGGGTGTTGGGAAATCGAGTCTGAGACAGAGATACCAGACCTCCTTCATTCTGAACTAAGGTATGGAGGTGATTAGACCCTAGGAGAAATCTAAGATAGATTCTTGGCAAAGAAAACTAAACCTATGTTATACAATACTTACTTCTTCCTCGGTTAGGTACATTGGGGTAGGCGTATTTTAGAAGCACCAGTTGGGTATTTTAGTCTATGTATTTATGTATGTTATTTTATATGGCTTAGAAACCATACAATGCTCTTACAGTATTATTTCATATTACTGTTTACGCTGTACGCATTATACTTTGCAGCCTGCCTAACGATTTTCGGAAAGGAAAACAAGGGAACCCTACTCACAGAGGAACCAGGGTGCGTACTTAATAATCAAAAGAGTGGTTCCAGTGGGATAATACATGTACTTTTCAATAAACACAGGGCATAATAGAGATAGAGGCTGAGGGCTGAGGGGACGCCAGAGAGAGAAGTAAAGCTTGTGACACCAGTATTCATATCCAAATTGAATTTGTATTATTTTCAAACAAGAGGATTTAAGTGACATACAAATGATCCATTAGGTTTCAATATTGGTGCGGTGTGTCCCAAGTGTATATACAGAACCTAAAAAAACAGTTAAGTGACATAAAATGAGCAATGTTTACAGGGTGTCCAGGGAATATGTATACAAAAAATGAAATGCGCCCAATAAACAATAATGATGCAATGCTACAGCAACACTATGCATTCATAGGTGCTGTCTGCACGGTTCGCTTTCACAAAGCGTTGAGGGCGTTTCGACCCAACTCTGAATAAGGGGTCTCGTCAGGACCAACAAAATGAGGGAAATCTGAAAAGATGTAAACAGAAAGGGGCAATGTGAGGACTGAAATCTGTATTTGGTATCAACTATAGGGGCAACTAGAGGAAAGCAATTATCTGTGATCATGGAAGGCTCAAGAATTGAGTGTGGTGTCAACCATGTGCGTGAAATGAGTCAAAATTGTACTCACAGTGAACCCAGCAACGTTCTAAGGCACGATGTGAAGATGAAAGAAAAAAAGGAAAAAGGAAATGAGGGGGGGTACGACATGAGGATCCAAAATAGACTTGAAGGGGTGAGATTGTAGTAATAGGCGAGATATGCGCCGTGGATAATCTGAATTGTGTTCATGACACGGTAATGTGTCTGCTGATAGTTCGGTATTTAGATCCACGGTGGGACCGTTTACCCAGGAAAATGCCTGTCAGAAGAAAAGTCTAATAAGCACAGGATCCGCTACTAAAATGATGGGGCTTAAGAGCATGGTGCAGCGACCACAGTATTCTTGCTCGAGCTTACCTGGAGGATGTGCGCTTGATAGCTGCGTGTTGTTTGGATCCAAACGCAAAAACGGATAACCATGACGGTACAACGTACACAAGTAAATTACCTTGTAGAGTATAGTACGTGCACAGGGGAAACAGGAGAGCGGAAAGCTCGATCCTGTCTGGGTGTGGGAGGGGAACATGGATAGAGTGGAGAGCCTTTCACATGTAAAGACATAGCTACGATGGAGGTTGGACAGTACACTTACGTATTTATGTGACAACACAATGTATGTATTAGTACAATTTGAGATTCATATGTGAGAGGTACCATATTTATATATGTGCAATCGATTTGGATACTCTGAAGGCCACATCGTCACCCATAACGTGGTGCACATATGAACTTATTTACAGCATGGAGCGACAGTGCAATTCACACTACAGTGATGTCAATAGACGTTGTACATTTCAAACCGCTTTTTTATATATACTTGTAACATCACTTAATCTCTACGTATACACATTGCGTGTCATGTTAAACATCACGTGACATATTACTCTTTAGTGAGGAAATTGCATTACAATTCGGACCTCAAAAAAACCAGCTGGTGCTAAGGAGTTTAGTAATTTAAAACAACATAATAATTTGTGGTGCATTAATGACGACATAGCTGGAACAATCTGTCATAGTACTTTTACATACGTAGAGATCCTGCTGGCCTATGGTATGTTCCTGAATGTGTGAGATTGAAACAAGCTTAAAGCTCTTGGCAGTGTGTCGGGGGCATCATTTCCATCTATACATTAGGGTGTCCGCAGGATGCAACATGTATAGATGCTGCCTACATCATTAGTGGTATTGACGTTACAAGTGCATACAGGCATGGAATTTAGCTCAGGCTGGCCACAAACCCTGCCATTCTTCAGCGGAGTTAAGCCCATTATTTAAAGAATCAATTCTGTAAATCCAATGACATTCACGGCATTGCAGTATTTGTGTGATATCACCTCCTCTTTGTGGAAGTTTGGCGATGTCAATGACCTGCCACTTGATTTGATCTGCTGTGTGTTTTTTCTTGATATAGTGAGAGACTAGGGGGGCAGTGGTAATCAACCGCCTGATGCGGCTGCGGTGTTGGCCTATTCTGGCTTTGATAGGCTGTTGTGTCTGCCCAATATATGATAATCCACAGGGACACCATATACAGTACACCACATTGCGTGTGTTACAGCTGGAGAACAAATCTAGGTGGTGATCCCAATTGCCATGTTTGAATGTGGTGGTGTTCTCTGTGTAGGAACATGCCAATCAGTTCCCACATTTATGATGGCCTGTCACAGGTGGGAGACCCCATGTGGACTCCAGCGTGTTCTCTTTCCTTTTGGTAATTTCTGTGGAAGATCTGACCAGATGGTCTTTAATATTCTTAGCTCTCTTTTTTTTTTTTTTCACCATCTTTTTTTTCAGTTTAATAATTTTTTTTATTTTGTTGAAAATAAAGTTCAAATACAAAAAACGATAGATAAGTACATGAGAACCAAGTGAAGCACAAGTGAGGCAATAAAAAAACTATAAAGTAATGGTTCAATAATAAAAGGGGATATGAAAAGATAGTGAGAGGAAAAGAAAAAAGAATAGGAAAGGGGAAAAGAAGCGAGAAAAGAAGAGAGGAAAAAGGAAAGAAGGAAGAAAGAGAAGATGAAAGGAAGGAAAACCTGAGGATATAAAGGCCCAAAAATCAGTTAGAAGGGGGAGATGAAAGATAGATGGAAAAGGGGAGCCAAAGAATATCAGATTTAACTTTAGCGGAGACAGATGAGGAGGAAGCAATAGCAATTCTATGTTCATCACATATGAAGTTCCACCAAGTAAGAATAGATAATTTAGAATTGTCCTTCCAACAAGATAAAATAACTTTAAATGCAATAGCAATGAACAAGTCCAGTAATCTTGCACTAGAAGGAGCAATATCAATATCAGTTGAACCAGAGCCTAAGAACACATTTAAGAATGATAAAGGAACAGAACAGTTAAACATTCACATGCAAATATCCCAAACAGAGTGACAAAAAGCTAAAACCAAGGGACAATCATATAATTGATGTTTAAGGGAACCTGGGAGTAAGGAGCATGACCAACAATGAGTAGGAGAGGTCGGCGAGAACTCGGCAATACTAAGAGGAGTGAGAATCGATCTATGATAAATAAAATATAATGATTGAGTAATGCGGGCTGCAACAGAAATCTTAAACAGTTTGCTCCATAAACAATTCCATTCATCAACAGAGAGAGAAACTTAGTAGTTGTAGATCAAAGGGCTTAGCACACCCTGCCTACAACTCACTAGCAAGGTACAGTAGGAAAACACTTAGTGTAGGTAAGTGCACCACTTACACCTCACTAGCAGTCATGGCTGGCACAGAGGGAGCTTCAGGCTCTGCACCTGTGATGGTTGACCTTACCAAGGCACCTTCCAGCTATGACAACTTCAGCCACAAGGACTTGAGTGCCCTGTGCATTTCAAGGGGGCTAAGAAAGGGCCACAACCCTACCATTCCCATCCTGATAGCTATCCTGGAGAAGGATGACCTTGAGAAAGCTAGTATTGCTCCATTGGGGACTGGAGATGGAGTGAATCTCCCAGAGAATGGGAACACCCCAGAAGAGGTGGTGGACCCTGAATCAGAAGAGGAAGAGTCAGATCAGAATCAAGGGGAAATCCAGGTACATGTGGGGAGGCTTAACCAAGCCAACTTGGACCTACATGGAAATGGAGAGGGCCAGCACCTACCCAGATTCTCACATTTCTAGTGCCTCAAGAAAATCTCAAAGGGGAATGACTTTCCCCCCCAGAGAAGAGAGCATAAGGCCAGAATGAGGGCTGTCCAACTCGAGATGGAGAAGGAAGAGGTAGCCTTGGCCCAAGCTAAACTCGATTTAGCAAGGGAACAGAAATTGAGTGGATTAGATTCCACTGGTGGCAGCAACATAATTCCTAGAGAAAAAGACAGGTCCTATGACACTAGAAACCTGACAAAGATTGTGCCCCCCTACAAGGAAGGGGATGACATCCACAAATGGATGACTACTCTGGAGAGAGCCTACATGGTACAGCAGGTTCCCCAAGATCAGTGGGCTGAAATTTTATGGTACTCCTTTTCTGAGAAATGGAGAGATATGCTCCTCACAGTTAGACCTGAGGATGCTAACATTACACTGTCCTGAAGAGTGCTCTGATAGATGGGTTTGGCCTAACCACTGAACAATACAGGTTAAAGTTCAGAGATACCCAGAAGACACAGACACAGGACTGGACTGATTTTGTAGATTATGCTACTAAGGCTCTGGAAGGTTGGCTACATGGCAGCAAAGCACATGACTTTACAGGATTGTATAATTTGATTATGAGGGAGCAGATCCTAAGTAATTGTCAGAACCAGCTTTTACACCAGTACCTGGTGGACTGTACCTGGTGGACTCAGATCTGACCTCTCCACAAGAATTGGGTAAGAGGGCAGACAAATGGGTCAGAACCAGGATTAGGCCTAAGAATCAGGGCAATGACCAGAAGAAGGAGTCTACCAAACCTCAAGATAAGGGTGGGGATTAATCTAAGGGCCCCAAAACTCCAAGGATGGGGGTGGGTCCCAAGACACTTCATTTACTCAGAAAAAGCATTATTGCCATGCCTTTAACAGGTTGGCCATTGGAAAACAGACAGCTGTTGTTCAAAGAATAGTAATAAGGAAAATATACCTCCAAGTAAAGCTCCAACACCTCCTGTCACTGTTGGCAGTGGTCCCCCAGGTGGTGGGAGCACCCCCAAGAATTTGGCTTGGTTTACTTTTGGAGCACAGGTGGATTCTGGCCTACCCAGGTCCCCTAAGTTAGCTACTCTTGTTTTTGATAATGTCATGGGGTTTGCCAACTTCACTTCTTGTCCAAACACTTTGAGCATGTACAGACAGGAGCCCCCCATCAATGGTCTGAAAATTGAGGCCTTTAAAGACACAGGGGCTAGCATCACAATGGTGGCTGAATGTCTAGTCCCCTCAAGGCAACTCATACCTGGTGCCACATACCAAGTGACCAATATTGATAGAATACAAACCAATCATCTCATGGCAGTAGTAAGTCTCAGCTGGGGAGGTGTCATTGGCCCAAAGTGAGTGGCAGTGTCACCAAACTTGCCTGTGGACTGTCTACTAGGAGATTATTTTGAAATCTCAGCCTGGGATGAGGTTGAAGAGGAAATCCATTCTAGAATGGTAAATGTCCATGGAAACGTTAGTGGGACTGTGTTGGCCACAGCCCCAAACCAAGATGTCCTTCCTGAAAAGGATGGTAGGGCTGTGCAAGTCTCAGCCCCATCTTTAGCAGAAGCCCTTCCTGAACAAGTTAGCAGAGCTGTTATGATAACAGCCCATACCCAAACTGAGTCTCCTCCTGAAAAGGTTGGTGGGGCTGTGATGGCCACAGCCCAAACTCAAACTGATTCATGTGTTGTGAATCCTGAAATGATGGATCACTCCACACAAACAGAGAGCATTGAGGAGGAAGAGAAATCTCCCTCCCACCAGACATTAGGACAGGATCAGCCTCCTCAGGGAACTGATCTTACCCCTGATGAAGGACTGTCCCAGAGGTTGTTAGGCCTAGCCTGACAGAGCCCCTGATGGCAGTGGACCCTTCTCAGGTGGGACCCAGTCTGGAGCAGGTAACCTTCCCCTCTCTACCTTGCCTTACTCAGCCCAGGGCTGCAGAGGACAAGAAGGACAGTGAACCCCAAAGGCCCCCCTGTCAAATAAAGCACCCCCATCAGCAGATTAGGGGCACCGAAGCTAGCAGCCCTAGCCAGGTGAAAACTTTAAAAACTCCTGAGGGATCCCCCTTAAAATTAATTAGGGACCTCCTACAGATGGATTCTGTTGGGCACAGCCAAACCTGGGACCCAAAGGGCCCAAACATGAACTGTCCCTCCAGTAAGCAAACCAAAGGGACCCAGCCTCCATCTTTAGGTAGCCAGAGGTTGACCCTGAGAGCACAGTGCAACTCAGTTGATGAAAGAAAGGCACACATGGTGGAAGATAATTGGAGGGGGCTGAGCCCCAAATTAGTGGAGCCTCACTTCAATGCTCCATATCAACTCCACCCTTTTACTTTGCAAAAACACACCCAAGGTAGTGATTCCCTATGGTGGAGACCCTCTAATACCCCAAGGGTGAGGGATTGCTTAGTGGACCATGAGACAAGGGGTAACCATGCTAGTGCAGGCACTTCCTTATATGGCCACTCAGGCAATATAGGCTTACCTGGTCAAGCATAGCCTTATCTCCTTTCGTTGCGGGGGGGGGGGGTTGTGTAGGAAGGTGGACACCTGACTATGGTTACCCCAGATTTTTTGCCTTGTGTTTAGCTGGTTTCCGACTTAGTTGGCCTGGTTCTCTGCTAATCAGGGCCCCAGGCTATCTGCTCTCTCTTTAAAATGGACTCCATGTACCCTATGTGCATAAACAAATTGGCTTGGGTCACCTTATCAGCCCCTGTATAGTGCACTATAGGTGCCAAGGTGTGAGAAGTTGGCCTGATATATGATGTTTCCAATTCTGGAACCACCTTGTATCAGTCCAAACAATCCCTTATGGTGTCTGGTTATAAGTCAACCTTATAGACACCATAAGGGATTGCTTGGACTGATACAAGGTGGTTCCAGAATTGGAAACATCATATATCAGGCAAACTTCTCACATTGGTGTGCAGTGGTGCGGATTTGAGCTTGCTGTTGTTTTACCATTGCAATCTTTTTATCAAATTGAAAGATCACATTAAGTACCTTAGGTACATATAAACAAAAGTTTAGCATATTTAAGTTTTACTGAACTTAGTAGTTGTAGATCAAAGGGATTAGCACACCCTGCCTACAACTCACTAGCAAGGTACAGTAGGAAAATACTTAGTGTAGGTAAGTGCACCACTTGCACCTCACTAGTAGTCATGTCTGGCACAGGTGAAGCTTCCAGCTCTCTACCTGTGAAGGTTGACCTTACCAAGGCAACTTCCAGCTATGACAAATTTTGCCATAAAGACTTGGGTGCCTTATGCATTGCAAGAGGGCTAAAAAGGGGTTACAACCACACCATTCCTTCCCTGATAGCCATCCTGGAAAAGGATGACTTAGATAAGGCGAGTACAGTTCCCTTAGATACAGGAGATGGATTGAACCCCCCTGAGAATGAGGACACCCAAGTGGTGGACGTAGAAGAAGAGGAAGAAGAGGAGGAGGACTCAGAAGTAGATGAGTCAGTTCAGAGGGGTAACCAGGTCATAGTTGGCAGGCTTAACCAGACCAACTTAGACCTACATGGGAATGGAGAGGGCCAGCACCTCCCCAGATCCTATCACATAGTTCCCACAGACAATAGAAGGGTGAGATCTCCCTCAGGGGACTCTCATGTTTCTAGTGTCTCAAGGGAATAACTGTCAGAACCAGCTGTTGCATCAACACCTTATTGACTCTGATCTGACCTCTCCCCAAGAATTAGGAAAGAAGGCGGACAAATGGGTCAGAACAAGGATTAAACAGAAACCCCAGAAC
The DNA here is from genome assembly GCF_964263255.1 of Lissotriton vulgaris. NCBI lineage: Eukaryota > Metazoa > Chordata > Amphibia > Caudata > Salamandridae > Lissotriton > Lissotriton vulgaris. The sequence continues at coordinate 837,425,342 of NC_141699.1, forward strand.
CAAGGTGGTGACCAGAAGAAAACAGACCAGAAGGGTGGGGATAAGAAAGATAAAGAAAAAGACCAGAAGTCTTCTTCGGCCCACAAAATTCTAATAAGGAGGGTGGTTCCCAAAATGGTAACAAAAAGAAGAAGAATGATAGCCAAAGAAACCTTGGTGCAATACTTGTAAGTCCAATTCCCATTGGGGGAGTGAATGCACCAAGAAAAATCCATTCCCTACCACTGCAGCTCCTAAAGCACCTGCACCCCCTAGTACAGTCAGCAGTGGTGGTACACAGCCAAAGGGTTTAGTAGGGTTGACCCTGGGTACTGAGATGGAGTCTGGCCTAGTCAGAGTCCCTACTCAGGCAGTTTTGCTTTATGATGTGGACTTATCTCTGTCCACTACTGTGAGTCCCAGTATCTTGGGCAAGTATAGGCAGACGCCTTTGATTATTGAGAAACTGGCTCAGGCCTACAGGGCTACTTGGCCAGTGTCACTATGGTGACACCTGACTTTGTGGACCCTGGACAGATTGTACTAGGTGAGAATTACCTAGTGACCAATGCAAGCAACACCACTACTACACATAGTGTGGCTGTTGTGAACTTCTTCTGGGGAGGGGTAAGTGGCCTAAAGAAAGTTGTTGTGAGTGCAGACCTCCCAGTAGACTGTCTGTTAGGCAATGATCTGGAAAGCTCAGTTTGGTGAGAAGTGGAGTACAGGACTCATGCAGAAATGCTAGGGATTTCAGCACATGTCCTTGCAGTGACAAGGACTCAGGCTAAGAAGTGCCTTCCTGAACCAGTGGTGGATCTTGGAACAATAGGCCAACCACAACCCAAGAAGAAGAGCAAGAGGGTTAAGGCTGTGCCTTCCCACTTGCCCCAGGTTGAGGATTAGGCTTCACAGGATGCTGGTTCTGCAGTCCAAGAGGAGACTGTCTCTGAGGAGCTTGAACCTGATCAGGTTGAGTTTCTGGGGACAGGGGGACCCTCAAGGGCAGACCTGGGGCAGGCCCAATTAGATTGCCCTTCTCTTGAACCCCTCAGACAGCAGGCTGCTGCTGAGACTGCAGGGAATGCTCAAGGTACCCATAAAGTATATTGGGATGATGGGCTCCTTTATTCAGAGGCTAGAGACCCCAAGCCTGGTGCTACCAAGGAGGTTGGTCATACCTTTGCAATTTAGGGGCTTCCTTCTTACCTTGGCCCATGATATTCCCCTTGCAGGACACTTAGGCCAGAACAAGACTTGGGTCAGGCTTGTCCCTTACTTTCACTGGCCTCATATGTCAGAAAATGTCAAGGAGTTTTGTCGCTCCTGTGTCACTTGCCAAGCAAGTGGTAAGTCAGGTGGCACAACAAAGGCCCCCCTGATACCACTACCTGTGGTGGGGGTACCCTTTGAAAGAGTTGGAATAGACATTGTGGGTCCCATGGATCCCCAAACAGCATCTGGGCACAGATTTTTACTGGTAGTAGTGGATCATGCCACCAGGTATCCAGAGGCAATTCCCCTGAGGACCACAACAGCACATGTTGTGGCAAAGGCCCTTCTTGCAGTTTTCTCAAGAGTGGGTTTTCCAAAGGAGGTTCTTTCAGACAGAGGTACCAACTTCATGTCTGGATACTTAAAGGCAATGTGGTAGGAGTGTGGAGTAAACTACAAGTTTACCACACCCTATCACCCACAGCGCAATGGGCTTGTTGAAAGGTTCAACAAGACCCTCAAGGGAATGATAAAAGGATTTCCAGAGAAGCTTAGGCGGAAATGTGACACCCTTTTACCCTGCTTGCTTTTTGCTTACAGAGAGGTCCCACAGAAGGGGGTTGGCTACAGCCCTTTAGAACTTTTGTTTGGCCACCCTGTGAGGGGTCCACTATGTTTGGTGAAGGAAGGATGGGAGTTACCTCTCAAAAAGCCTAAGCTAGATGTTGTGGACTATGTACTTGGTCTCCGCTCCAGGATGGCTGAATACATGGAGAGAGCATCCAAAAACCTGGAGGCCAGTCAAGAATTACAAAAAGCTTGGCATGACCAAAAGGCTGTTCTGGTTGAGTACAAGCCAGGGCAGATGGTGTGGGTGTTGGAGCCAGTGGTCCCAGCAGCACTCCAGGACAAATGGACTGGACCCTACCCAATTGTTGAGAAAAAGGGAAAAGTCACCTATGTGGTTGACTTTGGAACCCCAAGAAGCCCCCACAGGGTGCTCCATGTAAATCGTTTGAAAGCATGTGTTGACAGGGAGGACATGAGCCTACTCATGGCCACAGATGGGGACCAGGAGGAAGAGAGTGACCCTCTCCCAGACCTGCTTTCCCAGAACCCTGATGATGGTTCCATTATGGAGAAGCCTTGGCAGGCAGCCTCACTGAGCAGCAACAGGTGGACTGCAGACAGGTGTTGCAGGCCCACAGACACATGTTTTCACTCACACCCAGTCAAACTAACTGGTGCACCCATGAGGTGGACACTGGTGTGCCTGTGAAGAATAAAATCTACAGGCAACCTGACCACGTCAGGGATTGTATAAAGGCTGAGGTGCAAAAGATGCTTGAGCTTGGAGTGATTGAGCCATCTGAGAGCCCATGGGCCAGCCCAGTAGTCCTTGTGCCAAAACCCCATACCAAAGATGGAAAGAGAGAAATGAGGTTTTGTGTGGACTACAGAGGTCTCAATGCTGTCACTAGGACAGATGCACATCCCATTCCAAGTGCAGATGAGCTCATTGATAAATTGGCTTCTGCCAAGTTTCTGAGCACATTTGATTTGACAGCTGGCTACTGGCAGATCAGGTTAGCTGAAGAGTCAAAAGCCAAAACAGCATTCTCTACCCCTAGTGGACATTATCAGTTTGTGGTAATGCCCTTTGGTTTGAAGAATGCACCTGCCACCTTCCAAAGGTTGGTGAATCAAGTCCTTGCTGGGTTGGATGACTTTTGTGCAGCATATCTAGATGATATTGCTGTCTTTAGCTCCACCTGGGAGGATCACCTGATCCACCTGAAGAAGGTTCTGGAGGCCCTGCAAAAGGCAGGCCTGACTATCAAGGATACCAAGTGCCAGATAGGGCAGAGCAAGGTTGTGTACTTGGGCCACCTAGTAGGTGGGGGTCAAATTCAACCATTGGAGAGCAAGATCCAGACCATACAGTACTGGGCTCCTCCAACTACCCAGACACAAGTCAGAGCCTTCTTTGGCCTGACTGGGTATTACAGAATGTTTGTAAAGAACTATGGGTCCATTGTGACACCATTAAATGACTTGACATCCAAGAAGATGCCAAAAAAGGTTCAGTGGACAGTTAGCTGTCAAAAGGCATTTGATGACCTGAAGAAGGCCATGTGCTCTGAACCTATCCTGAAGAGTCCTGACTACTCCAAACAGTTCATTGTACAGACAGATGCTTCTGAGTTGGGGGTGGGAGCTGTGCTTTCACAACTTAATATAGATGGTCATGACCAGCCCATTGCTTTTATTAGCAGAAGGCTGACCCCCAGGGAGAAACGTTGGTCAGCTATTGAGAGGGAGGCCTTTGCTGTGGTTTGGGCCCTGAAGAAGTTGAGGCTATACTTGTTTGGAACTCACTTCCTAATTCAGACAGACCATAAGCCCCTCTAGTGGCTAAATCAGATGAAGGGTGAAAACCCCAAACTACTCAGGTGTTCCATTTCCCTACAGGGGATGGACTTTACAGTGGAGCACCACCCAGGGACTGACCATGGTAATTCAGATGGTCTCTCCATGTACTTCCACTTAGAACATGAAGACTTATCTGGTCATGGTTAAGTTTAATGTCCCTACGTTTGGGGGGGTTGTGTAGGAGAGTAGGGTCTGCTATCCTATGGTCACCCCAATTTTTGCTTTTTGCTTCACTGGTTATCGACTTAATGAGACTGTGGGCTTGCTAATCAGACCCCCAGCCTGCTGCTCTCTCTCTAAATTCACATACATGTACTATAGGTACATAACCCAATTGGAACTGGACTGCTTGTCAGCCCCTGTACCATGCACTATAGGTGCTCAGGGCACAGGTGGCACCAAGGCCTACCAGGGGCTGCAGCATATCTTTTGCCACCCCTGGCTGGTTCTTTTAAATTGACACAATTGGCTGATCCGTGAGCTGGGGCAAGTTGGTGTAATCACCTCTTGCTTAGATATAGTATACCTATATCTAAACCTATATCTGGACACATATAAACCTGTGAGTCACTCCTATGGAAGGCCTTATCAATCCTGGAGGCAGAGTGCGTGGTTTAATGTGAGATGGTGCTCTAGCATGAGCTGAGCCTGTCTGCAGCTGTCGGGAACAACTCCCTAAGCTGTTCCGGGATAATGCCCTACCATATACTATTAAGTGCCTTATAATCCATCGCGGTTATATGTTAACTTGGTTTGGCTTTATCAAAACATGTCGTGTAAGGTGTCATACGATTTGGAATACTATCCCCTCGACAGTCCTGTTGACAGGGATAGCATTCCACCCCTCTAGAGAGAGAAGACATGTTACTTTACTGAAATGCGGTTGATTTTAAAAGAGCCTCAGCATCACAAAATGGATGCTTCTGCCACAGACTCAAGTCTGACCTCCTGCTGCTGACCGAAACTCAGCCGAGGAGGCCTGGACAAAGGCTTTCCTGTCGCGGGGAGGTGTCACACCACCCCAGACAGGAGATAGTGGATTGTAGCAGGGAGGTTTGAAAGAAAACAGACACTGCCTGGGCCGCACAAGGCTTCCCCTTGCATAATCCGGTCAAACCGGTTCTGGGGCACACCAGCCCCAGTCCCAGTGCGACCTGGACAAAGGGAAAAGGGTGTAACCACCCCCTTCCTGGGTCCCACGCATAGGAGGGGACCTAGCAGGTAATCCAGCCCCCTAGATTGGTATAAGAATGGGAGCAGTGCCAAAGCACTCAGATTATCCTGATGAAACATAAGAAAAGAAACTCTGGACCCTTCGACATCCTACTCGACGTAGAAGACTGAAGAATCTCCCTTGTGGTCAAGGAGTGACCACCCTGTGAAACAGGCACCATCCAGCACCTCGACCCTTGCTTTGTTGCAGTTCCCGCCTGAACTCGAGCAACAGAGTTCAACAAGACTAAGTGTGCCTGCCTTCTAACAGCCCGATCCACAGTCCCTGCAGAGCTGAGACCTGTGGAGGCAACCTGAAGCGTGGGGCCCGCCATCTTGGAAAGTCCATGAGACGCTGACCGTGCAGCCCACGAGTGCCCCTCGAAGCTGTACATCAGGATTTGAGAAGCCCCAGACCTGAGCATCTGTTGCCCCGAAGCTCACCCCTCTACACTCACTGAGTGCTGCATGGGGCCCTTCTGCTTCTTTTGGCTCAACGCATTGGCCCCGTCACTTGCCTGTTGACTTGTGGCCCCTGTGCCAACGAACTACAAAATCAAACTTGTGATTCTGGTTAGTCGAGACTTGCACTCGCTCCTTTGAAAAGGAGCGCCCGCTCTGACCCTCCTGGTCCGAGTACAACGCAATCTTTAAATCCTGCGTGAGTTGCCCTTGCCAAGGTTTGTTTGCTCCAATCTGGAAGCCGACACTGCCGGCAGCGAGAGCCTGCGTTGGACAGCTTGTGATCCACTCTTGGACATCCTCGGTGCCCCAGAGTCCACGTGGCAGTGGAGAGAAGTGACCTGTCAGAGACCTGAAAGCGCCTGACATTGCCTGGTTCCTTCTGGTTCCACCCTGGTCACTGCAAAGTGACCCAGACTCTGTCCCCTCTGCTTTCAGATCATCTTTAACTTCGATCCACCCTTGGATCACACCGGACACTTCTCGTCTCGACGCCTGCAGCATCTTCAGCTCCAAGCACCAGCAACCTGCGTGACAAAACCCGACACTACTTCGCACCTGTGCACCCGCTTCCTGTGGGTGAGGTAACTCAGCAACGCCGGTGTTCCCACACTGGTACACACCTCTAGTGTATGTGTCTTAAGTTTTGTCCTTCTAGGTTGAGCGGAAGTATCTTTAAACAGTAACTTTATAACTTTTACGCACCATTGACTTTACATTGGTGCATGCCTGTGCTTTAAGCGCTGCACCCGAATCCCGCGGGCTTTCCCGACTTCAGCATTGCTAGTCCCGACTGCTCCCAGCGATTCCCTAGGCCCTAGGCCTAACCACTGTTCGATTGGTATCTCTTATACCACTTTCTTAATATATGGTTTGAGTGGCCACCCGCCCTCATCCATAATTGTGCAACTTTCAATTGTTTAACTGTGCTTTTGTTTAAACGCTTGTGCCTCTGCACTCATAAAGAGTACAGAGGATTATTCTAGTAATAAATACATATATTTTTATAATATATACTTGTGTGGTGTCCTTTCATTTGATATTACAGGATTGTGATTGGTAAAACAGCTTGCTTAACACGACCTCTTGAGTTAAGCCTTTAAGGCTGCTTAGTCCATGCTACCCTTAGGATAGCTTGTCTATAAGGTTGACTTACAACCAGACACCATAAGGGATTGTTTGGACTGATACACAGTGGTTCCAGAATTGGAAACATCATATATTAGGCCAACTTCTCACACAATGGCATAGGTGCATCCAAGGCCTACCAGGGGCTGCAGCATATCTTTTGCCACCCCTGGCTGGCTATCCAACTTGACACAACTGGCTGATCACTCAGCTGGGGCAAGGTGGTGTAATCACCCCTTGCTTAGATATAGTATATCTATATCTACACTTAAAACTAGACACATATACCTATAAGTCACTCCTATGGCAGGCCTCAACAATCCTGGAGGCAGAGTGCTTGGTTTTATGTGAGATGGTGCTCTAGCATGAGCTGAGCCTGTCTGCAGCTGTCCGAACCAACTCCCTTAGCTGTTCCGGGATATTGCCATACCATATACTCTTAAGTGCATTATAATCCATCGTGGTTATGTGCTAACTTTGGTTTGGCTTTATCAAAACATGTCGTGTAAGGTGTCATACGATTTGGAATACTATCCCCTCGACAGTCCTGTCGACGGGGATAGCATTCCACCCTTCTAGAGGGAGAAGACATGTTACTTTGCTAAAACGCGGTTAATCCTAACCAGAGCCTCAGCATCACAAAATGGATGCTGCTGCCACCGACACAAGTCTGACCTCCTGCTGCTGACCGAAACTTGGCAGAGGAGGCCTGGACAAAAGGTTTTCTGTCGCAGGGAGGTGCTACACCTCCCCAGACAGGAGATAGTGTATTGGGGCAGAGAGGGCTGAATGAAACTAGACAGTGCCTGGGGAGCACAAGGCTTCCCCTTGCATAATCCGGTCAAGCCGGTTCTGGGGCACACCAGCCCCAGTCCCAGTGCGACCCTGGACAAAGGGAAAGAGGTGCAACCACCCCCTTCCTGGGTCCCACCCGTAGGAGGGACCTAGCAGGTTATCTAGCCCCCTAGATTGGTATAAGAATGGGTGCTGTGCCAAAGCACTCAGATTATCCTGACTGAAACTTATGAAACGAAACTCTGGACCCTTCGACATCCTACTCAACGTAGAAGACTGAAGAATCTCCCTTGTGGTCCAGGAGTGCCCACCCTGTGCAAACAGGCACCATTCAGCACCTCGAGGTTTGCTTTGTTGCAGTTCCCGCCGGAACTCGAGCAACAGAGATTGACAAGACCCAGCGTGCCTGCCTTCTAACAGCCCGATCCACAGTCCCTGCAGTGCTGAGACCCATGGAGGCGACCTGACGCGTGGGGCCTGCCACGAGGCGCTAACTGTGCAGCTCCCGAGGCACCCTCGAAGCTGTGAATTGGGGTTTGAGAAGCCCCAGCCCTGAGCCTCTCTTGCACCGAAGCTCACCCCTCTACACTCACCGAGTGCTGCGTGGGGCCCTTCTGCATCTTTTGGCTCAAAGCTTTGGTCCGGTCGCTTGCCCGTTGGCTAGCGGCCCCAGAACCGACGAACCTTTAAATCTGACTTGTGAGTCTGGTTGCTCCAGACTTGCCCTCGCTCCCCTGAAAAGGAGCACCCGCTCTGACCCTCCTGGTCCGAGTAAGAAGCGATCTTCGAATCCTGCGTGGGTTGCGCTTGCCAAGGTTTATTTGCTCCAATCCGGAAGCCGACACCGCCAACAGCGAGAGCCTTTGTGGGACAGCTCGTGATCCACTCCTGGACATCCTCGGTGCCCCAGAGTCCACGTGGCAGCGGAGATAAGCTTCACAACATCGACCCGATTGTGCCCGACATTGCCTGGTTCCTTCCTGGTTCCACCCTGGTCACTGCAAAGTGACCCAGACTCTGTCCCCTCTGCTTTCAGATCATCTATATCTTCAATCCACCCTTGGATCACACCGGACACTTCTCTTCTCGACGCCTGCAGCATCTTCATCTTCAGGCACCATCGACCTGCGTGACGAAACCCAACACTACTTTGCACCTGTGCACCCGCTTCCTGTGGGTGAGGTAACTCAGCAACGCCGGTGCTCCTGCACTGGTACACACCTCTAGTGTATATGTCTAAAGTTTCGTCCTTCTAGGTCAGTCAGAATGTTCCTTTAACAGTAACTTTGTAACTTTTACGCACCATTGACTTTGCATTGGTGCATGTGTGTGCTTTAAGCGCTGCACCCGAGTTCCGCGTGCTTTTCCCGACTTCAGCATTGCTAGTCCCGACTGCTCCCAGCGACTCCCCAGGCCCTAGGCCTAACTACTGTTCGATTAGTGATACTTATACCACTATTTTAGTATATGGTTTGAGTGGCCCCTGGGCCTCATCCATAATTGTGCAACTTCTATATGTTTAACTGTGCTTTTGTTTAAACGCTTGTGCTTCTAGACTCATAAAGAGTATAGAGGATTATTCTAGTAATAAATACATATTTTTATAATATATAACTTGTGTGGTGTCCTTTCATTTGATATTACAAGATTGTGATTGGTAAAACAGCTTGCTTAACACGACCTCTTGAGTTAAGCCTTTAAGTCTGCTTTTGTCTATGCTACCCTTAGGATAGCTTGTCTATAAGGTTGACTTACAACCAGACACCATAAGGGATTGTTTGGACTGATACAAGGTGCCCCCAGAATTGGAGACATCATATATCAGGCCAACTTCTCACAGTGAGGTATATAGTTTACCCTCCAAGTGTTGAATATTCAGATCCAAAAATGCTATGATGGATTTGTTAATTGTATCAGTGAAGGTTATGTTTGTTTGAATTTGATTGAGGTAGGAGACTAATTTGTGAAAGTTTTCTTCACTGTTGTTCCAGACCAAAAAAATGTTGTCAATATATCTATACCAACATTTGATATGTGAGTGTTGGGGGTTGAGGTTACTGAGTGCAAATGTGAGTTCTATGTAGTTAATGTAAATATTCGCCAGATTTGAAGCGAAAACTGCGCCCATGCTGGTGCCAGAACATTGTTGGTAATATTGACGTCCTGATATGAATTAATTGGTTTGTAGTGCCACACGTAGTAATGCGATTATAAATGCGGTGGGGACACTGAAGGGTCGAGGTCTAGTGTCTAGTGTCCAATAGTGTCCAATAGTTGTTCTATCACCTGGATACTTTCAGACTGGGGAATGTTGGTATATAGAGATGAAATGTCTAGGTTGGCTAACCAATCAGCTTCTGCATTACATGCAAGCCCATCCACCAGGTTGATCATGTGCATGATATCAAGTATATAGCTGTTTTGTCCAGGGACAAAGTCTTTTATAAAAAAAGTCGATGTATCTGCCAATAGGTTCCAGGATGGAGCCACATCCAGATAAGATGGGTCTGCCTGGTGGGTTTGTGATACTTTGTGGACCTTGGGCAGAGTATATAGGACCGGTGTTCTTGGATTATCAGCATTCAAAAATTCAAACTCTTTTTTAGTGAGGAAACCTATTCTAGTCCTTCAGTGGTAATTCTCATTATCTCGTTGCGAATTTCAGATAAGGGATTGTGATTCCGTTTTTTGTAATGCCTTTCCCCTTTCCCCTCCGCCCTCAGCCTCTATCGCTATTATGCCCTGTGTATATTGAAAAGTACATGTATTATCCCACTGGAACCACTGTTTTGATTATTAAGTATTGCCTAACGATTGTAGCAGTTTACTTCTCTTGTATGAGAAAGAAGACTGTTCAATCAATAAACCTTTTTATTGAAACGGCCCGTCTCTCTATTTCTCTAAAACTCTGTAGAAACGAAGCATGCACGATTGACTGAGTGAAATACTTATCTATTGTTTCCGCGAATCTAGAGATACATTTCTTATTCTTGGGAACAAAGTTGTCATGTTTATTCGGTTGTCAGAAACTAACCCCTTCTTGTGAATTCGAAAAAGTTTCTAGTGACCTCTGAGCTAGCTGGCACTCACTATTAAGTTTAGTATATTAGATAGAGGCCTAGTCGACCTCAGTCCTACGTCATAACTATAGGATATACTATTCCAATGCACAGAGCCTATTGGGAATAAAAGATGGATTCAAGATGTGAAGGACCTGCAAGCAGAGGGGATAGAGTCTATGCCACTCAGGAGTGACCAGGAGGTAACGAAGACGAGTGCCCACCGATGCCAGTGTTGCAGGAGAGCTGACGTGACCTTGGTACTGCAGCTGTGTGAACAGGCAATGCTGTGGAAGACCAGGAGCCATGCACGAGCTATCCCATGTTGGATGTCCAGAATGGAAGGGTCGGTGTTCGGCGGGAGCACCAACAAGTCTTGGCAACTGCAACCAACAAGGAAGTTGAAGAAGATGCAATGTTGGGAGTAGCAAGGTCCAGGAGACTCACCACAAGCAGGGGAGTGAGGGCAGGCCCTGAGTAATCAGGGGGGCCCAAAATAATTCAAAAGTGACCCTCAAGATGACCCACAGGCCGGAGGCAGTGGAGTCGCTGAATATCTTGAGCAGCTCACCAAAGATGCAGGCCCACATTGCAAGTGATATGGTGAGGACAAATATCTTAATCACAGGAGATTCTGGTGGTTGGGGTACTTGGAGGCCAACGATCTTAGTGGAAGGAAGCCAACATGCCTTTGCAACTGCGAGTCAACGCGGTACACTGGGGTTCAGTTCCTGCAGCTCCTACGAGGGATCCTGGCCTGACACTTGGTGAGAGGACAGGGCAAGCCTCCAGGGATGTGAAGAACTGCCACCTGTGTTGCTGAGTCTCTCTGAGTCTATGGGAGCCCAGGATCAGCAGACCGGTCAACTTAGTTGCGGTGCCTGCAGATGCAGGGATGTGACTCCTTCACTTCAAGAGAGATTTCTTCAGGTGTCTTGGATACCTACATGCCTTGGAAGGCTTCCTGTATGGAGCATAGGCATGGACATTGCAGCAGACAAGAAGGGCAAAGAGATCAGGAACAGCAGGAGTCTTCCCGGTTGGAGCCTTGATGCCCAGAGCGAAGTCCAGCGAGAGTGCCTAGATGGTCGAAGTTGAAGTGGTATCTGAGTTGAATCATGTCCCAAGACGAATCTAGGGACCCATCCTCAGGCAAGTCCTTAAGTAAGGAAAGGGTTGGGATGATTTAGGGTTCCCTACCTAAGAAGGGACTGTTCAAGGGGCAGGATAGCTCCCTGTTTTTCATTAAGTTTCCCACCAGAGCAGGAGTCAACGGCTCCCTGAATTAGTTTGAAATGTACTATGCATGGAGGGCACCAATTGTGCCCAGCACACAGACTATGTGGCTCTGGCAAGTACTCCCACCTTGCCCAAATATACTAAACCCTGTCTAGGAGGTGGCTACAACTCCCTGTGACAGAATGCTTATTATTCTGCCTTCCCCTGCTTGAGCTTGGCTCAGCAGCAGGAGGGCAGAATCATGTCTCTGGTCTGCAGCAGCCATGAGAGCCTAACGGAGGGCCTTTTTCAGTGCTTTGAATCATACCTCCCACACTGTTTACTGTGTGGGGTATGATTCCAACATGTTTGATACCAACCATAACAGGGTTCGTTATAGCCAGTTTCGAGATGGGCGGCGCGTAATGACACAATGCCTCTTTATAAGTTATATGGCTGTCTTACTTACAACCCAGGAGAATGTACTCTGAAGGCTGTAGGGGTGTCCTGATCATGCAGAGGCACCCACATACTTAGAACAGAGCAACCTGCCTTCAGGACTGAAAAGGCCTTCTGTAAGGGTGGCTTATAGGTTTTAAGTGCTGTGACCCTAGATATAGGGAAATCTTTCATAAGTGGTGCTAGCACCAGCTTACACAGGCTGCAATGGCAGGCCTGTATTGATAGTTTGAATGGTCTCCCACAGGTGGCATAATACATGCTTCAGCCTACTGGAGGACCTCTGGGGTACCTATGTCCTGGGTACCTTAGTACCATATACTAGGGACTTATAAGGGTATCCCTGTATCCAATCTGGTGTGTACCTAAGTGCTTAGCATAACAACTTAGGGGTGAAAGCAGTGAGCCTTGGGTCCTGATTAGCAGGATCCCAGTCAGAGTAGTCAAAAGCAGCATTACATCAAGCAACAAGTGGGGGTAACCATAGAAGTAGATCCTACTTTTCTACAATGTGTGAATGGAGAAATACATCATTTGACTTTTTCATTGATTAATAATTGCTAATTTTTGCAGTCTTTACTTCAGGGTGCCAAAAAGGCATCTTGGGCTAGATGTAGGTAATTGAAATTTACCGATTCTAAAATACCGAATTTTACCGATTCGGTATTTTAGAATCGGTATTTGGGATGTAGGTAAAAAAACAGTATTTTTTACTAATTCAGTAAAAATCGGTATCTGCCATTCGGAATTTACCGAACGGTATTTGGCCCATAGGAATGAATGGGAAATACCGAATCGGTAAATACCGATAGGAATAATCGGATAGGAAAGAAAAGTGAAACTTAGGAGTCAGCCAATCAGGTGCTATAACCCACCCCCTCCCAACCAGGAAGTGGCTACACCCAGGCAGCTAGAAGGTTCTGGAGAGGCTGTGAAAGCAGAGCTGAGTGACTGAGCCACAGGAAAACTTTTGCGCTTTTAAAATTGGAAAATTGGCAAGCAGCAGTGAAAAAGAACTTCCAAAGAGGAAGAGAAAAATAAAATTTAGCACCATGGAGCTGCAGGTCCTCGCGAAGGAGGCGGTTAAAGAACACCAGAAATTGTTTGGAAAGTAGTCCCTGACTGTGGCTGAATCTGCCAAAAGAAAGATTTGGCTGGAAATACAGTCAAATGTGAATGCTGTAGGAGTGACTCCAAGGGACATAGATGACCTGAAAAAGAGGCGGTACGACCTCAGGAGCATGACAAAGAAGAAAATTGCAGACCTCCAAAGAGGCAAACAAAACTGGAGGAGGGAAGAACTGTGCACCTCCCCAGACTGACCTGGAGGAGCTGGTGGGGTCCACCATTGAACCAGAAAGCGTCTGTGGACTGGGAGATGCAGACAACTCAGCCAGAGTTGGCTCCAGAAAAGGTAAGACGCATGCACAGAAATCACCCCCACCCCATCACCTTCCCTTTTCCCTATGTGGCAAAGTTTACCCCACTCCAGTAGAGGTAGCACTATACAGGAGCAATGCATTATGGGACATGTCGTCATTGAAAGACCTACCATGTCATACAACACACCAAGCAACAAGTTAGGCAAAACATATCAGTCATAATCAAGCTAAGGCAATATGTACAGTGTGTCCATGAGAATAATTTAATTGTAGAAGCAGTGAGGCAGGAGCACAGAGCTAATGTATGCTTTTATGTCCACAGGCGAGAAATCTCGCAGGCGTACCAGGGAGAAGGAAGGCACTGCACCACAGAGGGATGACAGCCAGGAGGCAGGCACAGGTGCAGAGAATGTCACAGAGGACACTGGTGCACCCACACCACTGCCACCATCCCAAGACCTTGAAATGTCTCCACATCTGCAGGCTTCCCCAGAACGTTCAAGATCCCCCCCTGCTACTGTCCTCACCTGAACTGCCTGAGTCACTACCGCAAACAACACCTGCACCTCAAAAGAGCAGGAGGCATGCAGTTGCTCCACTGGTTGAAATGGAAACATCAGCAGGTGAAATGGAGAGGGATGACACTCAAACCTTGGCTGGGGAAGGAAGCACTGCCACACAGCAGTCCAGTGCAGAGGGTGCCACTGCCCGTACAGGTACTAGACGCCGCAGGCCCAGAGATAGCAGTGCTGCACAACTTGTGGAGGGTCCCAGTGTCTTCCGTGGGCTGGAGGGTAGCATGGTAAAGATTCAAAGAATGCAGGGGAAGGCCATCCAGTCTCTGCAACGCCAGATGAGGCACCTGAACACAAATATGGAAAACATAGGGAAGGGCATCAGTGCACTGGTTGATGAGAATAAAGAGATGGCATCAGGTATGAGGGAGATGGCTGCAGGGATGCGGGAGATGGCCACAGGTGTGCGGGACATGTCACAATCAGTGCAGCTTATGTGCACTAAACTGGACCAGGACAGGTTAGCAAGGCACAAGGACAGGCAGCATGTGCAGAAACAAACTAAGGCAATGAACCGCCTGGCAACAGCCACTTCCCTTCTATGCAGACGATGCATCAACATGCAAGAGGGACTAACACACAGCAGCATTGAGGTGTCTAGGGGCCTTGCAAGGGTGACCAGTGCTGTAGAGGGGCTGCCTAATGCACAGACAGCACAAACCGCTGCTCTGGATGTACCAGAAAGTGAGGAAAGCACCAGTAGGAGCAGCATGACAAGCCCCCCTGTTGTTGAGACACGGAGGAGCAGCAGGCGCCATGGTGAGCCAACAGCCCAAACACCCAGTGAGGACAGCCAGCCACTTTCATCTAGCACTGGTAGGCGTGGCCAGAAATGACTTATGCAGCCCACACTCCATGACCTTAGATGGGAAAGTGAGCCAGGACTGCCATTATTACATGGATGACATTTGTGTTGCACATTTGTGCTTTTGAGTACCTGCGTAGTGCCAAATATTAAACTACGTTGGGTGCATACTCCACCTGTCTGTGTCTCTTTACTTACTCAAAAAAAGTTCCATGTGATCTCTGCCCGTCTCTGTCTGCAATCTGTTGGTGGTGCAACTCCTGTTGTGTGTGGTTCAGGCAGGGCATGTTCATCATCGTGGTCCTCATAGTCGCTCAATTCCACTTCTGTGCTCTCCTACCTCGTAGGAAGCGGCCGCTCCCCGTGCATCCTGCCTGACTGCCACAGCGCTTCACAGAGACTGGTATTGTAGCGCTATACGCCTGCCTGCCATAGTTTTGCCTGCCACTGCTGCCGCCTTGTATGCCTGCACTTTATGTTTAAAAATAGCATTGTGCGCTCCATTCCGATTTTGATAACGTGCACCTCGGCATTTTGACTTCGATTGTCAGCCAGCGCTCAGACTCACTTTTGTAACTCTACGTAGCGCCGGTGCCACTGCCCTCAGCGTCTCTCCTCCCATCCACCCCAACCTCGCCCAGGCTGTATTTCGTTCCCCCCACCATTTTGATTGTTGTGCCTGACCAGCACCTAGAGCCCACCTCCCGCCTCCCAGCTGCCCCTCCCCCGCACGGACTCAGAAGGCTTGCCCTGCCTGCTGGTCCTCTGTGACCTCTCCTACCTCGTAGGAAGCGGCCGCTCCCCGTGCATCCTGCCTGACTGCCACAGCGCTTCACAGAGACTGGTATTGTAGCGCTATACGCCTGCCTGCCATAGTTTTGCCTGCCACTGTTGCCGCCTTGTATGCCTGCACTTTATGTTTAAAAATAGCATTGTGCGCTCCATTCCGATTTTGATAACGTGCACCTCGGCATTTTGACTTCGATTGTCAGCCAGCGCTCAGACTCACTTTTGTAACTCTACGTAGCGCCGGTGCCACTGCCCTCAGCGTCTCTCCTCTCATCCACCCCAACCTCGCCCAGGCTGTATTTCGTTCCCCCCACCATTTTGATTGTTGCGCCTGACCAGCACCTAGAGCCCACCTCCCGCCTCCCAGCTGCCCCTCCCCCGCTCCGCCCCCTCCACTATCCATTAATGTCAGATGTCCCAACGCGCAGCATCCACGCGCTACGGCCACGCCGAAGGTGCGCCAAAGGTAAGCCCGTCTACGCCCGTCCGCGCCTGGACCGCGCCCAGCGCCATACCCCCTGGCCCCCGTCCCTCCAACCCCTCCCGCATTACTTACGATGCCACCTCCCTCCTGGCCCTTAACCCCGGCCGCTCCCCCAACTGCGCCCAAGCCGCCCCTGGACTCACCCATGGACCCTTCTCATGCAACTCCTGCAAGTTCGACGGCACCAAAACCAACTCCTCATCCACCAACGCCGTACAGAGACCTGACACCAACCACCTACATTGCATCCTGCTCAACACCCGCTCAGTCCACAGACACGCCATCGACCTCTGGAATCTACTAGACACCATCTCACCGGACGTCGCCTTCCTAACAGAAACATGGATGAACGCCTCCTCAGCCCCAGACATCACCATTGCCATCCCTGAAGGATACAAGATCATCCGTAAGGACCGCGTCAAGCACACAGGAGGAGGCATTGCCATCGTCCATAAGAATTCCATTCGCATCTCAACCAGCTCAGACGTCAACCTTGCCAGCGCCGAGCACCTTCACTTCCAGATCCACAACGACCCCAAGACCACACTCAGAGGCACCCTCCTCTACCCGCCCCCGGGACCCCGTGCACAATTCAATGACGACATCGCTGACTTTATCACCCCACACGCCCTCCCCTCCGAGGACTACATCCTATTGGGAGACCTCAATTTTCACCTGGAAAAGAGCAATGACAACAGCGCCACCACCCTTCTGGACAACCTCGCCAACCTCGGACTCAAACAACTTGTCACTTCCCCCACCCACATTGCAGGTCACACACTCGACCCTATCTTCACGTCCAGCAAATATGTCTCATTCAGCCACACCACAGCTCCTCATTGGACGGACCACAGATGCGTTCACTTTATCTACAATAAGACCACAATCCACAACCACCCCCAACCCACCCTGCATAGAAATTGGAACAAACTCACCATCGACCAGATCTCCTCATCGCTCCTTCTATATCCTCCTGTCCACTCTTCAAACCCCGACCAAGCAGCCCTTAACTTCACCCAATGGCTATCCAACAGCGCCGACATCCTAGCACCGTTGAAAAAACGTCAAATCAAACTAGGCAGCAAACACACCTCCTGGTTCAACGATGATCTTAAGAAATCCAAGAAACTCTGTCGCTCCCTCGAGAAGGCCTGGAAAAAAGACCCAAACACCAGCACCAAGGACGCCTTCAAAAACGCCACCCGCATACACCACCAACTAATCCGGTCTGCCAAGAAAGCCGCTTTCAAAGACCGACTAGATAACAACGCCCACAACAGCAAGGAATTATTCAACATCGTCAAAGAATTTACCAACCTATCAGCCAACTCCAACGACATCACCCCCTCCCAAGCCCTCTGCGACTCCCTAGCTTCCTTCTTCCACAACAAAATCGCAGACATCCACAACAGCTTCGACAACCGACCCGGAGACCAACCCACTCAACCTACTGCAGGACCTTCACCCCCCTTGAACATCCTTAACGACTGGAACCCAATCTCCACTGAGGACACCATCCGCCTGATGAACTCCATCCACTCAGGATCCCCAACTGACCCATGCCCTCACCACATCTTCAACAAAGCAGACTCCATCATAGCTCCACACCTCCGAGACGTCATCAACTGTTCCCTTAATTCCGCCACCTTCCCGGAAAGCTGGAAACACGCAGAACTCAGCGCCCTTCTGAAAAAACCCACAGCTGACCCCACCGAACTCAAAAACTACCGCCCCATCTCGCTTCTTCCTTTCCCGGCCAAAGTCATCGAGAAAGCTGTCAACAACCAGCTTGCCACCTTCCTCGAAAGCAACAAATCCCTCGACCCCTCACAGTCCGGATTCCAAGCCAAACACAGCACTGAAACCGCACTCATCGCAGCAACAGACGACATCCGAACTCTATTGGACAATGGAGACACAGTCGCCCTCATCCTCCTTGACCTCTCCGCAGCCTTCGACACAGTCTGCCATAGCACCCTGCTACAGCGCCTCAGAAACATTGGAATCCAAGGAAAAGCACTGGAATGGATCACCTCGTTCCTCACCGGAAGAACTCAGAGAGTCCGGCTCCCTCCATTCAAGTCAGAGGCCTCGGAAGTCATCTGCGGCGTGCCGCAAGGATCGTCACTCAGCCCCACCCTCTTCAACGTGTACATAAGCCCCCTTGCAACCATCGCTCGCCAACACAATCTCAACATCATCTCCTACGCTGACGACACCCAACTGATCCTCTCACTCACCAAAGACCCTAACACCGCCAAAAACAACTTACACGAAGGAATGAAAGAAGTTGCCGAGTGGATGAAGTACAGCCGTCTGAAACTTAACTCAGACAAAACAGAAGTCCTCATCTTAGGCACCTCCCCCTCCACCTGGGATGACTCTTGGTGGCCAGAGGCCCTTGGAAAAGCTCCCATCCCGACGGACCATGCACGGAACCTGGGCGTCATTCTGGACTCCTCACTCTCGATGACCAGACAAGTCAACGCCGTCTCATCATCTTGCTTCAACATTCTCCGCATGCTCAAAAAAACATTTCGCTGGATCCCCACCGAAACTAGAAAAATGGTCACCCACGCCGGTACCTCCGCAAAACTCCAGAAAAAACTCCAACGCATCCAGAACGCTTCAGCCAGGCTCATACTAGACATTCCGCGTAAAGAACACATCTCTGGTCACCTGAAAAACCTTAACTGGCTCCCCGTAAATAAGAGGATTACTTTCCGCCTCTTAACCCACGCACACAAAGCACTTTACGAACTTGGACCCGAATGCCTCAACACACGACTGTCCTTCTACACCCCCCCCGGTCAGCTACGATCCTCCAACCAAGCCCTTGCCACTGTACCTCGCATCAACAAAGCCACCATGGGAGGTAGATCCTTCTCCTACCTGGCAGCTAAAACCTGGAACTCTCTTCCCACTCACCTCCGCCTTACTCAGAACCACCTAGCATTCAGAAAGCAACTTAAAACTTGGATATTCGACAAGTAACTCCCCCCCCCCCCTCCTCAAGCGCCTTGAGACCCTATGGGTATGTAGCGCGCTATATAAATCCTGACTTGACTTGACTTGACTTTGTAGCAAGGTTGTGCAACATTGCACAAGTTGCAATTATCTTACAGCAGATGATTGGTGAGCACTGCCGTGCCCCTCCACTTTTGTGGAGGCAGCGGAACCTGCTTTTTAACAGCCCAAAGGTGCGCTCCACGACGTTCCTAATGGATTTGTGTGCCACGTTGTATCGTCTCTGGCTGGGGGTTGAAGGGTTGAGGTAGGGTGTCAGGATGAATGAGTGGACGGCATATGGACTATCCCCTATTTGTAAATGAGAGAGCCATTACTCACATGCACACATACACATACATCTGCAATATCTACCAGGGTGTGTCACAGTGTTTTACCTAGCAGGTATCCTTCGCCGAATTCCCCCGCTGTTAGGCGTGTATAGATCCCACTGTTCTGAAAGATGTAGGAGTCGTGGGTACTTCCTGGGAACTTGGCCACAATGTCTGTGATTATGTTGTTGGCATCACACATTACCTGTACATTGATAGAGTGGGTTGACTTCCTGTTTCTGTAAATGTACTCTGTGGCAGCAGGTGGGCATATAGGGATGTGGGTGCCATCAATACGCCAATGATGTGTGAGAACTGTGCAAGTTGCTAAAAGACAGTCTTGGTCTTCAGCAGTTCCACGTGAGTGTTAGGGAAGCAGATGTAATGATGCATCCTCTGCATCATGGCCTCTAGGAACTTACTGAAGAAACGGGACAGGCAGCTCTGTGACACCCCACCTACCGCAGCAATCACCCCTGGTAACTCCCAGATGCAAGCAGGTGTAGGCTACAGAGCACCTGCACATGGGGTGGGATGGCATGCGCCCTTGGGGTTGGGTGCTCCAAAAGTGGGTGCAGGTCCCTGATCAAGTCCAGGATGGTTTGGGGGTGTAGCCTGTACCTTTGCAATATCTCTGGCTCAGTGAGTTGAAATAGCATTATCCTCTGTCTTTAGACTTGCTCCTCCCTTCTCCAGACCCTCTCTCCTGCTGCCTGTAGCCGTAGCCGCCTTGCTATCACGTAGAATGCTGCCATTCTGGTCACACTGTTGCATTTTGGGGCGTTTTTTCATAGGTTGCACCTGGTTACCACCTGCTTTCAATCCATGGTAAATACCGACTCTTAAATACCAAATTTTATGAAATTCTGTATTTTAGTAGTTTCCTACATCTCAAAACTCATTTTTTACCATTTGTTATTTACCGATTCAGTAAAACAGAATTCGGTAAATTCTGATTCGGTAAATATCGATTCGGTACATTCCGATTCCTTAAATTCCAATTCAGTAAATTACCGACTCGTATTTACCGAATTGGTCTTTTTTGGGCCCCTACATCTCAATATCCAAATACCGGTCGGTAACTGCCGAAAGTCAGTATTTTCGGCAGTTACCGACCAGTATTTGGCTACCTACATCTGGCCCCTTGTTCTTTGGATAGACAACTGCAGAATTTTTATCAGGTACCTCTACAGGCATCAATAACAGGGTTTAATTAAAAACTTATCTAACTTGCCCTGCCTGAACTAATATCTGCCTATTTTATCTGTAGTACTTTTTGAAACTCCTCACATCACCAGATTTTCAGAGGACAAATCAAATGAAAAGATATTTACTATGGTGCAAAAGCAGGACTATTCCTAAGATTCTGTCAGCCGCGGCTGGTAGTGGGAGTACCGGCCGGGCGGTGACATGGGGAGGGAGATGGGCAGGGTGGGGGGTAGTAATGTATGGATTATGGAGTTTAACAGGTAAGTAAACATATAAATACATTTTAAAAAATTTGTTGTGTGCACTGCATCACCAAATGCGATGCAGTGCGCGCAACAACATTAGTTTTATTTATTTATATGTTTACTTACCTGTTAAATTCCATAATCCATACATTACTAGCCCCACCCTGCCCCTTCCCCTCCCCACGTCACCGCCAGGCCGGTACTCCCACTACCGGTGCGGCTGGATTCAGTTATATGAAAGAGCATCCATATTTAATATATAAAAGTTGTCCTAATGGTCCTGTATTGCAACATCACTTCGTTTTATGTCACTCCCTCACGTAGCTTGCCAATGAATAATACTATCCCCCCCCTTTCAAAACTGCCGCTCGTTATTTTCGAATAGCCCCCTCACGTTCAAATCCACATTGTATGAATTTCCATTGTCTTTGTTACTGTCTATTAAAGTGTCCAAAGTATCTCCTCCTAGTAGAGGCTAAATATGACTCAATGTTCCGAGATAAGACTCTTTAAAGAAGTCAAGGCATATATTCAAAGTGAGGACTCCTATTTTATAGCGCTATACAGATTGAGCTGGCTTCTAAGTGTTGGCGACCACTAACTTGCTTCGTTTTGAAACTCAAGGTGAATATGAAGACCTTTTGGGGCCAAGAATAGCAAAACGCCTTCTACTCACTTTGGAGGCAGATCTTGAGCTCTACTAGCAGCAAGAGATCACTTGAAAATTAACACTTTTCATTGGTTTAGAACTTTTGCTTTTCACAAATGATGAAAACCCCTCCTTCTTTCCTCACTCTGACTTTCATCTTGGTGAGAGAAAGACCCTTTTACATTCTAGAGAAATGGCTTCAGTTGTTGCTTCTGGTAGTGTTCCCCCACCACCACCTCCACCTCCTCATGGAAAGAAAGGACCACCTACTCAACCAATCTTTGAAGAAGAGGAAGATCAGGAAGAGGAGGAAGAGCCTGAATTTTTGCCTGAGGAGCCCAGGAGGTTCAACAGAAAGGAAAATTTCATCTGGCAATTTTTTAAATTTCCACCTGGCCA
The DNA here is from genome assembly GCF_964263255.1 of Lissotriton vulgaris. Lineage (NCBI taxonomy): Eukaryota > Metazoa > Chordata > Amphibia > Caudata > Salamandridae > Lissotriton > Lissotriton vulgaris. Next base: position 837,447,177 of record NC_141699.1, read on the forward strand.
AAAGAAAGTCAATGCAAGATATGTCTTTTGCCGTATCTGTGATGATCGCCTTTCAAGGGGGACGGACAAAAAATATAGTTTTGGAAATTTTACAATGCACAGGCACATGAGTAGGTGGCACCCAAATAATTATAGTGCTACTCAGCTTCGCAACGAACAACAAAATCCCCCGGCAATAGCAAGAAGATCTGTCGTGTCGGAAATATCGGGACCAGAGGCAAGGGAGTTGATCCCGAATATTCAAATGGACATGGGGGAAGTGAAACAAATGTGCGTGTGGTGCAATCAAATATTATGCTATCGAGAAAGTAGCATTACTCTTATAATAAGAGCAATCAAAAATCATGTATGTCCAAAACGCCCCAAAAAATAAATTCTTTTTTTTTTTGTTGCTCCTGTTGAGCCCTTTTCAATGAATCATTTTTGTTTCCCCCCTCCCTCCAAAAAATAAAAAAAATTACAAAATGTTCAGAAAAAAACAAAAAAATATAAAAAATGTTCAGAAAAATAATTAAAAAAAATTAAAACAACAAAAACTAAAAAAAAAGTTCTTTTCAGAACTACCTCCCCATTATAAAAAAAAATTGGTAGAATTTTTGGAACTCTGCCAAGCTCTATTTCTTTTAGTTCGCTCCTAGTTCGCACTCCGGTACGCGAACCAGGAGCGAACCAAAACATTTTTTTTTTAAAAAAAACAGTAAGTATAAGGAAAGGAAACAGACAGTTATGTAACAAGAAAGACAGCTATAGGGAGTAAAGAAAAGATACTATTACCCGCAATTCACTTCTGATCATGTCATATATTACATCATTTTTGACATGGTCAGTGACATCATCAGCAGTGGATTGCGAGTAACAGTATCTTTTGTTTACTTCCTATAGCTGTCTTTCTTGTAACATAAATGTCTGTTTCCTATCCTTATACTTACTGTTCTTGTTTTAATAATTTTTTGAGATCATTCAGAAACAGTAACATTAATAGAGACAGAATGAGTGAATAATAATGAAGAAGTATGAGAAGAGAGGGAGTGAGAAAAATACAGGAAGGAGTAGAATAATTAAGTAATAGAGAAAGGAATGAGAGAAGAAGCAAACACAGGAAAGTAAAGATTAAAGAAATGAAGCAGTAGAACTAATAGATGTTAAATGTGATAGAGTAAATGATTGATTGAGGGTGACGATAAGGTGTGTCCTCTCTAAAAGTTTGTTTAAGATGAAGCGTACTCAGGGTTGCATATCAAATTTATGCTTGTTGAAGAATACAGAGGAGATAATACATGTGAAGACCTACCATTGTAGTAAAACATGCCCACTTATTACATCATTCATAACATAGTCAGTGACATCATCAGCAGTGGAATGCGGGTTAAAAAAGTAGAAAACATTTACCTTATAATTCTTGTTAACTTTTAAAGAAAATTTTTCATACTTTCAATATGTAAAAGAGCGAACAAACATTTCAAAAAATATTAAAACATGTATTTAAAAATTAGAAAAAACAAGGGAAAAGGTTCAAGAAGAAACAGTTTTTAAACAACTTTGACACTTACAGAAGCCTCTGCTTCTCTACGACCCCTACACAATCCTAAAGATATTTATTTTAAACAAACAGTATCTTCATGCTGATGAAATGAGGCCTATTTTGCAACATGGTGCTTCTTTTGCATTGCTGATGTCTCACAATAGTGATGCAATAGCAGCGCAAAAGAGATGTAAAGCCATCATAAAATTGTGTCTAACATTTTAAATGATTGTTTCAGGATGCAAATAAGATGTGTGCTTTCAAGAGCTTTCTTTGAGGTGAGGCCTATTACTTTTTAAAAAAAAAAAAATAGTACCCAGAAGTACAGCACTGTAAGCATTAAAATTGACACTTACAGAAGACTCAGTTTCTCCATATCTACCTCACATTTCTAAATGTATATCATAAGTACAAAAAGCAGAACATTAATTATACATGTTAAATGGTTTATTTTTGCTGTTCTCAGAATGTATCAAATTTCACTTAAATCAGTGACTTGAAGGTATTCATCATGTAACAGCGGGGAAAAAAAAAACACAATCAAAATGATTGTGTTTAAAAAACCCATACGACCTAAGAAATCTGAATTCAAAACTCCTTAAAATTAACTTACTTTCAATGACGTCGAAGGATCACCTATGAACAGCGTCCACTCTGTTGTGCTATAAATATTTTCAGTCCGCCACTTTCTGAAAGAAAACCTCCATCGTTTTGAAAAATATGTTGCATACAAGAAAAGACTTCTCACATTCTATCACATGTTTCCACTAGGCCAAATCATGATTCGCAACTCTTGTAATTCTTCCAATCAAATCCCGTCATTTTCTATTTTCGCAACTTTCAAAAAGAAAACATTTGAGATTATTTTCACAATCCTGGACTACTAATATCTTACTCTTCTTTGTCACTCATGTTCTCCTTTTCCTATGACACTGATACTGCTTACTATGAAGCAGACTTACTTGCATCAGGTTTATATAGATGGATTTTTAAATTGACATTATAATTAAAAGTTTTGGACCAATAATCTAGACAGCATTGCAGACTTACATTCCCTCTACTTGATGAACCTTTTGCAATTCCTCACAGGAAATCCCAAAATTCTTTCTTTAAAATTTTGGTTTTAAAAACACCAGGTAACAATTTTTAAGGTCAAACAGCAATTTGTTTTTGAAAGTTACAACGGAATCATTGCAGAATGACCAGCCGTTTCGAGACTTTAAATAAGCTGTATAATGTCCTGATGTTGTTGAAGGACCATCGTGATAGATAATTGCTACAGTTACAAAAGTCCTTCCTGATATTGACAGCTGAGAAGCCACAAATATTTTTATTAAAGTTGACAATTTTGATCCATCAGGCCTACATCGTTGGATCATTAAAATGACATACTGGCCATATCTACGTATAAATAATGTTGACATCATTTCAGATTTACATTGGCTACACTCCATGTTGTGATCCGCTGCATTTACTAGCTTATTAAAGGACACTGATTTACTGTCTGGCAAAGTTAAATATATAAATCTTTCTGAGTCTACACTAGTAGTACTTGATACCATACAGTTCTCGCAGTCATGCTGCCATTGATAAGAAAGCCCATACAGGTGATCTACATCTACACCCTCATCTTGCAATACATCAAGCATATACATTAAAAACTCCTGACAATCTTGCTGATTATTTTCAGAGAAGTCTGTTTGACCTGAACATTCATCTAACAGATAACGAACTTCAGACACACTTTCTACTTTTGTTCGATCAGTGCTACATTTTTCGAAAACAGAATTCAACAAACAGCATAAAATTTGTTCTGAATTCAACAGAATCTGTTCTTTTAAACTCTCTAGTGAAAAGAGAACATTAACCACTACATTTGCATAGCAGTTGACACCAGAACTGTTTTCAAATTGAAAACCCACAACATCTTTAACAGAATCCACTTTCTTTCTGCTAACAATTTTCGGTTCATTGACTTTTGGTCTTTTTGCTACAACCTCCCTACTATTACTGATATTTCTACGTTTCCGGCCTACCACATGTTTCTCAAACAAAGGATATTGAGGCAAATGTGGCGCATATTCTCTTCTTAACCTATTGTATTCCTTAACACAATCTAGATCCGCACAAATGTTTGTGACATCACAGTCAATCAAGTACAATCCCGATAAAGTTCTAACTCGTGACAATAACACATATGCCATACCCTCCTTGAACACAGAACTGCCAATATTCACCAATGCACTGTCTACACTTAAACCTTGAGATTTATGTATTGTCACCGCATATGCCAAGCAAACAGGAAACTGTTTACGGCGAACATATAAGTCTTTAACAAGCAAAAACCTAGCAGAACAACGACCAATTAGCTGTACTTCCTCAATGCCATCAAATTTAATTTTTAAAAATTCTATTCCATCTCTATTTCTGTATTTCTCAAAATCAACAACATTACCCATTGATCCATTTACCAGACCTCTTTCAACATGTAAATTCCTTCTCAAAATAATTCGGCAATTTAAACACACATTCAAAGTCTTTTCAAAACCCGCTGTTTTAGATATAGTCTTCTCTAATGAATCCAATTTTGATTTCAAATTCTCTGACAAAATAATTGTTGATCCCATATGCTCTATTTTGTCAATAGCTTCAAGTTTCACAATCTCTTGCTTTTCTAAATTCAACATTTTGTTGTTGAAGATGGCACATTCTGCAAGAGTTGGCATCAAACATATTCCGGATTTCTTCTCAGTAATTTTCTGAAAAATATTCTCAGCCACAATCTCTTGTTCGGGATATAAATTTGAAAGTAATCGTGCATTTAAAGCTTCTTTTCCATGCTCGGTCACTTTTCCAATTCTAATATCTTGTAGAATATTCTTGTAATCTTCATCTTTTGCCTGACGCATATTTTCATGCAGTTCAGCATAATTGAAGTTTAACCATATATTGACGTTGCCAATGCTCCCTAGGCACTTCCTGGTATCTTCATGCGTGAGTATTTTGAACACAGGTTGTCCTTTTACTGGTGTCAGCTGCAGAAGATCTCCGAAAACAATGATGTGTTTGCCACCAAATAACACATCATATTCAGTTTTAAGTACTTCTTGCATTCTCAAATGCACAAAGGCAAGCATGACATTGGAAACCATGCTTACTTCGTCAATGATAAGTAGTTTCATTTTCTTCAAGACTCTTGAAACTTCACAGCAAGCATCCCCAGATAACTTGTGGTATTGTAATTTGTTGTCATGCTCCACCGGCAGCATCAGTAGACGATGCAAAGTAATACCTTTAATGTTATGTGCTGCAAGTCCAGTAGGAGCGGTGACAACACATGACAGCGATGACTCAGTCCTTTCCTGCAGATAGCATGAAATTGCTTTAATGAGGAAACTTTTTCCAGTTCCCGCTTCTCCACTCACATACAGTCGGACAGGCTTCAACGATGTACATGAGCACTCTTTCTTCTCATGACTTAATCCATGCTCAATTTGCTTGGTAACTTCATCATATATTTTCCTCTGCTCAACGTTGAGTTGTTTTTCCAAGTCTTCTAAGGTAACTGAATCCTCCTGAGCATGTGCCATGGCTCTTTCCACTTCATTCATAGCAGTGGCAGCTTCATTTTCGATAATAGGTCCTCCAAGTGGATCTTGACTCAATGAAACAGAACTCTGACTGTCCTGAGAACTGTCTCTGGCAATCTCGGCTGCAATCGTTGCTTCCTGCTCAATTTCCAAAGTTAGCATTTCTTGATATTTGTGAAAAGCAGGACATTCTATGGTCTCCTTAGCAGCAGTGAAAGAGTCTTCGTAACAGAGGAAATCTCCAAGCAGTTCCTCTTCTACACGCCAAGGCTTGAAAAGTTGCAAAAGTGCTAAATAGAAAAACTCCTTTTTTTCTGGAGATTCGCCACTCAATTTTCGATGGTTTACTAATTGGCATTTTCATTGCTTGACCTGGCATCCCTCACTTCCAATTACAGCATACACTCCTTTCTCAATAACTTCTTTGATGTTCCTCTTGAATATATAATTTTGTAGAACCTCATATAGACAAACATTCTCAAGGTGACTGCTTCGATTTGGATAATATGTATCCAACATGTCAGTCTTCAAAATGTCAGTACTGTTTGGTTCCTTTTCTGCCAAATATTCAATTTCCCGGACAGGTTTTAGAACTCGATTTCGCGTTGCAGCAAGACCAAGACTCGCCCAAACAATACTCCTGGATTTGGCATAGAGACTTGCTGAAGACAATCGATCTGAACATTCGTAAGCTCCGATTTCTCGATGCGACAACATCTTCAGACTGAAACTGTACAACTTCTTGCTGAGGCTCTTTTCATGGGAAATGTCCTCCCACATATCCTTCAGTTCTGTCTTTTCTTTTTTGGTGATGTAAGATGTCACATACCGAGCCACAGCCATACAGTTGTCACCCACAAACTGTATATCCATGTTAGCATTCCACATGGACAAAATCACTGGGTTGTAGTCGTTGATGTACTTGGACTCTTCGTTCCTTTTCAAATTGTATGTATTTTTGGGTGATTTCCTCGTCACATTATGTCGCAGTGAAGACATCAAACTGTTCACTCTTCCTTTAGAAATCACCGGTCGTGGAAAGTTGAAACGACATTTGGTGTAGAACTTGTCCTTGTTTCTGAATTTACGACAACAGTACTTTCCACAACGATGGCTTTGGAAACGTAGAACTTGTTCTCTTAGGCTTTTCTTCTCCGTTGCGTTTGGAACAGCACACGTAGAATACTGTTCTATGAAATTCATCACTAAGTCATCCGGATCTGTTCCAAATTTAGGTGCATCCTTGATCCACAACAACATATGTATATGAGGAGCACCTCTTGCTTGGTACTCCTTTCTCCAGAAGAAATCCAACACCTCTCCAAGAGGTGGATTCTTCTTATTTGTGATGAAAGACATCATAGCTTCAAATCTATGATTGAAGTACCTGCATACATTCACAGGATCCAAAGAACACAGTTCTCCAGGTGTCTTGAATTCAATGTTTTCAATATTTCCATTTGCCTCTCGTAGAAATTCAAGTAAGTCTTCCCAGCCATACTCAGCACAGCTCAGAGTGAGGAACCATGTCGGAGTTCCTAAGTTCCTCAGCATACATTTTAAATCACCATGACGACGGTACCAGTACTCATTAGTACCACGCTGACACGCCATGAGATTAATTAAGTGAGAATCCAAAATACTGTCTTGGACATTGACTTTATGCATAAAGTCCCTTGCCGAGATATTTCGCATCTGTATACCACTTTTTAAGATGTGGTTCACTGCATATGACAGTCCAGACAGATCGCTTTCAAACAGGAGATGAAACAAATAGGGAATGCATTGACGAAACCTAGGATCTTCTGCATACAATCGTAAAGTCCGGTATTCAGACGTAGGAATTTGATGAGATCGCTCATCATATCTTCCTCCTCGACCTGTGGGAAATAGCTGTGGGAAACACCGAGCTTCCAAACTTTCCTCCCAAACACTAATGGGACTCCCTTTGGCTTGTTTCATTTGAAACAACTCAATAGCATTCCCCATGACTTCCTTGGAATGCAAAGGATGAACACTATAATGTTCATATATTTCTTCACTTTTAGAGGCCTCTACTTTCTCAATTTGGCCAGCACACAAATCGCTATCCTCTTCATCACTTACTTCCTCTTCTGCAACATATACATTCTTATAGTACTTATTATTTTTCTTCAAATACACTGTTGCCTTTTTGACTTTCCTAACATCCACTAAATCTTGCCATATTTTCTTATTCTTTGTCGGAACCCCATTAACCAAGATAACCAGAGGTTCCTCTTCCACTTTTTCTATTCCAATTGTGTTAATGTTTTTGTTCAAATCTAGAGGCAAATAAACAACTCTTCCCTTTAATCCTCTCTGTAAATCTGCTGGAGGCAACTTCCCTGTCTTTGGCTCCATTCTTACAATAGCCTGAAAGGGATGGATACTTTGAATCAAAATAGATTCATAAGTATTTAAATCCTTCAATTCAGAAGGAATCTCAAACAATTCCAGATTATTATGAACTGCCCTAGCAGGCATCTGGTTTTGGTTTAATTTATTACAACAATAAGTACACACACGTTGATCCGATCCCAAATCAAAATAATTTTCTACCATCAAGTATGTGGCAAAATCCTTCCATTCACTATTATTTTCCCTTTCACTTTTTGCATATAAATCCACTACCTTAGTCTGATTCTTATAATAAGTGCGTCGACAACATACACAAGTGAAATTAGGCCTCTCACTTGATTTCATCTGAAACGTGGCAATTTCCTTCTGAAAATTATCTGTACTGGAAACCTGTACATTATCTTCAACATTACCCTCTACTTCTGGGTCAATTTGAACATTCTCATCTTTACTACTAAAGTAACAAAACTCAATTTCTTCACAAATATTCTTCACATCTATTTCAGAACCATGCAAAAGAGCAGCACATAATTGTTTAAGCATAATTGCTGGACTCTTAGCATAATACAACATTCTCACTAATTTTCACACTTTATTATGATGCACTGCTAGCATCCTGAAATGATGAAAAACACTCTGGCATACTCTCCTGGAAAGACAAGCCAGTGAATGACCACGCAAACCTGTCATTTGTCTCACTCTGCAAGGATCTAAATCTTGCAACAACTTCATTTTCTGCTTCAAACTTTTCTTATTAAATGTCCGTATAAAATCACAAAGCAAATTGATGGAAACCTGTCGCACACTGCAAATAGAACTACACTTCCAAATGTACACAGGACCCTTAGGACGTCTTCCTAAAACCTCATCACTTAGCACCTCTTCTGTCTCTGTTGTCACAAGTTTTTCTTTTTCAACTGGACAACCATCCTTCACTTCATAAGCTCGACCACTGGTGTCAACTGCAAACACCAAATCATTATCCTGAAAATAACTCTCCTCATTAAAAAATGCTCAGAACTTGAACTATGCATCCATTCTCCGGAAAAAACTTCACAAAAGTTACTACGATTTACTACTCTCTTCCATCTACTGTTTGTTTTGAAATCAGAAATTACCTTGCTTAGTTTCCTAATTCTATTGATTACCAAAATAAACAACTTTCGCTTAATTTCAAAAGCATGATCAATAATTTTCTCTACATTTTTCTTCTTATAAAATGCCGCTTTCTGTTGGCCTTTCTTAATATTTTTTAATAAATTAACTATTATCCTGTTACGGAACATTCGTTTTCGAATGTCCCTAAACTGTTGTTTCCTTCTACTATCATGCACAGAGTTATCTCTTCCTCTACCAGTAACATTTTTGATGGGTCTTTCCTTTCCATTTAAATTGCTCTTCTTTTTGTGAACTGAAACATTTTTGCGATAAATACTTTTTTTACTAAAAATATTTCTTAAGAATGATTTTGTGCTCTTACCCGGAGCTTTCTTGGTGTTTTGATAAGTATTTGGGGAAGAGGACTGCTGCAATAAAAGATCATCCTGCTGTCTTTGACGTTTTCTAGCCTTTCTAATTCTATTTTTCGTAGGCATTTTTCAAAATATGAAAAGATCTGCAGTAGAATCTGTGGAAAAATATAATAAAAAATGTTATTAACCACTATTACCAAACAGTAAATGAATAACAGTCATCAAAAACTTAATGCCCTACTTATTATTTAACATAGCAAATCTTTTGCACCAGCACTGCATCACAAAAATGACACACAGTGGTACAAAACAGGCATACAACAATCATAAATCTCTCCCTAATATTTTAAATGATTAATTCAGGATGACGATAAGGTGTGGCCTATCTAAAGGTTTGTTTAGGCCCAGATCTTTGGACTGGGGTGAATGTATGTCATTGATCATCATTAAGTCCATCGCCTGTTTTGTTTATTTGAGGTGAGGCCAACACATGGTTGCAGATAAGATTTTCACTGAAGAAAACAAAGGAGATAATACATGTGAAGGCCTACCAATGAAGTAAGTCATTATTTGAAATCAATTACATTTCTGGATATGTACTGCTAAAGCTTCATACGTTGTTTTGGGTCATATTTATAAGGCATATGAGTGTGTATGATGTTATTTTTCCTTTTTAAATGGAAAGCGTTCTTCATGGTGCAAGTTTCTTGTAAATACGCTCCCACTTGCCGTTTGGCAAATTTAGATTTTGATTATGGGAGTTACATAGCCATGTTAATAATGTCAAAAAAATGGTGCTAGGGCATTCCAGAAAACGCTTTCATGTGTCTCAAGGACATTTTCAGTCATTTCCTCTTGAATGCAGGTATACAATTGATTTATATGCTGTGTTTAAAAACGATTATTTGAAATCAATTACATTTCTGGATATGTCCTGCTAGAGCTTCATAGGTTGTTTTGGGTCATATTTATAAGGCATATGAATGTCTATAATGTTATTTTTCCTTTTTAAATGGAAAGCGTTCTTCATGGTGCAAGTTTCTTGTAAATACGCTCCCACCTGCGAAACGGAACTTTGCGATACGAAGCTGATTGCCTTCCCGGTGTCTGTCAACATTCTAAACAGTCCGGAGCGGCCGCCATCTTATCTCTCGGTAGGATCGAGAGAGAAGAAGAGGTGAAAAACGAAGGGGGAATTTAATGATAGGGGGCAAGGTATACCCCTCTTGACCCCCTAGGAATGTTGTTGGGATTTTTAAAGGGTCCCGTGGGGAAAATAAAAAAAATATATATTTTTCACGGTAGAAGCGCTTCCCGAACAGCGAACTGGGCCGCAAACTGGTAGCGAAACGGGAATTCGCCATTTTGTGCTTCGTTTTAATTAAATTACTAGGTATAAGGGGGTGCGGGAGACCATTTTCTGCTTCGTTTTAATTAAATTACTAGGTATAAGGGGGTGCGGGAGACGTATCCTAATCCCTTATATTTTCTGAGGGTGGCTGAGGAGGCTCATATATGTTGATACATGTCTTCCATCGGCTGTGCGTGAGCTTTTTTTTTTTTTTGCTGCGTCACGTCTGTTAACGTTCGATTCGAAGGAAATCAGGAAGTGTTGACCATCAATTTGTCAGTGCGATAAAGTATTTTGTTATAAATGAATCCTTATTGATAAACATTGTCTGCGCCATCTTGCCTTTTTTACAATGCCACAATTTTGTCGTGCACGAAACCCATTTTACATGCCAGGCCGGTCCCAGGCTATCACCTAGCCCTGCGGATGTACTTTATGGCCCTAGCTGTAGAGAATCCAGACATGCCAACCCTCCCGATTCAGGCGTCCGACTACTGATTTCAGTGGTACTCTCCCGCCTCCCGATTCCTGCAAGCAAAAACCCGGGGGCATATTACCAACAACTAGCGATAACTTGTTTAGAGACAAAAATTATCACCGCACATCGGCGATTTTTATCGCAGATAAACCTTGCTATTAGCAAGGTTTATCGCAAATGCGATAAAAAACGGCCGCAATGCATGAATATCGCTGAAAAGTCAGCGATATTCATGCCTTATCCAGCAAATGCTCTTAGCCATGTTATCCACCTCCCATTGGATAACATGGCTAAGAACTGCTCGCAAATGCGATAAAAAACGGCCGCAATGCATGAATATCGCTGAAAAGTCAGCGATATTCATGCATTATCCAGCAAATGCTCTTAGCCATGTTATCCACCTCCCATTGGATAACATGACTAAGAACTGCTCAGGGCCCCATGAGGAACGCTTTCCATTTAAAAAGGAAAAAATAACATCATAGAAAAAAATCGTTTTTAAACACAGCATATAAATAAATTGTATACCTGCATTCAAGAGGAAATGACTGAAAATGTCCTTGAGACACATGAAAGCGTTTTCTGGAATGCCCTAGCACCATTTTTTGGACATTATTAACATGGCTACGTAACTCCCATAATCAAAATCTAAATTTGCCAAGCGCAGGTGGGAGCGTATTTACAAGACACTTGCCCCATGAGGAATGCTTTCCATTTAAAAAGGAAAAAATAACATCAAAGACACTCAAATGCCTTATAAATATGACGCAAAACAACCTATGAAGCTCTAGCAGTACATATCCAGAAATGTGATTGATTTCAAAAATGGTTTTTAAAAACAACATATCTGTTTCAGCTTACATAAGAGACCATGGAATGGGCTTCATATACAACAATAACTTGTGTTACTGCATGCCAGAATGCTACACCGAATATGCAATTACAATTTCTCAAAGTAACAAAATCTATTTCTATATCACTAGAGACAAAGCCACATTTTAAAAACACAGCTTTCTTCATCATTTTCTCCTTAAATCATACTATTCTCTATCTAAAATAAATACATCTTTTCTCACCTTAGCAAATACTTTTTGAGTTTTGAAAACAGTCTCAGAAATACACCAAATTGTCTTCAGCAGAAGAAAAAGGATGCACTCCAGAGGCTGCAGCTATTGAAAGCACAGAAATACAGATATTCATTTCACATATCTCTCATATTAGCCAATCATAACTCTTCCCTCACTTTTTTCAAATCAAAACCCTTCCCCCCTCTGCCCTCTCTGCCTTTTTTCCATAGCAACCACCTCCTGGAAGACCTCTCATGTTTGCAAATTCACACAACAATGTTTCAATTGAACTCTGAACTCTCAGTGCACCTGCATATCCAGTGCAATCTTTCATTAAATGTTTCTTCCTTGACCATTCAAATTACATCTTTCAAAGAACACATCCATGCACCCTAACTTTCTGTTTTCAGAAATGGAAATGCACCAATCACTGCTAATGAATCATTAGCATTGGAAATCCACAGTTTTTTTTCTTTACAAACTCCTACTGTTTCAACTGCCCTTTCATTACCACACTTCATCTGACTGCAGCACAACCTTCTCCCACCATGTTTAAGGTCTGGATTGTTGGACATAGTTACATCCACTGGGCTCAAAGGTATGCTGAGAACAGAAATTTACACAACCTCAATTTACAAGATGTGGAAATTAAGTGGTTGGGCCAAAGAGGATTAAAATGTCACCAATTGATACCATTGGTGAAAACCTTTATGCATTTGCCAAAACCTGACCTGTTAATAGTGCACTGTGGAGGTAATGATTTGGGCACTTTGACTGGGGTAGGTCTGGAAATGCTTTTAAAGGACACCTTTGAGCAATTAATGGCACTTTTTCCTCAAACTGCCTTGGTATATTCCAATATATGCCAAAGACAGAAATGGAGGTGGTCCAACCAATTTTGTCCACAAATTGAGAAAGCGAGGAAGCATGTAAACAAATCTGTTTCAGCTTACATGAGAGACCATGGAATGGGCTCCTTGTACAACAATAACTTGCGTTACTACATGCAAGATATCTACAGTGGAGATGGAGTTCACTTCTCAGATGAGGGCAACAGAATTTTCATTCTGAATTTAAGACTGTGCATTGGTACCTACTTATAAGTACCTAAATGTACCATAAACCCAAAAGCTCTTCTCAGAGCTACCCTTCATCTGATCACTCACAATTAATATTTTTCTCTAACTTATTTCTGTAATTTTCAACAAACTACGCTCAAAGAGCGCTACCCGGTACGCGAACTGAAAGCTAACCGCGCAAAATTTAAAAAAAAATGTTTTTTCTCCGCACATATGGTCCTCCTCAGCCACCCTCAGAAAACCTAGGGGGTCAAAATACTTGTACCGTGCCCCCTTCTACCCATTCTGAACATTATTTGCCCTCCATTTTATATCTTAATTCGACCGAAACACAAAATGGTGGACTCCCGTTACGCTCCTAGTTCGCGGACCGGATCGCTTCCCAGGAAACGGTTCAAAAAAAAGGTGGGAAAGTAATTCACAGAAAAAAGACTGGAGACACTCTCACCAAATACAGATTAGCTTATACTACATAACAATCCCTTTCTTTTTCACAAATTTGATTGAAATTCCATTTAGCCATTAAGTCTATAGACCTCTCTAAATACCGTGAGGTAAATTACTTCACAAAACACATCTGAAGTGTTGGAATTGACAACCAATGAAAATGTTACTTTCATTTTCAACTTTTATTACTTGACATTTGATTGGTTAAATACCAGAATATATATAAAGGAAGAGAAGAAAACACAGCCATTTTGACTACTACTTCTTGTTGTACATCACATTTCTATAGCTTCCAAAAACTTCAACTTCTTTGTGAAGGTAAGTTATAATTTTTAAAAATGAAATATATTGTGCACTATAACTTAATATAGTAGACTTTTTCTGATAGATATACACTATCCCTCTGTAGTAGTTATGGATTTAGATAGACTTCTCTGTTATAGTTATGAATGGAGTTAGGCTTCTCTTCGTTAAATCACATACACTTTTTTATAGTCCTATTTCCACTCTGATACTATACACTACCAAAAGAAGAATTCACAGATAAAAACTGCCTATCTAACATTAATCCCAACAGTGCCCTATCTCTACTAATATATATTTTTTTATTCAAAATTTCAGGCAAAATGGAAGGCGAGCAACAAGTTACATTTTCAATTGAACTGAAGGAGAGCAGCCAAGACAAAATTGATGATTTTATGGATCAAAGTAGAGACCACGAACTTCTACAATGTGTTGAAGCAGTGGATAACCTGCTTCAAAATGAAAAAAAGTTACACCCTATATTCAATTTTGACATTTCTGACACTGAAATGTTAGAAAGTTTAATGAAGTATGAAACACAATCATAATAAAAAAAAAATTAAAAATAAAGAAAACAAAAAACAAAAAAAAACAAAAACAACAAACAATTAACATTCAGTATTAAAAAAGTCTATCATTCTATTATCCTTATAGTATGCTGTCCAGAACGCTTTCCGGTTCGCGTACTAGGCGCTCACCACGCAAAAAAATTTTTTTTTTTTTGCCCTGCTGGAACCTTTTACAACCTCCACATAAAACCTAGGGGGTCAGGGAGGATCTACTATGCCCCCTTATGGAAATTTCCCCCTTTGTTTTGGCCTCCTCTGTCTCTCGATCCTACCGAGAGACAAGATGGCGGCCGCACCGGACTGTTTAGAATGTTGACAGACACCGAAGAGCCAATCAGCTTTCCGTGCGCAAAGTTCCGTTACGCGAAAAGTACGCGAACCGGATCGCTACCCGGACCGCTGTTACAGATATATATCTTGTTTTAAACGTTAATTTCTCAAAATCCACTGGAGCACATATATTGAGACCTAGCAAAGGCACATCGGGCTAACAGTCCCTACAATTTTGCCAAGTTTCGTGCAAATCCATTCATTCGTTCGGGCTAAAAGTGAGTCCAACCGCCCTATGGAAATTAACATGGGAAAAACGCGTTTTGGGACCCCCCTTTTTTCTCGCCCCCCCCTTGACGAACCCCCCCCAAATTTTCAGGGGCTGCTCAGAAACAAAATGTGCCATTTTCCTGAAAATTTCAGCCGATTCCGTCCACAAACGCCAAAGTTATTAGACATCGAATTTTCAGAAATCCCATAGGGAAAAAATCCTAACTATATATACCTACTGGCGACCGCCAGTAGGTAATATATATATATATATATATATTCAATGAAAAAACCATAGGTTATAGACCATATATAGTTAGGAATTCGCATTTACAAAACCTTATTTTACTCGCATAAAACCATTGAAATTCCATATATAGTTAGTTGCGCTAACTATATATCGCGCACCCGCAATCCACTGCTGATGATGTCACATATTACATCATTCATGACATGGTCAGTGACATCACTGATGACATCACTGATGACATCTCAAATGACATCACTGATGACATCACTGATGACATCTCATTTGACATTACTGATCACATCACTGATGATATCATTCATGTGATAATACGATGAACCTCTTCAGACTCTAATATAACCTTAGATACAATCAGTGTAAACAGACACTCACAGACTGTCACTCATCCATGGAGTTACTCACACACCTAGTCAGTCATGCAAAGAATCAATCACACCTCCATTTCCTCAACTATACAGTTATACAAACTTTACTTATTCAAACATATACTAACACATATTTACTCTCTTATACAATCCCTGATACAAGTTCACAATGATCCATACAGCCACTCACACATTCACTGGCTCTTATGCACAGTTATTTATATATGTCAACTCTCACATGTACTGTGTTTTACATATGTACTTACTTTGACATGTAGCACTGAGATATCCATTCACTCACCAATACACTCATGCACACAGTCAACCGCCCATACAGCTGTTACCACATGCACTTTTGAAACCATACCTCTAGTGAATCAACTGCTCACACATCTATGCACAGAGTCATACACCTCCCAGCCACCCACACACACACTCAGTCTCCCATACAAATACTAAGGTAACCAATCAATAACCCATATAGTTACTCATATAGCTACTTATCAACACATGCAACAGTTTACAGAACAACAGACATAATGATGCACAAATTAAGACAGTTTAGTCACTAACCCATGCACTCAGTGAGACACATTTAATCACTCACTCATACAGTCAGTCATGCACCTACTAAATCCTTCATCCAGACACTTATACATCCACTCATTCTTCAATATGTAAGACATATTTTAACTTCACAGAAACATACAGTCACTGGATGTTGTCATCAGTGATGTCATTTGAGATGTCATCAGTGATGTCATCAGTGATGTCACTGACCATGTCATGAATGATGTAATATGTGACATCATCAGCAGTGGATTGCGGGTGCGCGATATATAGTTAGCGCAACTAACTATATATGGAATTTCAATGGTTTTATGCGAGTAAAATAAGGTTTTGTAAATGCGAATTCCTAACTATATATGGTCTATAACCTATGGTTTTTTCATTGAATTTCAATGGTTTTTTAAATGCAAATTTCTAACTATATATGGTCTATAACCTATGGTTTTTTCAGTGAATTTCATTGGTTTTTTAAAAGCTAACATCTGTAGCTGTAAAATGTATTATTCTTTAAATCCCAAAATATATTTAGATGTTTATTGATAATTTTTTTTTTAATATTTTTTTTCTTCGCTTCTAGTTCGCGAACCGGGAAGCTTTCCGTTAGCTCATCTTGATGCCGCGATCTAGTCCGCGAACCGGTCAACGTTACGTTAGCGGAACAGTGACGCGCCGCGGAAGCGCGACGTATCACGTTATCGCGTAATGCGTCTAATGACGCGCCGCGTTAGCGCTCCCGGAAGTGCTCCGGACCGCGAACCGGAAGCGATCTGGGACGCGGCGCGCGCCGCGTAACGTAAGCGGAACAGGTCATGTGACTTGTTTATCAAACTTCTCATTGGTTCATTTCACTTTTGGTTTCCAAATGATGTATGACTAGGTCATGTGACCTAAAAATAACACTTTTCATTGGCTCAGAACTTTTGTTTTCCCCAAATCAAGTAAACCCCTCCTTATTTCCTCACTCTGACTTTCATCTTGGTGAGAGAAAGACCATTTATCTGAAGATCCACAATGGCTTCCATTGTTGCTGCAGCTGGTGCACCCCCACCACCACCTCCACCTCCCCATAAGAAGAGAGGACCACCCAGTCAAATTATGACTAACAGAGAGGAGGAAGATGAGGAAGAAGAAGAAGAGGAGAGAGAGGGACAACAATTTGTTGATGAGTTGCCCCGGGTTTCTAAACGAAAAACCAGTTTCATCTGGCAGTTTTTCACCATCCCTCCTGGAACCAAGAAAGTGAATGCAAAATATGCCACCTGCCTCATCTGTGACCACAGATTGTCGAGAGGCACAGAAAAGAAGTACAGTATGGGGAACTATACAATGCACCGTCACATGAGCAGGTGGCATCCCTTGAACTACAGCCGGGCTGAGTTGAGGGATCTTGAAGACAATCCGACGGCAACTCCTGTGGCAAGATCTACATCCACATTGTCTTTGACGGGAAGAGAGGCACAAGAGACTGTGCCAAACATCCAACGTAACTTCCAGCACATGAAGGTGTCTTGTATTTACTGTGGTGCTATGCTGTCATATGGCAACATGAGTGTCAACCTCATGAACATTGCATATGAAAATCATAAGTGCCCTAATGCACCCAAAAAGTAATTTTCTTTTTTTTTGCTCCAGTTGAGCCGTTTTGAAAGCCTGTTTTTTGTTGTCTCCCCTCCTTAAAAAACACAAAAAAAACATAAAACAGTTCTAAAAATACAAAAAAATCAAAAAATGTTCAAAAAATTACAAAAAAAACATAAAACAACAAAAACAAAAAAAAACAGTTCTTTTCAGAACTACCTCCCCTTTCAAACAAAATTGCTAGAATGTTTATCACTCTGGCAAGCTCTATTTCTTTTGGTTCGCTTCAAGTTCGCTGACCGGTTCGCGAACTTTAAGCGAACTAAAAAAAATATTTTTTTAAAAAAAAAGAAGAGTTAGTATAAGGGAAGTAAACAGAGAATAATGTAAAAAGAAAGACAGCTAGAGAGAGTAAATGAGAGATACTGTCAATGACATCATCAGCAGTGCATTGCGGGTAAAAAGAGTGGAAAACATTTACCTTATAATTCTTGTTACCTTTTTTAAATATTTTTTCATACTTTCAATCTGTAAAACAAAGAACAAACATTTCAAAAAATATTAAAACATGTATTTAAAAATTAGAAAAGACAAGGGAAAAGGTTCAAAAACAAACAGTTTTTCAACAACTTTGACATTTACAGAAGTCTCTGCTTCTCTACGTTCCCTACACAATCCTAAAGATATATATTCGAAAGAAACTGTATCTTGATATTGCTGAACTGAGGCCTATTTTGAAACATGATGTTTTTCTTGCACTGCTAATGTCTCACAATAGTGATGCAATAGCAGCGCAAAAAAGATGTAAAGTCATAATAAAATTGTGTCTAACATTGTAAATGATTGTTTTAGGATGCAAATAAGATGTGTGCTTTCAAGAGCTTTCTTTGAGGTGAGGCCTCTTTTTTTTATAAAAAAAAAACACTACCCAGAAGTACAGCACTCTAAGCATTAAAATTGATATTTACAGAACTCACCTTACCCATATGTACCACACATTTCTAAATGTATATCATAAGGACAAAAAGCATAACATTAATTATACATGTTAAATGGTTTATTTTTGCTGTTCTCAGAATGTATCAAATTTCACTTAAATCAGTGACTTGAAGGTATTCATCATGTAACAGCGGGGAAAAAAAAACACAATCAAAATGACTGTGTTTAAAAAACCCATACAACCTAAGAAATCTGATTTCAAAACTTCTTAAAATTAACTTACTTTCAATGACGTCGAAGGATCTCCTATAAACAGCATCCACTCTGTTGTGCTTTAAATATTTTCAGCCCGCCACTTTCTGAAAGAAAACCTCCATCGATACGTGAAATATGTTACATAGAAAAAAAACTTCTCTCATTATATCACATGTTTCCACTAGGCCAAATCATGTTGCCGCGATTCGCAAATCTTGTAATTCTTCCAATCAAATCCCGACATTTTCTATTTTCGCAACTTTCAAAAATAAAATATTTGAGATTATTTTCACAATCCTGGACTACTAATATCTTACTCTTCTTTGTCAGTCATGTTCTCCTTTTCCTATGACACTGATACTGCTTACTATGAAGCAGACTTACTTGCATTAGGTTTATATAGTTGAATTTTTAATCGAGACAGCATTGCAGACTTACATTCCCTCTACTTAAAATTTTGGTTTTAAAAACACCAGGTAAGAATTTTTAAGGTCAAACGGCAATTTTTTTTTGAACGTTACAACAGAATCATTACAGAATGACCAGCCGTTTCCAGACTTTAAGTAAGCTGTATAATGTCCTGATGTTGTTGATGGACCATCGTGATAGATAATTGCTACAGTAACAAAAGTCCTCCCTGATATTGACAGCTGAGAAGCCACAAAATTTTTTATTAAAGTTGACAATTTTGTTCCATCAGGCCTACATCGTTGCATCATTAAAATGACATACTGGCCATATCTACGTATAAATAATGTTGACATCATATCACATTTACATTGGCTACACTCCATGTTGTGATCCGCTGCATTTACTAGCTTATTAAAGGAGACTGATTTACTGTCTGGCAAAGTTAAATATATAAATCTTTCTGAGTCTACACTAGTAGTACTTGATACCATACAGTTCTCGCAGTCATGCTGCCATTGATAAGAAAGCCCAAACAGGTGATCTACATCTACACCCTCAACTTGCAATATATCAAGCATATACATTAAAAACTCCTGACAATCTTGCTGATTATTTTCAGAGAAGTCTGTTTGACCTGAACATTCATCTAACAGATAACGAACTTCAGACACACTTTCTACTTTTGTTCGATCACTGCTACATTTCTCGAAAACAGAATTCAACAAACAGCATAAAATTTGTTCAGAATTCAACAGAATCTGTTCTTTTAAACTCTCTAGTGAAAAGAGAACATTAACCACTACATTTGCATAGCAGTTGACACCAGAACTGTTTTCAAATTGAAAACCGACAACATCTTCAACAGAATCCACTTTCTTTCTGCTAACAATTTTCGGTTCATTGACTTTTAGTCTTTTTGCAACAACCTCCCTACTATTACTGCTATTTCTACGTTTGCGGCCTACCACACGTTTCTCAAACAAAGGATATTGAGGCAAATGTGGCGCATACTCTCTTCTTAACCTATTGTATTCCTTAACACAATCTAGATCCGCACAAATGTTTGTGACATCACAGTCAATCAAGTACAATCCCGATAAAGTTCTAACTCGTGACAATGCCACATATGCCATACCCTCCTTGAACACAGAACTGCCAATATTCACCAATGCACAGTCTACACTTAAACCTTGCGATTTATGGATTGTCACCGCATATGCCAAGCAAACAGGAAACTGTTTACGGCGAACATATAAATCTTTAACAAGCAAAAACCTAGCAGAACAACGACCAATTTGCTGTACTTCCTCAATGCCATCAAATTTAATTTTTAAAAATTCTATTCCATCTCTATTTCTGTATTTCTCAAAATCAACAACATTACCCATTGATCCATTTACCAGACCTCTTTCTACATGTAAATTCCTTCTCAAAATAATTCGGCAATTTAAACACACATTCAAAGTCTTTTCAAAACCCGCTGTTTTAGATATAGTCTTCTCTAATGAATCCAATTTTGATTTCAAATTGTCTGACAAAATAATTGTTGATCCCATATGCTCTAATTTGTCGATAGCTTCAAGTTTCACAATCTCTTGCTTTTCTAAATTCAACATTTTGTTGTTGAAGATGGCACATTCTGCAAGAGTTGGCATGAGACATATCCCGGATTTCTTCTCAGTAATTTTCTGAAAAATATTCTCAGGCACAATATCTTGTTTGGGATACAAATTTGACAGTAACCGTGCATTTAAAGCTTCTTTCCCATGCTCGGTCACTTTTCCAATTCTAATATCTTGTAGAATATTCTTGTAATCTTCATCCTTTGCCTGACGCATATTTTGATGCAGTTCTGCATAATTGAAGTTTAACCATATATTGACGTTGCCAATGCTCCCTAGGCACTTCCTGGTATCTTCATGCGTGAGTATTTTGAACACAGGTTGACCTTTTACTGGTGTCAGCTGTAGAAGATCTCCGAAAACAATAATGTGTTTCCCACCAAATAAGACATCATATTCAGTTTTAAGTACTTCTTGCATTCTCAAATGCACAAAGGCAAGCATGACATTGGAAACCATGCTTACTTCGTCAATGATAAGTAGTTTCATTTTCCTCAAAACTCTTGAAACTTCACAGCAAGCATCTCCAGATAACTTGTTGTATTGTAATTTGTTGTCATGCTCCACCGGCAGCATCAATAGACGATGCAAAGTAATACCTTTAATATTATGTGCTGCCAGTCCAGTAGGAGCGGTGACAACACAAGACAGCGATGACTCAGTCCTTTCCTGCAAATAACAAGAGATTGCTTTAATGAGGAAACTTTTTCCAGTTCCCGCTTCTCCACTCACGTACAGTCGGACAGGCTTCAACGACGTACACGAGCACTCTTTCTTCTCATGACTTAATCCGTGCTCAATTTCCTTGGTAACTTCATCATATATTTTCCTCTGCTCAACGTTGAGTTGTTTTTCCAAGTCTTGTAAGTTAACTGAATCCTCCTGAGCATGTGCCATGGCTCTTTCTACTTCATTCATAGCAGTGGCAGCTTCATTTTCGATAATAGGTCCTCCAAGTGGATCTTGACTCAATGAAACAGAACTCTGACTGTCCTGAGAACTGTCTCTGGCAATCTCGGCTGCAATCGTTGCTTCCTGCTCAATTTCCAAAGTTAGCATTTCTTGATATTTAGAAAAAGCAGGACATTCTATGGACTCCTTGGCTGCATTGAAAGAGTCTTCGTAACAGAGGAAATCTCCAAGCAGTTCCTCTTCTGCACGCCAAGGCTTGAAAAGTTGCAAAAGTGCTAAATAGAAAAACTCCTTTTTTTCTGGAGATTCGCCACTTAATTTTCGATGGTTTACTAATTGGCATTTTCTTTGCTTGACCAGGCATCCCTCACTTCCAATTACAGCATACACTCCTTTCTCAATATCTTCTTTGATGTTCCTCTTGAATATATAATTTTGGAGAACCTCATATAGACAAATATTCTCAAGGTGACTGCTTCGATTTGGATAATATGTATCCAACATGTTGGTCTTCAAAATGTCGGTACTGTTTGGTTCCTTTTCTGCCAAATACTCAATTTCCCGAACAGGTTTTAGAACTCGATTTCGCGTTGCAGCAAGACCAAGACTCGCCCAAACGAGACTCCTGGATTTGGCATAGAGACTTGCTGAAGACAATCGATCAGAACATTCGTAAGCTCCGATTTCTCGATGCGACAACATCTTCAGACTGAAACTGTACAACTTCTTGCTGAGGCTCTTTTCATGGGAAATGTCCTCCCACATATCCTTCAGTTCGGTCTTTTCTTTTTTGGTGATGTAAGATGTCACATACCGAGCCACAGCCATACAGTTGTCAGCCACAAACTGTATATCCATGTTGGCATTCCACATGGACAAAATCACTGGGTTGTAGTCATTGATGTACTTGGACTCTTCGTTCCTTTTCAAATTGTATGTATTCTTGGGTGATTTCCTCGTCACATTATGTCGCAGCGAAGACATCAAACTGTTCACTCTTCCTTTAGAAATCACCGGTCGTGGAAAGTTGAAACGACATTTGGTGTAGAACTTGTCCTTGTTTCTGAATTTACGACGACAGTACTTTCCACAACGATGGCTTTGGAAACGTAGAACTTGTTCTCTTAGACTTTTCTTCTCCGTTGCGTTTGGAACAGCACACGTAGAATACTGTTCGATGAAATTCATCACTAAGTCATCCGGATCTGTTCCAAATTTAGGTGCATCCTTGATCCACAGCAACATATGTATATGAGGGGCACCTCTTGCTTGGTACTCCTTTCTCCAGAAGAAATCCAACACCTCTCCAAGAGGTGGATTCTTTTTATTTGTGATGAAAGACATCATAGCTTCAAATCTATGATTGAAGTACCTGCATACATTCACAGGATCCAAAGAACACAGTTCTCCAGGTGTCTTGAATTCAATGTTTTCAATATTTCCATTTGCCTCTCGTAGAAATTCAAGTAAGTCATCCCAGCCATACTCGGCACAGCTCAGAGTGAGGAACCATGTCGGAGTTCCTAAGTTCCTCAGCATACATTTTAAGTCACCATGACGACGGTACCAGTACTCATTAGTACCACGCTGACACGCCATGAGATTAATTAAGTGAGAATCCAAAATACTGTCTTGGACATTGACTTTATGCATAAAGTCACTTGCCGAGATGTTTCGCATCTGTATACCACTTTTTAAGATGTGGTTCACTGCATATGACAGTCCAGACAGATCGCTTTCAAACAGGAGATGAAACAAATAGGGAATGCATTGCCGAAACCTAGGATCTTCTGCATACAATCGTAAAGTCCGGTATTCAGACGCAGGAATTTCACGAGGTCGCTCATCATATCTTCCTCCTTGACCTGTGGGAAATAGCTGTGGGAAACACCGAGCTTCCAAACTTTCCTCCCAAACACTAATGGGACTCCCTTTGGCTTGTTTCATTTGAAACAACTCAATAGCATTCCCCATCACTTCCTTGGAATGCAAAGGATGAACACTATAATGTTCATATATTTCTTCACTTTTAGAGGCCTCTACTTTCTCAATTTGGCCAGCACACAAATCGCTATCCTCTTCATCACTTACTTCCTCTTCTGCAACATATACATTCTTATAGTACTTATTATTTTTCTTCAAATACACTGTTGCCTTTTTGACTTTCCTAACATCCACTAAATCTTGCCATATTTTCTTATTCTTTGTCGGAACCCCATTAACCAAGATAACCAGAGGTTCCTCTTCCACTTTTTCTATTCCAATTGTGTTAATGTTTTTGTTCAAATCTAGAGGCAAATAAACAACTCTTCCCTTTAATCCTCTCTGTAAATCTGCTGGAGGCAATTTCCCTGTCTTTGGCTCCATTCTTACAATAGCCTGAAAGGGATGGATACTTTGAATCAAAATAGATTCATAAGTATTTAAATCCTTCAATTCAGAAGGAATCTCAACCAATTCCAGATTATTATGAACTGCCCTAGCAGGCATCTGGTTTTGGTTTAATTTATTACAACAATAAGTACACACACGTTGATCCGATCCCAAATCAAAATAATTTTCTACCATCAAGTATGTGGCTAAATCCTTCCATTCACTATTATTTTCCCTTTCACTTTTTGCATATAAATCCACTACCTTAGTCTGATTCTTATAATAAGTGCGTCGACAACATACACAAGTGAAATTAGGCCTCTCACTTGATTTCATCTGAAACGTGGCAATTTCCTTCTGAAAATTATCTGTACTGGAAACCTGTACATTATCTTCCACATTACCCTCTACTTCAGGGTCAATTTGAACATTCTCATCTTTACTACCAAAGTAACAAAACTCAATTTCTTCACAAAGATTCTTCACATCTATTTCAGAACCATGCAAAAGAGCAGCACATAACTGTTTAAGCATAATTGCTGGACTCTTAGCATAATACAACATTCTCACTAATTTTCTCACTTTATTATGATGCACTGCTAGCATCCTGAAATGATGAAAAACACTCTGGCATACTCTCCTGGAAAGACAAGCCAGTGAATGACCACGCAAACCTGTCATTTGTCTCACTCTGCAAGGATCTAAATCTTGCAACAACTTCATTTTCTGCTTCAAACTTTTCTTATTAAATGTCCGTATAAAATCACATAGCAAATTGATGGAAACCTGTCGCACACTGCAAATAGAACTACACTTCCAAATGTACACAGGACCCTTAGGACGTCTTCCTAAAACCTCATCACTTAGCGCCTCTTCTGTCTCTGTTGTCACAAGTAGTTCTTTTTCAACTGGACAACCATCCTTCACTTCATAAGCTCGACCACTGATGTCAACTGCATGCACCAAATCATTATCCTGAAAATAAGTCTCCTCATTAAAAAATGCCTCAGAACTTGAACTATGCATCCATTCTCCAGAAAAAACTTCACAAAAGTTAGTACGATTTACTACTCTCTTCCATCTACTTTTTGTTTTGAAATCAGAAATTACCTTGCTTAGTTTCCTAATTCTATTGATTACCAAAATAAACAACTTTCGCTTGATTTCAAAAGCATGATCAATAATTTTCTCTACATTTTTCTTCTTCCTATAAAATGCCGCTTTCTGTTGGCCTTTCTTTTTAATATTTTTCAATAAATTAACTAATATCCTATTACGGAACATTCGTTGTCGAATGTCCCTAAACTGTTGTTTCCTTCTACTATCATGCACAGAGTTATCTCTTCCTCTACCAGTAACATTTGTGATGGGTCTCTCCTTTCCATTTAAATTACTTCTCTTTTTGTTAAGAGACACATTTTTTTGAGCAAAATTTTTTTTACTACAAATATTTCTTAAGAATGATTTCGTGCTCTTACCCGGACCTTTCTTGGTGTTTTGACAAGTATTTGGGGAAGAGGACTGCTGCAATAAAACATCATCCTGCTGTCTTTGACGTTTTCTAGCCTTTCGTATTCGACTTCTGGAAGGCATTTTCCAAACTATGAAAGAATCTGCAGTTGAATCTGTGAAAAAATATAATATAAAATGTTATTAACCACTATTACCAAACAGTAAATAAATAACAGTCATCTAAAACTTAATGCTGTACTAATTATTTAACATAGCAAATATTTTCCACCAGCACTGCATCACAAAAATGACACTCAATGGTACAAAACAGGCATACAACACTCATAAATCACTCCCTAATATTTTAAATCATTAATTCAGGATGACGATAAGATGTAGCCTATCTAAAGGTTTGTTTAGGCCCAGATCTTTGGACTGGGGTGAATGTGTGTCATTGATCCACATTCAGTCCATCACCTGTTTTGTTTATTTGAGGTGAGGCCAACACATGGTTGCAGATAAGATTTTCACTGAAAAAAAACCAAGGTAAAAAAACATGTGAAGGCCTACCAATGAAGTAAATCATTAAATGAAAACCAATACATTTCTGGAAATATGCACTACTAGTGCTTCATAAGATGTTTTGGATCATATTTATAAGTTATTTGAGTATCTAGTATGCTATTTTACATTCTTCATGGTGCAAATTTATTGTAAATACGCTCCCACCTGCGGTTGGCAAATTTAGATTTTGATTATGGGAGTTAGATAGGCATGTTAATAATTTCCCAAAAATGGTATATAACCCCAAACAACCTTTGAAGCAAATGCTCTTAGCCATGTTATCCACCTCCCATTGGATAACATGGCTAAGAAATGCTTGCAAATGTGATAAAAAAAGGCCTGCAATGCATGAATAACGCAGAAAAATCAGCGATATTCATGCATTTTCCAACAAATGCTCTTAGCCATGTTATCCACTTCCTATTAAATAACATGGCTAAGAACTGCTCAGGGCACCATGAGGAACGCTTTCCATTTAAAAAGGGAAAAATAACATCAAAGACACTAAAATGCCTTCTAAATATGAACCCAAACAACCTATGAAGCAATGTGAAAAAAAACTGCCGCAATGCATGAATATAGCAGAAAAATCAGCGATATTCATGCATTTTCCAGCAAATGCTCTTAGCCATGTTATCCACTTCCAATTAAATAACATGGCTAAGAACTGCTCAGGGCCCCATGAGGAACGCTTTCCATTTAAAAAGGGAAAAATAACATCAAAGACACTAAAATACCTTCTAAATATGAACCCAAACAACCTATGAAGCAATGTGAAAAAAACGGCCACAATGCATGAATATAGCAGAAAAATCAGCGATATTCATGCATTTTCCAGCAAATGCTCTTAGCCATGTGATCCACTTCCTATTAAATAACATGGCTAAGAACTGCTCAGGGCCCCATGAGGAACGCTTTCCATTTAAAAAGGGAAAAATAACATCAAAGACACTAAAATGCCTTCTAAATATGAACCCAAACAACCTATGAACAATGTGAAAAAAAACGGCCACAATGCATGAATATAGCAGAAAAATCAGCGATATTCATGCATTTCCCAGCAAATGCTCTTAGCCATGTTATCCACTTCCTATTAAATAACATGGCTAAGAACTGCTCAGGGCCCCATGAGGAACGCTTTCCATTTAAAAAGGGAAAAATAACTTCAAAGACACTAAAATGCCTTCTAAATATGACCCCAAACAACCTATGAAGCTCTAACAGTACATATCCTGAAATTTAATTCATTTCAAAATTCGTTTTTAAACACAGCATATAAATCAATTGTATACCTGCATTCATGAAGAAATGACTAAAAATGTCCTTGAGACACATGAAAGTGTTTTCTGGAATGCCCTAGCACCATTTTTGGGACACTATTAACATGGCTAGGTAACTCCCATAATCAAAATCTAAATTTGCCAAGCACAAGTGGGAGCGTATTTACAAGACACTTGTCCCATGAGGAACACTTTACATTTTAAAAGGCGAACACAACATCTTAGACACTCAAATACCTTATAAATATGGCCCAAAACAACCTATGAAGCTCTAGCAGTACATATCTAGAAATGTAATTGATTTCTTAAATCGTTTTTAAAAGCAACATATCTGTTTCAGCTTACATAACAGACCATGAAATGGCCTCCATGTATTACAATATCTTGTGTAACTGCATGCCAGAATGTTACACCAAATATGCAATTATAATTTCTCTTTGAAACTAATTCTATTAGTATATCACTAGAGACAAAACCACATTTTAAAAACACAGCTTTCTTCATCATTTTCTCCTTAAATCATACTATTCTCTATCTAAATTAAATAAATCTTTTCTCACCTTAGCAAATATTTTTTGAGTTTTGAAAACAGTCTCAGAAATACACCAAATTGTCTTCAGCAGAAGAAAAAGGATGCACTCCAAAGGCTGCAGCTATTGAAAGCACAGAAATACAGATATTCTTTTCACATATCTCTCATATTAGCCAATCATACCTCTTCCCTCACTTTTTTCAAATCAAAACCCTTCCCCCCTCTGCCCTGTCTGCCTTGTTTCCATAGCAACCACCTCCTGGAAGACCTCTCATGTTTGCAAATTCACACAACAATGTTTCAATTGAACTCTGAACTCTCAGTGCACCTGCGTATCCAGTGCAATCTTTCATTAAATGTTTCTTCCTTGACCATTCAAATTACATCTTTCAAAGAACACATCCATGCACCCTAACTTTCTGTTTTCAGAAATGGAAATGCACCAATCACTGCTAATGAATCATTAGCATTGTAAATCCACAGTTTTTTTTCTTTAGAAACTCCTACTGTTTCAACTGCCCTTTCATTACCACACTTCATCTGACTGCAGAACAACCTTCTTCCACCATGTTTAACGTCTGGATTGTTGGACATAGTTACATCCACTGGGCTCAAAGGTATGCTGAGAGCAGAAATTTACACAACCTCAATTTACAAGATGTGGAAATTAAGTGGTTGGGCCAAAGAGGATTAAAATGTCACCAATTGATACCATTGGTGAAAACCTTTATGCATTTGCCAAAACCTGACCTGTTAATAGTGCACTGTGGAGGTAATGATTTGGGCACTTTGACAGGGGTAGGTCTGGAAATGCTTTTAAAGGACACCTTGGAGCAATTAATGGCACTTTTTCCTCAAACTGCCTTGGTATATTCCAATATATGCCAAAGACAGAAATGGAGGTGGTCCAACCAATTTTGTCCACAAATTGAGAAAGCGAGGAAGCATGTAAACAAATCTGTTTCAGCTTACATGAGAGACCATGGAATGGGCTCTCTGTACAACAATAACTTGCGTTACTACATGCAAGATATCTACAGAGGAGATGGAGTTCACTTCTCAGATGAGGGCAACAGAATTTTCATTCTGAATTTAAGACTCTGCATTGGTACCTACTTATAAGTACCTAAATGTACCATAAACCCAAAAGCTCTTCTCAGAGCTACCCTACATCTGATCACTCACAATTATTATTTTTCTCTAACTTTTTTCACTAATTTTCCACAAAATTCGCTCCCCGGAGCGCTACCCGGTTCGCTAACCGAAAGCTAACCTCGCGGAATTTTTTTAAAAAAAAATTTTTTTCCGCACATATAAGCCTCCTCAGCCACGCTCAGAAAACCTAGGGGGTCAAGATAAGTCTACCATGACCCCTTCTACCCATTCTAAACATTATTTGCCCTCCATCTTGTATCTTAATGCGAACGAAACACAAAATGGTGGACTCCCGTGACGCTTAAGGTTCGCTAACCGGGCAGCTTCCCGGAAAGCGGTCCTAAAAAAAGGCGGGAAAGTAATTTACAGAATAACGACTAGAAACACTCTCACCAAATATAGATTAGCTCATACTACATAACAATCCCTTCCATTCTCACAAATTTCATTGAAATTCCATTTAGCCATTTAGCCTGTAGACCTCTCCAAGTACCGTGAGGTAAATTACTTCACAAAACACATCTGAATTGTTGGAATTGACAACCAATGAAAATGTTACTTTCATTTTCTACTTTTATTACCTGACATTTGATTGGTTATATACCTGTATATATATAAAGGGAGAGAAGGAAACACAGCCATTTTGACTACTACTTCTTGTTGTACCTCCTATTTCAAAAGCTTCAAAAAACTTCAACTTCTTTGTGAAGGTAAGTTATAATTTAATATATTGTGCACTATGACTTAATATAGTAGACTTTTTCTGCTACATATACACTATCCCTCTGTAGTAGTAGTGTCTTGGTTAAATCACATACACTTTTTTTTAGTCCTATTTCCACTCTCATACTATACACTGCCAAAAGATAAATTCACTGATAAAAACTGCCTATCTAAAATTAATCCCAACAGTGCCCTATCTCTACTAATATATATTTTTTTAATCCAAATTTCAGGCAAAATGGAAGGCGAGCAGCAAGTTTCATTTTCGATTGAACTGAAGGAGAGCAGCCAAGACAAACTTGATGACTTTATGGATGACAGTAGAGACCACGAACTTCTACAATGTGTTGAAGCAGTAGACAACTTGCTTCAAAATGAAAAACAATTACACCCTATAATAAATTATGACATTTCTGACAATGAAATGTTAGAAAATTTAATAAAGTATGAAACACAATCATAATAAAAAAAATAAATAAATAAAGAAAACAAAAAAAAACAAGAAAAACAACAAACAATTAACATACAGTATTAGAAAAGTCTTTCATTCTTTTATCCATAAAGTTCGCTGCCCAGAAAGCTATCCGGTTCGCGAACTTGGCGCTTACCACGCAAAAAAAAATTTTTTTTTTTGGACCCTCCTAGGCCCTTTTAAAACCTCCACATAAAACCTAGGGGGTCAACGAGGATCTACTATGCCCCCTTATGGTAATTTCCCCCTTTGTTTTGGCCTCCTCTTGTCTCTCGATCCTACCGAGAGACAAGATGGCGGCCGCTCCGGACTGTTTAGAATGTTGACAGACACCGGAGGGCCAATCAGCTTCTCATCGCAAAGTTCCGTTACGCGAAAGGTTCGCTAACCGGATAGCTGCCCGGAGCGCTGTTACAGATATATATCTTGATTTAAACGTTAATTTCTCAAAATCCACTGAAGCACATATATTGAGACCTAGCAAAGGCACATCGGGCTAACAGTCCCTACAATTTTGCCAAGTTTCGTGAAAATCCATTCAGCCGTTCGGGCTAAAAGTGAGTCCAACCGCCCTATGGAAATTAACATGGGAAAAAGGCGTTTTGGGACCCCCCTTTTTTCTCGGCCCCCCCTCCACAAAACCCCCCCAAATTTTCAAGGTCTGCTCAGAAACAAAATGTGCCATTTTCCTGAAAATTTCAGCCAATTCCGTCCACGAACGCAAAAGTTATTAGGCATAGAATTTTCAGAAATCCCATAGGGAAAAAATCCTAACTATATATACCTACTGGCGACCGCCAGTAGGTAATATATATATATATATATATATATATATATATATATATATATATATATATATATTACCTACTGGCGGTCGCCAGTAGGTATATATAGTTAGGATTTTTTCTCTATGGGATTTTTGAAAATTCTATGTCTAATAACTTTGGCGTTTGGGGACGGAATTGGCTGAAATTTTCAGGAAAATGGAACATTTTGTTTCTGAGCAGCCCCTGACAATTTGGGGGGGTTTCATCAAGGGGGGGCCGAGAAAAAAGGGGGGTCCCAAAACGCGTTTTTCCCCTGTTAATTTCCATAGGGCGGTTGGCCTCACTTTTAGCTCGAACGGCTGAATGGATTTGCACGAAACTTGGCAAAATTGTAGGGACTGTTAGCCCGATGTGCCTTTGCTAGGTCTCAATATATGTGCTCCAGTGGATTTTGAGTAATTTAGGTTCAAAAAAAGATATATATCTGGGCGGAGCCTAACCACACATCTGATCCTATTGGCTGTCAGCACTTCATCCAAGAAGTGTTGGCAGCCATCTTGGGACCAATATACATGATAGCACCTCATTAAAAAGCATTGTAGTTAATAGAGGGTTTTAGGACTTTAGTTACATTATAAATCATTTGTTGATGGTACCATACTCGTTTTAGGAATTGTGGTGGGTTCTAAGGTGATTTTACCATGTGAAAAAACCTTCTGCTGTGATATCATGAATATTGTTTGAAAGAAAACTAATATCTCATGATTTTCCCACAGTGGTTTGGAAGGGGATCTATAAGCTAAACTGAAAGCATATTTTCTGTAAATTCACATTATCTTTCTCGGTCATGTGAAAATGAAGTCTGACATTCTCAGTAAAACATGTACATCCAACAAGGACAGAGACTGTCAGTTGATTCCTTTGTGTTCTTCTGCAGCCTCCTAGAGTGTTCTAAAGAACAACTAGAGCGCTAACAGTCCTACTTATTACAAAGGTATGGCACACCTGAAGAAATCTTGATTGGAATAAAGTGGTAACTATTAAAACATTTAATTTAAAAAGAAACAACATGAGGGGGTATATTTTGCCATAGAAAGTATGATTAGTGCTGCAGAATGAAAAATTAGGGCACATTTTGAGTGACTTCTCAAATCCTTTTCTATTTCATTAAAACATTCTGACATGCAGTCTCCCAAAATGGCCACCAGAGACAAAAGAGCCCAAATGTAGCCCAAATATCACCTAGATGTACCCCAAGTATAGCCCAATGACAGAATGTCCCAGAGTGTTCTAAAGAACAACTAGAGCACTAACAGTCCTACTTATTACAAAGGTATGGCACACCTGAAGCCATCTTGATTGGAATAAAGTGGTAACTCTTCAAACATTTAATTTAAAAAGAAACAACATGAGGGGGTATATTTTGCCATAGAAAGTATGATTAGTGCTGCAGAATGAAAAATTAGGGCACATTTTGAGTGACTTCTCAAATCCTTTTCTATTTCATTAAAACATTCTGACATGCAGTCTCCCAAAATGGCCACCAGAGACAAAAGAGCCCAAACGTAGCCCAAATTTCACCCAGATGTAGCCCAAGTATAGCCCAATGACAGAATGTCCCAGAGTGTTCTAAAGAACAACTAGAGCGCTAACAGTCCTACTTATTACAAAGGTATAGCACACCTGGAGCCATCGTGATGGGAATAAAGTGGTAACTCTTAAAACATTTAATTTAAAAAGGAACAAAATGAGGGGGTATATTATGCAATAGAAGGTATTATTAGTGCTGCAGAAAGAAAAATGAGGGCACATTTTAAGTGACTTTTCAAATCCTCTTCTATTTCATTAAAAATTCTGACATGCAGTCTCCCAAAATGGCCACCAGAGACAAAAGAGCCCAAATGTAGCCCAAATATCACCCAGATGTAGCCCAAGTATAGCCCAATGACAGAATGTCCCAGAGTGTTCTAAAGAACAACTAGAGCGCTAACAGTCCTACTTATTACAAAGGTATGGCACACCTGAAGCCATCTTGATTGGAATAAAGTGGTAACTCTTAAAACATTTAATTTAAAAAGGAACAAAATGAGGGGGTATGTTTTGCCATATGAATTATGATTAGTGCTGCAGAAAGAAAAATTAGGGCACATTTTGAGTGACTTCTCAAACCCTCTTCAATTTCATTAAAAAATTCTGACATACAGTCTCCCAAGATGGCCACCAGAGACAAAAGAGCCTAAATGTAGCCCAAATATCACCCAGATGTACCCCAAGTATAGCCCAATGACAGAATGTCCCAGAGTGTTCTAAAGAACAACTAGAGCGCTAACAGTCTTACTTATGACAAAAGTATGGCACACCAGAAGCCATCTTGATTGGAATGAAGTGGTAAGTCTGAAAACACTCAATTTAAAAAGGAACAACATGAGGGGGTTAATTTTGCCATAGAAAGTATGATTTGTGCTTCAGAAAGAAAAATTAGGGATCATTTTGAGTGACTTCTCAAATCCTCTTCTATTTCATTAAAAAAATTCTGACATGCAGACTGAAACATGCACTTTGAATACCAGCAGCAGACGTCCCTGGTGAGCAGTAGCTTTACTACAGTGATCTAATGTGCAACTAGAGTGCTAACGTTCAGAATTTATGGCAAATGTGTGACACATCTGAATGCCTTCTTGATGGAACCAAAGTAAACAAGCATTGAAAATGCAATAGATCTCGCCCTCGTTTAAGTTAAAGCCATTCTGTTTGTAATGAGGGGGCTTTTTAGCTTTGCTTTTATTAGTGTTTTTTCAACTTTCATGTAAATAACATGCATCTGTATGCATATAAGTATATTTATGCATGCATTTATGTTTGTATTTATATAGATATACAGATGATATATGTTTATATATGTATGTATATATATATATTCACTGAAAAAACCATAGGCTATAGACCATATATAGTTAGGAATTAGCATTTACAAAACCTTGAAAATTCACTGAAAAAACCATAGGTAGAGAACTGAAAACGTTCCTTTTTCAGCCAGGCCTTCCCCACTTAAAACTCCCTCAATATCCTTTCATCTCTCCCTGGTCTCTTTTCATCTCAGTTGCCGATCCCCCCAGCGCCAAGAAACCGCAAGGTGTACGCTGCGCTCTACAAGTATTTTAAATTAGAAATTAGAAATAGGTTATAGACCATATATATTAGGAATTAGCCTTTACAAAACCTTGAAAATTCACTGAAAAAACCATAGGTTATAGACCATATATAGTTAGGAATTCTCATTTACAAAACCTTATCTTACTCACACAAAACCATTGAAATTCCATATATAGTTAGTTGCACTAACTATATATCGCGCACCCGCAATCCACTGCTGATGATGTCACATATTACATCATTCATGACATGGTCAGTGACATCACTGATGACATCTCAAATGACATCACTGATGACATCTCAAATGACATCACTGATGACATCACTGATGACATCTCATTTGACATTACTGATCACATCACTGATGATATCATTCATGTGATAATACGATGAACCTCTTCAGACTCTAATATAACCTTAGATACAATCAGTGTAAACAGACACTCACAGACTGTCACTCATCCATGGAGTTACTCACACACCTAGTCAGTCATGCAAAGAATCAATCACACCTCCATTTCCTCAACTATACAGTTATACAAACTTTACTTATTCAAACATATACTAACACATATTTACTCTCTTATACAATCCCTGATACAAGTTCACAATGATCCATATAGCCACTCACACATTCACTGGCTCTTATGCACAGGTATTTATATATGTCAACTCTCACATGTACTGTGTTTTACATATGTACTTACTTTGACATGTAGCACTGAGATATCCATTCACTCACCAATACACTCATGCACACAGTCAACCGCCCATACAGCTGTTTCCACATGCACTTTTGAAACCATACATCTAGTGAATCAACTGCTCACACATCTATGCACAGAGTCATACACCTCCCAGCCACCCACACACACACTCAGTCTCCCATACAAATACTTGGGCAACCAATCAATAACCCATATAGTTACTCATATAGCTACTTATCAACACATGCAACAGTTTACAGAACAACAGACATAATGATGCACAAATTAAGACAGTTTAGTCACTAACCCATGCACTCAGTGAGACACATTTAATCACTCACTCATACAGTCAGTCATGCACCTACTAAATCCTTCATCCAGACACTTATACATCCACTCATTCTTCAATATGTAAGACATATTTTAACTTTACAGAAACATACAGTCACTGGATGTTGTCATCAGTGATGTCATCAGTGATGTCATTTGAGATGTCATCAGTGATGTCATCAGTGATGTCACTGACCATGTCATGAATGATGTAATATGTGACATCATCAGCAGTGGATTGCGGGTGCGCGATATATAGTAAGTGCAACTAACTATATATGGAATTTCAATGGTGTTGTGTGAGTAAGATAAGGTTTTGTAAATGCGAATTCCTAACTATATATGGTCTATAACCTACGGTTTTTTCAGTGAATATATATATATATGATATAATAGACCAAGCGGAGAAGCAAGATGGCGGCCGCTACTGCAGCCGTGTGAGGAGCTGCTTGTGTTCTCTCCGGGGGTCTGACCCAGCCTGGCGTGAGCGTGGAGCGTGGCGTCGGCTGCCTCCCATCTGTGAGCCGAGTGTTGGAGGATATGCAGGAGAGAAGACCGCTCTGTTCTTTGGTAGCTTTTGTGTAATTTTGGGGCTGCTGGTCCGAGTTGCAGGACTGAAGCCGATTCTTTCCCCGGTGGCTGGTGAGGCAAGCCGAGTGAATTGCAGTGAGAGGGGTGGAGGACGCAGCGTGGGCGTCTGTGCTGACGGTGGAACATTGTAGCAATTCCGCCCTGAAGGACTCTGCCGGTGCTTCTGGCTACATTGTTAAGTTCAAAGATCCGAGTAAAGACGTCAGTGTTGCTTGAATAAATGGCTGGCTGTGCTATACTGTTGCAATTCCGCCCTGAAGGACACAGCCGGTGCTTTGGTTACTTTGTTTAAATTTAAGTTTCAAGACGCGATTAAAGGCAACGTCAGCGGTGTTGGAACAAAAGGTTGCATTTCCAAATTGCAGCTAGTAATTGTAACAGTTTTCCTCTTTCTGCTACAACGCTTGGACAAGGACACCTTGGTGAGTGGAGAACATATCTTTTGTTTTCTGAATTTGCTACATTGTGGTGCTTGAAAACTTTCATTTATCAGCCAGCAAACTCAGAAAAGTATCGAACTCTCAGAGGTGATTTAAGTGACTAGGAAAGGCTAGGAAAGACTCCTCCTATTCTTCCAATTCCCCCTTTTTTTTTTTTTTTGGCATACTGGGGATATATCACTATTCATTTAACCATGGCTCCCAAAGGCAGAGTAACCAAAAAAAATACCTCTAACTCCGTCAACTCCACAAATGTTGTGAATTCTGCAAATGCTCCAAACACTACCAATACAGCAGACTCAGAAAACCGCAACTTACAAACAAGTGGAGTTTCTAAAGAGCCCACAATACCGGAGTTATTCAAGAAAAAGCCTACAAATATCCCTAATAAAGGCTCTACAATTGAATTGACCCCATCAAAGGTCACAGCACGCTCTAACCCCGATAAAACCAATTCGAACCAATTAGCTAAAATTGATGCTGTTATAGCTCCTGGTGATGAAGATGCTGATGTAAGAGGGGAAGTCAACGATGATGATGCAGTATCTGAGCTTTGTCTTGCTGTAGAGGGAGTTAGAGTTTCACCTAGACCAAACGACCTACAACAACAACATGATGCAGAATCTGTAGAGTCTGGGGGCCAATTCTTTTCAATGTCTGATTTATCAGCTACATCAGAAGGTGATCTCGAGGAGGAGCTCCTAAATGAGGAACATTCTCAGGTAAAAGATTGGGCGGAGGAGTGTAATCAAATCACAGAGGAAGATATGCTTGGTCCTGACTTTCTAACCAATGAAGGAGCTTCAAATACAGTCCGTAAGGTTATAGAGGAAAAGGCTAAGGAGAATAGAACAGCAATGAATCAACCTCAATGGGATGGGGCTGATGTAAATAATGAACACAATCATGAAAATTCTGAAATTCCTGAGCTATTAGAGGAGACTGAGGAGATCACTTTAAAGTCCATATATAAGTTACAGGCCTCAATGTATCGCATGATTCTAACTCACAGAGAAGAAACCAAGGCAGAGGGTCTTCGGACTCAGGGAGCAGTACGCAAACTTCAAAATGTTGTTCGACGATTGGCCAAGTCTAGTACGGACACTAATATTAGAGTGCAAGAGACTGAGACACGTATATCAGCGGTTGAGGATGAGTTAACGCTACAAAAGAACTCAATTAAAGACTTGGACAGTACTAGGCAAGATGTGGACTGGAAGCTAACCGATTTAGAGAACCGCGCTCGGCGCAATAATCTGCGCATTTTGGGAGTTGGGGAAAAATCAGAAGGGAAAGATACTCGACGTTTTGTAATAGACTTGTTTGCGGATGCTTTTCAGGATCTCACTGGATGGGACTGGGATAAGGAAATTATAAGAGCCCATCGGTTCCCATTTAACCAAAAAACTGACCAGGAAGGGAGGAATAAACATCCAAGAGCTATTCTCATCTGTGTGCAGAACTATCTTCTCCGTGAGATTCTTTATGATTTGGCAAGACCTTCTAAACCTAGAAAAGGCTTGGGGCACGAATTTTTTGTGAGACCAGATTTCTGTGCTGCAACTGTTCAACAACGTTGGAGATTAAAACAGCTTATGGCACCAATGCAAGCTAAGGGGGGTCAAACCTTCTTACTTAATCCTGCTAAACTCAAAGTTGTGCATAAAGGAAGAACCATATTTTTTGTATCGGAGATAAAAGCGCAACAATACTTAGAGACTATGTAGTTAAAATAGGAACGAGGTTTTGTTTAACATTGCAGTTAGTTTGAATAGGCTGACCCCCTTAGCAATATGTTTCGATACTTAACTTGCTGTTTTTTTTGTTATATAGCTCCAGATGCACTGTACTTTCTTTTTTCTACTTTTGTCAGGAGGGTCAGACCCGGATGGAACTCACAGCTGTTACTCACATTCCATCAATGAGGGCAATAGCCCTTACGCTTCTGGTGGGGGGGTGGTGGGGGAATGGAGGGGTGGGGGGTTACAAAGGGGTGGGTGGGTGGGCAGAATTTTTTCTTTTGGGGTGCAAGGTCATACAGCTGAAATATGTACTTATCTTTTGTTTAAGACTCATTCTTGGTAGATATCGAATTTCGGTAGTTGCTGTTCATATGTTTGTGTTTAGTCTAGTTCACTTAAAAATGCTTTATAATGGCTAAATTGTCAATATATTCTATCAATGTATGTGGTTTGAATGATAAAAGAAAAAGAGGCATAATGGCCCAGATGCTATCAACTATGCGGGTGGATGTGGTTTGCATTCAAGAGACCCATATTGCTTGGTCCAATAGAGGGACCCTAAGAGATCTTGGGTTGGAAGTGGTAGGATGCTCTCGGCAGGGCGCCACAACACGTGGGGTTGCAATACTTAAGAGGCGTGGAATGGGGGAAGTTAAAAGAGTTAAAGAGGATTTATCTGGACGGTGGGTGATTGCAGAACTTAAAGTTGGAGGTGTGGTAGTTACTATATGTTCCTTGTATGGATCTATATTGGATGATTCTGGTGCACTTGATTTTTTAAGTGTAGAGCTGGCACAATGGTCACCCAATATTATTTTTTGTGGAGATTTTAATCTACATCTGGAAGAAACATTTGATATTCATAGTAGGATTCCATACAAGGGTAGGAAAAAGAAGGTATTTACAGCACTTAAAGGGATCATTGAAGAGTACAGACTAACTGATGTAGGCCATGAGAAGCGAGGAGGTATGCTTGGACACACTTTTTTCTCTGCACCGCACCAAAGATTTTTTAGATTAGATTATTTTTTTGTATATAAGGGTTTATACGATGATTTAGCTCAAATAGAATTTGAGGTCCTTCCAAAAGTTATCTCAGACCATAATCCTTTAATACTCAAGTTTGTACTGAATATGGTTAATATTACCCGCTCATGGTCTTTTGACCGTAAACTACTGTATGATCCAATTTATGTTGATCGTATGAATGTGTGGATTCCGGAATTCTTTCTTAATAATAAAGGCACTGCATCACCAGAAATAGTTTGGGATGCTTTCAAATGCGGGGTTCGGGGTGAAACACTTAGTTATTCTTTGAGTAAACAAAAAGAGACCCGAAGCCAGGTAACTTCTGAACTTAAAAATCTTAGATCTTTAGAGGTTCAACTTATGCAGTCATGTAAGCGAGGATTACCTACGGAAACTATTATAAAGACATTAGCAGTTCTAAAAAATACGATTTACCAACGATATGCTACGAAATTTGCACAACAAGTCTCCGCATTTAGGACAGAGTTATATGAAGTTGGAGAGAATTCGGGCAAAATTTTGGCAAAGAGGGCAAGGCAGAAAGAAGCTTTTGCTAGTATCAATAAAATAGACAACCATCTAGGGATAACAGTTAGTAAATTGGAAGAAATTCTGAGAGTTTTCAGAAATTTCTATTCCCAGTTGTATACGGATGATGTTCGTCCTGATTGTTTAGACCAGATCAATCAGTTTATCCATCCAGTATTGAATACTATCTTATCTACTGAAGAGAAGGAGAAATTAGATCTGCCATTTACCTGGGAGGAGATTGAACTCTCCCTAATGTCCCTAGCTTCAGGAAAAGCTGCAGGACCTGACGCCATTCCGCTAGAATTTTACAAACTTTTTAGGAATGTATTAAAAACAGAATTATTGGATTTATGTTTAAATGCACAGCAAGGTAACTCCCCCCAATCATGGCACGATTCTATTATTACGGTGTTTCTTAAAAAAGGTAAACCTCCTTTATTGCCCTCATCTTTTCGTCCTATTTCACTTATAAATTCTGATAGCAAAATTTTTTCTAAAATTCTAGCGGTTAGACTTTCTAATATTATTTCCCCTCTAGTTTCTAAATTCCAACATGGTTTTATCCCAGCTAGAGACACCGCCGATCACATTCGACGTGTGATTTCCTTCTTGGATTGGTCCCAAGCAACTCGGTCTAATATTGGACTCGTATTCTTAGACGCTGAAAAAGCTTTTGACCGGGTTGCTTGGGATTATCTTTGGGAAATTCTGCTCAGGAAGGGATTAGGTCAGGGGATCATCAAAGCTTTGAAAACTTTGTATATTACCCCAAAAGCATACATTCGAATTAATGGACAATTATCTTCACCTTTATTAATTTCCAGGGGTACCCGTCAGGGATGTCCCTGTTCTCCTTTACTTTTTGCTTTCTATATTGATCCCTTAATTAATCGTTTTTTTTCAGAAGTTAATATCAAACCCATACATTTAGCCAATATTAACTACCGAGTCCTTGCCTATGCAGACGATATCGTGATTACTACAGCAGATGTCCAAACAGCCTTACCTATTATTGATCAGATTGCTAAACAGTTCGGGCTCTTCTCGGGTTATAAACTTAATTTGGAAAAGACTCAAGTTTTGTGCTCCGGAGAAAACCCACCAGCTAATATCCCCACTACCTTAGAAGTCACTTATTTAGGAATTAAAATGTCGCTACCTATAGAAAAAATACCAGAGCGCAACTTAAACCCTATTATCACCCAAATTAACACTTTATTACAGCGTCTTGATCATTTACGGTTGTCCCTCTATGGCCGAACCAACATCTTAAAAATGCTGGTTCTATCAAAGGTTTTATATTTATTCCGCACAATTCCTTTGGATTTCCAACTACATTCTTTCAAGAATTTAGAAAGAACCACATTTCGTTTTCTTTGGGGCTATAAACGCCATAGAAAAGCTGCTAAAAAAATGATTCTTAGCAAGGAATGTGGCGGATGGAACGTACCGTATTTTCTTTTTTATTACTTTTCTGCTGTCCTACAATACATTGGCCCTCTAATTTTGGGTGAAAGAACTGAACTTGCAGAATGCCAGACCCCATCAATTTACCAAATGATTCTGGGCGAGAACGTTAAGGGTAGCTTTTTGAGAATAGTAGAACCCAGTTATCACAAAAAAACCAAATATAAGATTCTGAAATCAGCGTTTGGAGTCTGGCAGAAAATTCGAAAACATATTAAATTAGCGAAATTAAATTTCTATACTCCTCTTATATCAACGGAGCTATTTCCGGAAATTTTTTATGATTTAATTATGTTTAGGTGGCAGCAGAAAGGAATAAAGCATCTGGGTGATTTATTTTGTAATGGGCAAATGATTTTGTTTCAGGATTTAATGACCAATTTTTCTGTGGGAAGAAATGATTTTTTTAAATACCTGCAACTTCGTAGCTTCTTACAGGGCCATCCCGCAATTCCACCGATTAAAAATTCTTTATTAGAGCTTTTACAAAGAAAACCTCGAATAGGTGTTATATATTCAAGTCTAATGCAGGAATTTGGGGATGATTTAGGCCAATGTCAGATTAAATGGGCCAACAGTCTAGGCATAGTAGATGTTGATATTTTATTGTCAATAAGAATGGCTGCAGAATGTCTTATAACCGGGATGATGAAATCCCAACACTTCATGTGTATTCACAGCCTTTATTATACTCCTAAAAAAGTAGCTAAATGGAGTACGTCGGTAGGCACGAATTGCAGCCGATGCGGATTGTTCGCAGCCGATGAACTGCATATGTTTTATTTTTGTCCTAAATTATCATTGCTACTTCAACAAATTGAAACTTTTTTGTCTATTATTTTGAAATGTAATATAAAGCTAACTAATGAATTAGTATTGCTTGGCATAGACCACACCACTACTCGGCCTAGACCAATTTCTTATTTTCTATTTTTATGTATGGCCGCAATTAGATCTTGTATTACCAAAGAATGGATTAGTCAGGATCCCCCCACGTTTTTTATGTGGAGGGAAAAATTATTATTTATGTTTAATATGGAATCTGCTATCTATAAGTACAAGGGGGTTAAAAAAAGAATCATGGGGGAAAAAATATGGGCACCAATTGCCGAGTGGATTTGATTTAATTCTTTTTCTTATGTACTCTATAGTTGTTATTCCAATCTGTTTTATGTTAAAAATGTATCATATAATTTGTTCTTCTTTTTTTTAATGACATTCTGCTCTGCTTTTTTTGTAGTTTTTTGTGTGTTGTTTATTATAATGCTTTGCTGTATTTCCTTGCAATAAAATAATAAAACTTAAAAAAAAAAAAAAAAAAAAAAAAGAATATATATATATATATATATATATATATATATATATATATATATATATATATATATATATATATATATATTCAATGAAAAAACCATAGGTTATAGTCCATATATAGTTAGGAATTTGCATTTACAAAACCTTATTTTACTCGCATAAA
Organism: Lissotriton vulgaris; assembly: GCF_964263255.1. NCBI lineage: Eukaryota > Metazoa > Chordata > Amphibia > Caudata > Salamandridae > Lissotriton > Lissotriton vulgaris. Next base: position 837,489,679 of record NC_141699.1, read on the forward strand.
ACCATTGAAATTCCATATATAGTTAGATGCGCTAACTATATATCGCGCACCCGCAATCCACTGCTGATGATGTCACATATTACATCATTCATGACATGGTCAGTGACATCACTGATGACATCACTGATGACAACTCAAATGACATCACTGATGACATCTCATTTGACATCACTGATCACATCACTGATGACATCACTCATGTGATAATACAATGAACCTCTTCAGACTCTAATATAACCTTACATACACTCAGTATAAACAGACACTCACAGACTGTCACTCATCCATGGAGTTACTCACACACCTAGTCAGTCATGCAAAGAATCAATCACACCTCCATTTCCTCAACTATACAGTTATACACACCTTACTCATTCAAACATATTCTAACACATATTTACTCTCTTATACAATCCCTGATACAAGCTCACAGTGATCCATACAGCCACTCACACATTCACTGGCTCTTATCCACAGTTATTTATATATGTCAACTCTCACATGTATTGTGTTTTACATACGTACTTACTTGCACATGTAGCACTGAGATATCCATTCACTCACCAACACACCCATGCACAGTCAACCGCCCATATATCTGTTTCCACATGCACTCTTGAACTCATACACCTAGTGAATCAACTGCTTACACATCTATGCACAGAGTCACACACCTCCCAGCCACCCACACACACACTCAGCCTCCCATTCAAATACTTGGGCAACCAATCAATAACCCATATAGCCACTCTTATAGCTACTGATCAACACATGCAGCAGCTTACACAACAACAGACATACTGATGCACAAATTAAGACAGTTTAGTCACTAACCCATGCACTCAGTGAGACACATTTAATCACTCTTTCATACAGTCAGTCATGCACCTACTAAATTCTTCATCCAGACACTTATACATCCACTCATTCTTCAATATGTAAAACATATTTAAACTTTACAGAAACATACAGTCACTGGATGTTGTCATCAGTGATGTCATCAGTGATGTCACTGACCATGTCATGAATGATGTAATATGTGACATCATCAGCAGTGGATTGCGGGTGCGCGATATATAGTTAGCGCATCTAACTATATATGGAATTTCAATGGTTTTATGCGAGTAAAATAAGGTTTTGTAAATGCAAATTCCTAACTATATATGGAATATAACCTATGGTTTTTTCATTGAATATATATATATATATATTCACAGAAAAAACCATAGGTTATAGACCATATATAGTTAGGAATTTGCATTTACAAAACCTTGAAAATTCACTGAAAAAACCATAGGTTATAGACCATATATAGTTAGGGATTAGCATTTAAAAAACCTTATTTTATTTGCACAAAACCATTGAAATTCCATATATAGTTAGTTGCACTAACTATATATCACGGACCCGCCATCCACTGCTAATGATGTCACATATTACATCATTCATGACATGGTCAGTGACATCACTGATGACATCACTGATGACATCTCAAATGACATCACTGATGACATCACTGATGACAACACCCAGTGACTGTATGTTTCTGTAAAGTTAAAATATGTCTTACATATTGAAGAATGAGTGGATGTATAAGTGTCTGGATGAAGGATTTAGTAGGTGCATGACTGACTGTATGAGAGAATGATTAAATGTGTCTCACTGAGTGCATGGGTTAGTGATTAAAGTGTCTTAATTTGGCAATCATTATTTATGTTCTTCTGTAAACTGCTGCATGTTTAAATCAGTAGCTATATCAGTAACTATATGGGTTATTGAATGGTTGCCCAAGTATTTGTATGGGAGACTGAGTATGTGTGTGGGTGGCTGGGAGGTGTATAACTCTGTGCACAGATGTGTGAGCAGTTGATTCCCTAGGTGTATGGCTTCAAAAGTGCATGTAGAAACAGCTGTATGGACAGTTGACTGTGTGCATGAGTATATTGGTGAGTGAATGGATATCTCAGTTCTACATGTCAAAGTAAGTACATATGTAAAACACACTCCATGTGAGAGTTGACATATATAAATAACTGAACATAAGAGCCACTGAATGTGAGAGTGGCTGTATGAATCATTGTGAACTTGTATCAAGGATTGTATAAGAGAGTAAATATGTGTTAGTATATGTTTGAATAAGTAAGGTGTGTATAACTGTATAGTTGAGGAAATGGAGGTGTGATTGATTCTTTGCATGACTGACTAGGTGTGTGAGTAACTCCATGGATGTGTGACAGTCTGTGAGTGCCTGTTTACACTGAGTGTATCTAAGGTTATATTAGAGTCTGAAGATGTGTTATCACATAAATGATATCATTAGTGATGTAATCAGTAATGTCAAATGAGATGTCAGTGATGTCATCAGTGATGTCATTTGAGATGTCATCAGTGATGTCATCAGTGATGTCATTTGAGATGTCATCAGTGATGTCATCAGTGATGTCACTGACCATGTCATGAATGATGTAATATGTGACATCATTAGCAGTGGATTGCGGGTCCGCGATATATAGTTAGTGCAACTAACTATATATGGAATTTCAATGGTTTTGTGCAAATAAAATAAGGTTTTTTAAATGCTAATCCCTAACTATATATGGTCTATAACCTATGGTTTTTTCAGTGAATTTTCAAGGTTTTGTAAATGCAAATTCCTAACTATATATGGTCTATAACCTATGTTTTTTTCTGTGAATATATATATATGTATATATATATATATATATATACACATATATACACACACGCACATATTAACCTATAAGTCACTCCTATGGTAGCCCTTGACAGTCCTGGAGGCAGAGTGCTTGGTTTTGTGTGAGAGGGTGACCTAGTATGAGCTGAGCCCCTATGCAGCTTTCAGAACCATCTCCTTATAGCTGTTCTGTGATATACCCATACCATATACTCTTAAGTGCATCATAATCCTTGCAGTTAATGCTAACGTTGGTTTAGCTTTATCAAAACATGTTGTGTAAGGTGTCAAACACTTTGGAATACTACCCCCCCCCCCACCAGTCCTGGCGGTGGGGGTAGCATTCCACCCTTTCAGATGGAGAAGACATGTAGTTACTGGTAAACCCGGTTAAAGTTTAACAGAGCCTCAGCATCACAAAATGGATGCTGCTGCCACAGACACGAGTCTGCCCTCCTGCTGCTGGACGAAACTCTGGCAGGGTAGGCCTGTACAATAGGTTTCCTGTCCTAGCACCTCTCCAGACAGGCTTTAGTGTATTGGGGCAGGGAGGGTTGCATCCAGTGAATGCTTTTCAGACACTACCTGGGGCACACAAGGTGCTCCATGCATATCCCAGTTCAAACTGGTTGCTGGGGCACTCAGCCCCAGCTCTGGCACAAAACTGGACAAAGGGGAAGGGGTGTAACCACCCCCTCCCCAAGTCCACCCATAGGAGGGGCCATAGAGTTAGTCCATCCCCTATCTTTCCTATAAAGATAGAACCCCAGTCCCTAGGACTTTTGATTACCCTGGACGAAACTCTGCAACATATATCTTAGACCTTGGACATTCCATATCGACTGGAAGATGGAAGAAATCTCTCTTGTGGTCAAGGAGTGACCACCCTGTTCAAACAGGCACCAACTGCATCTTTGCCAGTCTGCATTTTTGAGGCTCCCGCCGGAACCCAAAGAATCTGCGACACAGGACATGGACTTCCAGACATCTCTGAAGCTGACCCGAGCACCCAGCAAAGCTGAGACCCGTAGCTGACACGAGAGACGTGGGATCGGAACTCCTAGACATCCTGCATTTTTCAAGCTGCACCTAATTCCCGAGGTATTCCGAAGTTGTGCATTAAGGTGCTTGAAGCACCAGCCCCGGGCACCATTTGTACTGAAGCTCAGAGGCCCACACTCCACGAGTGTCCCGTGGACCTGCTTAGTGCATTTCAGCTTGATACGTCTTTGCAGTTCCTAGTCCATTAGCTAGTGAGCCCGCCAGAGTCTTTCCTTTGAATCCAACTTGCTTTCTTCGTTGCTCCAGGCTTGCCCCAACTTTTCTGCAAAGTAGAAGATCCTCAGACTTTGCTGGTCTGCACCGATGCCAATCTCGACATCTTTTGAGGATTGCGTTTGCCAAGGCTTGTTGGGTCGAATCCGGATACCAACACCGCAGTCAACAAGATCCTTTGTGGGACAGCTTGAAACCAGTTCCTGGTTGTTGTTGACACCTTCTGGACCTCGTGGCTGAAGAGACAAACTTCACCTTTTTACCTGAAATCACCCAAAATTGGCTGGCAGCTTCCCATCGCTATCCTGGTCACTGGAAAGTGACCCAGACTCTGTCCCTTCTGCTTTCAGGTTCTTCAGATCTTTGATCCACCCTTGGATCTACCCGGACACTTTTCGTCTGGTGGCCTGCAGCACTTCTTTGCAGAAATCCATTGAAATTGACGACGAAACCCGACACCAAAAGACACCTATGCACCTGGCTTCCGTGGGTGAGGTAACACGAGTACTCTGGTAGTCTTGAGGGTATTGACCCTCGTAGTGTCTAAGTCTAAAAGGGTTCCATTGTAGTTCATTTAGGAGTGTTCTTAAATTGTAAATTTGTAACTTGTTCGTTTCCCATTGAAAGTCAATGGTATCCCACAGCTGTGTTTAGACACTGCACGCGTCTCCCGTGGGCCTCCTACATCCTAACGTTTGGTTGTTCCTAGAAGCCCCAGCGATTCCACAGGCCCTAAGCCTGCTTTCTATCTCAGATGTGGTCCTTATACCACTATTTTAGTATATGGTTTGCGAGGCCCCTAGGGCAAAACGTATCCAGTGCAACTTATCGTATGCTAATTAAGTTCCTTGTAATGTACTTTGACATCTGACCTCATAAAGAGTGCAGAGGGGTTGTGTTTAGAATAAATACATATATATTTGATATATACCTTGTGTGGTGTACTTTCATGTGGTACTCAAGAGATTATAATTGGTAAACCAACTAGCTTAATGAACTCTCTGAAGTCTTAGCCTGAAGATTGCTTGCCATTGCTACCCCTAGGATAGCTTTCTAAAAGGTTGACTTTACAACCACCATCAATAAGGGTCGATTTGACTGGTGCAAGGTGTCTCACTAAAATAGTGGACATCATGTACCAGGCCAACTTCTCACATACCCGTTTTAATATTTGCAGCTCTCTGATTCACTAAAGGGGGGCGTTTTAATTTTTATGTCCAGGTTTTCCGTCCCTCTCCAACTCCAATTGAGGGAGAAAGGAATGTAATTGATGCTGCCCCCATCAGAGAAATATTGGGTCATTCTCTGTATTTTGTTGGAGTTGGGAATCTCAGGCAGAACAGTGTGAGAACAGTTTATTTGGTACCTAAGTTCCCTAGCGAAGCAGTGGGAGTGAAATAGTTTGTTTACTAAGCAGGCAAGCTTCTGGAAACATCTGTGCTCATTGTGGTCGAAGTTTCAGTTCCGGAGATCTTTCAGCGGGCAGGGTAGATTTAGGGGCCACAAGGTGAATTTTAGGAATGCCTATAACAATGGAATTGCCATAGTCAAGTCCACAGAGAACCACTGAACGGGCAACTACCCCCGCAGATTAGTGTCAAATTGTATATGGCAGTACTGGCCATGTTTTGGTATGTTTCCAAAGGCTGAGGTCACTAACTATAATATAAGCCAAGTGCAATCAAGTCTATATGGGTCCCTATGGATTTGAACTAGGTGGTAGAGAAGGAGAGCATGTTGTTTAGGAACTAAGGGGTATATTCACAAGAACGTGTGATAACTACCACAAGAGTAGCGTAACTCATCTATCAACATCACAGCCTATCGTGGGAAAATAACCCAGTGGCAACGTGGAATTCACAACACATCCGATAGTCTGCCAAAAACGCTGACAACATCCACGATACAACCACCTCGATAATGACAAAAACACAAACCACAACACCAAAAAACCTGCGATGGCCCAAATTGCGATGAGTAAACCAGCGATAAGCAGCGCCAGGCCTGCAACACACACCTGGCAGGCAGTAAATAAACAAAAAAGTAGGACAAAAACACAAACACAAACGGACCAACACTCTAGCACCATATAGGCTGCCGGAGCAGGCGCAGAGGATGAGCGCAACCCCACATGCACCCCGGACGACCAGCCGCGGACTTCGGGGACAGGAAAGGGCAAGGACAAGAAGAAGAGGAAGACAAAGTTCAGTCCGCAGGCAAACAGGATCATAGTCACGGAGGTGATGGAACACCATCAACAACTGTTTGTCACCTCCAACGTGTCATTGGGCACCAAAGATGGAATATGGCGGAACATCGGGGACAAGGTGAATGCCGTCGGGGAGCCCAAGAGGACAATGGATGAGGTCAAGAGGTGATGGAATGACATCAAGCGGCGGACCAAGGAGAAACTCTCTGCCAACTGGAAGGCAGCAACGCAGACTGGAGGTGGGGGCCCAGCACCACAGCTCGAGCTGGATGACATGGAGGAGCTGGTGTCGACAGTCATCAGTGTGGAGACTGTGGCCGGAGTCGGGGGATCGGACACTGCTCGACAGGACATAACACAACTGCAACAGGGTGAGTGACCACCAGGTACTGGGGGGACGGGTGGAGATGGGCACAATGGTACACATGCACAACCAAGCACAGCACAGTGCACACCCACAATGACTCTGGGTCCTCGCCCAGATCTACAGACTTTCACAATGTACAATGCCATGCTGTTTGAATGTCAACATGTACCATGTGGCTACACACATTTGGACACATTGTAATACACCATCTCCCCTTCACATCGCAGGGGCACCGTCAACACCTCCTACAGAGCAGTCCCAGCCACTCTTCACTGATAACGAGGAGGACAACACCACCATCGACACCCAAGCCATCCAAGACATCATTGACCTCATCCAAAACTCACCTCCAGGATCAGGGCACACCACCCACTACCCAAAGCACCCAGCAAGAGGCACCCACAGCCCCAGCACCCCCCAAGATCCCCAGGAACAACACATGGCCTTCCAACGCCAAGTGCTGGAGGGCCAGAAGGACACTGCAGGTGCGGGTGGGGTCCGACCTCATGGCTACCTAACTTGACGCCATCCTTGGGTGTGTAGCCCCGATCCATGGTCTCCAATGAGCCCTGACTGACATCACTGGAGTCATTATGCAGAGAGAAGAACACCTGTGCGATCAGAGTGGCTCCAGCAATACCAGCCATGAGCTGGCACACATGCGGAGGCTCATGGAGGACAGGGTGCAGATGGAGGCAGAAAGGATGTTGGCCACCGCTGAACATCAGCGGAATGCTACCAGGAATCTACCATGCCCTGCAGTTCCTCATCATGGCATTGCTGCCACAAGGCGTGGCGATGTTGAATGCTGCTGCCCCCATACCATCCACATCTCCGTCCCCTGGTGTGGCTATGCCGCCCTGTGCAGCAGGTCGAACCACTCTGGCACCTCATGTGTCAGTGGCACACAGTGCGGACAACAATCCACCTCCGGCACCTGAAGTGTCAATGGCACACAGTGTGGCAGACGATCTACCTCCGGCACCTGAGGTGCCAGTGCCACACCGTGTGGCAGATAGACCACCTCCGGCACCTGAGGTGAAAGTGCCACACAGTGTGACAGATAGACCACCTCTGGCACCTGAGGTGTCAGTGCCACACAGTGCCACAGGCAGTACAGCAACACCCACAGGTGGGGCAGGGCACATGTCCAGGGACGAGGACATGGATGGGCCTGTGATCAGAAGGGCTCAGTAGCATTCATTCCCGCCACCTGGCCTGTTTCTCCCTGGTCCCGCACATGGCCTCATGACCTTCCACTGACCCCTGATTCACTCAGATGCACTCACCTTGGACAGCAGCATGGACCACCACCTCCTGTTTGATGATCAATGACATGGCTACCAGACTGCGCACTGCAACCCTCCTCTTGCGCAGTACTTGTCTTCCACGGATGGACTCTGGCTAGCCCTCCACGGGCCCATATAGTGTGGTGTATTCGGCAGAGCCTAGTACCACTCCAGCTGAGGCAGAGTGGACTAAAGAACAGTGATGGATTAAACCCAGATCTGTTGACTGGGTGTGAATTTTTGATTGGTTCATATGCTCCGTCCATCACCACCCCCTTTGGTACCGCTTTGTTCGCCATAAGTTGGCAGGGTATGCTCAGACGTGAGTCCCTTGCTCACTTTGCCACTGGATTTAAGCAAGCCGGGCTGAAGACGGCTGGAATGCCAGAAACCGGTCCTCGGAAGCTTGTTTCCGGTCCAGAGAAGACATGGCTTGTCAGTTCGGGCTGGACTGTTCCCATGAGGCACAGGGTCAGACTGATTTGCATATAGCCATGTCTGAACTGGGGTGGCAGAGTGGGCTAAAGAATGGTGATGGTTTAAACCCAGATCTTTTGACTGGGTGTGAGTGTTTGATTGATTCAGATGCTCCGTCCATCACCACCCCCTTTTGTACCAGCTGAGGTACAGCACTGGATGTGCAATAAACATCCAGTGACGCACTGCTGTGTCATGTCTTTCATCCTTCATGTATGTATGCGTGGATGAATGTAGGGAAGTGATTTCCTTTGCGTCAATGATGCTCATCCTGGTGGATGCCAGTCAGAGGGTGCTACATGTCAAATTGGATCACCGGTACCGTGGACACCACAACAGGGACACACACACCAGCCACTTTCTTGTCCGGACATAGACTGATCCACGCCCATTGCCCACGAGTCATTTTTGCAAGCCCTGCCCTGTTCTGGTGTACGGCAGGCCAGACCACTCCGCTCACGCACCCAGGGGGGACCACATTGCTACCTGTCATAGGCATACTCGCTGGTGGTGTGCAGACACTGGTCTAGTTGTCAGCATGTCACAGCCACTCCCTGAGGGCAGGTTTGCACGCACACCACACCCACCTGGCACAGGCATCACAGGCCATGTGAACCCACAAATATAAGGGAGCGACGACGTAACATACCCCTCTGCTGGTGGTGACTGGATGGCGGACCCGAAGCCTTGCGGCCGGCATGGGCCTACCACCAGTGGCTCTGGCTGGATTTGCACTGGGTTTGTGGCAGTCGCTGCGTTGCCGTCTGCACGGGCCTACCACCACGTGGCACAAACTGGGTTTGCACAGGGTTTGTGGCAGTCACTGCGGAGCGGCCTGCACAGGCACCCCGCCACGGGATGCTGACCTGGGTTGGACAGGATTTTGTGGCAGATGCTGCATTGCAGCCGGCACAGGCACCCCGCCACGGGATGGCAACTTAGGGTGCACTGAGTCATTGGCACATTGAGCTGCTGAGCGGGTGTGCAGCCTGCGATGATGGACCGTCCTGGTGGTCTGGACTGCTCAGGATTTGTGTGCCTTGCTGGACCGCAGTGTAGGCCTCGCCAGTGGCCTGCGTGGGACTACCGCCATGTGGCCCCGCTTCTGGGGTCACAGAGTTAGTGGCACCCATTGGGCTGAGCGGCTGTGCAGGCTGCGATGTTTCCAGGTGCCCTGGTATTTCCTATGCCATTGTGTGATCAAGTCCCAGCACCAGACTTGTGACCTGGTGGCCTGCGCAACATGGATGCATGGTGTGGAGGGTGCCATGTCTGCCTGCCCCGGGCTTGTGGCTTACAGCCGCACATGGTGGGACCTGCAGTCTACACGCAGGTGCCAGAAGGTGAGCAGTGTCACCTGGGTGTGCATGGGCGGGCATGCTCCGATGGGTGACACAGGCCCTCGTGAGCAGCAGACTGGACTACGGCAACACACTCTAAGCAGGAATCCCAGCCAAACACCTACGACGACTACAACGCATCCAAAACGCCTCCGCCCGACTGATCATCAACGTCCCCCGCCGCAGCCACATCACCCCCCACCTGAGAGACCTACTCTGGCTCCCCGTTGACAAGAGGATCACCCTCAAGCTCCTCACCCACGCACACAAAGCGCTCCACAACGCAGGACCAGCCTACCTGAACAGTAGACTCAACTTCTACCCCCCGACCCGCCAGCTCCGCTCCGCCAGCCTCGCCCTCGCCACTGTCCCCCGCATCCAATGAACAACCTCTAGCGGCAGATCCTTCTCCTACCTCGCCGCCAAGACCTGGAACACCCTTCCTACCCACCTATGGCAGACCCAAGACCTATTTGGCTTCAGAAGACTCCTCAAGACCTGGCTCTTCGAGCAGTAGCGGCACCCCCTCCCCTCAGCGCCTTGAGACCCTCACGGGTAAGTAGCATGCTTTACAAGTACTCTGATTGATTGATTGATTGATTGATGGGTGACAGGAGTGCCTGGGATGCCTCTCTGGCTATGTGTGCATGGGCGGGCGGACGACGTTGTCTTGTGCAAGTGTGTGTACTGTGCCAATCATGTCCCTGGACTCTGTTTCAGATGACGGCTCTGTCTCAGATGTGTTACCTGGTATGCTGCTATACGTACCAGCAAGTGGTCGGAGACACACTGGTGGAAGCAGGTGAGCAGTGTGGCCTGGGTGCGCTAGGTTGTCTCTCTCTCTCTCTCCCCTCTCTTCTTCTCTCTCTCCCTCTCTCCCCCTCTCTTCTTCTCCCTCTCTCTCTCCCCCTCTCTTCTTCTCTCTCTCTCTCTCCCCTCTCTTCTTCTCTCTCTTGCTCTCCCCCCCTCTTCTTCTCCCTCTCTCTCTCCCCCTCTCTTCTTCTCTATCTCTCTCTCCCCCTCTCTAATTCTCACTCTCTCTCCCCCTCTCTTCTTCACTCTCTCTCTCCCCCTCTCTTCTTTTCTCTCTCTCTCCCCCTCTCTTCTTCTCTCGATCTTTCCCCCTCTCTTCTTCTCTCTCCCCCTCTCTCCTTTTCTCTCTCTCTCTCCCCTCTCATCTTCTCTCTCTCTCCCCCTCTCTTCTTCTCTTTCTCTCTCTCTCTCTCTCCCCCTCTTCTCTCTTTCTCTCTCCCCCTCTCTACTTCTCTCTCTCTCTCCCCCTCTCTACTTCTCTCTCTCTCTCTCTCTCTCTCTCTCCCATTCTCTTCTTCTCTCTCTCTTCCCCTTTCGTCTTCTCTCTCTCTCCCCCCTCCCTTCTTCTCTCTCTCCCCCTCTCTTCTTCTCTCTCTCCCCTCGCTTCTTCTCTCTCTCTCTCTCCCCCTCTCTTCTTCTCTCTCTCTATCTCTCTCTCAACCTCTCTTCTTCTCTCTCTCTCTCTCCCCCCCTCTTCTTCTCTCTCTCTCGCCCCCTCTCTTCTTCTCTCTCTCTCTCCTTCGCTCTCTCTCTGTTCTTTGATGTGCGCAGGACATACCTTCTCATCATGTTTTTTGTCTTGCAGGGTGTGACCTACGGATTGTGTTGAGGGGAGCCGCTGTGTGTCTTAATTTAATTTCTGTGTTGTTTCAATAAAGTTTCATTGTTTGCTTCGAAAGTGAAAGTGTGATGCTCATTTCTGTGACAACACATGCATGTCACCAGTTGTGATTGTGCGACATCAGGCGGATTACTTCATACATGTTTAGGTATAGCTGATGTGGCATGTCTTTGCCGCGGGTGGCCCGGTGGGTGGTCCAGGGGCTGGTGGGTGTTTTGGCCCACTTGGGTGTCCGGCCTGCATAATCAGTTGCTCCATGGCATCTGTTGCCCTTCCGATGACGCCCAGGCCTGTGCTACCTTTTGTGGTGCAGGCTGCCGTCGACTTTACACCAGGTCAGAGCAGGTGTAAAATCCCTGCTGCTAACAAGCCTTATCGCTTGTTTTGTGTTGTTATCGCCGATCTGTCTGGTCGTTGTGAATGTTGAGGTGTGGTGTTGTCGCAGCTTTGTGCAAGGGAACACCTACTCTGCATCTCATTGGCGATAGTTGCGGGGGTCCTCTGTGGCGATGTTTTTTGCGGCTGCTATCGCAGGAAAAGTGGTGCTGTGGGCTTTTAGCACCTGCTTCTGAATGGTGGGGTAAATATATCACGACTTTGGCTACAATAAAGTGCAGTTAATTCTGCGAAAGCTCCTTGTGAATATGCCCCTAAGTTTTGCTGGGTTTTAATTTAAAGTGGTGGTCTGCAATTCAGCATTGTATTTTGTCCGGTGTCTAATTTAGAATAGGGCCATTGTCAGGGCAAAAGTTCTTCAATAAAAGTAGAGTGACATCGCCATATTGGTGAAATACCATGTGTGTATCCTTAATGATGTCTTCCAGGGGTTCAACATATAGGTTGAAGATAACAGTTGCTGAGATGGTACCTTGGGGAACTTATTTAGAAGCAGAGTTAGACTAAGAGCAGCCTTACTGGGTTTGTTGAGTTTGATTTGTAGTGTATTTGAATCAGTTCAGGACTTTTGGTTGAAAACCAATGTGATCCATTAAGGATTGACTGAGGAAGTTGTTGTCAACAGTAACAACAGACTCCCAAAAACTTAAGTAGGATGTGCAAGGCATTTTCATTTGGAGCAAATCCCCATTTTGTGCATGGTCACCCCAGATTTCTGCCCTTTTTTATAAGGCCTGTTTTTGATTTCCTACTACTCAGTTCACTTTATCATTGCTAAACAGTAGTAATGTACCTGTGCTTCCCTTCCAAAGCATGCTGTACAATGGAACTTCATATTAAGCCTATTTAACTTCCCTATAAGTCTTCTGTAAATATGGCCTCAGTGTACACATGGACTGGAAAGTTAAGTGTCCTATGTGGGCTGCAGTTTATATTTACTCCACTTACATCTGTGACAAAACTATGAGCCAGATGTCCAAAGCATTTTTCCAGTCGCCAATGTCCTGTTTTACAGAATCTGTCCATTTTCAAGGGTGAAAATTATTTGTTTAATATACAAAATGCAAAATGCGATTTAGTAACTTGTTACCAAATCGCAGTTTTCATTTGCAATTCGGTATTTTAAAGGGATGTGCTTTGGACGTCTCTTCAAAATACTGAATCGGTATGGTATATATTACAGTTTTGAGATCGAATTCCAGTCGCAAAACAGTAATACTTTTCCATCATTTTAAAAGTGATGGTAACCCATTCGCAAATGGGAAGGGGCCCCCTCTGAACCACTTCCCCTTTGACAATGTTGAAAAAATATTTTGAAGTGCAGCAGTGATCCCAGGGACCACTGCCTACTCATAAAAATGAATCTTCAAAGTTCCAATTTTTTTAACATATCCCATTTTCCTTTAAAGAAAAATGGGCTGCCTTTAAAAAAGAAAAAGATTGCTTTATTAAAAAGCAATTACAGATATGGTGGTCTGATCACCTCAGCAGGCCACCATCCCTGTAATGGGTGCCATTCTTAATAGGTCACAGATTGCGACCTACCTCATTAACATTCATGAGACAGGTCGATTTGCGACCTACTAGGAATGCTATTTGGGAATAAAGCATTTCAGACATTAGGAATATGGATTTTCTAATTGCAATTTGGAGTTAATTGCAATTAGGAAATCAGCATTCTTAATGTTAGTACATCTGGCCCTGAATTTCTGCTAGGAGGACCATTGTGTTCCGGCTAGGCTGCAGTTTATATGCACTGCAGTGACACCTTGTTGGTAAGGAAAAATTTAGCTAGATATAAATTCAACAAAAAAATCAATAATATATATCTCTGAAGTGAAATAGGCTTAAAACTGGTAAACCACCATATTAAGACAAATGAATGGCTATGCACACATATATATATCAAAAACTTAGCATTTTATTGTTCTGTATATAGCATATCTTTTAGCTTTCATTCTTTTTTATATAGAGTTCATTTACACCAATAAAGTTGTATATCCAGATTCAATGATGTACGTTAAGATGATGGAGGCAGTGCGGCAGGTGTCAACTACGCGCGTTTTGGCATACATGCCTTCATCAGGTAGCCGTCTATTGCACTAAAACAAACATACAATCAAATTAATAAATCATTGTTTCATTATTTTTCAGTGGTTACATGTAGAAATACATACATCAGAGATAGTTGCAACATGAACTTATAAGTTGCAATTTAAAGTGTCAGTTTTAGAGTTCCTTATTACTCTATACTGGGTCGCCAAACCACAAATCATATATTTACATTAATTCTTGACAGTTGCTTAACTATTTGAAAATATAATCTTTTACATGGTTTTTATATATATAAGGAATGTATAACAAAGAGAACACACATTCATACCCCCAGCAAACAATGTGAACACTCAATATCAAATAAAGAAGGTTATAATACACAGTTACTAAAGATCCAAACCTAATTACATTATGCCTAATATTAACAACATGTATTCTGTACCATTATATACATACTGACTCCTATATATACATATCAAAAATATCATATATAAATTTCAATAGTTTAGATCATTGCGCATGACAAATTATATGTTGAAACACAACTATAACTCATTGCATTAGTGGGAAACTATGGATGGAGACTCAGTAAGAAAAAAGAGTTTTCACGGTCTTATCAATTAAGAACTAATTGATGCTGGTATTGGAATTTCACCGACGTGGTTCTGAAACCTTGAAACTAGAAACTGGGCAATGATATAAAACAAACAAATATATTTAATTAATGTTAACCTGTACCCTTGCACTTGATGGTCGATTTACATAAGGAATGGATACAGACGGCAATTTATCCTATAATGGATACTTGGTAGTGTATATTCATGTTGCCATTGATATATAGTATCTGCAAACACCCCTGCCTCCTAGAGGCTATGAAACACGATATATGCTTGTCTGGACTAATGAAGTCACGTAACGGCAATTTATACTGCAATGGATACTTAGTAGTATATATTCATGTTACTGTTGATATATGGTAGTGTCGACAGACAACCCTTGCCTCCTAGAGGCTATAAAACGATATTTGCTCGTCTAGATTAATAAACTCACATAACATGTCATAGTTCTTCCTTCCAAATTTTTCTACTTACGTTTTGGTTATGTTGCTGAATGGACGATTTTCCATATGGATTTCCTAATTGCAATTTGGAGTTAATTGCAATTAGGAAATCAGCATTCTTAATGTTAGTACATCTGGCCCTGAATTTCTGCTAGGAGGACCATTGTGTTCTGGCTAGGCTGCAGATTATATGCACTGCAGTGACACCTTGTTGGGAAATGCAACAATGTCTCAATGGGCGTCAATAGAAAGGCACAATTTAGGAATAAATCAATTATACCAGACACAACAACGGGTGAACCCAACATTTTTGTAAACGCCATTATATTTTGAACAGAGGCAAAAACATCCTTAAAGTGTTATAATGCACAATCAGTTGTTTCTTGATTAACCCTTTCGCTGCTAGGCCTTCCTCCCCGTGTTAAGCCTATTTTTGGCTATTTGAGGTAGTTTGCGCTTAAACCCCTATAACTTTTTGTCCACATTAGGTATTCATGCCAAATTTGTGTCCTTTTCCTCCAACATCATGGGGATTTTAAAGGTATCCAGGGTTTGTGGATTCCCCTGGAGGGGACCCAGAAATATGCCAAAAAAGAGCTAATTCTATTTAATTTTTTTTAAGTGGAGAAAAAGTGCTACTGAAGAAAGTGTCTGTTTTTTTCCTGCAAATGGTATCATCAAAGGTTTTGTGGTGCTGAAATCACCATTTTCTCAGCTCTCAGGGACAGGCAGACGGTTGTCAGAAAATCTAAAAGTTTTACACAGTTTTGCCATTTGACTGGGACATAGCCTATTTTTTACTACTTTTTGTGCTTTCAACCTCCTTCCATTTAGTGGTAGAAATGGGTGTGAAAGCTTTGATGGTTTTAAACTTTTAACCGAATAAAGCTGAATTTTGAATTTAAATTTGAATTTGGGTGTGAAAGCAATAATGGGTCCCAGAAAGCTATACATTTCTTAAAAGTAGACAAAATTCTGTATTCAACAGGGGGTCATTTGTGTAGATCCATCAAGGTTTTCTTTATAGAAACCAACAGTTAAAATTTTAAAAAAATTAAAATGAGTTTACAAAAAAAGCCATTAGGGCCAACGTTTTCACCTGTAACTTCTTGAAAGTATGACACATATTTGTAAGAAATATACCATTACATCCACTGGACCATTCTGGTTGTTGGATATATAGAACTTGTATGTTCACCAACAATCCGAGGAACCCAGAGCCAGTAACTGAGCAGCATCTTGCAATGGTTTTTCATTGTGTAACGGGTATATAGCAATTCATTTGGTAAAATATAAAGAGTGAAATCTAGGTATCAAAGATAACTATGTAGTTCCAAAATGTGAATAACATATAGTGTTTAGAAACAGTGCGTACCCATACTAGCATGTGAATTATAGGATATTTTTCAAAGTGACTTCTTTTTTACACATAGTCTTACATTTGGAAGGCAGAAATGCATCGAAAGTCAATAGGTAATAACAGTTTTTTACAATTCTGTGTCCCTCTAAGTCTTCCAATAAAAATGGTACCTCACTTGTGTGGGTAGGCCTAGTGCTCGCGACAGGAAATGGCCCAAAATGCAACGTGGACACACCACATTTTTACAGTGAAAACAGAACCTTTTTTTGCAAAGTGCCTAGCTGTGGATTTTGAACCCTAGCTGAAGCAGCACCTAGGGAAACCTAGCAAACCTATCATTCTTTTGAAAAATAGACACCCAGAGGAATTTAGAATCGGGTGACTTGAGTAGCTCTCACCAGGTTCTGTTACTCAAACCTCCTTGCCAACCACAAACTTTGTAAAAAAAAACACTTTTTCCTCATATTTCTGTGATGGAAAGTTCTGGAATTTGCTTGGATTTAACAAATGCCACACACCCCACATTCCCCAAAATCTTCTTATAAAAATGGAACTTCACTGGTGGGTAGGCCTAGTCCCCGCGACAGGAAACGGCCCACAACCCAACATGGACACACCACATTTTTACAGTGAAAACTGAGCCTTTTTTTGAAAAGTGCCAAGCTGTGGATTTTGAACCCTAGCTCTGCCGGCACCTAGGGAAACCTAGCAAACCTATACTTTTTTTATAACTAGACACCCAGAGGAATCCAGGAGGGGGAGACTTGTGTGGCTCCCACCAGGTTCTGTTACCCAGAATCTCTTGGAAACTAGAAACTTTGTAAAAAAAGAAAAACACATTTTTCACATATTTCTGTGATGGAAAGTTCTGGAAAACTTGCGGAACCACAAAACTCCACTCACTCTGCATTCCCCAAAGCCTTCCAATAAAAATGATACCTCACTTTGAGGAAATATAATTTTTGATCGAGTAGTGTTCCCCAGCGCGTACCCCACCGTCTCCATGTACTAGCTTGCAGTGCATGTGATTTCCCTCCTGTGCCAGCTATGAAGACGCAAATACATTTGCGTCCATCTTTAACATGTCCTCTTTCAGATCCGTCATGAACGGATTGAATATTCAGTTCCTATATATACCGTACCACCGTCTTTTTGTGGTACACTTTACACGTTTTTCAGCTCAGGCGAAGTAGGCCCTGATTCTGCCATCGAGCCTCTTCCTGCCTTCCGACTCTGAGGGCCTCAACCCAGGCTGCCTCTGTACCAGTGACCCCTGCCTTACTCCTTGCGCGGCTCCGGCGCATAGCTCAGCCACCTGCCTGCCAAGACTGTATTCAACCTTCGAATAATCTGCTCCACTCCTCGAAAATACATTCCTGTCTCGTAGTTCAAGTAAACATCCTCCCAGCTGCAGGAGCAATGGGCCCGGTCTTTCTGTCTCCGTGCAAGTAATTCATAGACTCCGTTGCCATGGTAGGCCCATGCCCCCTCACCCCGCATGCCGACACGTAGACACATATACACGCACTCACAACCAGTATAGGGTAGCCTCCGCCCGAGAGACCTTTTCCCTTCTAGACACTACAGTTCCTTAAACATACGATATCAGATACGATTTGGGATTAGGTTGATCTGACATCCCAGACTTATGTCTACGCTTCTGGTGTTCAAATGTCAAGTCTCCTTCACCCTCCAGTTACACGTCAGACACACGTCAAGCTGCTGCGCGCGCATCTCTGCCATGAATTTCTGCTGACATTGCAAGATTCTCCTATGAATCCACCCATTTGTGACCTCATGATGAATGACGTCTCTAGTACACGCCTATTGCAACGCCTTTTCTATGACGTATTCATATGTTATCTCTCCTTTTTCCAGCTGTTACGCCTACTGCCTATTCGTTTATTGTAATGCATTGACTATATATATGAACTTCTGTAAATAATATGTTGTCTGTCTGTCCCTTCCCGAACCTATGTGGTGACGGAATGGTATACCACCTTGGCTCGAGCCAATAACCCAATTCCTTTTTAAGGAATAAAACCCTTTTGAGTAAACCTCAATATCCCGGATTTTGCCTCTTATTTACCTGAGTTATTCTTATTGATTTTACCGTATAAATTATGCATAGGTAATTAATTTTACCACAGTTCTGGCGCCCGAATAGGGACCCCTCCCCCACCCCACGCGCCGGAGGTGCGTTGCAGGCCTAGCCCCCTGCCACAGCCGGACGGACAACTACGCGTACCCGCAGGATTTCCTGTATCTCCCTCAGGCCAACGGAGGTGACTGAGGCTGCGATCGACACCCAGACGAGGCGGTGAGGAGTGCGGAGGATCCCGACCTGAGCCTAGCTGAGAGAGCAAGATCCGAGGTATACGGAGGCCCACCAGGTTCCGAAGTTCCGAAGTATCTGCGTCACGAGTCGAGTCCGAATCCAGTCCGAGCCCAGTCCAGTCCAGGGTTTCCGAGGCCTTCTGTTTCCGTGCTTCCTGGTGAGTACCGTTGCTAGGGACGCATCCTGACGTGCGCATTAACTTGTGCCGGTCAAGACGGGTTCGGGTACACGAGCCTGGTCTGCACTGTTTAGCAGTGTATCTGTACTGTTTAGCAGTATATCTAGTTTGCATCTGTAAGGTGTATCTGTACTGTTTAGCGGTACATCCTGTTTCCCGTAGTTGGTAGGTTTTCATTGTAATTAATGTGGTTCGTTCTTGAAATGTTTTTGATGTGCCATTCAAATGTCGTGGTATGAGTGAATGTTCGATCATCTATTGTGCTTAAACGTGTTCATGTTCAGTGTGTTCATATCTGAGTAAGAACCAAGTAGCCAGATTAAAGAATGCCGTTGTTCTCCAAACTAAGACAAATAAAAACCCGTAAAGGGGTTCTAGAAGAAGCTGTTCCCATTCCACCTAGGGACACTCCAGGGTACTTTATGTACCATAAGCACGGCCTAGATGCCGTTTTATTTCTCGACTTATGGGTGGACTACACTAAAGAACTGTCGGAGAATCAGAGATGGCCCGCTGCTGGGACATGGGATGCAGATTGCATCATGAGAGTAGAAGAAGCTTTATGGAAAAAGAAAGCCAGGCAGTCACAGAAGGATGCCATCGAGTTGTGGCGTAAAGAATCGCATAGGCGCACAGAAAAAGCACACAGACTAGAAGAAAAGAGTAAGGAGGAATCTGACAAGACCCGAGAAAACGCATTAGTTGAGGAAGGTATCAGAGTAAAATTAGAACAAGTAGACCGACAGCGAAATACACTCGTGAATGGCATGTTCCCCATCTTGTCTGAGGGCTTGCCTAAGGCCTCTCCGGAAGTACCGAACGACCTACCACCCCCATTGCTTCCGACTAAAAAACACCAGAGGACAGCAAAGGACATTTTTCTTTCCTCCTATCTAGACGATGTAGCTCCCGCATATGTTAATACCGCATTGCCACGAGTGCCTGCGCCCAACGGTCAGGACGATTATGCACTTCCTCCCCGACAAGCTACTCCTCCCCCGATCCCTGCACCCCCTACTACCCTCGATACAAACCCGACAAACCCCTTCGGAGCCGGCGCCTCAGGAGGCGCGTCCGGAGGAGCGATAGGTTTCCAGACCCCGCCACCCACCCACCGCATGACCTTTAGAGAAATAGCGCAACAGCGTACACCTAGAACAGATATTACAATTTATGGAGATCGCCTTGCAGACTGTAGATATGATCCAGTACCTGGTAAAAAGAATGACGAGAGAATGTTACTCGCATCGGTACGTTTACGGCGAGTCACGAACTTCCTAATGACACTACCTGGAATGACAGATCACCTAGATCGAATATATAGGTTTGTCCAGACAGGAGTAGGGCCTGAAAGTATTAAGGAGGCCATGGCCTATCAGAAAGTGGATACTAAAGCCAAGATATTGCGGTTTCTTATAAACTGCTTAATTAGAGAAGTGGATAGGCCGGGTATGAACCCGGAAGACGTAAAAGCACTCCACAGATGGGGTCAGAATATAGCAGATGGACAGCATGACAAAGAGGCCTGTGTAGATAATATGTATCGAAGAATCAGAACTGCAATAAATAAGATGCATGAGAAAAGACAGCCCACACCGGAAGTAGATTCAGACAAACATGAGTCCACGGAGGAGGAGGCAGAGGAGGAAGCCGAGACACCGGAACACACACAGTTGCCGGCCAGAGAAATGATAGCTTATGTAGGTAAAGGAAGACCATATAATAATTCGATGCGCCCAGTGCGCCCAGAAAGTAAAAGGATATATCAGGAAGCCATGTGTAATACGAGAAGCCCCGAACACTTATTCCAAGCCACTGATAGAATACTTCAAGAACGAATGGGGTACCATGTACTCGATTCTATGGATGAACAAGAACTAGCCAGGTCAGCCGTGCAATGGGCTGACAGCTCTGAGAAATATGGTGATGATGCGTTAGCACATACGTTCTTGAACTTGACACCGAGTGAACAGCGTTTAGCTGGTATGTACATGATACAACATCTGCTCTTATTGTATAAAAGCCAACATTCTGATCCAGGCCCTCTGCCTGACATATTAATAGAACTGGTCACGAACAGATGGAAAGGTCTAGGTACCGATCTAATTAAAGTAATCCTAGAACATCGCCACAAGTATAGTACATTTTTATGTCCGCAGATCAACTCAGCACCCGTTATGGAACGAAAAACCATGTATTATATGGATAGACAGAATCCGTTGCGAGAAGTGCACCCCGTACAGAACGCAGACAGCACGCTTAGACGTGTGTTCGTGTATACACCTGTAACTAAAATGGAATTATTGGAAATGAAGAAACTAGTACCCAGTCATGATAAAGATCCCGCAGGGTTTCACCGCGAAATAAAAGATATGTTATTAATGGGCGATTACACTTATCCCGATCTTATGAAAATACTGAAGGTATTACTACCTCCAGGCATATACGAGAAACTCAAAGAAAAAGAGTGGGAGGTGGGAGAGGCAAAGATTGATTGGGCTGGATTACAAAATGAAGAAGATACCCGAGTGCCAGGCCTAGGGCTTGGAGATAAAGTTAAAGCGTTACCAGGTTTATTAGTACAAGTGTTGCCACGTTTATTGAGTACGAAAAAGGAAGACTGGGGTGCCATCTCAGCATGCAAACAGAAACCTGATGAAGACACTAGTGATTTTTATACACGATTTGAGAAATGTTTTGGTATTAACAGCGGTCTGAAAGCAAGTAGCGAGTCATATCCACATCTTTTTGTAACGAAATTAGTTGAGAATTCTTTGCCCCAGGTTAAGAATAGAGTACTGAAAGTAGAAAGCACTTGGCAAGCTAATACTCCATCACAGATGTTGCAAATGTTACAGTACCACCAGAATAGGCTTAGGGAAGAACAAGAACATGAACAGAGACGTATGAAAGATACAAAAATGAAAATGTTAGTTGCTCAGTCGGTTCCCGCCGACGGTCAGAAAAAGGGTGCGACCCAACACAGTAATTCGACAGTTCCTGTAAAGGGTGTATGTAATTATTGCAAACAGCCAGGTCATTATATAAATGATTGTGCAGTTCTGAAACATAATATCGCCACGGGTAAGACCAAAGAGAGACCCCGTCCTCCTAGACAAGATCAGACTTTACAACGGATATATGATGTTACAACGCGGACTTTTACTCCGCATACCGTTACAACGCGGTTTTTACAACGCGAAAACTTTAACAACGCATGTATTTACAACGCATTTTTTTACAACGCAGGTACCTTTACAACGCATACCATTACAACGTAAGTATAGGTAAGTATATGTTAATATTAATAATATAATAGTAACTTAATTTTAAAAAATATAATTTAATGTAATTTTAAATAATTCAATTTCCGTTTATTATTGTAAATGTAAATTAATATTAATTTATTTTTACCATGTACCCCTGTACCCCAGAAACTGAAAACTGACCCTAAACCCCAAAAATAAATTAAAGTAATTTTAAGAAATATAATTTAAATCAATTAATGAAAATTAAAACTAATATAACATTTTTTTACCCTGTACCCCTGTACCCCAAAAACTCAAAACTGACCCTCAACCCCAAAAATAATGCAATGTAATTTAATTTAATTTATTAAGTATTAAATAATTTAATTTAAAATTAAATTTAATTTATTTTTACCCTGTACCCCAAAAACTGAAAACTGACCCTGAACCCTAAAAATACCCCTTTACCCAAAAACTGAAAACTGACCCTGAACCCTAAAAATACCCCTTTACCCAAAAACTGAAAACTGACCCTGAACCCTAAAAATACCCCTTTACCCAAAAACTGAAAACTGACCCTGAACCCTAAAAATACCCCTTTACCCAAAAACTGAAAACTGACCCTGAACCCTAAAAATACCCCTTTACCCAAAAACTGAAAACTGACCCTGAACCCTAAAAATACCCCTTTACCCAAAAACTGAAAACTGACCCTGAACCCTAAAAATACCCCTTTACCCAAAAACTGAAAACTGACCCTGAACCCTAAAAATACCCCTTTACCCAAAAACCCTAAACTGACCCTAACCCCTAAAAATACCCCTTTACCCCAAAAATATACCATTTAAAAAATAACTATATACTTACCAATACTTACGTTGTAATGGTATGCGTTGTAAAGGTACCTGCGTTGTAAAAAAATGCGTTGTAAAAACATGAGTTGTAACAGTATCCGCGTTGTAATGGATGCGTTGTAACAGTAGTGCGTTGTAAAAAATGCGTTGTAACAGGTGCACACCTTTACAACAAGTGCCCCAGAACATACAACATATTGCACCCATGCCAGCTTCCACACAGACCGTAGCGATACCACAACAACAGCCCATTACTGCAACACAAAACACAACACAGCAGATGTACCAGTATGCACAGAACGATTACCCTGATTACCAACGATACACATGAAATAGCCTGGAGAGGGAATTCCGCTTGCCTCTTATTGAGGTTCCTGTAGATCAAAATGGTCCTTATGTACATAGTCAAGTATTAGGAAAAGACAGAAAGTTTCTCATTGATACAGGGGCAAGCAGAACTACGATAAGCCACAACGAAGTACCAGGGGCACCCCTCTCAGGCTCACAGAACGTGTCCCTTGGATTTTCAGGAAAACCCATTATTAATGAAGTATCACAACCCCTCCCTCTTGCAGTAGGTCCTTTGACACGGACTACGGATTTATTGCTCACGAAATCATGTCCAGAAAACCTGTTAGGCATAAAAACATTGAAAGCTCTAGGAGCTATTATATGCTGTTCTCCGGAGGGAGTACGATTGTTTTTGCGAGATTTCAAAGGCCATTATGTATTGAGAGATATGGATCCCCGGCTACAGAACGTCCCTGCACACTTGTGGGCGCAGGGCCCCACTGATGTAGGTTGCATGCACATTACCCCATATCGAGTCACACTCAAGGCAGGAGTGGTATTACCACGAATTCGACAATACAAGTTACCCCCGGATGCTGTAGTGGCTTTACTGAGAATCATTGACGAGCTGATTGCACAAGGAGTGGTTGTGGAAACTGACTCCAATGTGTGTAATTCTCCTATCATTCCTGTTCTTAAACGTACTGACCCAAATGCTCCACCTGTTTATCGATTGGTTATTGATCTGCGCGAATTGAATAAATGTATTGTACCACAGTACCCCGTGGTCCCAGATATCTCTTCATTACTAACTGCTATTGATTCAGAAGCGACGTTCTTCACTGTAATTGACCTCAAGAACGCTTTCTTCAGTGTCCCTATTGATCCGGAAAGCCAATATTTGTTCGGATTCAGTTTAAATGGACGATCTTTCAAATTTGCCCGCGCACCTCAAGGATTCACAGAAAGCCCCAGCATCTATAGTCAAGCATTGAAAAAGCAACTCGACAGTATCCACATGCCAGTTCACACTGCCCTGCTTCAATATGTCGATGATCTGCTGATCACCGCTCGAAGCGAACCCGAATGTGAAAATGCTTCACTGACTGTTTTGAACTTCCTGGCCGACAAGGGACACAAGGTGTCTCCTTCGAAGCTACAATTCTGTGTTCAGCAAGTTGTGTACCTAGGTCACTTGCTGTCCAAAGTGGGGAGGCAGCTCACACCTGATCGCATTCAGTTGATTATAAATATGGCACCACCAAGAACACAAAAGGAAGTACGGGCTTTCATAGGCCTAACTTCATACTGTAGACAATGGATTCCCCAATATGCCTTTCTAGCGAAACCACTCATTCAGTTAACGACACAGGAGGCAGCGACTTCGACTGTCCTCCCTTGGACTCAGGAACATGCACAAGCTTTTGAAGACTTGAAGAAAGCCTTATGTCAAGCACCTGTTTTAGCAACACCATGTTACAGTAAGCCTTTTACACTTTTTGTCACAGAACGTGAGGGTACTGCCTTGTCAGTCCTCACTCAGGAACAAGCAGGTTCACACAAGCCTTGTGCTTACTTTTCTAGCACATTAGATCCAGTAGCCCAGGCCCTTCCGGTGTGTTTGAAATCAGTTGCAGCAACAGCTTTAGCAATCAGACAGAGTGATTCCATTG
The DNA here is from genome assembly GCF_964263255.1 of Lissotriton vulgaris. Lineage (NCBI taxonomy): Eukaryota > Metazoa > Chordata > Amphibia > Caudata > Salamandridae > Lissotriton > Lissotriton vulgaris. The sequence continues at coordinate 837,514,438 of NC_141699.1, forward strand.
TGTTAGGTCATCCATTGACAGTACAGGTTCCACATGCAGTGGAAGTGCTTTTGAATCGAACTCAGACCCAACATCTGACCATAGCAAGATTGACAGGTTACGAACTGACATTGTTTCAACCACACATCGAAATCAGACGCTGCAGCACATTAAATCCTGCCACGTTATTGCCACTAAATGGAGTAGATCCATTGGCACATGATTGTATTGAAGTTATTACTATCACAACAAAACCCAGACAAGACTTGACAGATGTTCCGTTACCAGATCCAGACCTGACACTTTATGTGGATGGTTCCTGTATGAGAACAAGGACAGGTGAATTAGTGGCAGCCTACGCTGTCACGACAGACACGGAAATCGTTGAAACCAATTGTATTGACACTTTGTCAGCCCAAGCAGCAGAGCTTATTGCTCTGACACAAGCATGTATTCAAGCCAGAAATAAGAAAGTCAACATATATACTGATTCACGTTATGCATTCGGAGTCGTTCACGACTTTGGAGTCCTCTGGCGAGAGAGAGGTTACTTAACTTCTCACGGTGCCAACATCCAACACGGTCCCCTCATTCAAGCTCTGTTAGATGCAATACATCTACCCACTGCAATCTCTATCATGAAATGTAAGGCACATACAAAGGTTACTGATATCATCTCCCAGGGTAACGACCTGGCAGACCGAACAGCAAAGCAAACTGCTCAGAACCGAACTCATGTAACTGACCAGACACAAATAGTTGTACCATCACACTGCATGACAGTCAGGGATCCCGCACATGATGTGATTGACATACAGACACATGCAACACCAGATGAAATTAAGGAATGGATTAAACTAGGAGGGATCCAAACAGACCAGGGTTGGATGACGAAGGGAAAATCTACATGGTTTCTCCCCGACTCTATGGTACAAGTCATCATTAATACGATACATAGTCCCGCACACCTAGGAGAGAAAGCAATGCTAGACAGTATTCAACACATATGGTCCAATAAAAACTTACGGGCAGCAGCCAAGCAGAAAGTGCGTACTTGTATGATTTGTGGTCAGTTCAATCCAGGTAAAAGCATCCCCGTAGAACAAGGTGGATTTCAGCCTCCCGAACACCCTTTTGAAATACTCCAGATGGATTATATCCAGATGGAACGCTGTCGAGGATTCAAGTATGTCCTCGTAGTCGTATGTGCTCTTTCCCGATGGATAGAAGCATACCCAGTTCCCGATTACACTGCTCCGACCACTGCCAAGCAGCTGGTTCGTGAATACTTCCCCCGGTATGGTTTGCCCCGTATTGTGTACTCAGATAATGGCCAGCCATTCTCATCCGAGCTCGTGAAACACATTACACTTTTGTTAGGCTATCAGTGGAAGTTCCATTGTGTCCGACATCCTGAGGCAGCAGGTCTCGTGGAGCGCCATAATCAGACTTTAAAAATCCGACTTTCCAAGGTCTGTAGAGAGAAGGGTGTGGACTGGATAGTTGCCTTGCCGGTCGCCCTCTTCTATATGAGGATGGTGGTCCATTCCCGATCTGGGCTATCCCCGTACGAAGTGGTTTTTGGTAGACCGCCGAATATGTGGGGGACGCCTATTCCACGAAAAATAACTGATGTTGATTGTCTTATGCTGACAGATTACCTTGCCTCCTTGATGTCTGCACTACAATCTTGTCGTTCACAGGTAGCTGCAGCTTTTCCCGACAACACCGAGGTGAAGCCCCACGAGGTGGTCCCGGGTGACTACGTGTTCATCCGCAACTTTGATCGGAGAAGCCCATTGGAGCCCCGCTGGCAAACCCCGAAATTGGTTCTGCTCACAACGAGGACAGCCGTGAAGATAGAGGGCAGGAAGGGATGGCTGCATTCCAGCCACATTAAGAAATTCTACGGACTTCCTTCGGACTTGGTCTCTAAGCCCTGCCCTCCTACACAAACTGACTCAAAACTCCCTTTGGTTGAGAAATCCGCTTCTGAGGAATACAGATTGAAATTACGATCTAGCAAGTCAGACAGTTTAATTGTTTAAGTCCTCCCCTAGGTGAATCGGTTAAATTAGTTTCTGACATGTATCCCCTAGATCGAGATAGAGAGAGAGATAGACAAAGACAACACAAGAAGAATGCATATTGTAAATCACTTCGCAGTCGCTGTATAGTGACACTACTTATTATGTTTTTTTTAAGTCTTCTGATTATTATTGCTAGTGTTTTATTGCACATATATTATCCTGTATTCAAGCGTGCACAATCTGCTTATAATGTTACTGACGAACATTCTTTTAGTGAATTACCCCCACACGAATTGTCATACAGACTTGCGCTGCGCAATAACACTTTCATTAGTATGTTTCATCACTCCCATCAGACTACCAATGCTACAAACTGTTGGATATGTGGTCGTCTCCCTCCCTACCAAGAAAACAAGGGAGTTCTGCCCCTTTTTCCGTACCCGTTCACTCACAATGGCACATGTGGTGCATGGTTTAAAATACTCAATTCCCTAGTTTCTGATGCTGCTATTTACGAAGGTAACTGGGTTTGGGGAAACCTGAACTTAGTTTTGCTCAAAGTATGTTACCCTGACAAGGAGGGACTCCCCGTAGATACTGGAACTGATCTAGAAAATGAAGTATATGGATTAGGTAATTACACAGTTACATTCATGATTTTATCTGTCGAATCCGAAGCTGCTCCTGTTCTACCTGCTATGGCAGTATTGCCAGTTACGGGTGAACTCTGTGTTCGCAAGAATGGTTCCGTACACTTAGGTCATAGTAAATGTACTACTGTGGTCGATTTCAGTGATTATGGTAGATCCACGTTTAGGGCTTTACGTCATTCCTATTTTGTTTGCGGCCATACTGCATATGTCCGTTTACCTCTAGATTGGGATGGTACTTGTTACATTGCATTCCTTTTGCCGCCTGTTTTCCTAGCCCCTCCTGACTACCATAGAAACACTAATTTGGTAAAGCATAGACTCCGAAGAGATCTCCCGCTTGTCGATTATACTGAAACAACATGGGAACAATATACAGATTTTAATAAAGGTTTCTTCCCCTACCTAGGTACTGTTTCTAATAGTAAACTGATCCGTAGATTAACCAGAACTCTTGAAGCAGTGGTGCTTGAGACCACTTCAGCTCTAGGTAACTTGACGGAGGAGCAGTCCGCCATGCGGGTTGTTGTTCTTCAAAATCGTCTCGTTATTGACGTCATCCTGGCAGATAGGGGTGGAGCTTGTAAGGTCATCGGGTCAAGTTGCTGTGTTTTCATTCCAAATAACGCGCCAACCGTGTACAAAGCTATTACACGTCTCCATAAAATTGCAAGTTTAATACATCAGACTCCAGGCACCTGGACTTGGTCCGGTTGGTTCTGGACAACGTTATCTGCCTGGGGGTGGAAGATCCTATCCCTCCTAGGTATTGGCCTTCTCATAGTACTCAGTTGTTGCCTGTGTCTCCAATGTGGACCGGCGATTTGCGGCCTGTGTGCCACTTCATGCATTCCACATCCAAGTTCCCATTCAAAACGCGAAAAGAAAGAAGAGCAAATGATGTTAAGTGAACAGATTGATCAATTGATGAGAATCGATGTATCATGAAGGGTCCGTGGGGAACAAGGAGGGAATGAGGAAATATAATTTTTGATCGAGTAGTGTTCCCCAGCGCGTACCCCACCGTCTCCATGTACTAGCTTGCAGTGCATGTGATTTCCCTCCTGTGCCAGCTATGAAGACGCAAATACATTTGCGTCCATCTTTAACATGTCCTCTTTCAGATCCGTCATGAACGGATTGAATATTCAGTTCCTATATACACCGTACCACCGTCTTTTTGTGGTACACTTTACACGTTTTTCAGCTCAGGCGAAGTAGGCCCTGATTCTGCCATCGAGCCTCTTCCTGCCTTCCGACTCTGAGGGCCTCAACCCAGGCTGCCTCTGTACCAGTGACCCCTGCCTTACTCCTTGCGCGGCTCCGGCGCATAGCTCAGCCACCTGCCTGCCAAGACTGTATTCAACCTTCGAATAATCTGCTCCACTCCTCGAAAATACATTCCTGTCTCGTAGTTCAAGTAAACATCCTCCCAGCTGCAGGAGCAATGGGCCCGGTCTTTCTGTCTCCGTGCAAGTAATTCATAGACTCCGTTGCCATGGTAGGCCCATGCCCCCTCACCCCGCATGCCGACACGTAGACACATATACACGCACTCACAACCAGTATAGGGTAGCCTCCGCCCGAGAGACCTTTTCCCTTCTAGACACTACAGTTCCTTAAACATACGATATCAGATACGATTTGGGATTAGGTTGATCTGACATCCCAGACTTATGTCTACGCTTCTGGTGTTCAAATGTCAAGTCTCCTTCACCCTCCAGTTACACGTCAGACACACGTCAAGCTGCTGCGCGCGCATCTCTGCCATGAATTTCTGCTGACATTGCAAGATTCTCCTATGAATCCACCCATTTGTGACCTCATGATGAATGACGTCTCTAGTACACGCCTATTGCAACGCCTTTTCTATGACGTATTCATATGTTATCTCTCCTTTTTCCAGCTGTTACGCCTACTGCCTATTCGTTTATTGTAATGCATTGACTATATATATGAACTTCTGTAAATAATATGTTGTCTGTCTGTCCCTTCCCGAACCTATGTGGTGACGGAATGGTATACCACCTTGGCTCGAGCCAATAACCCAATTCCTTTTTAAGGAATAAAACCCTTTTGAGTAAACCTCAATATCCCGGATTTTGCCTCTTATTTACCTGAGTTATTCTTATTGATTTTACCGTATAAATTATGCATAGGTAATTAATTTGACCACAACTTGTGTGGGTAGGCCTAGTGCCCATGACAGGAAATGGGCCAAAACGTAACGTGGAAACACCACATTTTTACAGTGAAAACGGAACCTATTTTTGCAAAGTGCCTAGCTGTGGATTTCTAATCCCAGCTCTGCCGGCACCTATAGAAACCTAGCAAACCTGTACATTTTTGAAAACTAGACACCCAGGGAAATCCAGGAGGGGGTGACTTGTGTGGCTCTCTCCAGGTTCTGTTACCCAGAATCCCTTGGAAACCTCACACTTTGTAAAAAAAAAAAAACATTTTCCTCCCATTTCTGTGATGAAAAGTTTTGGAATATTTGTGGATCCAAAAATCTTCACCCACCCCACATTCCACAAAGTCTTCTGATCAAAATGGTACCTCACTTGTGTGGGTAGGCCTAGTGCCCGTGACAGGAAACGACCCAAAACGCAACATGGACACACCACATTTTTACAGTGAAAACTGACCCTTTTTTTTAAAAGCGCCAAGCTGTGAATTTTGACCCCTAGCTCTGTCGGCACCTAGGGAAACCTATCAAACCTATACATTTCTTAAAACTAGACACCCATGGGAATCCAGAATAGGTAATAACAGTTTTTTACAATGCTGTGTCCCTCTAAGTCTTCCAATAAAAATGGTACCTCACTTGTGTGGGTAGGCCTAGTGCTCGCGACAGGAAATGGCCCAAAATGCAACGTGGACACACCACATTTTTACAGTGAAAACAGAACCTTTTTTTGCAAAGTGCTTAGCTGTGGATTTTGAACCCTAGCTGAGGCAGCACGTAGGGAAACCTGGCAAACCTATCATTATTTTGAAAACTAGACACCCAGAGAAAATTTAGAATGGGGTGACTTGAGTAGCTCTCACCAGGTTCTGTTACTCAAACCTCCTTGCCAACCACAAACTTTGTAAAAAAAAAAACTTTTTCCTCATATTTCCGTGATGGAAAGTTCTGAAATTTGCTTGGATTTAACAAATGCCACACACCCCACATTCCCCAAAATCTTCTTATAAAAATGGAACCTCACTGGTGGGTAGGCCTAGTCCCCGCAAAAGGAAACGGCCCACAACCCAACATGGACACACCACATTTTTACAGTGAAAACTGAGCCTTTTTTTGAAAAGTGCCAAGCTGTGGATTTTGAACCCTAGCTCTGCCGGCACCTAGGGAAACCTAGCAAACCTATACTTTTTTTTATAACTAGACACCCAGAGGAATCCAGGAGGGGGAGACTTGTGTGGCTCCCACCAGGTTCTGGTACCCAGAATCTCTTGGAAACTAGAAACTTTGTAAAAAAGAAAAACACATTTTTCACATATTTCTGTGATGGAAAGTTCTGGAAACCTTGCGGAACCACAAAACTCCACTCACTCTGCATTCCCCAAAGCCTTCCAATAAAAATGATACCTCACTTGTGTGGGTAGGCCTACTGCCCATGACAGGAAATGGGCCAAAACGTAACGTGGAAACACTAAATCTTTACAGTGAAAACGGACCCTTTTTTTGCAAAGTGCCTAGCTGTGGATTTTTAACCCCAGCTCTGCCGGCACCTATAGAAACCTAGCAAACCTGTACATTTTTGAAAACTAGACACCCAGGGAAATCCAGGAGGGGGTGACTTGTGTGGCTCTCTCCAGGTTCTGTTACCCAGAGTCCCTTGGAAACCTCACACTTTGTAAAAAAAAAAAACATTTTCCTCCCGTTTCTGTGATGAAAAGTTATGGAATCTTTGTGGATCCAAAAATGTTCACCCACCCCACATTCCACAAAGTCTTCTGATAAAAATGGTACCTTACTTGTGTGGGTAGGCCTAGTGCCCGTGACAGGAAACGACCCAAAACGCAACATGGACACACCACATTTTTACAGTGAAAACTGACCCTTTTTTTTAAAAGCGCCAAGCTGTGGATTTTGACCCCTAGCTCTGTCGGCACCTAGGGAAACCTATCAAACCTATACATTTCTTAAAACTAGACACCCAGGGGAATCCAGAATAGGTAATAACAGTTTTTTACAATGCTGTGTCCCTCTAAGTCTTCCAATAAAAATGGTACCTCACTTGTGTGGGTAGGCCTAGTGCTCGCGACAGGAAATGGCCCAAGATGCAACGTGGACACACCACATTTTTACAGTGAAAACAGAACCTTTTTTTGCAAAGTGCCTAGCTGTGGATTTTGAACCCTAGCTGAGGCAGCACCTAGGGAAACCTAGCAAACCTATCATTATTTTGAAAACTAGACACCCAGAGGAATTTAGAATGGGGTGACTTGAGTAGCTCTCATCAGGTTCTGTTACTCAAACCTCCTTGCCAACCACAAACTTTGTAAAAAAAAACACTTTTTCCTCATATTTCTGTGATGGAAAGTTCTGGAATTTGCTTGGATTTAACAAATGCCACACACCCCACATTCCCCAAAATCTTCTTATAAAAATGGAACCTCACTGGTGGGTAGGCCTAGTCCCCGCGACAGGAAACGGCCCACAACCCAACATGGACACACCACATTTTTACAGTGAAAACTGAGCCTTTTTTTGAAAGGTGCCAAGCTGTGGATTTTGAACCCTAGCTCTGCCGGCACCTAGGGAAACCTAGCAAACCTATACTTTTTTTATAACTAGACACCCAGGGAAATCCAGGAAGGGGTGACTTGTGTGGCTCTCCCCAGGTTCTGTTACCCAGAATCCCTTGGAAACCTCACACTTTGTAAAAAAATCAAAAACATTTTCCTCCCATTTCTGTGTTGAAAAGTTTTGGAATCTTTGTGGATCCAAAAATCTTCACCCACCCCACATTCCACAAAGTCTTCTGATAAAAATGGTACCTCACTTGTGTGGGTAGGCCTAGTGCCCGTGACAGGAAACGACCCAAAACGCAACATGGACACACCACATTTTTACAGTGAAACCTGACCCTTTTTTTTAAAAGAGCCAAGCTGTGAATCTTGACCCCTAGCTCTGTCGGCACCTAGGGAAACCTATCAAACCTATACATTTCTTAAAACTAGACACCCAGGGGAATCCAGAATAGGTAATAACAGTTTTTTACAATGCTGTGTCCCTCTAAGTCTTCCAATAAAAATGGTACCTCACTTGTGTGGGTAGGCCTAGTGCTCGCGACAGTAAATGGCCCAAAATGCAACGTGGACACACCACATTTTTACAGTGAAAACAGAACCTTTTTTTGCAAAGTGCCTAGCTGTGGATTTTGAACCCTAGCTGAGGCAGCACGTAGGGAAACCTGGCAAACCTATCATTATTTTGAAAACTAGACACCCAGAGAAAATTTAGAATGGGGTGACTTGAGTAGCTCTCACCAGGTTCTGTTACTCAAACCTCCTTGCCAACCACAAACTTTGTAAAAAAATAAACTTTTTCCTCATATTTCCGTGATGGAAAGTTCTGAAATTTGCTTGGATTCAACAAATGCCACACAACCCACATTCCCCCAAATCTTCTTATAAAAATGGAACCTCACTGGTGGGTAGGCCTAGTCCCCGCGACGGGAAACGGCCCACAACCCAACATGGACACACCACATTTTTACAGTGAAAACTGAGACTTTTTTTGAAAAGTGCCAAGCTGTGTATTTTAAACCCTAGCTCTGCCGGCACCTAGGGAAACCTAGCAAACCTATACTTTTTTTTTATAAATAGACACCCAGAGGAATCCAGGAGGGGGAGACTTGTGTGGCTCCCACCAGGTTCTGTTACCCAGAATCTCTTGGAAACTAGAAACTTTGTAAAACAGAAAAACACATTTTTCACATATTTCTGTGATGGAAAGTTCTGGAAACCTTGCGGAACCACAAAACTCCACTCACTCTGCATTCCCCAAAGCCTTCCAATAAAAATGATACCTCACTTGTGTGGGTAGGCCTAGTGCCCATGAAAGGAAATGGGCCAAAACGTAACGTGGAAACACCAAATTTTTACAGTGAAAACTGACCCTTTTTTTGCAAAGTGCCTAGCTGTGGATTTTTAACCCCAGCTCTGCCGGCACCTATAGAAACCTAGCAAACCTGTACATTTTTGAAAACTAGACACCCAGGGAAATCCAGGAGGGGGTGACTTGTGTGGCTCTCTCCAGGTTCTGTTACCTAGAATCCCTTGGAAACCTCACACTTTGTAAAAAAAAAAAAAAACATTTTCCTCCCATTTCTGTGATGAAAAGTTATGGAATCTTTGTGGATCCAAAAATCATCACCCACCCCACATTCCACAAAGTCTTCTGATAAAAATGGTACCTCACTTGTGTGGGTAGGCCTAGTTCCCGTGACAGGAAACAACCCAAAACGCAACATGGACACACCACATTTTTACAGTGAAAACAGAACCTTTTTTTGCAAAGTGCCTAGCTGTGGATTTTGAACCCTAGCTGAGGCAGCACCTAGGAAAACCTAGCAAACCTATCATTATTTTGAAAACTAGACACCCAGAGGAATTTAGAATGGGGTGACTTGAGTAGCTCTCACCAGGTTCTGTTACTCAAACCTCCTTGCCAACCACAAACTTTGTAAAAAAAAAAACACTTTTTCCTCATATTTCTGTGATGGAAAGTTCTGGAATTTGCTTGGATCTAACAAATGCCACACACCCCACATTCCCCAAAATCTTCTTATAAAAATGGAACCTCACTGGTGGGTAGGCCTAGTCCCCGTGACAGGAAACGGCCCACAACCCAACATGGACACACCACATTTTGACAGTGAAAACTGAGCCTTTTTTGAAAAGTGCCAAGCTGTGTATTTTAAACCCTAGCTCTGCCGGCACCTAGGGAAACCTAGCAAACCTATCCTTTTTTTATAACTAGACACCCAGAGGAATCCAGGAGGGGGAGACTTGTGTGGCTCCCACCAGGTTCTGTTACCCAGAATCTCTTGGAAACTAGAAACTTTGTAAAAAAGAAAAACACATTTTTCACATATTTCTGTGATGGAAAGTTCTGGAAACCTTGCGGAAACACAAAACTCCACTCACTCTGCATTCCCCAAAGCCTTCCAATAAAAATGATACCTCACTTGTGTGGGTAGGCCTAGTGCCCATGACAGGAAATGGGCCAAAACGTAACGTGGAAACACCAAATTTTTACAGTGAAAACGGACCCTTTTTTTGCAAAGTGCCTAGCTGTGGATTTCTAATCCCAGCTCTGCCGGCTCCTATAGAAACCTAGCAAACCTGTACATTTTTGAAAACTAGACACCCAGGGAAATCCAGGAGGGGGTGACTTGTGTGGCTCTCTCCAGGTTCTGTTACCCAGAATCCCTTGGAAACCTCACACTTTGTAAAAAAAAAGTAACATTTTCCTCCCATTTCTGTGATGAAAAGTTTTGGAATCTTTGTGGATCCAAAAATCTTCACCCACCCCACATTCCACAAAGTCTTCTGATAAAAATGGTACCTCACTTGTGTGGGTAGGCCTAGTGCCCGTGACAGGAAACGACCCAAAACGCAACATGGACACACCACATTTTTACAGTGAAAACAGAACCTTTTTTTGCAAAGTGCTTAGCTGTGGATTTTGAACCCTAGCTGAGGCAGCACCTAGGGAAACCTAGCAAACCTATCATTATTTTGAAAAGTAGACACCCAGAGAAATTTAGAATGGGGTGACTTGAGTAGCTCTCACCAGGTTCTGTTACTCAAACCTCCTTGCCAACCACAAACTTTGTAAAAAAAAAAACTTTGTCCTCATATTTCTGTGATGGGAAGTTCTGGAATTTGCTTGGATTTAACAAATGCCACACACCACACATTCCCCAAAATCTTCTTATAAAAATGGAACCTCACTGGTGAATAGGCCTAGTCCCCGCGACAGGAAACGGCCCACAACCCAACATGGACACACCACATTTTTACAGTGAAAACTGAGCCTTTTTTTGAAAAGTGCCAAGCTGTGGATTTTGAACCCTAGCTCTGCCGGCACCTAGGGAAACCTAGCAAACCTATACTTTTTTATAACTAGACACCCAGAGGAATCCAGGAGGGGATGACTTGTGTGGCTCCCACCAGGTTCTGTTACCCAGAATCTCTTGGAAACTAGAAACTTTGTAAAAAAGAAAAACACATTTTTCACATATTTCTGTGATGGAAAGTTCTGGAAACCTTGCGGAACCACAAAACTCCACTCACTCTGCATTCCCCAAAGCCTTCCAATAAAAATTATACCTCACTTGTGTGGGTAGGCCTAGTGCCCATGACAGGAAATGGGCCAAAACGTAACGTGGAAACACTAAATTTTTACAGTGAAAACGGACCCTTTTTTTGCAAAGTGCCTAGCTGTGGATTTTTAACCCCAGCTCTGCCAGCACCTATAGAAACCTAGCAAACCTGTACATTTTTGAAAACTAGACACCCAGGGAAATCCAGGAGGGGGTGACTTGTGTGGCTCTCTCCAGGTTCTGCTACCTAGAATCCCTTGGAAACCTCACACTTTGTAAAAAAAAAAAAAACATTTTCCTCCCATTTCTGTGATGAAAAGTTATGGAATCTTTGTGGATCCAAAAATCTTCACCCACCCCACATTCCACAAAGTCTTCTGATAAAAATGGTACCTCACTTGTGTGTGTAGGCCTAGTGCCCGTGACAGGAAACAACCCAAAACGCAACATGGACACACCACATTTTTACAGTGAAAACAGAACCTTTTTTTGCAAAGTGCCTAGCTGTGGATTTTGAACCCTAGCTGAGGCAGCACCTAGGGAAACCTAGCAAACCTATCATTATTTTGAAAACTAGACACCCAGAGGAATTTAGAATGGGGTGACTTGAGTAGCTCTCACCAGGTTCTGTTACTCAAACCTCCTTGCCAACCACAAACTTTGTAAAAAAAAAAACACTTTTTCCTCATATTTCTGTGATGGAAAGTTCTGGAATTTGCTTGGATCTAACAAATGCCACACACCCCACATTCCCCAAAATCTTCTTATAAAAATGGAACCTCACTGGTGGGTAGGCCTAGTCCCCGTGACAGGAAACGGCCCACAACCCAACATGGACACACCACATTTTGACAGTGAAAACTGAGCCTTTTTTGAAAAGTGCCAAGCTGTGTATTTTAAACCCTAGCTCTGCCGGCACCTAGGGAAACCTAGCAAACCTATACTTTTTTTATAACTAGACACCCAGAGGAATCCAGGAGGGGGAGACTTGTGTGGCTCCCACCAGGTTCTGTTACCCAGAATCTCTTGGAAACTAGAAACTTTGTAAAAAAGAAAAACACATTTTTCACATATTTCTGTGATGGAAAGTTCTGGAAACCTTGCGGAACCACAAAACTCCACTCACTCTGCATTCCCCAAAGCCTTCCAATGAAAATGATACCTCACTTGTGTGGGTAAGCCTAGTGCCCATGACAAGAAATGGCCCAAAACGTAACGTGGAAACACCAAATTTTTACAGTGAAAACTGACCCTTTTTTTGCAAAGTGCCTAGCTGTGGATTTCTAATCCCAGCTCTGCCGGCACCTATAGAAACCTAGCAAACCTGTACATTTTTGAAAACTAGACACCCAGGGAAATCCAGGAAGGGGTGACTTGTGTGGCTCTCCCCAGGTTCTGTTACCCAGAATCCCTTGGAAACCTCACACTTTGTAAAAAAACAAAAACATTTTCCTCACATTTCTGTGATGAAAAGTTTTGGAATCTTTGTGGATCCAAAAATCTTCACCCACCCCACATTCCACAAAGTCTTCTGATAAAAATGGTACCTCACTTGTGTGGGTAGGCCTAGTGCCCGTGACAGGAAACGACCCAAAACGCAACATGGACACACCACATTTTTACAGTGAAACCTGACCCTTTTTTTTAAAAGAGCCAAGCTGTGAATCTTGACCCCTAGCTCTGTCGGCACCTAGGGAAACCTATCAAACCTATACATTTCTTAAAACTAGACACCCAGGGGAATCCAGAATAGGTAATAACAGTTTTTTACAATGCTGTGTCCCTCTAAGTCTTCCAATAAAAATGGTACCTCACTTGTGTGGGTAGGCCTAGTGCTCGCGACAGTAAATGGCCCAAAATGCAACGTGGACACACCACATTTTTACAGTGAAAACAGAACCTTTTTTTGCAAAGTGCCTAGCTGTGGATTTTGAACCCTAGCTGAGGCAGCACGTAGGGAAACCTGGCAAACCTATCATTATTTTGAAAACTAGACACCCAGAGAAAATTTAGAATGGGGTGACTTGAGTAGCTCTCACCAGGTTCTGTTACTCAAACCTCCTTGCCAACCACAAACTTTGTAAAAAAATAAACTTTTTCCTCATATTTCCGTGATGGAAAGTTCTGAAATTTGCTTGGATTCAACAAATGCCACACAACCCACATTCCCCCAAATCTTCTTATAAAAATGGAACCTCACTGGTGGGTAGGCCTAGTCCCCGCGACGGGAAACGGCCCACAACCCAACATGGACACACCACATTTTTACAGTGAAAACTGAGACTTTTTTTGAAAAGTGCCAAGCTGTGTATTTTAAACCCTAGCTCTGCCGGCACCTAGGGAAACCTAGCAAACCTATACTTTTTTTTATAAATAGACACCCAGAGGAATCCAGGAGGGGGAGACTTGTGTGGCTCCCACCAGGTTCTGTTACCCAGAATCTCTTGGAAACTAGAAACTTTGTAAAACAGAAAAACACATTTTTCACATATTTCTGTGATGGAAAGTTCTGGAAACCTTGCGGAACCACAAAACTCCACTCACTCTGCATTCCCCAAAGCCTTCCAATAAAAATGATACCTCACTTGTGTGGGTAGGCCTAGTGCCCATGAAAGGAAATGGGCCAAAACGTAACGTGGAAACACCAAATTTTTACAGTGAAAACTGACCCTTTTTTTGCAAAGTGCCTAGCTGTGGATTTTTAACCCCAGCTCTGCCGGCACCTATAGAAACCTAGCAAACCTGTACATTTTTGAAAACTAGACACCCAGGGAAATCCAGGAGGGGGTGACTTGTGTGGCTCTCTCCAGGTTCTGTTACCTAGAATCCCTTGGAAACCTCACACTTTGTAAAAAAAAAAAAACATTTTCCTTCCATTTCTGTGATGAAAAGTTATGGAATCTTTGTGGATCCAAAAATCTTCACCCACCCCACATTCCACAAAGTCTTCTGATAAAAATGGTACCTCACTTGTGTGGGTAGGCCTAGTTCCCGTGACAGGAAACAACCCAAAACGCAACATGGACACACCACATTTTTACAGTGAAAACAGAACCTTTTTTTGCAAAGTGCCTAGCTGTGGATTTTGAACCCTAGCTGAGGCAGCACCTAGGGAAACCTAGCAAACCTATCATTATTTTGAAAACTAGACACCCAGAGGAATTTAGAATGGGGTGACTTGAGTAGCTCTCACCAGGTTCTGTTACTCAAACCTCCTTGCCAACCACAAACTTTGTAAAAAAAAAAAACACTTTTTCCTCATATTTCTGTGATGGAAAGTTCTGGAATTTGCTTGGATCTAACAAATGCCACACACCCCACATTCCCCAAAATCTTCTTATAAAAATGGAACCTCACTGGTGGGTAGGCCTAGTCCCCGTGACAGGAAACGGCCCACAACCCAACATGGACACACCACATTTTGACAGTGAAAACTGAGCCTTTTTTGAAAAGTGCCAAGCTGTGTATTTTAAACCCTAGCTCTGCCGGCACCTAGGGAAACCTAGCAAACCTATCCTTTTTTTATAACTAGACACCCAGAGGAATCCAGGAGGGGGAGACTTGTGTGGCTCCCACCAGGTTCTGTTACCCAGAATCTCTTGGAAACTAGAAACTTTGTACAAAAGAAAAACACATTTTTCACATATTTCTGTGATGGAAAGTTCTGGAAACCTTGCGGAAACACAAAACTCCACTCACTCTGCATTCCCCAAAGCCTTCCAATAAAAATGATACCTCACTTGTGTGGGTAGGCCTAGTGCCCATGACAGGAAATGGGCCAAAACGTAACGTGGAAACACCAAATTTTTACAGTGAAAACGGACCCTTTTTTTGCAAAGTGCCTAGCTGTGGATTTCTAATCCCAGCTCTGCCGGCACCTATAGAAACCTAGCAAACCTGTACATTTTTGAAAACTAGACACCCAGGGAAATCCAGGAGGGGGTGACTTGTGTGGCTCTCTCCAGGTTCTGTTACCCAGAATCCCTTGGAAACCTCACACTTTGTAAAAAAAAATAACATTTTCCTCCCATTTCTGTGATGAAAAGTTTTGGAATCTTTGTGGACCCAAAAATCTTCACCCACCCCACATTCCACAAAGTCTTCTGATAAAAATGGTACCTCACTTGTGTGGGTAGGCCTAGTGCCCGTGACAGGAAACGACCCAAAACGCAACATGGACACACCACATTTTTACAGTGAAAACAGAACCTTTTTTTGCAAAGTGCTTAGCTGTGGATTTTGAACCCTAGCTGAGGCAGCACCTAGGGAAACCTAGCAAACCTATCATTATTTTGAAAAGTAGACACCCAGAGAAATTTAGAATGGGGTGACTTGAGTAGCTCTCACCAGGTTCTGTTACTCAAACCTCCTTGCCAACCACAAACTTTGTAAAAAAAAAAACTTTGTCCTCATATTTCTGTGATGGAAAGTTCTGGAATTTGCTTGGATTTAACAAATGCCACACACCCCACATTCCCCAAAATCTTCTTATAAAAATGGAACCTCACTGGTGGGTAGGCCTAGTCCCCGCGACAGGAAACGGCCCACAACCCAACATGGACACACCACATTTTTACAGTGAAAACTGAGCCTTTTTTTGAAAAGTGCCAAGCTGTGGATTTTGAACCCTAGCTCTGCCGGCACCTAGGGAAACCTAGCAAACCTATCCTTTTTTTATAACTAGACACCCAGAGGAATCCAGGAGGGGGAGACTTGTGTGGCTCCCACCAGGTTCTGTTACCCAGAATCTCTTGGAAACTAGAAACTTTGTAAAAAAGAAAAACACATTTTTCACATATTTCTGTGATGGAAAGTTCTGGAAACCTTGCGGAAACACAAAACTCCACTCACTCTGCATTCCCCAAAGCCTTCCAATAAAAATGATACCTCACTTGTGTGGGTAGGCCTAGTGCCCATGACAGGAAATGGGCCAAAACGTAACGTGGAAACACCAAATTTTTACAGTGAAAACGGACCCTTTTTTTGCAAAGTGCCTAGCTGTGGATTTCTAATCCCAGCTCTGCCGGCACCTATAGAAACCTAGCAAACCTGTACATTTTTGAAAACTAGACACCCAGGGAAATCCAGGAGGGGGTGACTTGTGTGGCTCTCTCCAGGTTCTGTTACCCAGAATCCCTTGGAAACCTCACACTTTGTAAAAAAAAAATAACATTTTCCTCCCATTTCTGTGATGAAAAGTTTTGGAATCTTTGTGGATCCAAAAATCTTCACCCACCCCACATTCCACAAAGTCTTCTGATAAAAATGGTACCTCACTTGTGTGGTTAGGCCTAGTGCCCGTGACAGGAAACGACCCAAAACGCAACATGGACACACCACATTTTTACAGTGAAACCTGACCCTTTTTTTTAAAAGAGCCAAGCTGTGAATCTTGACCCCTAGCTCTGTCGGCACCTAGGGAAACCTATCAAACCTATACATTTCTTAAAACTAGACACCCAGGGGAATCCAGAATAGGTAATAACAGTTTTTTACAATGCTGTGTCCCTCTAAGTCTTCCAATAAAAATGGTACCTCACTTGTGTGGGTAGGCCTAGTGCTCGCGACAGTAAATGGCCCAAAATGCAACGTGGACACACCACATTTTTACAGTGAAAACAGAACCTTTTTTTGCAAAGTGCCTAGCTGTGGATTTTGAACCCTAGCTGAGGCAGCACGTAGGGAAACCTGGCAAACCTATCATTATTTTGAAAACTAGACACCCAGAGAAAATTTAGAATGGGGTGACTTGAGTAGCTCTCACCAGGTTCTGTTACTCAAACCTCCTTGCCAACCACAAACTTTGTAAAAAAATAAACTTTTTCCTCATATTTCCGTGATGGAAAGTTCTGAAATTTGCTTGGATTCAACAAATGCCACACAACCCACATTCCCCCAAATCTTCTTATAAAAATGGAACCTCACTGGTGGGTAGGCCTAGTCCCCGCGACGGGAAACGGCCCACAACCCAACATGGACACACCACATTTTTACAGTGAAAACTGAGACTTTTTTTGAAAAGTGCCAAGCTGTGTATTTTAAACCCTAGCTCTGCCGGCACCTAGGGAAACCTAGCAAACCTATACTTTTTTTTATAAATAGACACCCAGAGGAATCCAGGAGGGGGAGACTTGTGTGGCTCCCACCAGGTTCTGTTACCCAGAATCTCTTGGAAACTAGAAACTTTGTAAAACAGAAAAACACATTTTTCACATATTTCTGTGATGGAAAGTTCTGGAAACCTTGCGGAACCACAAAACTCCATTCACTCTGCATTCCCCAAAGCCTTCCAATAAAAATGATACCTCACTTGTGTGGGTAGGCCTAGTGCCCATGAAAGGAAATGGGCCAAAACGTAACGTGGAAACACCAAATTTTTACAGTGAAAACTGACCCTTTTTTTGCAAAGTGCCTAGCTGTGGATTTTTAACCCCAGCTCTGCCGGCACCTATAGAAACCTAGCAAACCTGTACATTTTTGAAAACTAGACACCCAGGGAAATCCAGGAGGGGGTGACTTGTGTGGCTCTCTCCAGGTTCTGTTACCTAGAATCCCTTGGAAACCTCACACTTTGTAAAAAAAAAAAAACATTTTCCTCCCATTTCTGTGATGAAAAGTTATGGAATCTTTGTGGATCCAAAAATCTTCACCCACCCCACATTCCACAAAGTCTTCTGATAAAAATGGTACCTCACTTGTGTGGGTAGGCCTAGTTCCCGTGACAGGAAACAACCCAAAACGCAACATGGACACACCACATTTTTACAGTGAAAACAGAACCTTTTTTTGCAAAGTGCCTAGCTGTGGATTTTGAACCCTAGCTGAGGCAGCACCTAGGGAAACCTAGCAAACCTATCATTATTTTGAAAACTAGACACCCAGAGGAATTTAGAATGGGGTGACTTGAGTAGCTCTCACCAGGTTCTGTTACTCAAACCTCCTTGCCAACCACAAACTTTGTAAAAAAAAAAAACACTTTTTCCTCATATTTCTGTGATGGAAAGTTCTGGAATTTGCTTGGATCTAACAAATGCCACACACCCCACATTCCCCAAAATCTTCTTATAAAAATGGAACCTCACTGGTGGGTAGGCCTAGTCCCCGTGACAGGAAACGGCCCACAACCCAACATGGACACACCACATTTTGACAGTGAAAACTGAGCCTTTTTTGAAAAGTGCCAAGCTGTGTATTTTAAACCCTAGCTCTGCCGGCACCTAGGGAAACCTAGCAAACCTATCCTTTTTTTATAACTAGACACCCAGAGGAATCCAGGAGGGGGAGACTTGTGTGGCTCCCACCAGGTTCTGTTACCCAGAATCTCTTGGAAACTAGAAACTTTGTAAAAAAGAAAAACACATTTTTCACATATTTCTGTGATGGAAAGTTCTGGAAACCTTGCGGAAACACAAAACTCCACTCACTCTGCATTCCCCAAAGCCTTCCAATAAAAATGATACCTCACTTGTGTGGGTAGGCCTAGTGCCCATGACAGGAAATGGGCCAAAACGTAACGTGGAAACACCAAATTTTTACAGTGAAAACGGACCCTTTTTTTGCAAAGTGCCTAGCTGTGGATTTCTAATCCCAGCTCTGCCGGCACCTATAGAAACCTAGCAAACCTGTACATTTTTGAAAACTAGACACCCAGGGAAATCCAGGAGGGGGTGACTTGTGTGGCTCTCTCCAGGTTCTGTTACCCAGAATCCCTTGGAAACCTCACACTTTGTAAATAAAAAATAACATTTTCCTCCCATTTCTGTGATGAAAAGTTTTGGAATCTTTGTGGACCCAAAAATCTTCACCCACCCCACATTCCACAAAGTCTTCTGATAAAAATGGTACCTCACTTGTGTGGGTAGGCCTAGTGCCCGTGACAGGAAACGACCCAAAACGCAACATGGACACACCACATTTTTACAGTGAAAACAGAACCTTTTTTTGCAAAGTGCTTAGCTGTGGATTTTGAACCCTAGCTGAGGCAGCACCTAGGGAAACCTAGCAAACCTATCATTATTTTGAAAAGTAGACACCCAGAGAAATTTAGAATGGGGTGACTTGAGTAGCTCTCACCAGGTTCTGTTACTCAAACCTCCTTGCCAACCACAAACTTTGTAAAAAAAAAAAACTTTGTCCTCATATTTCTGTGATGGAAAGTTCTGGAATTTGCTTGGATTTAACAAATGCCACACACCCCACATTCCCCAAAATCTTCTTATAAAAATGGAACCTCACTGGTGGGTAGGCCTAGTCCCCGCGACAGGAAACGGCCCACAACCCAACATGGACACACCACATTTTTACAGTGAAAACTGAGCCTTTTTTTGAAAAGTGCCAAGCTGTGGATTTTGAACCCTAGCTCTGCCGGCACCTAGGGAAACCTAGCAAACCTATACTTTTTTTATAACTAGACACCCAGAGGAATCCAGAAGGGGGAGACTTGTGTGGCTCCCACCAGGTTCTGTTACCCAGAATCTCTTGGAAACTAGAAACTTTGTAAAAAAGAAAAACACATTTTTCACATATTTCTGTGATGGAAAGTTCTGGAAACCTTGCGGAACCACAAAACTCCACTCACTCTGCATTCCCCAAAGCCTTCCAATAAAAATGATACCTCACTTGTGTGGGTAGGCCTAGTGCCCATGACTGGAAATGGGCCAAAACGTAACGTGGAAACACTAAATTTTTACAGTGAAAACGGACCCTTTTTTTGCAAAGTGCCTAGCTGTGGATTTTTAACCCCAGCTCTGCCAGCACCTATAGAAACCTAGCAAACCTGTACATTTTTGAAAACTAGACACCCAGGGAAATCCAGGAGGGGGTGACTTGTGTGGCTCTCTCCAGGTTCTGTTACCTAGAATCCCTTGGAAACCTCACACTTTGTAAAAAAACAAAACCATTTTCCTCCCATTTCTGTGATGAAAAGTTATGGAATCTTTGTGGATCCAAAAATCTTCACCCACCCCACATTCCACAAAGTCTTCTGATAAAAATGGTACCTCATTTGTGTGGGTAGGCCTAGTGCCCGTGACAGGAAACGACCCAAAACGCAACATGGACACACCACATTTTTACAGTGAAAACTGACCCTTTTTTTTAAAAGCGCCAAGCTGTGGATTTTGACCCCTAGCTCTGTCGGCACCTAGGGAAACCTATCAAACCTATACATTTCTTAAAACTAGACACCCAGGGGAATCCAGAATAGGTAATAACAGTTTTTTACAATTCTGTGTCCCTCTAAGTCTTCCAATAAAAATGGTACCTCACTTGTGTGGGTAGGCCTAGTGCTCGCGACAGGAAATGGCCCAAAATGCAACGTGGACACACCACATTTTTACAGTGAAAACAGAACCTTTTTTTGCAAAGTGCCTAGCTGTGGATTTTGAACCCTAGCTGAAGCAGCACCTAGGGAAACCTAGCAAACCTATCATTATTTTGAAAACTCGACACCCAGAGGAATTTAGAATGGGTTGACTTGAGTAGCTCTCAACAGGTTCTGTTACTCAATCCTCCTTGCCAACCACAAACTTTGTAAAAAAAAACACTTTTTCCTCATATTTCTGTGATGGAAAGTTCTGGAATTTGCTTGGATTTAACAAATGCCACACACCCCACATTCCCCAAAATCTTCTTATAAAAATGGAACCTCACTGGTGGGTAGGCCCTTCCCCGCGACAGGAAACGGCCCACAACCCAACATGGACACACCACATTTTTACAGTGAAAACTGAGCCTTTTTTTGAAAAGTGCCAAGCTGTGGATTTTGAACCCTAGCTCTGCCGGCACCTAGGGAAACCTAGCAAACCTATACTTTTTTTATAACTAGACACCCAGAGGAATCCAGGAGGGGGAGACTTGTGCGGCTCCCACCAGGTTCTGTTACCCAGAATCTCTTGGAAACTAGAAACTTTGTAAAAAAGAAAAACACTTTTTTCACATATTTCTGTGATGAAAAGTTCTGGAAACCTTGTGGAACCACAAAACTCCACTCACTCTGCATTCCCCAAAGCCTTCCAATAAAAATGATACCTCACTTGTGTGGGTAGGCCTAGTGCCCATGACTGGAAATGGGCCAAAACGTAACGTGGAAACACCAAATTTTTACAGTGAAAACTGACCCTTTTTTTGCAAAGTGCCTAGCTGTGGATTTTTAACCCCAGCTCTGCCGGCACCTATAGAAACCTAGCAAACCTGTACATTTTTGAAAACTAGACACCCAGGGATATCCAGGAGGGGGTGACGTGTGTGGCTCTCTCCAGGTTCTGTTACCCAGAATCCCTTGGAAACCTCACACTTTGTAAAAAAACAAAACCATTTTCCTCCCATTTCTGTGATGAAAAGTTATGGAATCTTTGTGGATCCAAAAATCTTCACCCACCCCACATTCCACAAAGTCTTCTGATAAAAATGGTACCTCATTTGTGTGGGTAGGCCTAGTGCCCGTGACAGGAAACGACCCAAAACGCAACATGGACACACCACATTTTTACAGTGAAAACTGACCCTTTTTTTTAAAAGCGCCAAGCTGTGGATTTTGACCCCTAGCTCTGTCGGCACCTAGGGAAACCTATCAAACCTATACATTTCTTAAAACTAGACACCCAGGGGAATCCAGAATAGGTAATAACAGTTTTTTACAATTCTGTGTCCCTCTAAGTCTTCCAATAAAAATGGTACCTCACTTGTGTGGGTAGGCCTAGTGCTCGCGACAGGAAATGGCCCAAAATGCAACGTGGACACACCACATTTTTACAGTGAAAACAGAACCTTTTTTTGCAAAGTGCCTAGCTGTGGATTTTGAACCCTAGCTGAAGCAGCACCTAGGGAAACCTAGCAAACCTATCATTATTTTGAAAACTCGACACCCAGAGGAATTTAGAATGGGTTGACTTGAGTAGCTCTCAACAGGTTCTGTTACTCAATCCTCCTTGCCAACCACAAACTTTGTAAAAAAAAACACTTTTTCCTCATATTTCTGTGATGGAAAGTTCTGGAATTTGCTTGGATTTAACAAATGCCACACACCCCACATTCCCCAAAATCTTCTTATAAAAATGGAACCTCACTGGTGGGTAGGCCCTTCCCCGCGACAGGAAACGGCCCACAACCCAACATGGACACACCACATTTTTACAGTGAAAACTGAGCCTTTTTTTGAAAAGTGCCAAGCTGTGGATTTTGAACCCTAGCTCTGCCGGCACCTAGGGAAACCTAGCAAACCTATACTTTTTTTATAACTAGACACCCAGAGGAATCCAGGAGGGGGAGACTTGTGCGGCTCCCACCAGGTTCTGTTACCCAGAATCTCTTGGAAACTAGAAACTTTGTAAAAAAGAAAAACACATTTTTCACATATTTCTGTGATGAAAAGTTCTGGAAACCTTGTGGAACCACAAAACTCCACTCACTCTGCATTCCCCAAAGCCTTCCAATAAAAATGATACCTCACTTGTGTGGGTAGGCCTAGTGCCCATGACTGGAAATGGGCCAAAACGTAACGTGGAAACACCAAATTTTTACAGTGAAAACTGACCCTTTTTTTGCAAAGTGCCTAGCTGTGGATTTTTAACCCCAGCTCTGCCGGCACCTATAGAAACCTAGCAAACCTGTACATTTTTGAAAACTAGACACCCAGGGATATCCAGGAGGGGGTGACGTGTGTGGCTCTCTCCAGGTTCTGTTACCCAGAATCCCTTGGAAACCTCACACTTTGTAAAAAAACAAAACCATTTTCCTCCCATTTCTGTGATGAAAAGTTATGGAATCTTTGTGGATCCAAAAATCTTCACCCACCCCACATTCCACAAAGTCTTCTGATAAAAATGGTACCTTACTTGTGTGGGTAGGCCTAGTGCCCGTGACAGGAAACGACCCAAAACGCAACATGGACGCACCACATTTTTACAGTGAAAACAGACCCTTTTTTTTAAAAGCGCCAAGCTGTGGATTTTGACCCCTAGCTCTGTCGGCACCTAGGGAAACCTATCAAACCTATACATTTATTAAAACTAGACACCCAGGGGAATCCAGAATAGGTAATAACAGTCTTTTACAATGCTGTGTCCCTCCAAGTCTTCCAATAAAAATGGTACCTCACTTGTGTGGGTAGGCCTAGTGCTCGCGACAGGAAATGGCCCAAAATGCAACGTGGACACACCACATTTTTACAGTGAAAACAGAACCTTTTTTTGCAAAGTGCCTAGCTGTGGATTTTGAACCCTAGCTGAGGCAGCACCTAGGGAAACCTAGCAAACCTATCATTATTTTGAAAACTCGACACCCAGAGGAATTTAGAATGGGGTGACTTGAGTAGCTCTCAACAGGTTCTGTTACTCAATCCTCCTTGCCAACCACAAACTTTGTAAAAAAAACACTTTTTCCTCATATTTCTGTGATGGAAAGTTCTGGAATTTGCTTGGATTTAACAAATGCCACACACCCCACATTCCCCAAAATCTTCTTATAAAAATGGAACCTCACTGGTGGGTAGGCCCTTCCCCGCGACAGGAAACGGCCCACAACCCAACATGGACACACCACATTTTTACAGTGAAAACTGAGCCTTTTTTTGAAAAGTGCCAAGCTGTGGATTTTGAACCCTAGCTCTGCCGGCACCTAGGGAAACCTAGCAAACCTATACTTTTTTTATAACTAGACACCCAGAGGAATCCAGGAGGGGGAGACTTGTGCGGCTCCCACCAGGTTCTGTTACCCAGAATCTCTTGGAAACTAGAAACTTTGTAAAAAAGAAAAACACATTTTTCACATATTTCTGTGATGAAAAGTTCTGGAAACCTTGTGGAACCACAAAACTCCACTCACTCTGCATTCCCCAAAGCCTTCCAATAAAAATGATACCTCACTTGTGTGGGTAGGCCTAGTGCCAATGACAGGAAATGGGCCAAAACGTAACGTGGAAACACCAAATTTTTACAGTGAAAACTGACCCTTTTTTTGCAAAGTGCCTAGCTGTGGATTTTTAACCCCAGCTCTGCCGGCACCTATAGAAACCTAGCAAACCTGTACATTTTTGAAAACTAGACACCCAGGGAAATCCAGGAGGGGGTGACGTGTGTGGCTCTCTCTAGGTTCTGTTACCCAGAATCCCTTGGAAACCTCACACTTTGTAAAAAAACAAAACCATTTTCCTCCCATTTCTGTGATGAAAAGTTATGGAATCTTTGTGGATCCAAAAATCTTCACCCACCCCACATTCCACAAAGTCTTCTGATAAAAATGGTACCTTACTTGTGTGGGTAGGCCTAGTGCCCGTGACAGGAAACAACCCAAAACGCAACATGGACACACCACATTTTTACAGTGAAAACTGACCCTTTTTTTTAAAAGCACCAAGCTGTGGATTTTGACCCCTAGCTCTGTCGGCACCTAGGGAAACCTATCAAACCTATACATTTATTAAAACTAGACACCCAGGGGAATCCAGAATAGGTAATAACAGTTTTTTACAATGCTGTGTCCCTCCAAGTCTTCCAATAAAAATGGTACCTCACTTGTGTGGGTAGGCCTAGTGCTCGCGACAGGAAATGGCCCAAAATGCAACGTGGACACACCACATTTTTACAGTGAAAATAGAACCTTTTTTTGCAAAGTGCCTAGCTGTGGATTTTGAACCCTAGCTGAGGCAGCACCTAGGGAAACCTAGCAAACCTATCATTATTTTGAAAACTAGACACCCAGAGGAATTTAGAATAGGGTGACTTGAGTAGCTCTCACCAAGTTCTGTTACTCAAACCTCCTTGCCAACCACAAACTTTGTAAAAAAAAACACTTTTTCCTCATATTTCTGTGAAGGAAAGTTCTGGAATTTGCTTGGATTTAACAAATGCCACACACCCCACATTCCCCAAAATCTTCTTATAAAAATGGAACCTCACTGGTGGGTAGGCCTAGTCCCCGTGACAGGAAACGGCCCACAACCCAACATGGACACACCACATTTTGACAGTGAAAACTGAGCCTTTTTTGAAAAGTGCCAAGCTGTGTATTTTAAACCCTAGCTCTGCCGGCACCTAGGGAAACCTAGCAAACCTATCCTTTTTTTATAACTAGACACCCAGAGGAATCCAGGAGGGGGAGACTTGTGTGGCTCCCACCAGGTTCTGTTACCCAGAATCTCTTGGAAACTAGAAACTTTGTAAAAAAGAAAAACACATTTTTCACATATTTCTGTGATGGAAAGTTCTGGAAACCTTGCGGAACCACAAAACTCCACTCACTCTGCATTCCCCAAAGCCTTCCAATAAAAATGATACCTCACTTGTGTGGGTAGGCCTAGTGCCCATGACAGGAAATGGGCCAAAACGTAACGTGGAAACACTAAATTTTTACAGTGAAAACGGACCCTTTTTTTGCAAAGTGCCTAGCTGTGGATTTTTAACCCCAGCTCTGCCAGCACCTATAGAAACCTAGCAAACCTGTACATTTTTGAAAACTAGACACCCAGGGAAATCCAGGAGGGGGTGACTTGTGTGGCTCTCTCCAGGTTCTGTTACCTAGAATCCCTTGGAAACCTCACACTTTGTAAAAAAAAAAAGAAAACATTTTCCTCCCATTTCTGTGATGAAAAGTTATGGAATCTTTTTGAATCCAAAAATCTTCACCCACCCCACATTCCACAAAGTCTTCTGATAAAAATGGTACCTCACTTGTGTGTGTAGGCCTAGTGCCCGTGACAGGAAACAACCCAAAACGCAACATGGACACACCACATTTTTACAGTGAAAACAGAACCTTTTTTTGCAAAGTGCCTAGCTGTGGATTTTGAACCCTAGCTGAGGCAGCACCTAGGGAAACCTAGCAAACCTATCATTATTTTGAAAACTAGACACCCAGAGGAATTTAGAATGGGGTGACTTGAGTAGCTCTCACCAGGTTCTGTTTCTCAAACCTCCTTGCCAACCACAAACTTTGTAAAAAAAAAAACACTTTTTCCTCATATTTCTGTGATGGAAAGTTCTGGAATTTGCTTGGATCTAACAAATGCCACACACCCCACATTCCCCAAAATCTTCTTATAAAAATGGAACCTCACTGGTGGGTAGGCCTAGTCCCCGTGACAGGAAACGGCCCACAACCCAACATGGACACACCACATTTTGACAGTGAAAACTGAGCCTTTTTTGAAAAGTGCCAAGCTGTGTATTTTAAACCCTAGCTCTGCCGGCACCTAGGGAAACCTAGCAAACCTATACTTTTTTTATAACTAGACACCCAGAGGAATCCAGGAGGGGGAGACTTGTGTGGCTCCCACCAGGTTCTGTTACCCAGAATCTCTTGGAAACTAGAAACTTTGTAAAAAAGAAAAACACATTTTTCACATATTTCTGTGATGGAAAGTTCTGGAAACCTTGCGGAACCACAAAACTCCACTCACTCTGCATTCCCCAAAGCCTTCCAATAAAAATGATACCTCACTTGTGTGGGTAGGCCTAGTGCCCATGACAGGAAATGGGCCAAAACGTAACGTGGAAACACCAAATTTTTACAGTAAAAAGGGACCCTTTTTTTGCAAAGTGCCTAGCTGTGGATTTTTAACCCCAGCTCTGCCGGCACCTATAGAAACCTAGCAAACCTGTACATTTTTGAAAACTAGACACCCAGGGAAATCCAGGAGGGGGTGACTTGTGTGGCTCTCTCCAGGTTCTGTTACCCAGAGTCCCTTGGAAACCTCACACTTGGTAAAAAAAAAAAACATTTTCCTCCCATTTCTGTGATGAAAAGTTATGGAATCTTTGTGGATCCAAAAATCTTCACCCACCCCACATTTCACAAAGTCTTCTGATAAAAATGGTACCTCATTTGTGTGGGTAGGCCTAGTGCCCGTGACAGGAAACGACCCAAAACGCAACATGGACACACCACATTTTTACAGTGAAAACTGACCCTTTTTTTTAAAAGCGCCAAGCTGTGGATTTTGACCCCTAGCTCTGTCGGCACCTAGGGAAACCTATCAAACCTATACATTTCTTAAAACTAGACACCCAGGGGAATCCAGAATAGGTAATAACAGTTTTTTACAATTCTGTGTCCCTCTAAGTCTTCCAATAAAAATGGTACCTCACTTGTGTGGGTAGGCCTAGTGCTCGCGACAGGAAATGGCCCAAAATGCAACGTGGACACACCACATTTTTACAGTGAAAACAGAACCTTTTTTTGCAAAGTGCCTAGCTGTGGATTTTGAACCCTAGCTGAAGCAGCACCTAGGGAAACCTAGCAAACCTATCATTATTTTGAAAACTCGACACCCAGAGGAATTTAGAATGGGTTGACTTGAGTAGCTCTCAACAGGTTCTGTTACTCAATCCTCCTTGCCAACCACAAACTTTGTAAAAAAAAAACACTTTTTCCTCATATTTCTGTGATGGAAAGTTCTGGAATTTGCTTGGATTTAACAAATGCCACACACCCCACATTCCCCAAAATCGTCTTATAAAAATGGAACCTCACTGGTGGGTAGGCCCTTCCCCGCGACAGGAAACGGCCCACAACCCAACATGGACACACCACATTTTTACAGTGAAAACTGAGCCTTTTTTTGAAAAGTGCCAAGCTGTGGATTTTGAACCCTAGCTCTGCCGGCACCTAGGGAAACCTAGCAAACCTATACTTTTTTTATAACTAGACACCCAGAGGAATCCAGGAGGGGGAGACTTGTGCGGCTCCCACCAGGTTCTGTTACCCAGAATCTCTTGGAAACTAGAAACTTTGTAAAAAAGAAAAACACATTTTTCACATATTTCTGTGATGAAAAGTTCTGGAAACCTTGTGGAACCACAAAACTCCACTCACTCTGCATTCCCCAAAGCCTTCCAATAAAAATGATACCTCACTTGTGTGGGTAGGCCTAGTGCCCATGACTGGAAATGGGCCAAAACGTAACGTGGAAACACCAAATTTTTACAGTGAAAACTGACCCTTTTTTTGCAAAGTGCCTAGCTGTGGATTTTTAACCCCAGCTCTGCCGGCACCTATAGAAACCTAGCAAACCTGTACATTTTTGAAAACTAGACACCCAGGGATATCCAGGAGGTGGTGACGTGTGTGGCTCTCTCCAGGTTCTGTTACCCAGAATCCCTTGGAAACCTCACACTTTGTAAAAAAACAAAACCATTTTCCTCCCATTTCTGTGATGAAAAGTTATGGAATCTTTGTGGATCCAAAAATCTTCACCCACCCCACATTCCACAAAGTCTTCTGATAAAAATGGTACCTCATTTGTGTGGGTAGGCCTAGTGCCCGTGACAGGAAACGACCCAAAACGCAACATGGACACACCACATTTTTACAGTGAAAACTGACCCTTTTTTTTAAAAGCGCCAAGCTGTGGATTTTGACCCCTAGCTCTGTCGGCACCTAGGGAAACCTATCAAACCTATACATTTCTTAAAACTAGACACCCAGGGGAATCCAGAATAGGTAATAACAGTTTTTTACAATTCTGTGTCCCTCTAAGTCTTCCAATAAAAATGGTACCTCACTTGTGTGGGTAGGCCTAGTGCTCGCGACAGGAAATGGCCCAAAATGCAACGTGGACACACCACATTTTTACAGTGAAAACAGAACCTTTTTTTGCAAAGTGCCTAGCTGTGGATTTTGAACCCTAGCTGAAGCAGCACCTAGGGAAACCTAGCAAACCTATCATTATTTTGAAAACTCGACACCCAGAGGAATTTAGAATGGGTTGACTTGAGTAGCTCTCAACAGGTTCTGTTACTCAATCCTCCTTGCCAACCACAAACTTTGTAAAAAAAAACACTTTTTCCTCATATTTCTGTGATGGAAAGTTCTGGAATTTGCTTGGATTTAACAAATGCCACACACCCCACATTCCCCAAAATCTTCTTATAAAAATGGAACCTCACTGGTGGGTAGGCCCTTCCCCGCGACAGGAAACGGCCCACAACCCAACATGGACACACCACATTTTTACAGTGAAAACTGAGCCTTTTTTTGAAAAGTGCCAAGCTGTGGATTTTGAACCCTAGCTCTGCCGGCACCTAGGGAAACCTAGCAAACCTATACTTTTTTTATAACTAGACACCCAGAGGAATCCAGGAGGGGGAGACTTGTGCGGCTCCCACCAGGTTCTGTTACCCAGAATCTCTTGGAAACTAGAAACTTTGTAAAAAAGAAAAACACATTTTTCACATATTTCTGTGATGAAAAGTTCTGGAAACCTTGTGGAACCACAAAACTCCACTCACTCTGCATTCCCCAAAGCCTTCCAATAAAAATGATACCTCACTTGTGTGGGTAGGCCTAGTGCCCATGACTGGAAATGGGCCAAAACGTAACGTGGAAACACCAAATTTTTACAGTGAAAACTGACCCTTTTTTTGCAAAGTGCCTAGCTGTGGATTTTTAACCCCAGCTCTGCCGGCACCTATAGAAACCTAGCAAACCTGTACATTTTTGAAAACTAGACACCCAGGGATATCCAGGAGGGGGTGACGTGTGTGGCTCTCTCCAGGTTCTGTTACCCAGAATCCCTTGGAAACCTCACACTTTGTAAAAAAACAAAACCATTTTCCTCCCATTTCTGTGATGAAAAGTTATGGAATCTTTGTGGATCCAAAAATCTTCACCCACCCCACATTCCACAAAGTCTTCTGATAAAAATGGTACCTCATTTGTGTGGGTAGGCCTAGTGCCCGTGACAGGAAACGACCCAAAACGCAACATGGACACACCACATTTTTACAGTGAAAACTGACCCTTTTTTTTAAAAGCGCCAAGCTGTGGATTTTGACCCCTAGCTCTGTCGGCACCTAGGGAAACCTATCAAACCTATACATTTCTTAAAACTAGACACCCAGGGGAATCCAGAATAGGTAATAACAGTTTTTTACAATTCTGTGTCCCTCTAAGTCTTCCAATAAAAATGGTACCTCACTTGTGTGGGTAGGCCTAGTGCTCGCGACAGGAAATGGCCCAAAATGCAACGTGGACACACCACATTTTTACAGTGAAAACAGAACCTTTTTTTGCAAAGTGCCTAGCTGTGGATTTTGAACCCTAGCTGAAGCAGCACCTAGGGAAACCTAGCAAACCTATCATTATTTTGAAAACTCGACACCCAGAGGAATTTAGAATGGGTTGACTTGAGTAGCTCTCAACAGGTTCTGTTACTCAATCCTCCTTGCCAACCACAAACTTTGTAAAAAAAAACACTTTTTCCTCATATTTCTGTGATGGAAAGTTCTGGAATTTGCTTGGATTTAACAAATGCCACACACCCCACATTCCCCAAAATCTTCTTATAAAAATGGAACCTCACTGGTGGGTAGGCCCTTCCCCGCGACAGGAAACGGCCCACAACCCAACATGGACACACCACATTTTTACAGTGAAAACTGAGCCTTTTTTTGAAAAGTGCCAAGCTGTGGATTTTGAACCCTAGCTCTGCCGGCACCTAGGGAAACCTAGCAAACCTATACTTTTTTTATAACTAGACACCCAGAGGAATCCAGGAGGGGGAGACTTGTGCGGCTCCCACCAGGTTCTGTTACCCAGAATCTCTTGGAAACTAGAAACTTTGTAAAAAAGAAAAACACATTTTTCACATATTTCTGTGATGAAAAGTTCTGGAAACCTTGTGGAACCACAAAACTCCACTCACTCTGCATTCCCCAAAGCCTTCCAATAAAAATGATACCTCACTTGTGTGGGTAGGCCTAGTGCCCATGACTGGAAATGGGCCAAAACGTAACGTGGAAACACCAAATTTTTACAGTGAAAACTGACCCTTTTTTTGCAAAGTGCCTAGCTGTGGATTTTTAACCCCAGCTCTGCCGGCACCTATAGAAACCTAGCAAACCTGTACATTTTTGAAAACTAGACACCCAGGGATATCCAGGAGGGGGTGACGTGTGTGGCTCTCTCCAGGTTCTGTTACCCAGAATCCCTTGGAAACCTCACACTTTGTAAAAAAACAAAACCATTTTCCTCCCATTTCTGTGATGAAAAGTTATGGAATCTTTGTGGATCCAAAAATCTTCACCCACCCCACATTCCACAAAGTCTTCTGATAAAAATGGTACCTTACTTGTGTGGGTAGGCCTAGTGCCCGTGACAGGAAACGACCCAAAACGCAACATGGACACACCACATTTTTACAGTGAAAACAGACCCTTTTTTTTAAAAGCGCCAAGCTGTGGATTTTGACCCCTAGCTCTGTCGGCACCTAGGGAAACCTATCAAACCTATACATTTATTAAAACTAGACACCCAGGGGAATCCAGAATAGGTAATAACAGTCTTTTACAATGCTGTGTCCCTCCAAGTCTTCCAATAAAAATGGTACCTCACTTGTGTGGGTAGGCCTAGTGCTCGCGACAGGAAATGGCCCAAAATGCAACGTGGACACACCACATTTTTACAGTGAAAACAGAACCTTTTTTTGCAAAGTGCCTAGCTGTGGATTTTGAACCCTAGCTGAGGCAGCACCTAGGGAAACCTAGCAAACCTATCATTATTTTGAAAACTCGACACCCAGAGGAATTTAGAATGGGGTGACTTGAGTAGCTCTCAACAGGTTCTGTTACTCAATCCTCCTTGCCAACCACAAACTTTGTAAAAAAAAACACTTTTTCCTCATATTTCTGTGATGGAAAGTTCTGGAATTTGCTTGGATTTAACAAATGCCACACACCCCACATTCCCCAAAATCTTCTTATAAAAATGGAACCTCACTGGTGGGTAGGCCCTTCCCCGCGACAGGAAACGGCCCACAACCCAACATGGACACACCACATTTTTACAGTGAAAACTGAGCCTTTTTTTGAAAAGTGCCAAGCTGTGGATTTTGAACCCTAGCTCTGCCGGCACCTAGGGAAACCTAGCAAACCTATACTTTTTTTATAACTAGACACCCAGAGGAATCCAGGAGGGGGAGACTTGTGCGGCTCCCACCAGGTTCTGTTACCCAGAATCTCTTGGAAACTAGAAACTTTGTAAAAAAGAAAAACACATTTTTCACATATTTCTGTGATGAAAAGTTCTGGAAACCTTGTGGAACCACAAAACTCCACTCACTCTGCATTCCCCAAAGCCTTCCAATAAAAATGATACCTCACTTGTGTGGGTAGGCCTAGTGCCAATGACAGGAAATGGGCCAAAACGTAACGTGGAAACACCAAATTTTTACAGTGAAAACTGACCCTTTTTTTGCAAAGTGCCTAGCTGTGGATTTTTAACCCCAGCTCTGCCGGCACCTATAGAAACCTAGCAAACCTGTACATTTTTGAAAACTAGACACCCAGGGAAATCCAGGAGGGGGTGACGTGTGTGGCTCTCTCTAGGTTCTGTTACCCAGAATCCCTTGGAAACCTCACACTTTGTAAAAAAACAAAACCATTTTCCTCCCATTTCTGTGATGAAAAGTTATGGAATCTTTGTGGATCCAAAAATCTTCACCCACCCCACATTCCACAAAGTCTTCTGATAAAAATGGTACCTTACTTGTGTGGGTAGGCCTAGTGCCCGTGACAGGAAACAACCCAAAACGCAACATGGACACACCACATTTTTACAGTGAAAACTGACCCTTTTTTTTAAAAGCACCAAGCTGTGGATTTTGACCCCTAGCTCTGTCGGCACCTAGGGAAACCTATCAAACCTATACATTTATTAAAACTAGACACCCAGGGGAATCCATAATAGGTAATAACAGTTTTTTACAATGCTGTGTCCCTACAAGTCTTCCAATAAAAATGGTACCTCACTTGTGTGGGTAGGCCTAGTGCTCGCGACAGGAAATGGCCCAAAATGCAACGTGGACACACCACATTTTTACAGTGAAAATAGAACCTTTTTTTGCAAAGTGCCTAGCTGTGGATTTTGAACCCTAGCTGAGGCAGCACCTAGGGAAACCTAGCAAACCTATCATTATTTTGAAAACTAGACACCCAGAGGAATTTAGAATAGGGTGACTTGAGTAGCTCTCACCAAGTTCTGTTACTCAAACCTCCTTGCCAACCACAAACTTTGTAAAAAAAAACACTTTTTCCTCATATTTCTGTGAAGGAAAGTTCTGGAATTTGCTTGGATTTAACAAATGCCACACACCCCACATTCCCCAAAATCTTCTTATAAAAATGGAACCTCACTGGTGGGTAGGCCTAGTCCCCGTGACAGGAAACGGCCCACAACCCAACATGGACACACCACATTTTGACAGTGAAAACTGAGCCTTTTTTGAAAAGTGCCAAGCTGTGTATTTTAAACCCTAGCTCTGCCGGCACCTAGGGAAACCTAGCAAACCTATCCTTTTTTTATAACTAGACACCCAGAGGAATCCAGGAGGGGGAGACTTGTGTGGCTCCCACCAGGTTCTGTTACCCAGAATCTCTTGGAAACTAGAAACTTTGTAAAAAAGAAAAACACATTTTTCACATATTTCTGTGATGGAAAGTTCTGGAAACCTTGCGGAACCACAAAACTCCACTCACTCTGCATTCCCCAAAGCCTTCCAATAAAAATGATACCTCACTTGTGTGGGTAGGCCTAGTGCCCATGACAGGAAATGGGCCAAAACGTAACGTGGAAACACCAAATTTTTACAGTGAAAACGGACCCTTTTTTTGCAAAGTGCCTAGCTGTGGATTTCTAATCCCAGCTCTGCCGGCACCTATAGAAACCTAGCAAACCTGTACATTTTTGAAAACTAGACACCCAGGGAAATCCAGGAGGGGGTGACTTGTGTGGCTCTCTCCAGGTTCTGTTACCCAGAATCCCTTGGAAACCTCACACTTTGTAAAAAAAAATAACATTTTCCTCCCATTTCTGTGATGAAAAGTTTTGGAATCTTTGTGGATCCAAAAATCTTCACCCACCCCACATTCCACAAAGTCTTCTGATAAAAATGGTACCTCACTTGTGTGGATAGGCCTAGTGCCCGTGACAGGAAACGACCCAAAACGCAACATGGACACACCACATTTTTACAGTGAAAACAGAACCTTTTTTTGCAAAGTGCTTAGCTGTGGATTTTGAACCCTAGCTGAGGCAGCACCTAGGGAAACCTAGCAAACCTATCATTATTTTGAAAAGTAGACACCCAGAGAAATTTAGAATGGGGTGACTTGAGTAGCTCTCACCAGGTTCTGTTACTCAAACCTCCTTGCCAACCACAAACTTTGTAAAAAAAAAAACTTTGTCCTCATATTTCTGTGATGGAAAGTTCTGGAATTTGCTTGGATTTAACAAATGCCACACACCCCACATTCCCCAAAATCTTCTTATAAAAATGGAACCTCACTGGTGGGTAGGCCTAGTCCCCGCGACAGGAAACGGCCCACAACCCAACATGGACACACCACATTTTTACAGTGAAAACTGAGCCTTTTTTTGAAAAGTGCCAAGCTGTGGATTTTGAACCCTAGCTCTGCCGGCACCTAGGGAAACCTAGCAAACCTATACTTTTTTATAACTAGACACCCAGAGGAATCCAGGAGGGGGAGACTTGTGTGGCTCCCACCAGGTTCTGTTACCCAGAATCTCTTGGAAACTAGAAACTTTGTAAAAAAGAAAAACACATTTTTCACATATTTCTGTGATGGAAAGTTCTGGAAACCTTGCGGAACCACAAAACTCCACTCACTCTGCATTCCCCAAAGCCTTCCAATAAAAATGATACCTCACTTGTGTGGGTAGGCCTAGTGCCCATGACAGGAAATGGGCCAAAACGTAACGTGGAAACACTAACTTTTTACAGTGAAAACTGACCCTTTTTTTGCAAAGTGCCTAGCTGTGGATTTTTAACCCCAGCTCTGCCAGCACCTATAGAAACCTAGCAAACCTGTACATTTTTGAAAACTAGACACCCAGGGAAATCCAGGAGGGGGTGACTTGTGTGGCTCTCTCCAGGTTCTGTTACCTAGAATCCCTTGGAAACCTCACACTTTGTAAAAAAAAAAATAAACATTTTCCTCCCATTTCTGTGATGAAAAGTTATGGAATCTTTGTGGATCCAAAAATCTTCACCCACCCCACATTCCACACAGTCTTCTGATAAAAATGGTACCTCACTTGTGTGGGTAGGCCTAGTGCCCGTGACAGGAAACAACCCAAAACGCAACATGGACACACCACATTTTTACAGTGAAAACAGAACCTTTTTTTGCAAAGTGCCTAGCTGTGGATTTTGAACCCTAGCTGAGGCAGCACCTAGGGAAACCTAGCAAACCTATCAATATTTTGAAAACTAGACACCCAGAGGAATTTAGAATGGGGTGACTTGAGTAGCTCTCACCAGGTTCTGTTACTCAAACCTCCTTGCCAACCACAAATTTTGTAAAAAAAAAAACACTTTTTCCTCATATTTCTGTGATGGAAAGTTGTGGAATTTGCTTGGATCTAACAAATGCCACACACCCCACATTCCCCAAAATCTTCTTATAAAAATGGAACCTCACTGGTGGGTAGGCCTAGTCCCCGTGACAGGAAACGGCCCACAACCCAACATGGACACACCACATTTTGACAGTGAAAACTGAGCCTTTTTTGAAAAGTGCCAAGCTGTGTATTTTAAACCCTAGCTCTGCCGGCACCTAGGGAAACCTAGCAAACCTATACTTTTTTTATAACTAGACACCCAGAGGAATCCAGGAGGGGGAGACTTGTGTGGCTCCCACCAGGTTCTGTTACCCAGAATCTCTTGGAAACTAGAAACTTTGTAAAAAAGAAAAACACATTTTTCACATATTTCTGTGATGGAAAGTTCTGGAAACCTTGCGGAACCACAAAACTCCACTCACTCTGCATTCCCCAAAGCCTTCCAATAAAAATGATACCTCACTTGTGTGGGTAGGCCTAGTGCCCATGACAGGAAATGGGCCAAAACGTAACGTGGAAACACCAAATTTTTACAGTAAAAAGGGACCCTTTTTTTGCAAAGTGCCTAGCTGTGGATTTTTAACCCCAGCTCTGCCGGCACCTATAGAAACCTAGCAAACCTGTACATTTTTGAAAACTAGACACCCAGGGAAATCCAGGAGGGGGTGACTTGTGTGGCTCTCTCCAGGTTCTGTTACCCAGAGTCCCTTGGAAACCTCACACTTGGTAAAAAAAAAAATAAACATTTTCCTCCCATTTCTGTGATGAAAAGTTATGGAATCTTTGTGGATCCAAAAATCTTCACCCACCCCACATTCCACACAGTCTTCTGATAAAAATGGTACCTCACTTGTGTGGGTAGGCCTAGTGCCCGTGACAGGAAACAACCCAAAACGCAACATGGACACACCACATTTTTACAGTGAAAACAGAACCTTTTTTTGCAAAGTGCCTAGCTGTGGATTTTGAACCCTAGCTGAGGCAGCACCTAGGGAAACCTAGCAAACCTATCAATATTTTGAAAACTAGACACCCAGAGGAATTTAGAATGGGGTGACTTGAGTAGCTCTCACCAGGTTCTGTTACTCAAACCTCCTTGCCAACCACAAATTTTGTAAAAAAAAAAACACTTTTTCCTCATATTTCTGTGATGGAAAGTTGTGGAATTTGCTTGGATCTAACAAATGCCACACACCCCACATTCCCCAAAATCTTCTTATAAAAATGGAACCTCACTGGTGGGTAGGCCTAGTCCCCGTGACAGGAAACGGCCCACAACCCAACATGGACACACCACATTTTGACAGTGAAAACTGAGCCTTTTTTGAAAAGTGCCAAGCTGTGTATTTTAAACCCTAGCTCTGCCGGCACCTAGGGAAACCTAGCAAACCTATACTTTTTTTATAACTAGACACCCAGAGGAATCCAGGAGGGGGAGACTTGTGTGGCTCCCACCAGGTTCTGTTACCCAGAATCTCTTGGAAACTAGAAACTTTGTAAAAAAGAAAAACACATTTTTCACATATTTCTGTGATGGAAAGTTCTGGAAACCTTGCGGAACCACAAAACTCCACTCACTCTGCATTCCCCAAAGCCTTCCAATAAAAATGATACCTCACTTGTGTGGGTAGGCCTAGTGCCCATGACAGGAAATGGGCCAAAACGTAACGTGGAAACACCAAATTTTTACAGTAAAAAGGGACCCTTTTTTTGCAAAGTGCCTAGCTGTGGATTTTTAACCCCAGCTCTGCCGGCACCTATAGAAACCTAGCAAACCTGTACATTTTTGAAAACTAGACACCCAGGGAAATCCAGGAGGGGGTGACTTGTGTGGCTCTCTCCAGGTTCTGTTACCCAGAGTCCCTTGGAAACCTCACACTTGGTAAAAAAATAAAAACATTTTCCTCCCATTTCTGTGATGAAAAGTTATGGAATCTTTGTGGATCCAAAAATCTTCACCCACCCCACATTTCAAAAAGTCTTCTGATAAAAATGGTACCTCATTTGTGTGGGTAGGCCTAGTGCCCGTGTCAGGAAACGACCAAAAACGCAACATGGACACACCACATTTTTACAGTTAAAACTGACCCTTTTTTTTAAAAGCTCCAAGCTGTGGATTTTGACCCCTAGCTCTGTCGGCACCTAGGGAAACCTATCAAACCTATACATTTCTTAAAACTAGACACCCAGGGGAATCCAGAATAGGTAATAACAGTTTTTTACAATTCTGTGTCCCTCTAAGTCTTCCAATAAAAATGGTACCTCACTTGTGTGGGTAGGCCTAGTGCTCGCGACAGGAAATGGCCCAAAATGCAACGTGGACACACCACATTTTTACAGTGAAAACAGAACCTTTTTTTGCAAAGTGCCTAGCTGTGGATTTTGAACCCTAGCTGAAGCAGCACCTAGGGAAACCTAGCAAACCTATCATTATTTTGAAAACTCGACACCCAGAGGAATTTAGAATGGGTTGACTTGAGTAGCTCTCAACAGGTTCTGTTACTCAATCCTCCTTGCCAACCACAAACTTTGTAAAAAAAAAACACTTTTTCCTCATATTTCTGTGATGGAAAGTTCTGGAATTTGCTTGGATTTAACAAATGCCACACACCCCACATTCCCCAAAATCTTCTTATAAAAATGGAACCTCACTGGTGGGTAGGCCCTTCCCCGCGACAGGAAACGGCCCACAACCCAACATGGACACACCACATTTTTACAGTGAAAACTGAGCCTTTTTTTGAAAAGTGCCAAGCTGTGGATTTTGAACCCTAGCTCTGCCGGCACCTAGGGAAACCTAGCAAACCTATACTTTTTTTATAACTAGACACCCAGAGGAATCCAGGAGGGGGAGACTTGTGCGGCTCCCACCAGGTTCTGTTACCCAGAATCTCTTGGAAACTAGAAACTTTGTAAAAAAGAAAAACACATTTTTCACATATTTCTGTGATGAAAAGTTCTGGAAACCTTGTGGAACCACAAAACTCCACTCACTCTGCATTCCCCAAAGCCTTCCAATAAAAATGATACCTCACTTGTGTGGGTAGGCCTAGTGCCCATGACTGGAAATGGGCCAAAACGTAACGTGGAAACACCAAATTTTTACAGTGAAAACTGACCCTTTTTTTGCAAAGTGCCTAGCTGTGGATTTTTAACCCCAGCTCTGCCGGCACCTATAGAAACCTAGCAAACCTGTACATTTTTGAAAACTAGACACCCAGGGATATCCAGGAGGTGGTGACGTGTGTGGCTCTCTCCAGGTTCTGTTACCCAGAATCCCTTGGAAACCTCACACTTTGTCAAAAAACAAAACCATTTTCCTCCCATTTCTGTGATGAAAAGTTATGGAATCTTTGTGGATCCAAAAATCTTCACCCACCCCACATTCCACAAAGTCTTCTGATAAAAATGGTACCTCATTTGTGTGGGTAGGCCTAGTGCCCGTGACAGGAAACGACCCAAAACGCAACATGGACACACCACATTTTTACAGTGAAAACTGACCCTTTTTTTTAAAAGCGCCAAGCTGTGGATTTTGACCCCTAGCTCTGTCGGCACCTAGGGAAACCTATCAAACCTATACATTTCTTAAAACTAGACACCCAGGGGAATCCAGAATAGGTAATAACAGTTTTTTACAATTCTGTGTCCCTCTAAGTCTTCCAATAAAAATGGTACCTCACTTGTGTGGGTAGGCCTAGTGCTCGCGACAGGAAATGGCCCAAAATGCAACGTGGACACACCACATTTTTACAGTGAAAACAGAACCTTTTTTTGCAAAGTGCCTAGCTGTGGATTTTGAACCCTAGCTGAAGCAGCACCTAGGGAAACCTAGCAAACCTATCATTATTTTGAAAACTCGACACCCAGAGGAATTTAGAATGGGTTGACTTGAATAGCTCTCAACAGGTTCTGTTACTCAATCCTCCTTGCCAACCACAAACTTTGTAAAAAAAAACACTTTTTCCTCATATTTCTGTGATGGAAAGTTCTGGAATTTGCTTGGATTTAACAAATGCCACACACCCCACATTCCCCAAAATCTTCTTATAAAAATGGAACCTCACTGGTGGGTAGGCCCTTCCCCGCGACAGGAAACGGCCCACAACCCAACATGGACACACCACATTTTTACAGTGAAAACTGAGCCTTTTTTTGAAAAGTGCCAAGCTGTGGATTTTGAACCCTAGCTCTGCCGGCACCTAGGGAAACCTAGCAAACCTATACTTTTTTTATAACTAGACACCCAGAGGAATCCAGGAGGGGGAGACTTGTGCGGCTCCCACCAGGTTCTGTTACCCAGAATCTCTTGGAAACTAGAAACTTTGTAAAAAAGAAAAACACATTTTTCACATATTTCTGTGATGAAAAGTTCTGGAAACCTTGTGGAACCACAAAACTCCACTCACTCTGCATTCCCCAAAGCCTTCCAATAAAAATGATACCTCACTTGTGTGGGTAGGCCTAGTGCCCATGACTGGAAATGGGCCAAAACGTAACGTGGAAACACCAAATTTTTACAGTGAAAACTGACCCTTTTTTTGCAAAGTGCCTAGCTGTGGATTTTTAACCCCAGCTCTGCCGGCACCTATAGAAACCTAGCAAACCTGTACATTTTTGAAAACTAGACACCCAGGGATATCCAGGAGGGGGTGACGTGTGTGGCTCTCTCCAGGTTCTGTTACCCAGAATCCCTTGGAAACCTCACACTTTGTAAAAACACAAAACCATTTTCCTCCCATTTCTGTGATGAAAAGTTATGGAATCTTTGTGGATCCAAAAATCTTCACCCACCCCACATTCCACAAAGTCTTCTGATAAAAATGGTACCTCATTTGTGTGGGTAGGCCTAGTGCCCGTGACAGGAAACGACCCAAAACGCAACATGGACACACCACATTTTTACAGTGAAAACTGACCCTTTTTTTTAAAAGCGCCAAGCTGTGGATTTTGACCCCTAGCTCTGTCGGCACCTAGGGAAACCTATCAAACCTATACATTTCTTAAAACTAGACACCCAGGGGAATCCAGAATAGGTAATAACAGTTTTTTACAATTCTGTGTCCCTCTAAGTCTTCCAATAAAAATGGTACCTCACTTGTGTGGGTAGGCCTAGTGCTCGCGACAGGAAATGGCCCAAAATGCAACGTGGACACACCACATTTTTACAGTGAAAACAGAACCTTTTTTTGCAAAGTGCCTAGCTGTGGATTTTGAACCCTAGCTGAAGCAGCACCTAGGGAAACCTAGCAAACCTATCATTATTTTGAAAACTCGACACCCAGAGGAATTTAGAATGGGTTGACTTGAGTAGCTCTCAACAGGTTCTGTTACTCAATCCTCCTTGCCAACCACAAACTTTGTAAAAAAAAACACTTTTTCCTCATATTTCTGTGATGGAAAGTTCTGGAATTTGCTTGGATTTAACAAATGCCACACACCCCACATTCCCCAAAATCTTCTTATAAAAATGGAACCTCACTGGTGGGTAGGCCCTTCCCCGCGACAGGAAACGGCCCACAACCCAACATGGACACACCACATTTTTACAGTGAAAACTGAGCCTTTTTTTGAAAAGTGCCAAGCTGTGGATTTTGAACCCTAGCTCTGCCGGCACCTAGGGAAACCTAGCAAACCTATACTTTTTTTATAACTAGACACCCAGAGGAATCCAGGAGGGGGAGACTTGTGCGGCTCCCACCAGGTTCTGTTACCCAGAATCTCTTGGAAACTAGAAACTTTGTAAAAAAGAAAAACACATTTTTCACATATTTCTGTGATGAAAAGTTCTGGAAACCTTGTGGAACCACAAAACTCCACTCACTCTGCATTCCCCAAAGCCTTCCAATAAAAATGATACCTCACTTGTGTGGGTAGGCCTAGTGCCCATGACTGGAAATGGGCCAAAACGTAACGTGGAAACACCAAATTTTTACAGTGAAAACTGACCCTTTTTTTGCAAAGTGCCTAGCTGTGGATTTTTAACCCCAGCTCTGCCGGCACCTATAGAAACCTAGCAAACCTGTACATTTTTGAAAACTAGACACCCAGGGATATCCAGGAGGGGGTGACGTGTGTGGCTCTCTCCAGGTTCTGTTACCCAGAATCCCTTGGAAACCTCACACTTTGTAAAAAAACAAAACCATTTTCCTCCCATTTCTGTGATGAAAAGTTATGGAATCTTTGTGGATCCAAAAATCTTCACCCACCCCACATTCCACAAAGTCTTCTGATAAAAATGGTACCTTACTTGTGTGGGTAGGCCTAGTGCCCGTGACAGGAAACGACCCAAAACGCAACATGGACACACCACATTTTTACAGTGAAAACAGACCCTTTTTTTTAAAAGCGCCAAGCTGTGGATTTTGACCCCTAGCTCTGTCGGCACCTAGGGAAACCTATCAAACCTATACATTTATTAAAACTAGACACCCAGGGGAATCCAGAATAGGTAATAACAGTCTTTTACAATGCTGTGTCCCTCC
Organism: Lissotriton vulgaris; assembly: GCF_964263255.1. Lineage (NCBI taxonomy): Eukaryota > Metazoa > Chordata > Amphibia > Caudata > Salamandridae > Lissotriton > Lissotriton vulgaris. Next base: position 837,556,278 of record NC_141699.1, read on the forward strand.
AAGTCTTCCAATAAAAATGGTACCTCACTTGTGTGGGTAGGCCTAGTGCTCGCGACAGGAAATGGCCCAAAATGCAATGTGGACACACCACATTTTTACAGTGAAAACAGAACCTTTTTTTGCAAAGTGCCTAGCTGTGGATTTTGAACCCTAGCTGAGGCAGCACCTAGGGAAACCTAGCAAACCTATCATTATTTTGAAAACTCGACACCCAGAGGAATTTAGAATGGGGTGACTTGAGTAGCTCTCAACAGGTTCTGTTACTCAATCCTCCTTGCCAACCACAAACTTTGTAAAAAAAAACACTTTTTCCTCATATTTCTGTGATGGAAAGTTCTGGAATTTGCTTGGATTTAACAAATGCCACACACCCCACATTCCCCAAAATCTTCTTATAAAAATGGAACCTCACTGGTGGGTAGGCCCTTCCCCGCGACAGGAAACGGCCCACAACCCAACATGGACACACCACATTTTTACAGTGAAAACTGAGCCTTTTTTTGAAAAGTGCCAAGCTGTGGATTTTGAACCCTAGCTCTGCCGGCACCTAGGGAAACCTAGCAAACCTATACTTTTTTTATAACTAGACACCCAGAGGAATCCAGGAGGGGGAGACTTGTGCGGCTCCCACCAGGTTCTGTTACCCAGAATCTCTTGGAAACTAGAAACTTTGTAAAAAAGAAAAACACATTTTTCACATATTTCTGTGATGAAAAGTTCTGGAAACCTTGTGGAACCACAAAACTCCACTCACTCTGCATTCCCCAAAGCCTTCCAATAAAAATGATACCTCACTTGTGTGGGTAGGCCTAGTGCCAATGACAGGAAATGGGCCAAAACGTAACGTGGAAACACCAAATTTTTACAGTGAAAACTGACCCTTTTTTTGCAAAGTGCCTAGCTGTGGATTTTTAACCCCAGCTCTGCCGGCACCTATAGAAACCTAGCAAACCTGTACATTTTTGAAAACTAGACACCCAGGGAAATCCAGGAGGGGGTGACGTGTGTGGCTCTCTCTAGGTTCTGTTACCCAGAATCCCTTGGAAACCTCACACTTTGTAAAAAAACAAAACCATTTTCCTCCCATTTCTGTGATGAAAAGTTATGGAATCTTTGTGGATCCAAAAATCTTCACCCACCCCACATTCCACAAAGTCTTCTGATAAAAATGGTACCTTACTTGTGTGGGTAGGCCTAGTGCCCGTGACAGGAAACAACCCAAAACGCAACATGGACACACCACATTTTTACAGTGAAAACTGACCCTTTTTTTTAAAAGCACCAAGCTGTGGATTTTGACCCCTAGCTCTGTCGGCACCTAGGGAAACCTATCAAACCTATACATTTATTAAAACTAGACACCCAGGGGAATCCAGAATAGGTAATAACAGTTTTTTACAATGCTGTGTCCCTCCAAGTCTTCCAATAAAAATGGTACCTCACTTGTGTGGGTAGGCCTAGTGCTCGCGACAGGAAATGGCCCAAAATGCAACGTGGACACACCACATTTTTACAGTGAAAATAGAACCTTTTTTTGCAAAGTGCCTAGCTGTGGATTTTGAACCCTAGCTGAGGCAGCACCTAGGGAAACCTAGCAAACCTATCATTATTTTGAAAACTAGACACCCAGAGGAATTTAGAATAGGGTGACTTGAGTAGCTCTCACCAAGTTCTGTTACTCAAACCTCCTTGCCAACCACAAACTTTGTAAAAAAAACACTTTTTCCTCATATTTCTGTGAAGGAAAGTTCTGGAATTTGCTTGGATTTAACAAATGCCACACACCCCACATTCCCCAAAATCTTCTTATAAAAATGGAACCTCACTGGTGGGTAGGCCTAGTCCCCGTGACAGGAAACGGCCCACAACCCAACATGGACACACCACATTTTGACAGTGAAAACTGAGCCTTTTTTGAAAAGTGCCAAGCTGTGTATTTTAAACCCTAGCTCTGCCGGCACCTAGGGAAACCTAGCAAACCTATCCTTTTTTTATAACTAGACACCCAGAGGAATCCAGGAGGGGGAGACTTGTGTGGCTCCCACCAGGTTCTGTTACCCAGAATCTCTTGGAAACTAGAAACTTTGTAAAAAAGAAAAACACATTTTTCACATATTTCTGTGATGGAAAGTTCTGGAAACCTTGCGGAACCACAAAACTCCACTCACTCTGCATTCCCCAAAGCCTTCCAATAAAAATGATACCTCACTTGTGTGGGTAGGCCTAGTGCCCATGACAGGAAATGGGCCAAAACGTAACGTGGAAACACCAAATTTTTACAGTGAAAACGGACCCTTTTTTTGCAAAGTGCCTAGCTGTGGATTTCTAATCCCAGCTCTGCCGGCACCTATAGAAACCTAGCAAACCTGTACATTTTTGAAAACTAGACACCCAGGGAAATCCAGGAGGGGGTGACTTGTGTGGCTCTCTCCAGGTTCTGTTACCCAGAATCCCTTGGAAACCTCACACTTTGTAAAAAAAAAATAACATTTTCCTCCCATTTCTGTGATGAAAAGTTTTGGAATCTTTGTGGATCCAAAAATCTTCACACACCCCACATTCCACAAAGTCTTCTGATAAAAATGGTACCTCACTTGTGTGGGTAGGCCTAGTGCCCGTGACAGGAAACGACCCAAAACGCAACATGGACACACCACATTTTTACAGTGAAAACAGAACCTTTTTTTGCAAAGTGCTTAGCTGTGGATTTTGAACCCTAGCTGAGGCAGCACCTAGGGAAACCTAGCAAACCTATCATTATTTTGAAAAGTAGACACCCAGAGAAATTTAGAATGGGGTGACTTGAGTAGCTCTCACCAGGTTCTGTTACTCAAACCTCCTTGCCAACCACAAACTTTGTAAAAAAAAAAACTTTGTCCTCATATTTCTGTGATGGAAAGTTCTGGAATTTGCTTGGATTTAACAAATGCCACACACCCCACATTCCCCAAAATCTTCTTATAAAAATGGAACCTCACTGGTGGGTAGGCCTAGTCCCCGCGACAGGAAACGGCCCACAACCCAACATGGACACACCACATTTTTACAGTGAAAACTGAGCCTTTTTTTGAAAAGTGCCAAGCTGTGGATTTTGAACCCTAGCTCTGCCGGCACCTAGGGAAACCTAGCAAACCTATACTTTTTTATAACTAGACACCCAGAGGAATCCAGGAGGGGGAGACTTGTGTGGCTGCCACCAGGTTCTGTTACCCAGAATCTCTTGGAAACTAGAAACTTTGTAAAAAAGAAAAACACATTTTTCACATATTTCTGTGATGGAAAGTTCTGGAAACCTTGCGGAACCACAAAACTCCACTCACTCTGCATTCCCCAAAGCCTTCCAATAAAAATGATACCTCACTTGTGTGGGTAGGCCTAGTGCCCATGACAGGAAATGGGCCAAAACGTAACGTGGAAACACTAACTTTTTACAGTGAAAACTGACCCTTTTTTTGCAAAGTGCCTAGCTGTGGATTTTTAACCCCAGCTCTGCCAGCACCTATAGAAACCTAGCAAACCTGTACATTTTTGAAAACTAGACACCCAGGGAAATCCAGGAGGGGGTGACTTGTGTGGCTCTCTCCAGGTTCTGTTACCTAGAATCCCTTGGAAACCTCACACTTTGTAAAAAAAAAAATAAACATTTTCCTCCCATTTCTGTGATGAAAAGTTATGGAATCTTTGTGGATCCAAAAATCTTCACCCACCCCACATTCCACACAGTCTTCTGATAAAAATGGTACCTCACTTGTGTGGGTAGGCCTAGTGCCCGTGACAGGAAACAACCCAAAACGCAACATGGACACACCACATTTTTACAGTGAAAACAGAACCTTTTTTTGCAAAGTGCCTAGCTGTGGATTTTGAACCCTAGCTGAGGCAGCACCTAGGGAAACCTAGCAAACCTATCAATATTTTGAAAACTAGACACCCAGAGGAATTTAGAATGGGGTGACTTGAGTAGCTCTCACCAGGTTCTGTTACTCAAACCTCCTTGCCAACCACAAATTTTGTAAAAAAAAAAACACTTTTTCCTCATATTTCTGTGATGGAAAGTTGTGGAATTTGCTTGGATCTAACAAATGCCACACACCCCACATTCCCCAAAATCTTCTTATAAAAATGGAACCTCACTGGTGGGTAGGCCTAGTCCCCGTGACAGGAAACGGCCCACAACCCAACATGGACACACCACATTTTGACAGTGAAAACTGAGCCTTTTTTGAAAAGTGCCAAGCTGTGTATTTTAAACCCTAGCTCTGCCGGCACCTAGGGAAACCTAGCAAACCTATACTTTTTTTATAACTAGACACCCAGAGGAATCCAGGAGGGGGAGACTTGTGTGGCTCCCACCAGGTTCTGTTACCCAGAATCTCTTGGAAACTAGAAACTTTGTAAAAAAGAAAAACACATTTTTCACATATTTCTGTGATGGAAAGTTCTGGAAACCTTGCGGAACCACAAAACTCCACTCACTCTGCATTCCCCAAAGCCTTCCAATAAAAATGATACCTCACTTGTGTGGGTAGGCCTAGTGCCCATGACAGGAAATGGGCCAAAACGTAACGTGGAAACACCAAATTTTTACAGTAAAAAGGGACCCTTTTTTTGCAAAGTGCCTAGCTGTGGATTTTTAACCCCAGCTCTGCCGGCACCTATAGAAACCTAGCAAACCTGTACATTTTTGAAAACTAGACACCCAGGGAAATCCAGGAGGGGGTGACTTGTGTGGCTCTCTCCAGGTTCTGTTACCCAGAGTCCCTTGGAAACCTCACACTTGGTAAAAAAAAAAATAAACATTTTCCTCCCATTTCTGTGATGAAAAGTTATGGAATCTTTGTGGATCCAAAAATCTTCACCCACCCCACATTCCACACAGTCTTCTGATAAAAATGGTACCTCACTTGTGTGGGTAGGCCTAGTGCCCGTGACAGGAAACAACCCAAAACGCAACATGGACACACCACATTTTTACAGTGAAAACAGAACCTTTTTTTGCAAAGTGCCTAGCTGTGGATTTTGAACCCTAGCTGAGGCAGCACCTAGGGAAACCTAGCAAACCTATCAATATTTTGAAAACTAGACACCCAGAGGAATTTAGAATGGGGTGACTTGAGTAGCTCTCACCAGGTTCTGTTACTCAAACCTCCTTGCCAACCACAAATTTTGTAAAAAAAAAAACACTTTTTCCTCATATTTCTGTGATGGAAAGTTGTGGAATTTGCTTGGATCTAACAAATGCCACACACCCCACATTCCCCAAAATCTTCTTATAAAAATGGAACCTCACTGGTGGGTAGGCCTAGTCCCCGTGACAGGAAACGGCCCACAACCCAACATGGACACACCACATTTTGACAGTGAAAACTGAGCCTTTTTTGAAAAGTGCCAAGCTGTGTATTTTAAACCCTAGCTCTGCCGGCACCTAGGGAAACCTAGCAAACCTATACTTTTTTTATAACTAGACACCCAGAGGAATCCAGGAGGGGGAGACTTGTGTGGCTCCCACCAGGTTCTGTTACCCAGAATCTCTTGGAAACTAGAAACTTTGTAAAAAAGAAAAACACATTTTTCACATATTTCTGTGATGGAAAGTTCTGGAAACCTTGCGGAACCACAAAACTCCACTCACTCTGCATTCCCCAAAGCCTTCCAATAAAAATGATACCTCACTTGTGTGGGTAGGCCTAGTGCCCATGACAGGAAATGGGCCAAAACGTAACGTGGAAACACCAAATTTTTACAGTAAAAAGGGACCCTTTTTTTGCAAAGTGCCTAGCTGTGGATTTTTAACCCCAGCTCTGCCGGCACCTATAGAAACCTAGCAAACCTGTACATTTTTGAAAACTAGACACCCAGGGAAATCCAGGAGGGGGTGACTTGTGTGGCTCTCTCCAGGTTCTGTTACCCAGAGTCCCTTGGAAACCTCACACTTGGTAAAAAAATAAAAACATTTTCCTCCCATTTCTGTGATGAAAAGTTATGGAATCTTTGTGGATCCAAAAATCTTCACCCACCCCACATTTCAAAAAGTCTTCTGATAAAAATGGTACCTCATTTGTGTGGGTAGGCCTAGTGCCCGTGTCAGGAAACGACCAAAAACGCAACATGGACACACCACATTTTTACAGTTAAAACTGACCCTTTTTTTTAAAAGCTCCAAGCTGTGGATTTTGACCCCTAGCTCTGTCGGCACCTAGGGAAACCTATCAAACCTATACATTTCTTAAAACTAGACACCCAGGGGAATCCAGAATAGGTAATAACAGTTTTTTACAATTCTGTGTCCCTCTAAGTCTTCCAATAAAAATGGTACCTCACTTGTGTGGGTAGGCCTAGTGCTCGCGACAGGAAATGGTCCAAAATGCAACGTGGACACACCACATTTTTACAGTGAAAACAGAACCTTTTTTTGCAAAGTGCCTAGCTGTGGATTTTGAACCCTAGCTGAAGCAGCACCTAGGGAAACCTAGCAAACCTATCATTATTTTGAAAACTCGACACCCAGAGGAATTTAGAATGGGGTGACTTGAGTAGCTCTCAACAAGTTCTATTACTCAATCCTCCTTGCCAACCACAAACTTTGTAAAAAAAAACACTTTTTCCTCATATTTCTGTGATGGAAAGTTCTGGAATTTGCTTGGATTTAACAAATGCCACACACCCCACATTCCCCAAAATCTTCTTATAAAAATGGAACCTCACTGTTGGGTAGGCCTAGTCCCCGCGACAGGAAACGGCCCACAACCCAACATGGACACACCACATTTTTACAGTGAAAACTGAGCCTTTTTTTGAAAAGTGCCAAGCTGTGGATTTTGAACCCTAGCTCTGCCGGCACCTAGGGAAACCTAGCAAACCTATACTTTTGTTATAACTAGACACCCAGAGGAATCCAGGAGGGGGAGACTTGTGTGGCTCCCACCAGGTTCTGTTACCCAGAATCTCTTGGAAACTAGAAACTTTGTAAAAAAGAAAAACACATTTTTCACATATTTCTGTGATGGAAAGTTCTGGAAACCTTGCGGAACCGCAAAACTCCACTCACTCTGCATTCCCCAAAGCCTTCCAATAAAAATGATACCTCACTTGTGTGGGTAGGCCTAGTGCCCATGACAGGAAATGGGCCAAAACGTAACGTGGAAACACCAAATTTTTACAGTGAAAACGGACCCTTTTTTTGCAAGGTGCCTAGCTGTGGATTTTTAACCCCAGCTCTGCCGGCACCTATAGAAACCTAGCAACCCTGTACATTTTTGAAAACTAGACACCCAGGGAAATCCAGGAGGGGGTGACTTGTGTGGCTCTCTCCAGGTTCTCTTACCCAGAATCCCTTGAAAACCTCACACTTTGTAAAAAAAAAAAACATTTTCCTCCCATTTCTGTGATGAAAAGTTATGGAATCTTTGTGGATTCAAAAATCTTCACCCACCCCACATTCCACAAAGTCTTTTGATAAAAATGGTACCTCACTTGTGTGGGTAGGCCTAGTGCCCGTGACAGGAAAGGACCCAAAACGCAACATGGACACACCACATTTTTACAGTGAAAACTGACCCTTTTTTTTAAAAGCGCCAAGCTGTGGATTTTTAACCCCAGCTCTGCCGGCACCTATAGAAACCTAGCAAACCTGTACATTTTTTAAAACTAGACACCCAGGGAAATCCAGGAGGGGTGACTTGTGTGGCTCTCTCCAGGTTCTGTTACCCAGAATCCCTTGGAAACCTCACACTTTGTAAAAAAAAAAACATTTTCCTCCCATTTCTGTGATGAAAAGTTATGGAATCTTTGTGGATCCAAAAATCTTCACCCACCCCACATTCCACAAAGTCTTTTGATAAAAATGGTACCTCACTTGTGTGGGTAGGCCTAGTGCCCGTGACAGGAAACGACCCAAAACGCAACATGGACACACCACATTTTTACAGTGAAAACTGACCCTTTTTTTTAAAAGCGCCAAGCTGTGGATTTTTAACCCCAGCTCTGCCGGCACCTATAGAAACCTAGCAAACCTGTACATTTTTTAAAACTAGACACCCAGGGAAATCCAGGAGGGGTGACTTGTGTGGCTCTCTCCAGGTTCTGTTACCCAGAATCTCTTGGAAACCTCACACTTTGTAAAAAAAAAACATTTTCCTCCCATTTCTGTGATGAAAAGTTTTGGAATCTTTGTGGATCCAAAAATCCTTCACCCACCCCACATTCCACAAAGTCTTCTGATAAAAATGGTACCTCACTTGTGTGGGTAGGCCTAGTGCCCGTGACAGGAAACGACCCAAAACGCAACATGGACACACCACATTTTTACAGTGAAAACTGACCCTTTTTTTTAAAGAGCCAAGCTGTGGATTTTGACCCCTAGCTCTGTCAGCACCTAGGGAAACCTATCAAACCTATACATTTCTTAAAACTAGACACCCAGGGGAATCCAGAATAGGTAATAACAGTTTTTTTACAATGCTGTGTCCCTCTAAGTTTCACAAATAAAAATGGTACCTCACTTGAGTGGGTAGGCCTAGTGCTCCCGACAGGAAATGGCCCAAAATGCAACGTGGACACACCACATTTTTACAGTGAAAACAGAACCTTTTTTTTTGCAAAGTGCCTAGCTGTGGATTTTGAACCCTAGCTGAGGCAGCACCTAGTGAAACCTAGCAAACCTATCATTATTTTGAAAACTAGATACCCAGAGGAATTTAGAATGGGGTGGCTTGAGTAGCTCTCACCAGGTTCTGTTACTCAAACCTCCTTGCCAACCACAAACTTTGTAAAAAAAAAACACTTTTCCCTCATATTTCTGTGATGGAAAGTTCTGGAATTTGCTTGGATTTAACAAATGCCACACACTGCACATTCCCCAAAATCTTCTTATAAAAATGGAACCTCACTAGTGGGTAGGCCTTGTCCCCGCGACAGGAAACGGCCCACAACCCAACATGGACACACCACATTTTTACAGTGAAAACGGAGCTTTTTTGGAAAAGTGCCAAGCTGTGGATTTTGAACCCTAGCTCTGCCGGCACCTAGGGAAACCTATCAAACCTATACATTTCTTAAAACTAGACACCCAGGGGAATCCAGAATAGGTAATAACAGTTTTTTACAATGCTGTGTCCCTCTAAGTCTTCCAATAAAAATGGTTCCTCACTTGTGTGGGTAGGCCTAGTGCTCGCGACAGGAAATGGCCCAAAATGCAACGTGGACACACCACATTTTTACAGTGAAAACAGAACCTTTTTTTGCAAAGTGCCTAGCTGTGGATTTTGAACCCTAGCTGAGGCAGCACCTAGGGAAACCTAGCAAACCTTTCATTATTTTGAAAACTAGACACCCAGAGGAATTTAGAATGGGGTGACTTGAGTAGCTCTCACCAGGTTCTGTTACTCAAACCTCCTTGTCAACCACAAACTTTGTAAAAAAACACTTTTTCCTCATATTTCTGTGATTGAAAGTTCTGGAATTTGCTTGAATTTAACAAATGCCACACACCCCACATTCCCCAAAATCTTCTTATAAAAATGGAACCTCACTGGTGGGTAGGCCTAGTCCCCGCGACAGGAAACGGCCCACAACCCAACATGGACACACCACATTTTTACAGTGAAAACTGAACCTTTTTTTGAAAAGTGCCAAGCTGTGGATTTTGAACCCTAGCTCTGCCGGCACCTAGGTAAACCTAGCAAACCTATACTTTTTTTTATAACTAGACACCCAGAGGAATCCAGGAGGGGGAGACTTGTGTGGCTCCCACCAGGTTCTGTTACCCAGAATCTCTTTGAAACTAGAAACTTTGTAAAAAAGAGAAACACATTTTTCACATATTTCTGTGATGGAAAGTTCTGGAAACCTTGCAGAACCACAAAACTCCACTCACTCTGCATTCTCCAAAGCCTTCCAATAAAAATGATACCTCACTTGTGTGGGTAGGCCTAGTGCCCATGACAGGAAATGGGCCAAAACGTAACGTGGAAACATCAAATTTTTACAGTGAAAACTGACCCTTTTTTTGCAAAGTGCCTAGCTGTGGATTTCTAATCCCAGCTCTGACGGCACCTATAGAAACCTAGCAAACCTGTACATTTCTGAAAACTAGACACCCAGGGAAATCCAGGAGGGGGTGACTTGTGTGGCTCTCTCCAGGTTCTGTTACCCAGAATCTCTTGGAAACCTCACACTTTCTAAAAAAAAAAACATTTTCCTCCCATTTCTGAGATGAAAAGTTTTGGAATCTTTGTGGATCCAAAAATCCTTCACCCACCCCACATTCCACAAAGTCTTCTGATAAAAATGGTACCTCACTTGTGTGGGTAGGCCTAGTGCCCGTGACAGGAAACGACCCAAAACGCAACATGGACACACCACATTTTTACAGTGAAAACTGACCCTTTTTTTTAAAAGCGCCAAGCTGTGAATTTTGACCCCTAGCTCTGTCGGCACCTAGGGAAACCTATCAAACCTATCCATTTCTTAAAACTAGACACCCAGGGGAATCCAGAATAGGTAATAACAGTTTTTTACAACGCTGTGTCCCTCTAAGTCTTTCAATAAAAATAGTACCTCACTTGTGTGGGTAGGCCTAGTGCTCGCGACAGGAAATGGCCCAAAATGCAACGTGGACACACCACATTTTTACAGTGAAAACAGAACCTTTTTTTGCAAAGTGCCTAGCTGTGGATTTTGAACCCTAGCTGAGGCAGCACCTAGGGAAACCTAGCAAACCTATCATTATTTTGAAAACTAGACACCCAGAGGAATTTAGAATGGGGTGACTTGAGTAGCTCTCACCAGGTTCTATTACTCAAACCTCCTTGCCAACCACAAACTTTGTAAAAAAAAAACACTTTTTCCTCATATTTCTGTGATGGAAAGTTCTGGAATTTGCTTGGATCTAACAAATGCCACACACCCCACATTCCCCAAAATCTTCTTATAAAAATGGAACCTCACTGGTGGGTAGGCCTAGTCCCCGGGACAGGAAACGGCCCACAACCCAACATGGACACACCACATTTTTACAGTGAAAACTGAGCCTTTTTTGAAAAGTGCCAAGCTGTGTATTTTAAACCCTAGCTCTGCCGGCACCTAGGGAAACCTAGCAAACCTATACTTTTTTTATAACTAGACACCCAGAGGAATCCAGGAGGGGGAGACTTGTGTGGCTCCCACCAGGTTCTGTTACCAAGAATCTCTTGGAAACTAGAAACTTTGTAAAAAAGAAAAACACATTTTTCACATATTTCTGTGATGGAAAGTTCTGGAAACCTTGCGGAACCACAAAACTCCACTCACTCTGCATTCCCCAAAGCCTTCCAATAAAAATGATACCTCACTTGTTTGGGTAGGCCTATTGCCAATGACAGGAAATGGGCCAAAACGTAACGTGGAAACACCAAATTTTTACAGTTAAAACGGACCCTTTTTTTGCAAGGTGCCTAGCTGTGGATTTTTAACCCCAGCTCTGCCGGCACCTATAGAAACCTAGCAAACCTGCACATTTTTGAAAACTAGACACCCAGGGAAATCCAGGAGGGGGTGACTTGTGTGGCTCTCTCCAGGTTCTGTTACCCAGAATCCCTTGAAAACCTCACACTTTGTAAAAAAAAAAAAACATTTTCCTCCCATTTCTGTGATGAAAAGTTATGGAATCTTTGTGGATCCAAAACTCTTCACCCACCCCACATTCCACAAAGTCTTCTGATAAAAATGGTACCTCACTTGTGTGGGTAGGCCTAGTGCCCGTGACAGGAACCGACCCAAAACGCAACATGGACACACCACATTTTTACAGTGAAAACTGACCCTTTTTTTTAAAAGCGGCAAGCTGTGGATTTTGACCCCTAGGTCTGTCGGCACCTAGGGAAACCTATCAAACCTATACATTTCTTAAAACTAGACACCCAGGGGAATCCAGAATAGGTAATAACAGTTTTTTACAATGCTGTGTCCCTCTAAGTCTTCCAATAAAAATGGTACCTCACTTGTGTGGGTAGGCCTAGCGCCCGTGACAGGAAACGACCCAAAACGCAACATGGACACACCACATTTTTACAGTGAAAACTGACCCTTTTTTTTAAAAGCGCCAAGCTGTGAATTTTGACCCCTAGCTCTGTCAGCACCTAGGGAAACCTATCAAACCTATACATTTCTTAAAACTAGACACCCAGGGGAATTCAGAATAGGTAATAACAGTTTTTTACAACGCTGTGTCCCTCTAAGTCTTCCAATAAAAATGGTACCTCACTTGTGTGGGTAGGCCTAGTGCTCGCGACAGGAAATGGCCCAAAATGCAACGTGGACACACCACATTTTTACAGTGAAAACAGAACCTTTTTTTGCAAAGTGCCTAGCTGTGGATTTTGAACCCTAGCTGAGGCAGCACCTAGGGAAACCTAGCAAACCTATCATTATTTTGAAAACTTGACACCCAGAGGAATTTAGAATGGGGTGACTTGAGTAGCTCTCACCAGGTTCTGTTACTCAAACCTCCTTGCCAACCACAAACTTTGTAAAAAAAAAAACACTTTTTCCTCATATTTCTGTGATGGAAAGTTCTGGAATTTGCTTGGATCTAACAAATGCCACACACCCCACATTCCCCAAAATCTTCTTATAAAAATGGAACCTCACTGGTGGGTAGGCCTAGTCCCCGCGACAGGAAACGGCCCACAACCCAACATGGACACACCACATTTTTACAGTGAAAACTGAGCCTTTTTTGAAAAGTGCCAAGCTGTGTATTTTAAACCCTAGCTCTGCCGGCACCTAGGGAAACCTAGCAAACCTATACTTTTTTTATAACTAGACACCCAGAGGAATCCAGGAGGGGGAGACTTGTGTGGCTCCCACCAGGTTCTGTTACCCAGAATCTCTTGGAAACTAGAAACTTTGTAAAAAAGAAAAACAAATTTTTCACATATTTCTGTGATGGAAAGTTCTGGAAACCTTGCAGAACCACAAAACTCCACTCACTCTGCATTCCCCAAAGCCTTCCAATAAACATGATACCTCACTTGTGTGGGTAGGCCTAGTGCCCATGAAAGGAAATGGGCCAAAACGTAACGTGGAAACACCACATTTTTACAGTGAAAACAGACCCTTTTTTTGCAAAGTGCCTAGCTGTGGATTTTGAACCCTAGCTGAGGCAGCACCTAGGGAAACCTAGCAAACCTATCATTATTTTGAAAACTAGACACCCAGAGGAATTTAGAATGGGGTGACCTGAGTAGCTCTCACCAGGTTCTGTTACTCAAACCTCCTTGCCAACCACAAACTTTGTAAAAAAACCACTTTTTCCTCATATTTCTGTGATGGAAAGTTCTGGAATTTGCTTGGATTTAACAAATGCCAAACACCCCACATTCTCCAAAATCTTCTTATAAAAATGGAACCTCACTGGTGGGTAGGCCTAGTCCCCGCGACAGGAAACGGCCCACAACCCAACATGGACACACCACATTTTTACAGTGAAAACTGAGCCTTTTTTGAAAAGTGCCAAGCTGTGTATTTTAAACCCTAGCTCTGCCGGCACCTAGGGAAACCTAGCAAACCTATACTTTTTTTTATAACTAGACACCCAGAGGAATCCAGGAGGGGGAGACTTGTGTGGCTCCCACCAGGTTCTGTTACCCAGAATCTCTTGGAAACTAGAAACTTTGTAAAAAAGAAAAACACATTTTTCACATATTTCTGTGATGGAAAGTTCTGGAAACCTTGCGGAACCACAAAACTCCATTCACTCTGCATTCCCCAAAGCCTTCCAATAAAAATGATACCTCACTTGTGTGGGTAGGCCTATTGCCCATGACAGGAAATGGGCCAAAACGTAACGTGGAAACACCAAATTTTTACAGTGAAAACGGACCCTTTTTTTGCAAGGTGCCTAGCTGTGGATTTTTAACCCCAGCTCTGCCGGCACCTATAGAAACCTAGCAAACCTGTACATTTTTGAAAACTAGACACCCAGGGAAATCCAGGAGGGGGTGACTTGTGTGGCTCTCTCCAGGTTCTGTTACCCAGAATCCCTTGAAAACCTCACACTTTGTAAAAAAAAAAAACATTTTCCTCCCATTTCTGTGATGAAAAGTTATGGAATCTTTGTGGATCCAAAAATCTTCACCCACCCCACATTCCACAAAGTCTTCTGATAAAAATGGTACCTCACTTGTGTGGGTAGGTCTAGTGCCCGTGACAGGAACCGACCCAAAACGCAACATGGACACACCACATTTTTACAGTGAAAACTGACCCTTTTTTTTAAAAGCGCCAAGCTGTGGATTTTGACCCCTAGCTCTGTCGGCACCTAGGGAAACCTATCAAACCTATACATTTCTTAAAACTAGACACCCAGGGGAATCCAGAATAGGTAATAACAGTTTTTTACAATGCTGTGTCCCTCTAAGTCTTCCAATAAAAATGGTACCTCACTTGTGTGGGTAGGCCTAGTGCTCGCGACAGGAAATGGCCCAAAATGCAACGTGGACACACCACATTTTTACAGTGAAAACAGAACCTTTTTTTGCAAAGTGCCTAGCTGTGGATTTTGAACCCTAGCTAAGGCAGCACCTAGGGAAACCTAGCAAACCTATCATTATTTTGAAAACTAGACACCCAGAGGAATTTAGAGTGGGGTGACTTGAGTAGCTCTCACCAGGTTCTGTTACTCAAACCTCCTTGCCAACCACAATCTTTGTAAAAAAAAAAACACTTTTTCCTCATATTTCTGTGATGGAAAGTTCTGGAATTTGCTTGGATTTAACAAATGCCACACACCCAACATTCCCCAAAATCTTCTTATAAAAATGGAACCTCACTGGTGGGTAGGCCTAGTCCCCGCGACAGGAAACGGCCCACAACCGAACATGGACACACCACATTTTTACAGTGAAAACTGAGTCTTTTTTTGAAAAGTGCCAAGCTGTGGATTTTGAACCCTAGTTCTGCCGGCACCTAGGGAAACCTAGCAAACCTATATTTTTTTTATAACTAGACACCCAGAGGAATCCAGGAGGGGGAGACTTGTGTGGCTCCCACCAGGTTCTGTTACCCAGAATCTTTTGGAAACTAGAAACTTTGTAAAAAAGAAAAACACATTTTTCACATATTTCTGTGATGGAAAGTTCTGGAAACCTTGCAGACCCACAAATCTCCACTCACTCTGCATTCCCCAAAGCCTTCCAATAAAAATGATACCTCACTTGTGTGGGTAGGCCTAGTGCCCATGACAGGAAATGGGCCAAAACGTAATGTGGAAACACCAAATTTTTACAATGAAAACGGACCCTTTTTTTGCAAAGTGCCTAGCTGTGGATTTTTAACCCCAGCTCTGCCCGCACCTATAGAAACCTAGCAAACCTGTACATTTTTGAAAACTAGACACCCAGGGAAATCCAGGAGGGGGTGACTTGTGTGGCTCTCTCCAGGTTCTGTTACCCAGAATCCCTTGAAAACCTCACACTTTGTAAAAAATAAAAACATTTTCCTCCCATTTCTGTGATGAAAAGTTATGGAATCTTTGTGGATCCAAAAATCTTCACCCACCCCACATTCAACAAAGTCTTCTGATAAAAATGGTACCTCACTTGTGTGGGTAGGCCTAGTGCCCGTGACAGGAACCGACCCAAAACGCAACATGGACACACCACATTTTTACAGTGAAAACTGACCCTTTTTTTTAAAAGCGCCAAGCTGTGGATTTTGACCCCTAGCTCTGTCGGCACCTAGGGAAACCTATCAAACCTATACATTTCTTAAAACTAGACACCCAGGGGAATCCAGAATAGGTAATAACAGTTTTTTACAATGCTGTGTCCCTCTAAGTCTTCCAATAAAAATGGTACCTCACTTGTGTGGATAGGCCTAGTGCTCGCGACAGGAAATGGCCCAAAATGCAACGTGGACACACCACATTTTTACAGTGAAAACAGAACCTTTTTTTGCAAAGTGCCTAGCTGTGGATTTTGAACCCTAGCTAAGGCAGCACCTAGGGAAACCTAGCAAACCTATCATTATTTTGAAAACTAGACACCCAGAGGAATTTAGAATGGGGTGACTTGAGTAGCTCTCACCAGGTTCTGTTACTCAAACCTCCTTGCCAACCACAATCTTTGTAAAAAAAAAAACACTTTTTCCTCATATTTCTGTGATGGAAAGTTCTGGAATTTGCTTGGATTTAACAAATGCCACACACCCAACATTCCCCAAAATCTTCTTATAAAAATGGAACCTCACTGGTGGGTAGGCCTAGTCCCCGCGACAGGAAACGGCCCACAACCGAACATGGACACACCACATTTTTACAGTGAAAACTGAGCCTTTTTTTGAAAAGTGCCAAGCTGTGGATTTTGAACCCTAGTTCTGCCGGCACCTAGGGAAACCTAGCAAACCTATATTTTTTTCATAACTAGACACCCAGAGGAATCCAGGAGGGGGAGACTTGTGTGGCTCCCACCAGGTTCTGTTACCCAGAATCTTTTGGAAACTAGAAACTTTGTAAAAAAGAAAAACACATTTTTCACATATTTCTGTGATGGAAAGTTCTGGAAACCTTGCAGACCCACACATCTCCACTCACTCTGCATTCCCCAAAGCCTTCCAATAAAAATGATACCTCACTTGTGTGGGTAGGCCTAGTGCCCATGACAGGAAATGGGCCAAAACGTAATGTGGAAACACCAAATTTTTACAATGAAAACGGACCCTTTTTTTGCAAAGTGCCTAGCTGTGGATTTTTAACCCCAGCTCTGCCCGCACCTATAGAAACCTAGCAAACCTGTACATTTTTGAAAACTAGACACCCAGGGAAATCCAGGAGGGGGTGACTTGTGTGGCTCTCTCCAGGTTCTGTTACCCAGAATCCCTTGAAAACCTCACACTTTGTAAAAAAAACTAAACATTTTCCTCCCATTTCTGTGATGAAAAGTTATGGAATCTTTGTGGTTTCGAAAATCTCCACCCACCCCACATTCCACAAGGTCTTCTGATAAAAATGGTACCTCACTTGTGTGGGTAGGCCTAGTGCCCATGACAGGAAATGGGCCAAAACGTAACGTGGAAACACCAAATTTTTACAGTGAAAACGGACCCTTTTTTGCAAAGTGCTTAGCTGTGGATTTTTAACCCCAGCTCTGCCGGCACCTATAGAAACCTAGCAAACCTGTACATTTTTGAAAACTAGACACCCAGGGAAATATAGGAGGGGTGACTTGTGTGGCTCTCTCCAGGTTCTGTTACCCAGAATCCCTTGGAAACCTCACACTTTGTAAAAAAAACAAAACATTTTCCTCCCATTTCTGTGATGAAAAGTTATGGAATCTTTGTGGATCCAAAAATCTTCACCCACCCCACATTCCACAAAGTCTTCTGATAAAAATGGTACCTCACTTGTGTGGGTAGGCCTAGTGCCCGTGACAGAAAACGACCCACAACGCAACATGGACACACCACATTTTTACAGTGAAAACTGACCCTTTTTTTTAAAAGAGCCAAGCTGTGGATTTTGACCCCTAGCTCTGTCAGCACCTAGGGAAACCTATCAAACCTATACATTTCTTAAAACTAGACACCCAGGGGAATCCAGAATAGGTAATAACAGTTTTTTACAATGCAGTGTCCCTCTAAGTCTTCCAATAAAAATGGTACCTCACTTGTGTGGGTAGGCCTAGTGCTCGCGACAGGAAATGGCCCAAAATGCAACGTGGACACACCACATTTTTACAGTGAAAACAGAAACTTTTTTTGCAAAGTGCCTAGCTGTGGATTTTGAACCCTAGCTGAGGCAGCACCTAGGGAAACCTAGCAAACCTATCATTATTTTGAAAACTAGACACCCAGAGGAATTTAGAATGGGGTGACTTGAGTAGCTCTCACCAGGTTCTGTTACTCAAACCTCCTTGCCAACCACAAACTTTGTAAACAAAAAATCTTTTTCCTCATATTTCTGTGATGGAAAGTTCTGGAATTTGCTTGGATTTTACAAATGCCACACACCCCACATTCCACAAAATCTTCTTATAAAAATGGAACCTCACTAGTAGGTAGGCCTTGTCCCCGCGACAGGAAACGGCCCACAACCCAACATGGACACACCACATTTTTACAGTGAAAACAGAGCCTTTTTTTGAAAAGTGCCAAGCTGTGGATTTTGAACCCTAGCTCTGCCGGCACCTAGGGAAACCTATCAAACCTATACTTTTTTTATAACTAGACACCCAGAGGAATCCAGGAGGGGTAGACTTGTGTGGCTCCCACCAGGTTCTGTTACCCAGAATCTCTTGGAAACTAGAAACTTTGTAAAAAAGAAAAACACATTTTTCACATATTTCTGTGATGGAAAGTTCTGGAAACCTTGCGGAACCACAAAACTCCACTCACTCTGCATTCCCCAAAGCCTTCCAATAAACATGATACCTCACTTGTGTGGGTAGGCCTAGTGCCCATGAAAGGAAATGGGCCAAAACGTAACGTGGAAACACCACATTTTTACAGTGAAAACAGACCCTTTTTTTGCAAAGTGCCTAGCTGTGGATTTTGAACCCTAGCTGAGGCAGCACCTAGGGAAACCTAGCAAACCTATCATTATTTTGAAAACTAGACACCCAGAGGAATTTAGAATGGGGTGACCTGAGTAGCTCTCACCAGGTTCTGTTACTCAAACCTCCTTGCCAACCACAAACTTTGTAAAAAACCCACTTTTTCCTCATATTTCTGTGATGGAAAGTTCTGGAATTTGCTTGGATTTAACAAATGCCAAACACCCCACATTCTCCAAAATCTTCTTATAAAAATGGAACCTCACTGGTGGGTAGGCCTAGTCCCCGCGACAGGAAACGGCCCACAACCGAACATGGACACACCACATTTTTACAGTGAAAACTGACCCTTTTTTTTAAAAGCACCAAGCTGTGGATTTTGACCCCTAGCTCTGTCGGCACCTAGGGAAACCTATCAAACCTATACATTTCTTAAAACTAGACACCCAGGGGAATCCAGAATAGGTAATAACAGTTTTTTACAATGCTGTGTCCCTCTAAGTCTTCCAATAAAAATGGTACCTCACTTGTGTGGGTAGGCCTAGTGCTCGCGACAGGAAATGGCCCAAAATGCAACGTGGACACACCACATTTTTACAGTGAAAACAGAACCTTTTTTTGCAAAGTGCCTAGCTGTGGATTTTGAACCCTAGCTGAGGCAGCACCTAGGGAAACCTAGCAAACCTATCATTATTTTGAAAACTAGACACCCAGAGGAATTTAGAATGGGGTGACTTGAGTAGCTCTCACCAGGTTCTGTTACTCAAACCTCCTTGCCAACCACAAACTTTGTAAACAAAACACTTTTTCCTCATATTTCTGTGATGAAAAGTTCTGGAATTTGCTTGGATTTAACAAATGCCACACACCCCACATTCCCCAAAATCTTCTTATAAAAATGGA
Organism: Lissotriton vulgaris; assembly: GCF_964263255.1. Taxonomy (NCBI): domain Eukaryota; kingdom Metazoa; phylum Chordata; class Amphibia; order Caudata; family Salamandridae; genus Lissotriton; species Lissotriton vulgaris. The sequence continues at coordinate 837,575,708 of NC_141699.1, forward strand.
ACCTCACTGGTGGGTACGCCTAGTGCCCGCGACAGGAAACGGTCCACAACCCAACATGGATACACCACATTTTTACAGTGAAAACTGAGCCTTTTTTTGAAAAGTGCCAAGCTGTGGATTTTGAACCCTAGCTCTGCCGGCACCTAGGGAAACCTAGCAAACCTATACTTTTTTCATAACTTGACACCCAGAGGAATCCAGGAGGGGTAGACTTGTGTGGCTCCCACCAGGTTCTGTTACCCAGAATCTCTTGGAAACTAGAAACTTTGTAAAAAAAGAAAAACACATTTTTCACAAATTTCTGTGATGGAAAGTTCTGGAAACCTTGCGGAACCACAAAACTCCACTCACTCTGCATTCCCCAAAGCCTTCCAATAATAATGATACCTCACTTGTGTAGGTAGGCCTAGTGCCCATGACAGGAAATGGGCCAAAACGTAACGTGGAAACACCAAATTTTTACAGTGAAAACTGACCCTTTTTTTGCAAAGTGCCAAGCTGTGGATTTTGAACCCTAGCTCTGCCGGCACCTATAGAAACCTAGCAAACCTATACATTTTTGAAAACTAGACACCAAGGGAAATCCAGGAGGGGGTGACTTGTGTGGCTCTCTCCAGGTTACATTACCCAGAATCCCTTGGAAACCTCACACTTTGTAAAAAAAAAAAACATTTTCCTCCCATTTCTTTGATGAAAAGGTATGGAATCTTTGTGGATCCAAAAATCTTCACCCACCCCACATTTTTCCACAAAGTCTTCTGATAAAAATGGTACCTCACTTGTGTGGGTAGGCCTAGTGCCCGTGACAGGAAACGACCCAAAACGCAATATGGACACACCACATTTTTACAGTGAAAACTGACCCTTTTTTTTAAAAGCGCCAAGCGGTGGATTTTGACCCCTAGCTCTGTCGGCACCTAGGGAAAACTAGCAAACCTATACATTTCTTAAAACTAGACACCCAGGGGAATCCAGAATGGGGAAACTTGTGCATCTCTCACCAGGTTCTGTTACCCAGAATATCTTGCAAACCTCAGTCTTTGTAAAATAAAAAAACACGTTTTCCTCACATTTCTGGGATGGGAAGTTCTGGAATCTGCGTGGGTCCACAAAATTCCACCCACCCACATGCCCCAAAGTCTTCCAGTAAAAAAGGTACCTCACTTGGGTGGGTAGGCCTAGTGCCCAAGACAGGAAACTGCTGAAAACACAACATCAACAAACTACATTTTTACACTGCAGACTGACCCTTTTTTTGAAAAGTGACTCGCTGTAGATTTTGAACCTAGCTCTGCCGGCACCTGGGGAAACCTAGCAAACCTATACATTTTTGGAAAGTAGTCACCCAGGGAAATCCAGGAGGGGATGACTTGTCTGGCTCTCATCCGGTTCTGTTACCAAGAATCTCTTGTAAACCTCAAACTTTGTAAAACAAAACACATTTTTCTCACATTTCTGTGCTAGGACGTTCTGGGATATGTGTGGATCCCAAAATTACACCCACCCTGCATTCCCCAACGTCTTCCGATAAAAATGGTACCTAACTTGTGTGGGTAGGTCTAGGGCCCATGACAGGAAATAGGCCAAAACGTAATGTGGGTACATCACATTTTGACAGTGAAAACTGAGCAAGAACTGGAAAGCATCATCGCCTCCTAGGAAAGACCTTCATCCACCAAGGTCATCCTCAGTATTTGCAGGTCTGCCATCTGCCGGAGCCTGAGCACTTGCAAGAAGATCTCCAAAGTGGACTCTACACTGCTCTAGATGCACTGCTATTGGAACTATGTAAATTGACTCCAACACCGCAAGACCAGGCTGGTCTGAACTATGCGGAAGTGGACTAAAGCCTCCTGACGGCGCAGTCCAAAGCTCCAGTGCTGCCCGACAGACAGCCTGAAGAGACTGTTTCATTATGTTGTTTTTCCCATAGGTTGGACCTTTGTTTATTATTTTTCCATTAAAACTTGGGAAGGATATAGTGTCCTGCTAGACACTTTCTAGTGTTCTGCCTCATGTCAACCTACACTGAACACCCACCCATCACAGGCATCAACGGTCAGGAGACCCTGCTAATAAAAGGGGCCGGGGGCACGTGCCCTTGGCCAGTTACCAGTACTGCACCTACTGTGTCTGCATCCATTATTCCTAAGCATGTGGGCCGAGCACCCACTACTTTACAAACAGCAGGCATTTTGACTTACTTTCCCAACATAACAAAAGCGCCCAGTTTTCTCTCCGGCAGGTCCAATGATGCAGTGCAGGGAGTAATGCACTACTCAGATGTGTATCTTGAAGCAAAGCCTTCCTCCAGTGCCGTTCTTTTCATTGTGCACTGCACAGATGTGTTCAACTGTTATTTCAGATTTCAAATGGAGTTGTTTCCTGGAGTACTGTACGGTTGCCTAGATACCAGTGAACCCTAAAAGGAAATTGTAGCAACCAAAGTTTACTGGTAAAATGACAGATGGCTGCACTGTTGTTCCAGATACCCCGAGGACGAGGACGAGGCGGGTGGCAGTGAAGGGGCTGACGGGTAGAGTTATGGTTGGGACAGCAGCGGTAGCTTCTTTTCCTTGTGAGCTTCCTTCTTTTTCTCATTTTAGTATTTTTAAAGCAAATAATACACAAAAGTAGCTGGCATTCAGACACTACTATTCACATATACAAAGTCTGTGATTAACAAGCATTTGCAATGCAATAGGTCCTGCATTTACGAGAGTTTGAGCTATTGGCATTGTAAATGACAATGCGTTTTATTTATGTGTTTTGAAAACCTGTAATTAGTGCGTAAACACGCACTTTGTACTTAATAGATGTTGCTTGTAAGAAGCAAGGCTGGCAGTAACTACGCCTCCTTTACTGCCAGCCTTGCTTCTCGTAAGCAAGGACTGTGAGTACAAAGTGCACGTTTATGCTCTGCTTGCAGGTTTGCAAAACACATAAATAAAAAGCTTAGTCATTTACAATGCCAATAGTTCAAACTCTCGCAAATGCGAGACCTATTGCATTGCAAATGCTTGTTTATATTGCCCCCTCACTTCTCCTGTTATCTCAACATGCCTGGCATATTTCATTGATATGGTCCCTTAGCCTTGCACTTGTTTGCAACATCATATTGACACTTACATTTCACCAACATGGAAGGCCTAAAAATAATAGAAACTATGCCCATGCCCTGGACTGACCACCATGCCATCTTAATGAGCATCGCAGTCAAGTCGAATAGGACCAGAAGAGAACCCGTAAGGAAACCAGAAGCCTTTAGGGTCTGGAATGACATTGAGCAGACAGAGCTAACTGCTCTACTGGACAGGACTCGGCCATGTCTCTCCACTGATCCTAATATCGCCACATGCCAATTTCACGAGTGGCTGGGCACAGCTACAGACACCTTAGCCCCAATTAAACAGCCCTCGAGAAATAGAGCTACGCCATCGGCCCCGTGGTTCACAGAGGAACTACGCAAACAGAAACAACTATGCAGAAATAGGGAAAGGCGTTGGCGCAGATCCTGTAGTTCAGAAAGTAAGGCTAGCTACAAGCAAGCACTAAGCCTGTATAAATCTCTTATTGTCGAAACCAAGAAAAAGTTTTTTACTGAACAGATAGACAATGCTAAAAACTCCAGTAAAAAGCTCTACGACATCACCAAGATTCTAGCGGGAAACAGTCCGGACCTAGCCCCGCCACTCTCCCATGGTTTCTGTGATGCACTGGCCAATTTCTTCTTCACCAAGGTAAATGATATATACCAAGCATTCTTCATCAACACGGTAACCCACTCCTCCACGCTAAATAGTAAAAACCAGGATACCGAACAACTCCAGTTCACAGACTTAGCAGAGACACAAATTAAGGATCTGATTGTCACCATCAAATCTGGATCAGCATTAGATCCCTGTCCTCCCAAGGTCATTCGTCTAGTCATGGACTATTTAGCCCCTGACATCGCTTCAATCTGTAACACAATATTCAGAACTGGGACATACCCGGACTCACTAAAGAACACCCGAGTGAAGCCTCTTCTTAAGAAAGCTAACCTGGATAAGGAGCAATTAAAAAACTATCGCCCCATAGCTAGCCTACCTTTTCTAGCTAAGGTAGTCGAGAAAGCCATTAATATACAACTATCCGAGTTTGTAGAGAAGCACCAACTATTGGACAACACCCAATTTGACTTTCGCAAGTACCACAGTACTGAGACGGCCCTAATTAAAGCGACGGGGGATATACGAGTGATCAGAGACAAGGGTGGAACAGCGATAATGGTATTGCTCGATTTATCTGCAGCCTTCGACACGGTCGACCATAAGATCTTGGTGGACCGTGTCGGAAAGATGGGCATTCGCCACCTGGCACAGAAGCTGCTTTCGTCCTTTTTGGCTGGGAGAACGCAGGTGGTCACACTTGGGCATTTTCAATCAGACAAGCTGTCACTGCCGTGTGGTGTACCTCAAGGCTCATCTCTAAGTCCGACATTTTTTAACATCTATGTGTCGGACCTGGCGTCTGTCATCAAGGCCCATGGGATGAGCCTCACATCTTACGCAGATGACACGCAACTTGTGCTGGCCATTAATGGTGATGGAGAGAAAGTAGCAGAAATGTTTCAAGGGGGCATGCGGGCAATTGGAGAATGGATTGCATCTCATTGCCTAAAATTAAACTCCGAAAAAACGGAGGTGGTCGTTTTCAGACACCTCTCACCCAGTTGGTCTAATACGTGGTGGCCTCCTACGTACGGGACCCCCCCAAACCGGTATCCACAGTCAGAAATCTTGGAGTGACTTTAGACGGGAACTTGAATTTCATGGCCCCTGCTAATAAAACAGCAGCCACCGCCCATCATAAACTCGGGCTAATTAAGAAAATTCTACCGTTCCTGCCAGTCGCAGCAGGAAAGACATTGGTAAGCACCTTAGTGCTGTCTTCCCTAGATTACTGCAATGGCTTATTCATCAATGCCCAGGCTAGAGTGACCAATAAATTGCAGACTATCCAGAACGCTGCAGCCCGTCTCCTGACTGGAACCCTGAAGTTTATGCCAATCACAGAGACCATAAAAAATCTCCATTGGCTCAAGATCCGGAATAGGATTAAGTTTAAAACCCTATGCATAGTCTATAAGGCTCTGCACAACCAAGGTCCTCACTTCCTGAAATCCCATCTTAGGCTCCACTTACCCACTAGATCGCTCAGATCCAATAACCTCAACCATCTGTTGGTACCACGAACCAACACAGTCACCTGGGGCGATAGGCGTTTCCTGGTGCCTGCTCCCAGACTATGGAACTCACTGCCAGTAACCACCAGGGAAAGAACTTCCTTGATGCAATTCCGCAGAAAAACAAAGACCTGGCTGTTTTGTCAAGAATAGCTTCCGACTAAGCCTTAGGGGAATTTTTAGGTACTGTTCTTAGCGCCGAGACGCCTACGGGCATTTGTTCGCGCTGTATAAATCGTAAAAATAAATAAATAAATAAATACATGTCAAGTAAACTTTAAATCAATGTAGGCAGGTCCTGTGCATCTGACGTTACTTGTGTCCTAACAGCACTTTCTGTGGGAACTACTGATGTAGTGCTAAATAAAAGGTATTTTGCATGCTATTACAGAATATGTGCAGTCAAGGGTAGAAATATGTAAGATTAAAGGTGTCATAAAAAAATGTAGCGTAAAACACATAGGACTCTATTAGTAAGGCCAGAATAACAGAGGTCAACGTAGACTTCAAAATATGTGAAGTGTGTCCTACACTTTTAAATGGCTGAAAAACAAATATATCTGAAGCAATGAGTCTGTGTATACCAGAAGAATAAACGTGTGTGTAAGCAAGCATTACATTTATGGCAGAATGAGTTACTTCTCTCAAAAATTAATAAATTAAACTGTAATCATCATAAATTGTAAAAAAAATAATAAAACATTAAGACAAAAAAATAATATGTGCTGGATCACAATCCCATTTAGAAATCTTGCCTTTATAGTCAATGGCATCCAAATTTCCTCCTCACAAAGGGGCATACATTACTCCATGAACATAAAGATGGTAGCCACTACCTCCATTTACCAATCAGGGGATAGAGGTGTGCTGTGTCTTCAGGGGTTTAGACGGAGTCGGGATGGTTTTGTAGGGAGGAGGAAGGGTGGGTGGGCTGGGTGTAGGGGAAGTAGAGGGTGTAGGAGCAGATGCAGCGGTGGTGTGTGTATTTGTGTTTTGTGGTGCAGTTGTTTGTCTGAAGTTTCATGGTGATGTGTGGTTGTGCTTTTGGGGATCTGTTTGGGTGTGTGCTGTAATGTGGATGAAGGTTTTAATTGGGATGAATGTATTTGTTTTGTGGCTGAAGTGTCTTTGCGTGGGTGTTCCTGAATGTGTTTTTTTTGTGTTGTTTGAGTGATGGTGGGTGCTTGTCTCAGGATGTGTGCTTCTATGGTGTCTGTTTTGGTTACCTTGCCTGATGGACCATTCACATTGTGACAATGTCATAGCATTGCATTGGTGCAATGGTGGGACCACATGTTTGCACATATCCACATTATTCTACACCATCTCTGGATCAGTATCAACATGTACAATGCTCGTATTCACATTGTCGTACATCCCTAAGGTATCAGTCTCCGGACCCTAAAAAGTAAGTTATTACCTTTGCAACATTTGACCAATACACATATCAAAGGGAAAATAATAATTTATTTACACTATATACAACTGGTGAGCATATAGGGCTAGTGCAGAGGGTGCCCGTTGGATGGCCAGACAGAGACAATAGATGTTAACAGGTCCAAGGGAAGAGGCATAGTTCACTCCACAGGCTGGTTGAGGTGGCAAGGAATGGGTTCATATGGCAGTCCATGGGGGGTCCAAGGATGTTCCGGGGGACAGTGAAAGTGAGTGTAAGAAGTTCATGGGTGGCACGATTCAGAATCCAGCAAAACAAAAGAAACTGGGGCATTGGTACAGAGGGATACTAACGCTTCCTCCTCAGCACAATTTCGCAGTCATCCTCATCTCCATCATCATCGGTGTCATGTGCCTCACAGGTGTCAGTGGGTGTTGTGGCAGCAGCCATGTGAGGCACTGACACTCCTGGTGTTGGAGCTGAGGATGTGGAGGCTGCAGCAGCATCCATCTGCACCAAACCCTGTGGCAGCAAGGAGGTGACAAGAAGGTGCAGGGCGGTGAAAATCCCAGTAACCTGGCGCATGTGTTCAGCCCTGGCAGCCAGATGTTGGGCCTGCATCCGCTCCATGCTCTCCAGGATCATCCTGATGTTCTCAAGTCCCTTGACGACATTGCTGGAGCCATCCTGAGCAGACAAAGCATGTTGCCGCTGTATCATGACTCCAGCAATGTCAGCCATGGACTGGTGGAGAGCATGGAATGGGCCCTGGGTGTCAGTAAGGGAAGGTTATGTTATACGACCAACAAACAATAGTTTGAACCACATTAGAAAGAAAGACTAAAATAACATTCTATACTTTTTAGAAGTGTGTATTGTCAATTATTCACAATACATTGATTGACAATTTCAAGGAAATTTCATACAATTATCACAGAATTATTGTGCCCCGATAGGGAAGGAAGGAAAAGGAGGGAGTGCTCGGGGGAAGGTTGGTGAGGAATGGATGAACTCAGTTGTGAGTGATGAGTACACACAGTATAGGCAAAATCAAAACAATTACATCAACAAAAGCCAAATAATTTATAAAGGCATAGGATGATGGATAAATATCATAACAAAACTTTCGACGGACACTGAGTCAGTGCTGGACTGTAAAGGACAAGTGCCGGAAGTTGAGTGGAAGACACCATCGACGTTTCGACCCCTATGAGTAGGCTCAGTTCAGTCCTTAAGTGGGGTCTTCATCAGGACTAAGAAGGTGAGGGGAGTGTGGGGCAGTCCTGTTGGATGAGAATAATAAACCTATGAATTAGATGATTTTGATGAGGGTACAGCATAGTCAATGCATTCGGACTATGATGGAGGTAGGAATGCTAAAGGAATTACCATGGAATCGTGGCCGATTTGGCTCGCGATGTGGAGCAGCGATGGGCTGTGGTAGGTCACAAGTCACTCGCCGGGAGAATGAATCTCACTATGAGCTACAGAGGAGTAAAAGAGGAGAACCAGTCAAAAGGGACTTGATCCTATACTTCTGTCACACAATTAAAAACCAAATAAGAAAGCACCTTGAACCGTATAGTGGGAGTAAATGGTAGAGAGTTTTGAATATACGGCTATACTGCTGAATGGAAACTGATTACCAATCACAATAGGGTGAAAGGAGAAACCCAAAGAGAACAACACATCTCGCTGTGGCAGTTTGTCAAACCCAGTATGGAAATTAGGTTGGGCATCATGAGATTATCTAAAACGTACCTCTGTATCAAACAATGTTATTGCAGACAGGAGATCAATATTGGATGTTAGTCCACAGCGTCATGCAGTTATTAAAAGCGTATCTGTATATGAAAGAAATGCAGGAAGGGGATGAATACTAAGCGACTGCTACAAGGGCGTCATGCATGTTATGGAAAGAGAGGCATACCTGTACATGAAGGTAATGGCCCACAGATTAGGGTATTTAAACATCAGTTGCAGGCAGCGTTGTATGTAGGATCGATAGTTAGATCGAATCAGGGGTCTTAAAGGGAAACACATGAAAGGTCCATGCAGTGCGCAATCTATTGAGAAATGTAAACGGAATGACGACTAGTGAAAAACAAACAACGTTTGGGCTGCATCACATACCTATCAAGTGTTTTCAAACGAAAACCGGGTCCGTTGCAGGTAACCGGTGTGCGCGTTCTGGGTGAGGCGCCCGGGGGGCTGGTTGGCCGGGGCACCGCGCTCGATCACAAGTCTGGAAAAAATGGGACTTGGTGAGGGAAGGGGCCAATGAGGTGACCCGATTACTAAAAAGCCTTAGCGCGTTAGGGTAACGTACCGTTAGTCCTGCTGTCAACTCCGAAACTCCGCGAGAGGGTGCTACGCGGAGTTCGGGTGGGCGGGGCCACTCTATATGATGTTGCACGCCGATCATGGAAACAGGAGAGGTACTACTCGGCAAAGCGTAACACTCGGACAGACATTTATGGTCTATTTGAGGCACATTGACTCTAAACGCATTTGGACGCATCATGGCGAGGAGTTGTAGAAAATAGTTAAGAAAAATAATGATTGGAATAAGACTGGATAAGTCTTTTTTCGCGCAAATCACGTACATGAGTTTTGAAAATAGATCTTGTAAATACCATTAAGACTAATAGAGTTAAGGGCTTAGCGCACAACTCTCTAGCAAGAGGTTGAAAGCGGGTGTATGGTCTTGATACTCAATAAATAATAGTAATGATAATTACGATAAGACAGGATTAGTGTTTTACGCCAAACTCGCACATGTGTTTTGAAGATGGATCTAGTAAATACCAATAAGACTACTAGAGTTAAAGGCTTACCGCGCAACTCTCTAGCAAGAGGTTGAAAGCGGGTATGTGGTCTTGATAATTAATAAACACACATAGGTACTCTGTGCAGGATGACATTGGCTATGTGTTCATGTGCTAAAACAGAAGTACACTCATTGGATACACAGGCCCTGCAACTCTCAAGCATGAGGTTGAAAAGGGAATTGCATAAACAAGCACTCTACAGATACACATTTGGAATAGATCAGACTTGTAGCGCAGTGGGACAATAATGTCAGTTTCAATTAGGTCGAAAATTGAGCAATACATTAACTCAGGGCTGTCAAATGAGTTAGACTAATACGCATAAGCGGGTAACATTGCAGGTATGTTCATATGCTGGAATGCTGGAGGTACGCTCATTGGATGCAGTTAATATATGCCCTGCAACTCTCAAGCATGAGGTTGAAGAGGGAGATGTATTAACATGCACTCTAACCATGGATGTTTGAAATAGACCAGATTTGTTCCGAAGTGGGACCATAATACAATCAGCCTAGGGCTGCCAGCTGAGCTAAACTGCTATCTTGTTCATTCAAGCCATGTTTGATGGAATCCAAGAGGGACATCCATTTGGATTCACGAGTGTTAAGCACCAATGGCAAATTCCCTCCTCTCCTTCCCAAGGTAACCTTTTCGATTACAAACCATCTTAGATCAGAGACAGCATGTCCTTTCTTTTGCCAGTGGTCAACTAAAGGGGCACCTACCACATTACAGCGTAACCTACTGGAGTGGGAAGAGATGCGTGACTTAATATTCTGTTGCGTTTGGCCCACGTACAATTGTCTACAGGGGCATTGGATGATGTAAATTACGCAACTCGAGTTGCAATTGGTGTGATGTTTTAATTTGTAAGACCGCTCACCATAGTCGAAAATCTTCAACTGGATGGTGGTTTCACATGCGGTACAACTGCCACATCTATGGTGTCCTAGTATAGGTGGTAGATTCCACAGGCTTGCGGGAGTAGGTTGGGTTACTGGTTTCAAATATGAGTGTACCACCATGTCTCTGAGGTTTTTGGCTCTCTTGAAGGAGTGAAGAGGGGGCTGGGTCTGCATGATCTCATCTGATACAATCGACCAATTTTTATTAATAATGCGTTTGATTTCATTACTCCGTGTGGAGAAGGTGGTAACGCAAATAATCCGATCTACTTCTGACTGGTCCTTCTTGTCTGGTTTGAGTATAGACTCCCGTGGATTGTACCAGGCCCTTTTCCTAGCCCGTCTGACCATTCGAGATGGATATCCCCGTGAGATGAGGCGTTCGCTAAGGATTTGAGATTCTTTTTGGTAGTTCTCACGTGTGGAACAGTTTCTTCTTATCCTGAGGAATTGACCAATTGGAAGATTATCTTTGAGGCCTCGAGGATGGTGACTCCCATATTGTAACAAGGAGTTACGTTCTGTGGGTTTCCTAAATAAGGTGGTCAAAAGGTGATCTTGCTCCACATAAATGGAAATGTCCAAGAAAGGAATCTGGGCATTGCTTGAGTCCATTGTGAATTGGATATGGGATTTTTTTTAATTCAGCCATGTGTGGAAGTCTAGGAGAAGTGACTTGCTGCCTTTCCAAATGCACAGGACATCGTCTATGTATCTGACCCATAATGTCAGATTACCATGAAAAGGGTTGTTTATGGAAAAAATGTGTTGCTGCTCGAAATTATCCATATAAATGATCGCTAGATTTGGGGCAAAGGTAGCACCCATAGCTACCCCTTTGGTCTGCAGGTAGAACTTTTCTTGGAAGATAAAAAAGTTTTTACGCATGGCAATACTGAGCAGATCAATTATAAAATCGGTCGGAACAGGTGCTGGTCGTTTCTCCAAAACTTGTCTCATCACCTCCAGGGCATCAAGTTGTGGAATGCTTGTATAAAGTGAAACAATGTCGCATGTTACCAAAAATTCAAGGAAATTTCATACAATTATCACAGAATTATTGTGCCCCGATAGGGAAGGAAGGAAAAGGAGGGAGTGCTCGGGGGAAGGTTGGTGAGGAATGGATGAACTCAGTTGTGAGTGATGAGTACACACAGTATAGGCAAAATCAAAACAATTACATCAACAAAAGCCAAATAATTTATAACCCAACCACAACCACAACCAATTCACAACCCAAAACAAAAAGTTGGAAAAGTTGGCCAGAGACCTAAGACTGTTTGACAAAAAAACTGTGTATCCGTACCTGCAACCTGATTATTACAAGCAAGACAACCAGGGTCGCTTCACCAACCGCACTCGCGGTGGCTACAGAGGACGTCGTAATTTCACGACTTTTTCAGACTCCTCATATAGTTCAGGCAGTGAAGCGGAAGCAGGCCCCAGCACTCCCTACAATTATCCACCACAAGAATTCGGATACCAGCAGTTTCCTCCCCAATTCCAGCAGCCTTTTTTAGACCAAGGCCGTGGGCAATGGCGACCCCCCAGAGGCCGTGGAAACCAGTGGACAAGAGGCCAAACACGAGGCCAACAACAGTCGGGCAGTTGGCAAGGGAACAGAGGCAAACCACAGAAACAGGTGACATTCCGAACGGAATCCCATGGAGAAATCTCGACCAGGCGCAATACATACAGGTGGTGAATCCTCCCATGGCACAAGAGCAAATTACGACACCAAATGTGACCAGTCCACCTCCTAACCCAGTGATCAACATCTCACAACATACTTTAGCTGCTGATGAAGTTAATGTTTTAAGCAGAGGCCTCTCTTTTGTCCCTACTGCCCCACCCAACAAATTTCTCCTGAAAACTGAATTATACCGGTTTTTCCGAAAAATAAGACTCAAGTATTTCTTTCGGAACCAAATAATTCGACCACGGAGTTCCACTACAGGTCTCAAAGAACCATCGACCTTTTTTCCACCCACATACGCCATGAGCCATAAAATTTTGGCTTTTGAAGAAATAGTGACATCTGCAGTCGATCAAGTTTTGGATGAACGCAAATTTGTCAGACAAAATTTGCCTATTATGGAGAAAAAAGCTCTCACAAACTTGAGTCTCAACAAAGAAGTTGTCATCAAGCCCGCCGACAAAGGCGGAGCTATCGTCATCCAAGATCTGTGCAAATATAAGGAAGAAATTTTCAGACAACTGTCGGATGGAGAGAGTTATCAGTTACTTACCACCGATCCCTCACGAGAACTTGCCATCACCATCTTGGAAGCTACCCAGAAAGGACTAGATGCGGGCTTTCTCAGCGAGCAGGAATTTAAATTCCTGAATCCAAAATTTCCCAGACTTGCCACGATATATACCTTACCTAAGGTACATAAGAACCTAGCCAATCCTCCTGGACGTCCCATTGTGTCCGGTTGCGGTTCCATGCTGGAGCCTTTGTGTCAATATGTTGACTTTTTCCTAAAACCGATTGCCTTGAGTACCAAAACATACCTCCGAGACACAACTCAAACAATTAATCTTATTGACAACAGACCATTTGATCCAACAAGCAAATTTTTGGTAACATGCGACATTGTTTCGCTTTATACAAGCATTCCACAACTTGATGCCCTGGAGGTGATGAGACAAGTTTTGGAGAAACGACCAGCACCTGTTCAGGTTCCGACCGATTTTATAATTGATCTGCTCAGTATTGCCATGCGTAAAAACTTTTTTTATCTTCCAAGAAAAGTTCTACCTGCAGACCAAAGGGGTAGCTATGGGTGCTACCTTTGCCCCAAATCTAGCGATCATTTATATGGATAATTTCGAGCAGCAACACATTTTTTCCATAAACAACCCTTTTCATGGTAATCTGACATTATGGGTCAGATACATAGACGATGTCCTGTGCATTTGGAAAGGCAGCAAGTCACTTCTCCTAGACTTCCACACATGGCTGAATTAAAAAAATTCCCATATCCAATTCACAATGGACTCAAGCAATGCCCAGATTCCTTTCTTGGACATTTCCATTTATGTGGAGCAAGATCACCTTTTGACCACCTTATTTAGGAAACCCACAGAACGTAACTCCTTGTTACAATATGGGAGTCACCATCCTCGAGGCCTCAAAGATAATCTTCCAATTGGTCAATTCCTCAGGATAAGAAGAAACTGTTCCACACGTGAGAACTACCAAAAAGAATCTCAAATCCTTAGCGAACGCCTCATCTCACGGGGATATCCATCTCGAATGGTCAGACGGGCTAGGAAAAGGGCCTGGTACAATCCACGGGAGTCTATACTCAAACCAGACAAGAAGGACCAGTCAGAAGTAGATCGGATTATTTGCATTACCACCTTCTCCACACGGAGTAATGAAATCAAACGCATTATTAATAAAAATTGGTCGATTGTATCAGATGAGATCATGCAGACCCAGCCCCCTCTTCACTCCTTCAAGAGAGCCAAAAACCTCAGAGACATGGTGGTACACTCATATTTGGAACCAGTAACCCAACCTACTCTCACAAGCCTGTGGAATCTACCACCTATACTAGGACACCATAGATGTGGCAGTTGTACCGCATGTGAAACCACCATCCAGTTGAAGATTTTCGACTATGGTGAGCGGTCTTACAAATTAAAACATCACACCAATTGCAACTCGAGTTGCGTAATTTACATCATCCAATGCCCCTGTAGACAATTGTACGTGGGCCAAACGCAACAGAAGATTAAGTCACGCATCTCTTCCCACTCCAGTAGGTTACGCTGCAATGTGGTAGGTGCCCCTTTAGTTGACCACTGGCAAAAGAAAGGACATGCTGTCTCTGATCTAAGATGGTTTGTAATCGAAAAGGTTACCTTGGGAAGGAGAGGAGGGAATTTGCCATCGGTGCTTAACACTCGTGAATCCAAATGGATGTCCCTCTTGGATTCCATCAAACATGGCTTGAATGAACAAGATAGCAGTTTAGCTCAGCTGGCAGCCCTAGGCTGATTGTATTATGGTCCCACTTCGGAACAAATCTGTTCTATTTCAAACATCCATGGTTAGAGTGCATGTTAATACATCTCCCTCTTCAACCTCATGCTTGAGAGTTGCAGGGCGTATATTAACTGCATCCAATGAGCGTACCTCCAGCATTCCAGCATATGAACATACCTGCAATGTTACCCGCTTATGCGTATTAGTCTAACTCATTTGACAGCCCTGAGTTAATGTATTGCTCAATTTTCGACCTAATTGAAACTGACATTATTGTCCCACTGCGCTACAAGTCTGATCTATTCCAAATGTGTATCTGTAGAGTGCTTGTTTATGCAATTCCCTTTTCAACCTCATGCTTGAGAGTTGCAGGGCCTGTGTATCCAATGAGTGTACTTCTGTTTTAGCACATGAACACATAGCCAATGTCATCCTGCACAGAGTACCTATGTGTGTTTATTAATTATCAAGACCACATACCCGCTTTCAACCTCTTGCTAGAGAGTTGCGCGGTAAGCCTTTAACTCTAGTAGTCTTATTGGTATTTACTAGATCCATCTTCAAAACACATGTGCGTGTTTGGCGTAAAACACTAATCCTGTCTTATCGTAATTATCATTACTATTATTTATTGAGTATCAAGACCATACACCCGCTTTCAACCTCTTGCTAGAGAGTTGTGCGCTAAGCCCTTAACTCTATTAGTCTTAATGGTATTTACAAGATCTATTTTCAAAACTCATGTACGTGATTTGCGCGAAAAAAGACTTATCCAGTCTTATTCCAATCATTATTTTTCTTAACTATTTTCTACAACTCCTCGCCATGATGCGTCCAAATGCGTTTAGAGTCAATGTGCCTCAAATAGACCATAAATGTCTGTCCGAGTGTTACGCTTCGCCGAGTAGTACCTCTCCTGTTTCCATGATCGGCGTGCAACATCATATAGAGAGGCCCCGCCCACCCGAACTCCGCGTAGCACCCTCTCGCGGAGTTTCGGAGTTGACAGCAGCACTAACGGTACGTTACCCTAACGCGCTAAGGCTTTTCAGTAATCGGGTCACCTCATCGGCCCCTTCCCTCACCAAGTCCCATTTTTTCCAGACTTGTGATCGAGCGCGGTGCCCCGGCCAACCAGCCCCCCGGGCGCCTCACCCAGAACGCGCACACCGGTTACCTGCAACGGACCCGGTTTTCGTTTGAAAACACTTGATAGGTATGTGATGCAGCCCAAACGTTGTTTGTTTTTCACTAGTCGTCATTCCGTTTACATTTCTCAATAGATTGCGCACTGCATTGACCTTTCATGTGTTTCCCTTTAAGACCCCTGATTCGATCTAACTATCGATCCTACATACAACGCTGCCTGCAACTGATGTTTAAATACCCTAATCTGTGGGCCATTACCTTCATGTACAGGTATGCCTCTCTTTCCATAACATGCATGACGCCCTTGTAGCAGTCGCTTAGTATTCATCCCCTTCCTGCATTTCTTTCATATACAGATACGCTTTTAATAACTGCATGACGCTGTGGACTAACATCCAATATTGATCTCCTGCCTGCAATAACATTGTTTGATACAGAGGTACGTTTTAGATAATCTCATGATGCCCAACCTAATTTCCATACTGGGTTTGACAAACTGCCACAGCAAGATGTGTTGTTCTCTTTGGGTTTCTCCTTTCACCCTATTGTGATTGGTAATCAGTTTCCATTCAGCAGTATAGCCGTATATTCAAAACTCTCTACCATTTACTCCCACTATACGGTTCAAGGTGCTTTCTTATTTGGTTTTTAATTGTGTGACAGAAGTATAGGATCAAGTCCCTTTTGACTGGTTCTCCTCTTTTACTCCTCTGTAGCTCATAGTGAGATTCATTCTCCCGGCGAGTGACTTGTGACCTACCACAGCCCATCGCTGCTCCACATCGCGAGCCAAATCGGCCACGATTCCATGGTAATTCCTTTAGCATTCCTACTTCCATCATAGTCCGAATGCATTGACTATGCTGTACCCTCATCAAAATCATCTAATTCATAGGTTTATTATTCTCATCCAACAGGACTGCCCCACACTCCCCTCACCTTCTTAGTCCTGATGAAGACCCCACTTAAGGACTGAACTGAGCCTACTCATAGGGGTCGAAACGTCGACGGTGTCTTCCACTCAACTTCCGGCACTTGTCCTTTACAGTCCAGCACTGACTCAGTGTCCGTCGAAAGTTTTGTTATGATATTTATCCATCATCCTATGCCTTTATAAATTATTTGGCTTTTGTTGATGTAATTGTTTTGATTTTGCCTATACTGTGTGTACTCATCACTCACAACTGAGTTCATCCATTCCTCACCAACCTTCCCCCGAGCACTCCCTCCTTTTCCTTCCTTCCCTATCGGGGCACAATAATTCTGTGATAATTGTATGAAATTTCCTTGAAATTGTCAATCAATGTATTGTGAATAATTGACAATACACACTTCTAAAAAGTATAGAATGTTATTTTAGTCTTTCTTTCTAATGTGGTTCTAACTATTGTTTGTTGGTCGTATAACATAACCTTCTCCCAGACGGGGACCCCCCTTTACATATACTACTTACCGCCCAGGTCCCCGTGACTGCTTGGGTAAAACCCTCCTTCCTGTAATGCTGGGTGTCAGTAAGGCACCCACGGATGCCTGCGAGCTCGGCTGCCACGAGCTTGAAGCCCTCGTCCACCCTATCCCCCAACCGTTCCTTGAGCCCTATGATCCGCTGTTGGAATGCACGTGCCGTTGGATCTGGCCCCAGGGAAGTGGCTGGGGTGGTGGATGCCTGCTGCTCGTTGGTGTGAGCAGGGGGAGGGCTCTGCCGAGGGCTACTGGGTTGCCCTGCACCGGAGGCTGGGGAGGCAATGTCATTGAGTAGGAGTTCGATGTCCTCGATGTTGAGTGTAGCGTGGACATCCGGGTCATCAGTGAGTGCCTGTCCAGGTTGCTCTTCAGGAGGTGCTGTCTCGCCCTCTGCAATGTGACATGGGATATGAATTACATCACTGTTTGTCACAATCAATCATGCATTTGAACATTACACCTTGATACAGCATGACATTGTCTGATCATACTTGTTTACAGGAAAGGACCTCTGTTTGACAAATGGGGAATCATCTGAGGAGATTACAGGTGAGAAGTAGCAGTGGTACATGGTCGTATCACAGTGCCCTATCTTCAATGGGACATACCAAAATGGCTGTGCCTTAGCACTAGGAAATAGCCTAATGAGTGTGGAGTGTATCTTGACACTATGTGAGACTATTGGGACTGTGATGCATATTTACACTGGCTATCTGGCAGCCCTTGTGTGACCTCATCTCATATGCACAACATTCCACACATCACTGTGACTGACATCACCTCCCCCTTAGTGTGTGGCTCATCTCAGTCCTGCTTTAGGTTCATGCTGTTTGGCATTTGGATGAAATATACCTATCTGGACGCACCAGGCACATCCTTAGTGTGGACTGAGTAATGAAAGGCTCATACATGTCCTGGTGTAATAAAGACTTACTGCAAAACTACCACCCATTCTAAAATCTGTATTCCAATGGGGAGTAGCTATGTGTCCAGCTAGCCACAATGGCCATGCCAGGGTTGCCAGCATTAAGTTATGGCGTACTACATGTCTCCAATGGACCTCAGTGTCCGACAAAAAGGTGCAGTATTCCAATACCTGTTGGCTCCATGCATGTCTGCAGGGATGCCACAGTAATAGTGCAGAACGCCACAGCCAGCATGGATGTGATGCGTATTATGTGTTGTGCAGCCTGGGCACTAAAATGACAGTATCTGTGAGAGCCATCTATGCCGTAAATGTGTGGCATTGCTGGAGTGTTCATGCAAGTGCAAGTCAGCCATGTGCAGGTGCAAGTGCTAGTATGTGCAGGGTGTTGACATATGCAGGTGGGGGAGTAGTATTGTCGGGTGACTCTATGGAAATGAACATCACTCAGAGTCATAGCCCTCCAAGTACCAGTTCTAACTATTGTGCAGATTGCTAAACAAGATTTGGATTCACACTGTAGCAAAACAGACCGAAGCAGCAGAAGCAGCAAGTAACCCAAGTATTACACAACACTGCGTACCCAAAGGCAGAAAACACAGTCCCACACATCACCTTATGTCCACATGACATCAGAGTGTGGTGAGAACACCCAACGCCATCCATGCACAACATGGCCTGGGATGTCCTCCAGAAGCAAGCACAATGATCTGCCACACCCAACGCAAGCAACCTCCCAACGGCCCATGACACACACCACACGGCCAAACACAGGCCCTACAGCCAACACAGCCACTGATGGAGAGTAGGCACAGAAGACCAGAGATAATGACCAGCCAGGCCAAAGGGAACCAAAAGGGATAACCACCCTACAACAAAGGCACAGCATGAAGGAGGCACACCTCCAGAGTGTGCACAAATGCTAAACTGAGCACCTGCACATATACATCAGTAAGAGGTGCACAACACAACAATATTAGAAACAAATACTGTGACAATGTGCAAAGGAATTTAAATACCTGACCCAGGAAGATTCAACTCAAGGTCCATCTGGCCAACAAGGGGCTCACATGCTCAACCCACAAACCGCCAAAGGGCCATCCGGCCACACACAAAGCTTGCAGGGTGGACAGGGCCCGACCCTAGTTGAAGCAAAACACCACGTAATCCTAAACACACCCCGGATACCAATGCGGACACACCCCGTGTTGGACAGCACTCCTGGTAAAATGTCCACATGACTGGCATGGAACCAGAGGGTCCAAGGGCAACCATACCCAGGTACAAAGTCACCCATAGTAGGAGGACAGGCCAATGCAAGGTGGTCCACACACACCACAGCCACCCCACAAGCAGAGCTGACACCCCGAAACTGATGTGAAACAACAAGGGATCTCCGGCAAGCGACAGCAAGCAGGGCCGGACAGGGAACCAAAACCCGCCACGGCAAAGTGCTCGGCTGTCCCCCCTGGGGTGGGTGGGTGTGCAACAGAGCTCCTTGCCAGGTCCGGTTTCCGTCCAACTTGGTTACAGGGAGGAGCTTGCAGCTATGGTGCACAAACAGCCCTGTAGGTAAAAGGGACCCCAAGGGCCCAAAAGCGGGCACCTACCCTTGCGGCGCACCGGGGGATTGCCCAGGGCCCGCAATGGTCAGTCCAGGCCTGGCAGCAAGGCCCCACTGCCAAACACAATGTAGTGAGTCAGACCCACCCCGACCAAACTCCATGCCTCCCCACATGGGAGGCCCAAGCCAGTCCGACCTGCAGCAGGATCCACAAATCATGTGCAATTGGTGGCAACGCACACATGTGACATTGCACACCACCATGACACAGTGTGACCGGAACAGTAAGAGCCCATGGCAAACGAAGCAACCATGGGATGTACATAAGGCATAGGCTGCTATCACACACTAGACCTGTGCCAGCCTGCGCCACCAGAGGCACAAGACATGTACATTCGCACACGGATATCAATGAACGCTCCATGTGACCCCACTACCGCCCTGCATGAAGCATCACGCATGCTGAAAGCAAGTGCAGGGATAGGACGCAGCATTGGTCCAGGAGTGAGTGGCTGGTATCATTCAGAATTACATCAGCCAATGGTATGACGCGTAGCAACGCCAGTACACTACCTCCTGTGCATTTGTGCCACACCCGGTGGCAGCCCTTATTGCCGGTACACCTCTCTTCACGTGGCAAGACCTTGGAGATATGCCACAGCATTTGGCATCCTTTGCACCACATATGCTGCACATGGATTGTGCAACAGCAGCCGCACATAATGTAACGCTAATGCTGACATTCAGGGGTGCAAGGAACTTGTAAATCTGCACCATGATGTCTGGTTTGTGGTGTTTGGATCCCTCCTATTGTGTGTTGCCTTCTACGTCTGCATGATGTAATGTCATCTTTCCACGCTATGCATGAGATGTAGAGGCAAAACAAAGACTTTGACCAGTAACGTCTATGTAAATGCATTTGGAAGTGTCAATTTGGACGTCCTTCCATACTTTGCTACAGAACCATGATGAAACAGCATTGTACCATAGATAGTAGATATTATTCCAGTAGGTAATCTGTGCATGATCACGTTCCCTGACCCCTGTCTCTTGTGTTGACCTAATTTTATGTTAAGATTAACTTGTAATTTGTGTTCACACCTCTCTATCCAAATAATTAGAAGATGTAGTGGGATGAAAAATATACTCATAATTTTTTTTTAATTTTCTGGTATTTATTTCAATTTATATATAGAAATCCATGATGTAATTCATTTATGTATAATTAATATTATTATGTCGCTAAGCAATGGTTAACGAGTAAATTTTCGTCGCAAATACAAAAAACGGGTCGCATTTCGATCGATTTTGTATAGGACTACCATAGCGACGTTTAATGAGACGATTTTCGTCGCTAACACCTATTATTTTGTCGCTAAGTCGGACTTTTTAGCAGCAAACACAGGAAGTGGTGTATTACTGCTTCCTGTCACATGGGTGTGGTTTCTACTTTCACTTTCTCTTTTCTGCAATTGCTGGTGCATAGGCTGGGTGTAGGAGGTTTATGGTGGTTGGTGTGTTGAAAGTTGGATTTGGAGAGTGTTGCTGCATGCTCTGTCTTGTCTAAAGTGTGTGTTTGTACTTTTTGTTGTGTTTTATACAGTGTGTGTGTCTACTGTCCTCTGGTTTGTCTGCAGTGTCTGTTTGTTGTGTTAGTTGTATTGTACACAGTGTGTGTGTCTGGTGTCCTCAGTTTTTAAGAGTTAATTCAGGGGTTAGTTTGTATATATTAATAGAGAGTTTGTTAAGTGGGTTATTATTTATTAGTTTTAATAGGGTTAAGGGGGTCAGGGAGATGCCTGCTGTTGGGAGGTCGGGGAGGATGAGTGAGGAGGCATTGGGGGGGTTTTTGTGGTTGATAAAATGTTATCTTCCAAATATGTTGCAGGCGGGGGGCGGATCCTGCTGGGGTATGCTGTCGGGGGACGCAATGTGCGCTGGGAGCGTGTGAGGCTCCAAATGGAGCACTACTTCAAGATAGCACGCTCTGTGCACCAGTGGAAGCACCGCTGGCAGGACATGACTGCGCGGGAGGCCGACCTCCTGGATTACACCGGAGTGCTGCCAGGCTTACAGGGTGGTAAGTCCTACACCCATAGTTTCACTTTAATGTTCAAATGTAATATAAGCGCGTTACGTGTGTGACATGTGTGTATGGGATGTTCATGCTGACTCGTTACTGTGATACTGTGACAAGGTCTTGATGACAATGTCATTTCCCTATGGGCCATATGTATCATGGCAAAAATAGTTTTGTAACGCAGACATTAGCTGATTTGCGGCGTCAGCAAACCCTTTATTTGGTAAATGGCATTTATGTGACATTATTTGTGCAAAGTTAGGAATGGCAAAATTTGTCTTTGCTTAATTTGCTATTACATTTGAGGAATAGCTACTTTAGCAATTCCTTACATGCTATGTATCAGGGCAATTTACATTCAAAATTGCCATTTAGGATTCACAAATTACCACCTTCTTCTAGTTGGTGGTAAGTAGCGCTATTTTATTAATGTGCACTGTTTGTCTTTAAATCATCAATAGCTGCCATGTGACGCTCATACATGCTCTTGCAGCATGTCTGTGCGCCTTATGTGCACACATGTCATTTTTCATGGGTACTGCAGGGTGTTCTTGTGACACCCCTGCACCATTTAAAACAATGTCTATTTGCAATTAGCAATTTGGTAATTGCAAACTTCCCCATTAATGCCTATGGGCCTCCTGGCACACAGAAATGAATGGGAAGATTGAGATCTGCAAATTGCTAATCGCTATTTGGGAATGTTGATGGTTCGCAAGCAATAAGCGATTTCCGACATACTTACTATTTTGCAATTTCTATTTAGCGAATCCTAATAAATCGCAATTTACTAATCGCAAAAGGGAATGTTTATACATCTGTCCCTATGTAATTTGCACATGATTTGCTTCAGTTAAGATTGATTTGGACTCCCACTTCCCGGCACATTGTAGCAGATTGACATGCCTCTTGGGGTAATTTGGCAGCGCTGTTGCATTACTTATGTGACTGAGTAGCAACGCAAAAGTTGTGCCATGGTGCAGGGTATGTACAATATCACTATTCTTGGAGAATCTTCACTTCCTACAGTTATGCACCTTTAGGGTGCATTCTGCCGCAGTGGAGGGCATTCATACACAGGAACACCTCTATGAAGTGACAGAGTTAAAAGTTTCAGGTTACAGTCATTCACAATTGTGTTTTACAGCTCAAGAGTGTTTTACATCCCAAAGGATTGTGTGTCAGCCTCTTACTAAATGCATACTTACCATCATACGGAGTACAACGTAGACATGATGCCTGTGTGGACATGGTGCTTAGGAATTGCATGACCCAACTGTCATGTGCATGTGTGACTGTGGTTAGGTTATGTTTGGCCACCACTGCATTAGCAAGCCCATGTGTGCATACCAATCATTGTGCACAGAGGCATTAGTACTATGTGTGAATCCCCTACTAAGTGAAGTAGCATTTCTTGTGACTGAAAAGTTGTTCCTCATGTTCATCATGTTTCTGTGACGTGTCTGGATGCCATACAATGACACATATTTAATTTGGTTCACTCACAGATGGTCGGCGACCCATCACGCAGGGTGACGTGGACCGTTTCAAGGACCCAAGAGCCACTGGTGAGTAATTGTGAAGTACATTGGCATGTGTGATGTAATGGATGTCATTGAGAAAAGCAACACACGGTAGTTTGGCAATGCTGGTGTGTTCCGCATGTCACTTGGCCACAAGGTTCTGAGTATTGTTGTGTCATTATTCAGACAATATGTATGAGAGTGTGGTTAGACGCATATCTATCTAAATTGTGACATTGTCCATGAATGGACGATGCAACTGCTCTGATTACCTGTGCATGACATCCAGCACAGATTATAGCTAAATAGCCAATGATTCAGGGATCATGCAGGCATTACGCTACAGGAGTTTCACACATGGCTACATATTATCAAGACCAGCACAAAGATGTATACACGCTTCATCTGCAGTACACTGCCTCTGAAGCGGACATTGAGATTTACTTATATGCCCTGGTACACACCCATATCATGCCCGGTTAAGTCAATGTCATGTGTAAGGTATGAATAGATCACATCTCATCCACACAAGGTTTGAAGGTCCTTTTGCAGTGCCATTCACATGAAACTGTGCCATAGAGGTTCAAGTCAATGTTGCACCACATATTGGGAACAGGCAAGTGTACCAACGTTCACAGGAGAGTGTGTGTTGATAGATGGATAATGGGTGAGGGGGCAGTTCATTACACCGCCAAGGGGCAAGATAAATGACCTAGCGTAGCCATGTTGAGAGGGACTGACACAAGACTGGGTCATGAATGTTTTGTCGCATGATCTGAGTGGTCTATTTTGCCCGTTCCAGGTCTTCTCCTTTATGAGGCCTTTAGGTCCTGGGCTAGACTGGGTGTCATGCATGCAACTCAGAATCTTATAGGGGCATATTACCAAGTGATAGCGATGATTATCGCTATTGCTTGGTTAGGGGGGGAAAAAATATCGCCGAGCATCGAGGATTTTTACCGCTGAGATACCTTGATATTATCAAGGTTTATCTCAAAAGCGGTAAAATTCCTGCGAAATGCATGAATATCGCAGAAAAATCAGCACTATTCATGCATTATCGTGACAATGCTCTTCTTAGCCATGTTATCCACCTTCCATTGGATAACATGGCTGAGAACTGCTTTTGGCAGGCGTTAGCTTTTGGAGATATTTGCGCTTAACGTAAATATGTCCAAGAGTTGTTAATGGGAGTTAGAGATGTTAGCAACTGTTTTCAGTCGGTCACATGTTGGCAGGCCCACTTTGCATGTCATTAGCGATGATTATCGCTGACATGAAAAGTGGGCCCCTAAATGCCCGCTATCGCCTACAAGCTGTCGGTAACTGGTGTTAGGGACAGCTTGGTACTAGTGCAATACAATTATCGCTGCATTAGTGGGAAAAAGTCCCGCTAATGCAGCGATAATGCCCTTGGTAATATGCCCCATAGTTCCTTTTCTGCCGCATGATGAGCCTGTGGTGTTTTTACTATGTAGGCGTGGAAGGGGTTCTAGGCGACTGGTCGTGAGTCAGTGGGGCTGGCTGATTCTGCAGGGTATGCTGTTTGCCACTAATTTTTACATGTAGTCATGATATCAGAGGATTGCTGTCATCGGTGTGGCTGATGGCCAGGCCCTGCAACAAAGGGTTCCTTGCTTTAATAGGATGGCATTTGGAGTTCTTCCATATTTTACACATGAACCCATAGCAGGTGAAATTACCTGGCTGACGGCCTTTGGCCAGGACAGGGCATGTTATTTTGTTTGTCGTAGGTATAACATCACATGTTTGCAAGGGGGAGAGGAGCACAGTTCCAGCTGCCACCTTTCATGTGACCAAGAAACCTCAGGGCTGCCAAACGGAATGCGGTCTGTTTTACTGCAGTTTCGTTAGAATTTGTTGATGCTCTTCTAGTTACGCATGTTAAACATGCTGGGGCATGTTACCAAGCAATAGCGATAATTATCGCTATTGCTTGGTTAGCGGGAAAAAAATATCGCTGAGCACCGAGGATTTTTTCCGCTGAGATTCCTTGATATTATCAAGGTTTATCTCAAAAGCGGTAAAAATCCTGCGAAATGCATGAATATCGCTGAAAAATCAGCGATATTCATGCATTATCGTGACAATGCTCTTAGCCATGTTATCCACCTTCCATTGGATAACATGGCTAAGAACTGCTTTTAGCAGGCGTTAGCTTTTGGAGATATTCACGCTTAGCGCGAATATTTCCAATAGTTGTTAATAGGAGTTAGAGATGTTAGCGACTGTTTTCAGTCGCTAACATCTTGGCACGCCCACTTTGCATGTCATTAGCGATAATTATCACTGACATGCAAAGTGGGCCCTTAAATGCCCGCTATCGCCTAACAGCTGTCGCTAACTGGTGTTAGCGACAGCTTGGTAATAGGGCGATAAAATTATCGCCGCATCAGCGGAAAAAAGTCCCGCTAATGCGGCGATAATGCCCTTGGTAATATGCCCCGTAGTTTGTACAACAGAGACGTGTGTCAGTGTAGTTCGTCCCACACGTACTCAGTTACTGGTTATTGTCGGCATACAATACACTTAGATGAGCCGTACTATTTCCCGACGTTGGCCAGCAGACTAAAGTATAGATTGGACAGCATTGGACTTAGGATACATCCTTGCCCCATGACCAGGACAGCTATGGGATTTCTTTTTAAGTTCAAGTACAATTTTATAGCTATGGGATTTCTGAGGTGCATATTGTGTAGGCCTTTATGGCGTGCTTTGATGCTGTTTCCTGCAGATGTACGCAGCAATATTGAGGAGAACTTCCTTGATATTCTTGATACCTGTTGTTGGTAGGGGTGTCCCGGTCTTATTCCCATGCATGTAGGCTGAGCTTACATAGAGTTTCCATTGACATATTCATATAGCCACACTGGCAAACATATGAGAGAGTGGCTGTCTTGTCAGTGACTACATGACCTGTCCACATTTACAGATAGACACACATGTCTGCACATGTGCATCGTAGAGCAGTATCAGCAGTGTGTCACAGGGTCAGATGAGGGTGGGGCTGCCCCTGGAGGGGTAGTACCACACTACTAATGTTAATTGGAATACTTGCACACTCTCAGGATGCACAAAGGTGACATGTTATCACTCTCTCATTTGGCATCTGATTTGCCAGTACATCACACCTGCCATGTACTGTGATGTCATGTTCCAGGGCCTGTATAGTGGAAAGTAGGGCTTGTCAATTATGTGGGCAGGTCAGTTTGAGACGTTACAGGATGTGACATGTGTGTTGCCTCCCATGTGGTATGTGATTTGTGCCATATGATATGATGATAGGCAAATGAACCAGTGTAATTGGTTTGGGATTGACATTTCCCATTTTTTTCAGACAACATGAATGCAGAGGAGACCCATGCATTCAATGTGGCCAAGGAACAGTGGCATCACATCCGCAGGGTCAAGAAGGGGTTCAGGTCCATGGCACGGAGATACGCTGCTGCTCGGCGGGATGGGACCTGGCATGCGGTGCCAGAGGCTGTGGGACACAGTAACTCATCTACCAAATCCAAGGCTGGTGGCAAGGTGGCGGTGGAAAAAATTCTGACACAGTGGTCTCACCTGTTCCGGTACCAAGCACATCAGCCATTCCAGGTACCAGCAGCCAGGGGCCAACTCAAGCTGCACCCAGCCAGGTAGCTGGCCAGTACACACCAGGGCAGGATCCGGGGGCACCCACCACAATGCCGGCAAGGGCTGACAAGCAACAAGAAATTCTGACAGAGCTGGCCAGGAACAACAGCTTGCTCCTGGATGTGCGCAATGAACTGGTAACGCTGAACCGGCGGGTGAATGACATTGCCGTAAAACTTGGGGTACCGTAGTCCTGGACTTCTTCTGGCCCACACCCCTCTTCTGCCTTCCCTCCTTGTTCTCAGTTTTGTGTTTGTATATAGTTGTATAATAGGATTTAGATGTAGAATAGTTTTAGATTAGGTATAGTTAGTTTAGTGTAGTGTGATATTGTTAGGTTAAGATAGTGTTGGGGCTAAGTTTATTTTCTCTTTGGGTGGGGGGTTTATGTCCTTTTGTAGTTTGTGTAGTAGGGTTTAGTTGGGATAACATGTGTAGTTTAGTTTATTATGTGTGTAGGGATTTTAGATATAGTGTTAGTTTTAGTGTTTAGTGTAGTTTTAGATAGGTTATTTTTATACAATAAATACTTTTGCATTGGTTAATACTTGCATTGGTGTCAGTTAGGTTGCAGAGTGTGGGTCTTCACACATTCTATGCTTCTGAGGTCATCAGTGGTGTGATCCCTGTATGTGTGACTTTGGATGCAACCTGTTACTGGGATGCATGTATAGTGTTCACTACACTTTAGGTGTGGTATCTGTTGACTTGCATGGTTGACAGCTAACATGGGATTTATTGTGTATGTGCAAAATCTGGGGGCATATTACCAAGGGAATTGTCGCCACATTAGGTGTACTATTTTCCCGCTCATGCAGCAATATTTTGTCACCCTATTACCAAGCTGTCGCTAACACCAGTTAGCAACAGCTTGTAGGCGATAGCAGGCATTTTGGGGCCCACTTTGCATGTGTGCTATAATTTCACTAATGATATGCAAAGTGGGTGTGCCAACATGTTAGCGACTGTAAACAGTTGCTAGCATCTCTGACTCATATTATTTTAGTTTGGAAATATTTGCGCTAAGGACAAATATCTCCAACAGCTTACGCCTGCTAAAAGCTGTTCTTTCCGATGTAATCCAATGGAAGGTGGATAACATGGCTATGAGCATTGTCACAATAATGCATGTATGTCGCAGGTTTCTCAGCCATATTCATGCATTTAGCTGGACTTTTTACGGCTTCTGAGATGAACCTGATAGTATCACGGTATCTCATCGGTAATCACTCCTCGGTGCTCAGCGATTATTATCGCTATTGCTTGGTACTCTGCCCCCAGCTATTTGGCGTTCTGCTATATTGCACTGACTGGCATAACAGTCCACAGTTTTGCTACGTTGCTGGCGTACTTGTGCTTTTGGTAGCAATATGACCAAATTTGTGCCCACATGTGCCTGTCACTTTGCCAGCACACCATGATGCAACAAGGTCCCTTGAGTGTACTGGTCATTATAGTGTGTACGCCAAGAAGATGTTTCATACTGCTAGTGTGTGGTGGAGGTTGCCAAACAGGTAGACGTTCTATGTGACTTCACATGCATCTTGTTTATGAGGGGTCAGAGACCAAGCAGTGCAGCAGGTGTGGTGAATGCAGACACCTTGTCATAGGAGCTTCACAGGGATGGGGCTTGTGCACCCACCCACCCACACACACTTCCACCCATGCCGCTGGTCACACATTGGACACCACCTTCTACACAGGCACCTACGTTACTTTCGTACACAACACCTGTTTCCACAGGACTGTACCCTGCTGCATCCATTCCCCCATTCACTGTACAGTCCACAGACCACCGCACACAACAGGTAACTCACCACTGCTGGAGGAGAGTGACTGTAGACCAGCTAATCACCACCCTTACCCACAGGCCACACAACAACTCCACCAACTCCAACGCTGCAAGCCCCCACCTCAGGCAGTGTATGTACAACTGTGACAACACACTTGTGCCACTCAAGGTACCCTGTTGTACCCACAACAGCAGGCCAGCTGCCACGTTCACCAATGTGCTGGTGTGTATCCTGCGTTGGATGGCAGAAACATGAGTGGTTATTGGTCACCATATACACTCCACACAACCACGCACACCACAGGGATGCCATACACATACATCTCCACCGCTTGTGATTGGACAAGGGTTGCTCCTTGTAAACCTAAATGAATGGCAACACACACGGGAGCAAGGGTCTCTTCTGCATCATCAGGGAACTCTCAGGCTCCAGCTCCAACACCAACAACATGACTCCCTGAGTGGAACTGTGCAACTCACTAGCCATCTTCTTCTACTGCTAGCTCGCTGATGTCCATGACAGCTTCAACACGACACCCACCCAACCTATGCCAGGGCCCACCTCCCCTGTGTACACCAGTAGCGCATGCCACCTGACCTCCCGGTCCAATGTCAACGGCTAGAAGATACACATGGTTATGTACTCCATCCACTCACGCTCCCTGTCACACCTATTCCTACACCACAGGGCAGATTTATGAGGCCGTTGCGCCTCTTTGCACCGAAATGGCGTCACTTTATTTGACGCAACTGTGACGCAAACAATGCACCCTATTTACAACGTGACGCATCTTGGAGATGCGTCACGTTGTATGGCACTGCGCCATAAGGAGCCGTTCCTGCGCCGGGGGGCCGTTCCTGCGCAGGAACGCCTCCTGTAAGTGGCTGAGTGAAATCTATGAGATTTAACTCAGTCATTTTCAGGGCAATGCTGCGTCAGAACCCTGCGCCTGCTTGAAGCAGGCGTGGGTCTTGATGCAGCATTGTGCAGATGGTGTACCCCCGAGCCTTGCTGGAGCTGCGTTGCGCTTGCGGCGCAACTCCAGCAATGCGCCACATTTCCGGCACTGATGCGTCACGCATCAGTGCTGTTTTTGCACCATGGTGCGCCACATTATAAATGCGGCGCACCATGGGTGGCGGAGCTGTGGCGCACTGTGGCGCACGTTCACTGGCGCATCCCTGGGGATGCGCCAGTTGACATAAATCTGCCCCCACATATTACATGGCAGATGCTGCTATCTGAGCTGACTACATTACAGCAATATTTCCATGGAGCTTGCTACACAACTTATTCTGCACCCTCCTCAACTTGCCAGAGCCAGGCCACATGGACCTGAGGTGCTTCCAGCCTTTCTCCCTGCTCCTGTTTCCAGGGCCGATCACTGGGAATTGTTCTACATGCAACTGGCCCACCACCTGGTAGACAACAACATCCACTACCCATCCCAGGACTGCATCATTGGAGTCCACACCACCCTGCCAGTACTCATGTCTACCACTGACGACATTATGTGCCAACTGTGCAACAGCTCGACATCTGCCCTCATCCTCCTGGTGATGTGTCCCTATGCCTGCATGACCCGGGCTCTCCAGGACTTGTTCTACGTTACATGGGGGTATGCACTGTGTACACGTGCATGGTAC
Source organism: Lissotriton vulgaris (assembly GCF_964263255.1). Lineage (NCBI taxonomy): Eukaryota > Metazoa > Chordata > Amphibia > Caudata > Salamandridae > Lissotriton > Lissotriton vulgaris. Next base: position 837,605,871 of record NC_141699.1, read on the forward strand.
ATGCATGCGACTGTGCCCATCCACCCACTTCCACCTGTTCCTATTTGACACTCACCCTGGTGTTGTTGTGTGTCTTCCAGTACAGCAGTATCCTGGCCTCTGGCTCCGATGACACTCTCCTCACTGATGACGTTCGCTACAATCTCCTCCACCTCATCCAGCTCCTCCTGTGGAGCTGGTCCACCGCCTCCCGTCAGACTTGCTGCCCTTAGGTTTGCGCCCAGTTTCTTTTTTGTTTTGCTTTTTGTGTCGTGCCACCGCTTCTTACACTCGTCCACTGTCCTCCTGTGCTCCCCCACGCCATTGACCTTGGTCATTATTTCCTGCCATATGTCCCTTTTCCTCGCCATGGTGACTGCGGAACTCACGAAGAGTTCCTGCTGGTGTCGCGTCACTTCCTCAACCAGTACCTGGTTCTCATCTGGAGTGAACTTAGGGTTCCTCTTCCTCTTGCCCCTTCCCTGGCTCTCTGCCTGGCCTTCCTGGGTGTTGGTAGTGCCCTCTGCACTGGTCCCTGGCTGCTCACCATCATTTTGTACATTTTCCATGTTTGGCAACGATTTTCACTTTAGCGGGCATTTTTTCGTCTCGCTAACACGTTATATGGTAGCCTTGGGCCTATTGGTTTAGCGATAATCATCGCTGATAGGCCCAACGCGGTTTTTTTCACGTTAGCGTGCGGCGGCTTAGCGTGGGCACGCTAGTTTTACCGCACGCGTTTATCGCATTTTCGGGGAAATATCGCCGCCATGCTGGGTGTTGATAATACCTCGCTACGGCGGCGATATTTCCAGGCGATGCATCGCGATAAAATTTGTGGCGATAAATATCGTTAGCGATATTTTTCGCCTATTGTTGATAATATCCCCCAATACAATGTTTAACTCGTCCCACAACGGAACAACTCCCATGTGCAATTTGCCACTAGAACAATGTCAGCACAACTATGAAATCTAAGCAGGCTCGGCGCAATCCCTCTGCCCTGATGACAATGGACTATTGTTAGGCACCATAGAAGTCTGCCGAGTTGACAGCGGCGGACCGGCGGACCAGCCAGGCAACATCTAATTACGACGGACGGGAATCCATCAGCTTGACAAAGTACTTGTAAACTCTTCCGCTGAGGGATGACAGGAGTCCCGCCAAGATCTAAATCAGGCCTTAATTTTTTTTTTAAAATAATTAAATTAAATGTTTAAACCTTTAAATAATAAACATGTAATTTAAACATAACATGGGTTTTAAATAAAGGTACTGAATATTATTTAAACATGAAAAGTCTAGTGAGGGTTGGGTTTTCAGAACTTTTGTTCAAAAAGTAATATTTATAAATTAAAGTAATCTAGGTAAACTATTTAATAAACATTTAATTTGATGAGTTAATTGGCTGTAACGCTTTATTTTATTGCTTCCAAATTATTATTTTAAAATAATTTACAATTTTATTATAAATTGTAATAGTTTTTAACTTTTTAAAATTTAGAAATTATATCACTTTACCTGTATTATGCCTAACAGGGATCTCCACCCCAGTGATGAAGTTCACCCCCCACATGATGGCAGTATCTGCCCTTATAGTGGAGATCTGTGGCTACATGAGAAAAGTTACGTGTAGTAACTTTACACTTGTTCTTCAGTCTTAGTTGTCTCCACCCCCTGTTTTCAGCAAGTCAACACTTAAGTGTAAATGAATACTTGAAAGTGCAAATATATGTAGATTTACATCTATGTGCAAGAGTAAACTTACATACGGGTAAATCTGCACAAGTACATTTTTGCTCATGTGAATAGGACCTTTAATATTTTGATTGAACAGGACGGCAAAAAAATGGATGACATTTGTGTGAACACACAGGATTGTGTTATTATTCTTTTGTGTGCATTGCAGATGAGGCATGCAAAAGCACTTTCCTTCATATTAAACACTGTTGACTACACATCACTCAACAATGTCTAATATTGTATGTAAACAGGACATAGCAAATATTTGTAGTCAAATTAAATAAATCTGTTGTGTCAGGAGCTCAAACAGAGGTGATTGAGAGGACTAAGAGTATTCAAACATTGGTCAGAACATGATGAACCTGTTTTCCTACAACACTTTGCAATCCCTTCCTAAATTTAGCATATTTGGCAAACAAACTGCAAAAGGAGATTGCTGTATTCATAGGAGGTATGCAGCATTCCCAGAAAACAGCTGTGCTTGCTGTGTTGCAGTTTCTAAATAAAAGACAATGAGAAATCAAAATGGCTCAAATGCCCCTTTTATTTGTTGGTAGACAACTGATTTGAAGTGGAACATCGACAAAGCTTTTGCGAGTATTGTTGCATCATACCAGCTAGTAAGACAGCTTCTAGGTCTTTATTGAAGTTTCTGGAATAATGTCTTGCACTACGGGTTGCAAACAGTTGAATATGTATGACAATATGATTACCCAGACAGTAATCTGCTCCAAGTGATTGCAAGGCCGTAACCACAAACCTCTAAGTATCCACCTTAAGGACTGCAGAAAGGATTGTAAGGGAAGGTTGTGTATTTGTGTTAGATGTAGCTTAGAATGTCAGAAATCTTAGAGTCAAAATAATTGATGATGTTTCACATGATCCAACAAATGTGCAGGAAGGTGATAAACGTGCAAGATGGAGCATTTATCCTTCACATTGGCATGCTGTCATGGATGATGCTCTTGAGGGGTACTAAATGTGTCAGACCAAAGGGAGTCTATAGGGTATTTGAGAAATTAGCTAAGAAACTTGCTATGTATCTTGTTTGGTTCCAAGAAGTTGACGCAAGCCTGTTGGACTTGGCCCTTTTGGCAGGTTCACCCCGAAACTTTTTACATTCTCCTATCCTTTTTCTGTAACCTGGTGCTGGTGATTTTAGGCCTCTGAGACTTTAGCACTGTGGCCCAGGGTAAAGTGCGTGCACTCTCTGTGTATGTGTGGTGAGATTGGCCTGCCCTCCCATAGGAATGCATGGGGGATATCGGTGTCCCTGGTAATTCCTGGTATGAGAGGAGTGCAGGGGCGAGTTTGGAATGTATGAACTTGTGAGGATAAATGCTGCGTAATGATGTGTGCAGATTTTTGGTGACTGGTGGAGAAATGACACTTTTAGAAGTAGGCATTTCTGTGTACTGTGTGTCTGCCTGCCTGATGTGAATTGCATGTCTGGCTTGTGATTGACAGGAGCTGAGAGGTGTGGGTGGCTCCAGGAGCCAGGGGAAGTCTGCCCAGTGGTGAATTAAAAATTTGCGAACATTCGTGACAAGAATTTTCAATTCTATTAAGGATGCGGCGGCGAGGATTATGCTTCTCAATTTTCTTTACTGAAAATTCTCAGCAGCCAATCAGAAAGTGTGAAAATAAAATACATACTACAATACCCATAAACCTTAGAGGGTATCACATGGTAACCATAGAGTATGTCCCTATATAAGGAATGCCAGGGAATACCACATCCTCTTTCCTTGAGTAAAAATAACAGGTAACTCCAAACAATAGTAAATAGAAGAAATAGTCCAAGAGCCGGAACCACAGGGAAGACGAAGCCATCCATCCGAAGGGAAGATCACCGACCAACAGGCAACCAGGAAGAACTTGAAGGCATCTTCAAAGAAACAACATCCAAGGAGAGGCCACGAACACTCTCCGCCAAGGTGAACAGGACTCAACGTTACTTGAGGTCAGAACCTGAAATTGAAAGACAAAGTCGTAATACCAGATCCCCAAAGAAATTACAGCATAAGGGGAGGGTAGAAAAAGAGCATATACATACACATCATAATAAAAAACATATCAAATCAGAGATAATAGTAGTGAATCCTGGGTTGGATAATCCTCTCCTCCGCGTCTTAATAGATAGGAAAATTCTTGTCACAAATGTTCGCAAATTTTTAATTCTATATCAGGACCGAAGGCTCTGATTACGCTTGTTTAAAGCTGATCCACCACAACAGACGCAACAGTCATAATCGGATTGTAATAATGTTTTAAATGTAGAGTCAGATGACCAATCAGCAGTTTTCATAATATCTGTCAAAGTGACTCCCAAAAAGAAAGCTTTGGATGCTATAGCACCACGAGCAGAATGAGTGCCAAATTTAGAAACATCAATACCTGCCTCGCCATGAGCCAACGCCCCCATCTTGCCAATGTAGCTGGGGTCACTGGGCGAAAAGGTTTTTGCAAAGCAATCAATAATTGACCCATCATATCTTGACGTAAACCTGCAGTACTCACCTCATAATCACGGATACATTCTACACACAATTTCAGATTGTCAGGGAAAGCAGGATAAGAGACGGAAGAGGTGTTACATTTAGTACGTCTTGTAATTTGAAAAGTAACACCCTCTGGAGAAAACCGAAGACCAGCCAAATCAAGAACGCAAATATCTGAAACTCGCTTACAGGAGACCAAACACAGTAGCATAGCAAGCTTGGCAGACAGTTGCTTACGAGACAAAGATGGATTTACCGGCCAGGAATCTAAAAGACGCAAGACAAGGGAGACATCCCAAAGCTCTGAGTAAGGAGATTTAATCAAACGGATACCTCTAAGAAGTTTACTTAACAATGGATGGTCCACAATACGTTTGCCGTCAATGGGCACATGACCTGCTGTAATGGCCGACCGAAAATTGTTAACAGTGCGGAAAGCAAGACCGGAGGCGGCCAATGACGCCAGGAAATTCACTACCAAGGAGACATCTGCCGAAGTGGGATCCACCTCCCGTTGAGAGCGCAAATCACACCAACGTTTCCATGCAGTAGCATAACGTTTGTGTGTGTTGGGCGACCAAGATTCATTGAGAAATCTGGCAGCGTCTTTCGAAAGGCTTGGGATATGCCAGTGGTCCCTGAAATTCGCCACGCGACTAGTGAGAGTTGACCCGACGTCACCAATGGATGGGGTGACTGAAGTGGGTCCAGCAACAGGTTCCACCGCTGGGGAAGCAGGATTGGGACTGCACACAACATCTCCAGAATCACCGGGAACCACTCATGTGCCCTCCAAAGAGGAGTGATCAGAGTCAGTTCCGACTGATAGCACTTGGTCCGAGCAAGGACCCTCGGAATCATCATGAACGGAGGAAACGCATAACAAAGAGCAGGTTGTCCCCGAGCACAAACAAGCAACTTCTTATATTGTCTCTAGAGAAAAGATAACCACAATCAAATCAATGTTCTTTCAGAGTCCATTAAATCAATTCCTTTTATTTTATTTTCCTTTCTCTTCATACATCAGAATATTCTTTAGATGAGGTTGTCCTTTACAATTGAACATGTTTATTATGGTCTGACAAATTGTCTTATAAATATGGTTTGGCATCACCCTAATATATGTTCTTACACTCCCTTTTTTTAACTATTATTAATACTTTGGGTAATAAGGTTTTCGCTTTCTATTTGGGTGATTTATTGCACTACAGTTTCACTTAATCTGGGGCCTGCTCCATTCTTTGCATCCTTTTTCTCGTTTTCTGTTCTTCTCTATTTAGTAATGGACTTATTAAATAAACTTGATTCTGTGCTCTGCTCTTTTCAGTGCAAACTATACAAGTAGTCCTCATGTGACTTTCTCCGCTCTGTAAATCTCTTATGTCTTTTTGTATTTTAAATTCTGGTTCTTAGGTGGAGTGTATACCCACTGGTGACGCTTTGTTTCAGAATTTAAAGAGAATTGCATATATTATGTATTCTTTTCATTTTGTTGTAGCCCTGAAGAAGTCATTTGGGTGACTGTACCCCATGACGAAACACGTGTTGGCATTGGTTTTTTGATTCACTGGCTACATTTTATATGAATTTGATGGATTATGAAGACTGAGAATCTGATGAAGAATATTCTGATGTATGAAGAGAAAAGAAAAGAAAAGAAAAGGAATTGATTTAATGGACTCTGAAAGAACATTGATTTGATTGTGGTTATCTTTTCTCTTGAGACAATATAAGAAGTTGCTTGTTTGTGCTGGGGGACAACTTGTCTTCTTTCATTGAATTCTCTGTTTTTACATAGGAGTCTTTTTGGGGATGCAGGTGGCCACTTTCCCCTGTTCCCTTGAGCCATTTCACTTGGAGAACACTGAATCAGTTGTTGCTGCGCAAGAGTTACCCAGCCACTATTTGTCTTGCCTTAACAAAGAGCAGGGGCTGGAGGCCATACCTGCAGAAAGGCATCCGTTGCCAGAGCCTCCGGCTCCGGACGCCAACTGTAGAAGACCTGAATCTGTTTGTTGAGCCTGGAGGCAAACAGATCGATCTGGGGAGGACCCCACTGTCCGGACAGGAATCAGAATACACGAGGGTGAAGCCGCCAGTCACTGAAATCCCGTAGATGTCTGGAATGCCAATCCGCAATCTGGTTGTTGCTCCCCGGGAGATACTTCGCCACCACAAACAACCTGTTCTGAAGGCAAAAAGGACAGAAATCTTACGCAATCTCCGCAAGAAGGCGGGAGCGGGTCCCGCCCAACTTGTTGACATAACGAACGGCAGACACGTTGTCCATGCGGAGAAGGATGCAACAATTTGTGTGATGGGGCGAGAGGCACCGAATCGCAAAGGACCCCGCCAGAAGCTCCAAGCAATTGATGTGGAGAGACAGTTCCTGAGGAGACCAACGACCTCCCATGGACAGCTGACCGAACCGGGCTCCCCAACCCCAATGGCTGGCATCTGATTCGATAACTATCTGCGGCATATTGCCGAACAGGGCTCGACCGTTCCACGATTCCATATGGTCCAGCCACAATTGCATCTCCCACCTCGCTTCCTCCGAGAGAGGAATCTGATCGGAATACTGGAGGCCTTTCTGGAGATGGCCTATCTTGAGCCGTTGAAGTGCTCAGTAATGAAGGGGACCCGGGAATATTGCTTGTATAGAAGAAGCTAACAACCCGACGACCCGGGCTACAGACCTCAAGGACACAGTCTGCTTGCTCAAAATCAACTTCAACTCTCTCTTGATATACCTGATTTTCTGAAGAGGCAAGAGGAGTTGACAAGACAGGGAATCGATCATGAAGCCCAGAAACTCCACCGATTGAGAGGGAGTTAACACAGATTTCTGAGGATTGACCAGAAATCCCAAATTCTGAAAAAGATCTATGGTCCAGGCCTGATGCTGTAACACTAGACGGGGACACTGACCCTTGATGAGAATGTTGTCTAGAAAAATGACGAGGCGAATGCCTCTTGTGCCAAGAAACTCGACCACAGGCCTCAGAGGTTTCGTGAAGCACCAAGGTGCTGACGAGAGGCCGAAGGGAAGAACCTTGTACTCATACCAAGTCCCCTGCTACTGGAATTGAAGGAAACGATGATGAGGTCCGTAAAAGGGCACTGACAGATAAGCATCTTTCAGGTCCAGGCGGACCATCCAGTCACCCTCCTGAAGAAGATTGCGAAGAAGATGGATCCCCTCCATCTTGAAGTGATGATATACAACCCTTCCATTGAACTCCCTTAGATTCAAAACAAGCCTAGATCCACCCCCCTTCTTCTGAACCAGGAAGACGTTGCTGACAAAGCCCTGGGGATGTCGAACCGTCCGCACAATGGCTCCTTTCAGAAGCAGAGCTGCGATTTCGTTGGAAATGAAGACCTGATCCTGATGAGAAAAAACCATCGGACGAGGGGAATGAGCTTGAGAAGGGGACTAAAGGAATTCGATCTTGTAACCCTGCACTGTTTCCAGAATCCACGCATCCTGCGAGATCTCTCGCCATTTGCTTAGAAAACACTGAAGACGACCCCCCAATTGAACCTCTGAAAAGGGGATTAAGCTCACCTGAGGCAGCGGAGTCGCGTTGACCTCCCTGGTTACCACCATAGCGTCCTTTTTTTTTTAATTGCCGTAATCCAGGGGTGGGATAGACGTTGGCAGTGAAAGTGGAATCTTGGAATTTACCAAGTTGGGAATTGTACCCTCTCTGGGAACCTTGTTGGGAACCACGGCCGAGCGACCGTCCCCGATGTCGCCCGGTCCTGCCAAAAACTGGACGGAACGCCCGCTTTAAAGAACCTTGAGCTTTATCAAGACCGCTGAAGGTTGTGACAAATTTCGTAAGTTCTTTTAGAAAAGGCTGGCCAAACAAAAGGCCTTGCACTAAGGGACCTTACTCCGAAGAGGACAATTCCGCTAACTTCGGGTCAAGCTTCAGCAAAATAGAGCGACGACGTTCACTAGACATCACGCAATTGGCATTGCCCAAAATACAAACAGTGCGTTGAGCCCATCCAATAAGATCATCTGGATGAATAATTTGGCCCGTAGCTTTGGATTTGTAACCTAAATCTAAAATTTTGGTTAAAGGACCAGCTAGATCAAGTAATTTGTCCTGATAGGACCTCCAAGCACGATCCAAACCTTTCTAAGGATCTTTGGTATATTTCTTCAAATAGGTAAGCATAGAAGGATCCACCTCAGGGGTATCCGCCACTTTATCCGCCAAATCCGGACGTGGACATTCGGAACGCAAACGCGCCCTGACATCCTTGTCAAAGGGCTGTAGCAAATAAGACTGCACATAGTTTGCAACCTCGGAAGATGGAAGCCAGGAAGATGAATTGGAGTGAACAATAGCGGTGGGATCAAAAGTGAGAAAATTGGGATGTGAAGGGGCATCAACAAACCGCTCCTTGTGTTGTTTCTTGGCAGGAGGAGCAACGTCGGAAGCAGACGTGGAAGAGGAGGAAGTGGTATCAGTGACATCCCCGTCTGGAGACACAGAACCCTTGCCCTTGCTGGTAGACACATAAGAATGGTCAGAGGACCAAAAGACTGCGCAAGCTTAGCAAAGTCCGCCGAGTGTGGGTTCTTGGATGCCTTGCTTCCAGACGAAACACCGGCCTTTGCGCCAGGTACCCAACCTTGCTGAACGGCGTAATTACATAGGTGGCGTTTCAAGCGTGCAATAGCCCTGGCCATAGCTTTATTGACGGGTGCTGAACACCCACATCCAGAGCCTCAACAAGCTCAGTCTCCAAAGACCCAGAGGGTTCCTCCTCAAAGTAGTTAGCATCATCATAGTAGTATTCTGACATGACAGCCATGTGGAAGTGACAATTCAACCCACAAGAGGAGATAACGGAGACAAAAAGGCACTGTCAGTGACACAGAGGAGCCCAAAAAGTTAGAATGACAGCGACAAATTCAGGGGGAGTGGCAAAACCCCAGGCAAGCCAAGCCACACAGGTACTGTAAAGTCCAAGTACGCAATGTAAGAATATTAAAGCTTGGAGGGAGGGCTTGCCTAGCACTACCACTCTAGGCAGAGCCTATGCCAATTATCCAGCCCCAAACCTTATAGTATGCTCTGGGCGTCTGGTGAGACTGGCTGGGTCGTGGGTTTAGAGCATTTGCAAGCGCTGCTCCTGCGCTCATAAAATCGGGCTGACAGCTGAGAAAATAAACGCTGCAATGCCGAAAATGGCCGCCGCGCATGCGCAGAGCGGCCCAAATGCCAGCCAGTCCGAGGTCGGCGCAGGGGAAGTGCGCGCGACCTCGCTCCCTTGTCCCACTCCACCAAACAGCCCCCCGGCAGCAAGCGCCCGGGGCCCGGGAAGCAGACCGCGCTCCCCACAGCGTGCAGGAAAGAATGCATGCAGGAACCAGAAAAATCGCAACAGCGAGGCGGAAAACTGATCTACCGAGCAGGAGCGGAGCTCAAAGGAAAACAGACTAGATAACAACACAAGAGCCACTGCTGAGGAATTCTTTTGACCAACAAGGCTTAGTACACATGGAAGTTTAGATTCAAGCATAAACAACCTGCTCAACTTTTTAGCAACGTAAGAAATTTATTCTTTTTCAATATTTTTACTTGTTTGTAACACAATATTTTAGTGCATGGAAAAGACACAATTTTTATATACAATATATACAACAATATCGTGAAAAAACAAAATAAGCATTTACACACTTCAAACATACATGGCCTTTCAGTCATACATAACACATTCATACACAATGATCCAAACAACAAAGAAAATGAGTCCACGTATCGGTCATGGGTCAATTGAAGGAATCCCTTTTGATTATACAATTTTAAAGTCTTTTAAACAGTTCAAAACGAGAATCCACTTCTCTGGAAGATGGTGAAGGGACTTGTTTTAACACAAAGCGTGTAGACCAGATACGGGGATAGGATGGTCGACGCGTTTCGAACCCCTATGAATAGTGTGTTGAATGTGTTATGTATGACTGAAAGGCCATGTATGTTTGAAGTGTGTAAATGCTTATTTTGTTTTTTCACGATATTGTTGTATATATTGTATATAAAAATTGTGTCTTTTCCATGCACTAAAATATTGTGTTACAAACAAGTAAAAATATTGAAAAAGAATAAATTTCTTATGTTGCTAAAAAGTTGAGCAGGTTGTTTATGCTTGAATCTAAACTTCCATGTGTACTAAGCCTTGTTGGTCAAAAGAATTCCTCAGCAGTGGCTCTTGTGTTGTTATCTAGTTTCGGTTTGACTCAGCCTTGCTGAGTTATGAGTCAAGACCCTAGTGTGTTTTTCTGACAAAGGAAAACAGACGGCGGTGGCGCTCAGCAGCGTGGAACACCGCAGGAAGGTCAATCAGTGAAAGAACCTGCAAAGAAACACCGGCAGGACATATGAAGCACTCGGCAGCGGTGCGCCAGAACGGACAATGAAAGCAAACACCGCAGTATGAACTGCGAGCAGTGGGGCACACAGAGGTACAGGAATAATGAATTACAGCATGAATATACCAGTAAAAGTAACCAAACACAATAGCAATGTAACAGTAATGAACAGTAAATGCACGTAACTGGCTGCGGAGCAGCAAAGAAAGAGGTTGTGGTATTCTCCGGTATTCCTTATATAGGGACATACTCTATGGTTACTGTAGGAAGGTGGATACCTGACTATGGTTACCCCAGATTTTTTGCCTTGTGTTTAGCTGGTTTTCGACTTAGTTGGCCTGGTTCCCTGCTATTCAGGGCCCCAGGCTATCTGCTCTCTCTTTAAAATCGACTCCATGTACCCTAGGTGCATAAACAAATTGGCTTGGGTCACCTTATCAGCCCCTGTATAGTGCACTATAGGTGCCCAGGGCATAGGTGCATCCAAGGCCTACAAGGGGCTGCAGCATATCTTTTGCCACCCCTGGCTGGCTATCCAAAATTGACACAACTGGCTGATCACTCAGCTGAGGCAAGGTGGTGTAATCACCTCTTGCTTAGATATAGTATATCTATATCTACACTTAAAACTGGACACATATATACCTATAAGTCACTCCTATGGTGGGCCTTAACAATCCTGGAGGCAGAGTGCTTGGTTTTATGTGGGATGGTGCTCTAGCATGAGCTGAGCCTGTCTGCAGCTGTCGGGAACAACTCCCTTAGCTGTTCCGGGATAATGCCATACCATATACTCTTAAGTGCATTATAATCCATCGCGGTTATGTGCTAACTTTGGTTTGGCTTTATGAAAACATGTTGTGTAAGGTGTCATACGATTTGGAATACTATCCCCTCGACAGTTCTGTTTACGGGGATAGCATTCCACCCTTCTAGAGGGAGAAGACATGCTACTTTGCTAAAACGTGGTTAATCCTAACCAGAGCCTCAGCATCACAAAATTGGATGCTGCTGCCACCGACACAAGTCTGACCTCCTGCTGCTGACCGAAACTTGGCAGAGGAGGCCTGGACAAAGGGTTTCCTGTCGCAGGGAGGTGCTACACCTCCCCAGACAGGAGATAGTGTATTGGGGCAGGGAGGGCTGAAAGAAACTAGACAGTGCCTGGGGCGCACAAGGCTTCCCCTTGCATAATCCGGTCAAACCGGTTCTGGGGCACACCAGCCCCTGTCCCAGCGCGACCCTGGACAAAGGGAAAGGGGTGTAACCACCCCTTTCATGGGTCCCACCCATAGGAGGGACCTAGCAGGTAATCCAGCCCCCTAGATTGGTATAAGAATGGGAGCAGTGCCAAAGCACTCAGATTATCCTGACTGAAACTTATGAAACGAAACTCTGGACCATTCGACATCCTACTCGACCTAGAAGACTAAAGAATCTCCCTTGTGGTCAAGGAGTGACCACCCTGTGCAAACAGGCACAATCCAGCACCTCGACATTTGCTTTGTTGCAGTTCCTGCCGGAACTCGAGAGACAGAGATCGACAAGACCGAGCGTGCCTGCCTTCTAACAGCCCGATCCACAGTCCCTGTAGAGCTGAGACCCGTGGAGGCGACCAGAAGCATGAAGCCCGCCACCTTGGAAAGACCATGAGGCGCTGACCGTGCAGCTCCCCAGGCACCCTCGAAGCTGTGCATTGGGGTTTGAGAAGCCCCAGCCCTGAGCCTCTCTTGCACCAAAGCTCACCCCTCTACACTCACCGAGTGCTGCGTGGGGCCCTTCTGCATCTTTTGGCTCAATGCGTTGGTCCAGTTGCATGCCCGTTGGCTAGTGGCCCCAGAACCGACAAACCTTTAAATCTGACTTGTTAGTGGGATTGCTCGGGACTTGCCCTCGCTCCCCTGAAAAGGAGCACCCGCTCTGACCCTCCTGGTCCGAGTAAGAAGCGATCTTCGAATCCTGCGTGGGTTGCGCTTGCCAAGGTTTGTTTGCTCCAATCCGGAAGCCGACACCGCCGACAGCGAGAGCCTTTGTGGGACAGCTCATGATCCACTCCTGGACATCCTCGGTGCCCCAGAGTCCACGTGGCAGCGGAGACAAGCTTCACAACATCGACCTGATTGTGCCCGACATTGCCTGGTTCCTTCCTGGTTCCACCCTGGTCACTTCTGAGTGACCGAGACTCTGTCCCCTCTGCTTTCAGATCATCTATATCTTCAATCCACCCTTGGATCACACCGGACACTTCTCTTCTCGACGCCTGCAGTATCTTCATCTTCAGGCACCATCGACCTGCGTGATGAAACCCGACACTACTTTGCACCTGTGCACCCGCTTCCTGTGAGTGAGGTAACTCAGCAACGCCGGTGCTCCTGCACTGGTACACATCTCTAGTGTATATGTCTAAAGTTTTGTCCTTCTAGGTCAGTTAGAAGGTTCCTCTAACAGTAACTTTGTAACTTTTACGCACCATCAACTTTGCATTGGTGCATGTGTGTGCTTTAAGCGCAGCACCCGAGTCCCGCTGACTTTTTCCGACTTCAGCATTGCTAGTCCCGACTGCTCCCAGCGATTCCCCAGGCCCTAGGCCTGACCACTGTTTGATTAGTGATTCTTATGCCACTATTTTAGTATATGGTTTGAGTGGCCCCTGGGCCTCATCCATAATTGTGCAACTTCTATATGTTTAACTGTGCTTTTGTTTAAACGCTTGTGCTTCTAGACTCATAAAGAGTATAGAGGATTATTCTAGTAATAAATACATATATTTTTATAATATATAACTTGTGTGGTGTCCTTTCATTTGATATTACAGGATTGTGATTGGTAAAACAGCTTGCTTAACACGACCTCTTGAGTTAAGCCTTTAAGGCTGCTTGGTCTATGCTACCCTTATGATAGCTTGTCTATGAGGTTGACTTACAACCAGACACCATAAGGGATTGTTTGGACTGATACAAGGTGCCCCCAGAATTGGAGACATCATATATCAGGCCAACTTCTCACATTGGTGTGCAGCGGTGCGGATTTGCGCTTGGTGTTGTTTTACCATTGCAATCTTTTATCAAATTGAAAGATCACATCAAGTACCTAAGGTACATATAAACAAAGCTTAGCATATTTAAGCTCTACTGAACTTAGTAGTTGTAGATCAAAGGGCTTAGCACACCCTGCCTACAACTCACTAGCAAGGTACAGTAGGAAAACACTTATTGTAGGTAAGTGCACCCCTTACACCTCACTAGCAGTCATGGCTGGCACAGAGGGAGCTTCAGGCTCTTCACCTGTGATGGTTGACCTTACCAAGGCACCTTCCAGCTATGACAACATCAGCCACAAGGACTTGAGTGCCCTGTGCATTTCAAGGGGGTTGAAAAGGGGTCATAACCCCACCATTCCCATCCTGATAGCTATCCTGGAGAAGGATGATCTTGAGAAAGCTAGTATAGCTCCCTTAGGGTTAGGAGATGGAGTGAATACCCCAGAGAATGAGAACAACCCCCAGACTTAGAAGATGAGGTGGTGGACCCAGAATCTAATGGTAATTAGTCAAATCAGGATCAAGGGGATACCCAGGTACCAGTTGGTGTGCTTAGCCAAGCCAACTTGTCCCTACATGGAAATGGAGAGGGCCAGCACCTCCCCAGAGTACATAACAGAAGTGTTCCAGGCAATAGAAGAGTGAGATCTCCCTCCAGGGATTCTTGTAAGGTTTTGCACTCCGCAGGATCCACGTGCAGCAACAATGCTCCACCTCCGGACCGACCGAACACCCTGAAGTAGAAACACAGGGTGCTCAGACGATACGGCGAGGGAAAAAACCCCAAAAAGGGGAAAAAACCCAGAAAGAATAAAGAGAAGAAGGAAGGGGCAGCAGGGTTAAAGAAACTGTAAGACAAAAGTACATAGGTTAATAATTTACATAACCCTACTCTCATCAATTCTCACTAATTCCATACCCCCAGGACTTCACCTGCAAATGGATGACTCTACACCACCCTATTGCTTTATCTCCCGTCTTCCTTCCTTCCTGGTTAACATAAGAGAAAAGGCGTTACCAACAAGCATGGTTGTAAATGACTAAAAAGCCTTAAACATAGATCTATACATACCCCATTGTGCTAACAAAAGAATTGTAAATGATTCCAAAGCAAAAGTAAGGAGCACCCCTGTGCTTATTAATAGTCAAAAGTTCCCTTGTCAATTTCTTAAAGGACACTGTTTTACCTTTTTCCTGTTGTACCCTCAAGATGCCCAAACACGGCAGTGCGTAGTCGCTTCACTACCACACTCCGCTTTGGTACTTAGAATCAACAAGTTTTAGGCATATAGATAGTTGTACAATCGAGATAATCAAACACGGCAGTGTGTAGTTCCTTCACTACCACACTCCGCTTTGATACTTATAATCCCACAAATGTTTTGATGTAAGGAATCCCAGACCCAGGATTCGTGACGGCAGTGCGGAGGTCCTACAATCCCCCCCTGCACTCCGCCACTTGAATGTCCGTAATACAAAAGGCCCTCACGACCAGGAATCCTCCCATGAACGAGAGCGAAGCTCTCAAACTATATCAATGTCCCCTCGGCGCCGCGAGGCAAAACCAAACACCAGCGTCGTGCTTCTTAGTTGATAAGCACAACACGAAGTCAATACTACGGAGCGCGCTAGCCAACGCGCTACAGGTAAACAGAACAGAAGTCTCCCGAATACCGGAAAACAGGAACCCTTGAAGCCACTCGAGAATGCCGATCAGAGGAGCGTCCGCCACCTCCGAACCCTGAAGAATCACTAGCACCGGTCTTCCGGTTTGGCCCAGAGATATCCTGTGATTCCCGCCGAGACTTCTGGGTAATGCAGTCCCGCGCCCGTGAGAGTCGGGAAATGAAGTTTGTTGGGCAGGCGCGCTGGGCTAAATCCCGACAGTACGCCCTCCCCCCAAGCGCCTCCTAGGCCCAGGCTTTGCAGGAAACCTGGCATGGAAAGATCGCACAGCCCTAGGAGCATGGACATTATGCACTGGTTCCCATGAATCCTCCTCCGCTCCATAGCCCTTCCATGAGACCAAATACCACAGCACTCCTCTGCGGAATTTGGAGTCTCTGATGGATCTCACCTCATACTCCATGTTCCCATCCTTAGCCAGCACAGGAGGTGCTGTTCTGCGTGTTGTAAGGGCTCTTTTCAACAACTGTACATGAAACACAGGGTGGATTCTTAACGAGTTAGGCAACTTCAACTTGTATGCCACAGGATAGGGCCCTATGAAACGCGGATGGAAAATGCTTCGTAGTTTGAAACGTATATATTTGGATGAAAGCCACATCTTATCCCCTGCCTCGAACTGAGGACCAGGTACCCGATGTCTGTCCTCCCATAGTTTGAACGTTTCCTTGGCCTTCATCAGATGTCCTTGCACTGCTCTATGTACCCTCCGTATTGTCAGTACCCGCTCCTTCACCGAGGGTTGATCGTCTAGTTCTTCAGGAATGTGTATCGGCAGAGTCCGTACATCATACCCGTAGTTAGCTTTGAACGGGGACATACCTATGGAACTATGCCAAGCGTTGTTGTATGCCATCTCCGCCATCCACAACAATTCCACCCAAGACCCATGAGCCTCCTTCGCGTAACAACGCAAATACTTTTTTAGAGTCTGATTCAGACGTTCCGTCTGTCCATCTGTTTGTGGATGGAAGCTAGTAGACAACGCTGATTCTATGCCCAATGCACGGCACCACTCTCTCCAGAAACGGGCGATGAATTGTAGCCCCCTATCGGACACAATAACTCTCGGAATGCCATGCAAACAAAAGATTTGCGATGCCAGTATCTGCACTGTTTGACTAGCTGTGGGAAGGTTCACACACGGTAGAAAATGACCCATTTTTGTCAGGTTGTCCACAACCACCAACGCTGCGGTGTTTCCCTGATCTTTCGGGAGGCCCGTAATGAAGTCCAGACTAATGTTTGACCATGGGCGATCAGGCGTGGGCATGGGCATCAGCAAACCTTTCTTTTTTGTTGTTTCCCCCTTTGCTCTAGCGCAGACTTCACATCTACCCACCCATTGAGTAGTGTCTTTCACCAAAGATTCCCACCAGAAATGCCTCCTAAGCAAATCCACAGTCTTTGTAATCCCTGGATGTCCAGCCGCAGGAGCTTCATGACACCAACTGAACGCCTTCTTTCTAATCTCCTCATTAGGCAGAAACAAGCACTCCCCATAAAAAGGCAAACCTTGCCTAATCTTCCTGCCTGATTTGGCCGAAGCCCAACGGACCCAAAACTCCGTAGACCTGGAGCCCTTGATGTCCTCCAGAAACTTCTCGGCCCTGATCACACAAACCACTTTCGTGGAAGGGATGATTGCCTGTTCCTCCGCACTCTGTTTGATGGGGATTCCCTGTCTAGAAAGAGCATCCGCTTTCCTGTTCTCCGAGCCAGGACGAAAGGTTACCACAAAGTTGTACTCGGAAAAGAACAGCATCCACCGCATTTGCCTTTGTGTAAGGTGTCTAGCAGAGGACATGTACTGGAGATTCCGGTGATCGGTATAAACCGTCACTGCCTGACATGCCCCCCACAAATAAGGTCTCCACTCTTGGAAAGCCTTTTTTATCGCCAAGAGTTCTTTTTCCGCGATTGAATAGTTAACCTCAGCCGAACTCAGTTTTTTCGAGAGATAGGCAACAAGATGGAGTTGACCAGTGTGTACATCTCTCTGAGACAGAACTGCCCCTATGGCTTCATCCGAAGCGTCTGCCTCTACTATGAACGGATGTTCCAATACAGGATGTGCCAACACTGGTGCTGTAGTAAAGGCTCTTTTCAGAGCCTGAAATGCCTCCTCAGCCTCCACCGTCCACTCAAATGGCTTCCCTTTCCTTAACAGCCTGGTGATAGGAACAGCGGTTTGGGAGAAATGTAAGATGAACCGGCGATAATAATTGGCAAACCCCAAAAAGCTCTGTACCTCCTTCACATTCTTAGGGGCTGGCCAATCCCTCACCGCCTGTACCTTCCTCTCGGACATCTGTAATCCATTAGGACTAAGATTCACACCCAAAAATTCCACCTCTCGCACCCCGAACTCACATTTACTCAGCTTCACATATAAATGATGTTCCCTCAATTTATCCAAAACCTTGCAGACATGAGTCGTGTGGCATGAAACGTCCTGTGTGTATATCAAGATGTCATCTATGTACATCACCACAAATTGATCCACGTATTCCTTTAGTACATCGTTAATAAAAAACTGAAATGCTGCAGGGGCATTACAAAGCCCAAAGGGCATCACTAAGTATTCATACAGACCAAAACGTGTCTTGAACGCCGTCTTCCACTCGTCCCCTTCTCCCACTCTGACCAGGTGATATGCCCCACGTAAGTCCAAACGGGTGTAAATCTGGGCCTCTCTCACCTGATCGAGCAAAACCGAGATGAGTGAAAGAGGGTATCGATTACGAATGGTGTTTTTATTCAATATTCTGTAATCCACACAAGCTCTTAAGTCCCCATTGGCCTTCGATATAAAAAAAAGAGGGGAAGCTGTGGGAGAACGAGAGGGTCGAATGAACCCCAAGCGAGAATAATGTTCTATGTAATACTTCAAATGAGAGGTCTCTGGCACAGACAAAGCATATACTCTACAGGATGGTAATGAAGCCCCCTCCACTAAGTCGATACGGCAGTCATATTCCCTGTGAGGGGGTAGTGCTTCCGCCTTTACCTCACTGAACACATCACTGTAAGATGAGTATACCACAGGTAGCTTGACATCCTTTTCCGCAGCTGTAGCTGCCAGAAACGGGGTGGCTAACACAGTGACATTAGCAGACATACATGGAGTTAAATGGTCCTTACATGTCTCTGTTACGAACTGAAAGGTCTTTGACTGCCAATCCACAACAGGGTTATGTTTATGCAACCAAGGCATGCCCAATATGATTTCGTACTGAGGAGCATCTATGATTTTTAATGACAATACCTCAGAATGCACATAACCTTGTGTCACCACTGACAACCCAAATTCACCAGTCCTCTCTGTTATCTGACCTGAGGTCAATGGCTGCCCATCAACTGCCAACACATCCTCCGGTGTCTTCCTAGAGACACGAGGCAAATCTAGACGTCTCACCAAACCTTCGTCTACAAAATTACCAGTCGCCCCGGAATCCAACATCACCATTACCGGACATCTTTCTAAATGGTATTCTAGTGTCATCACAACCACCAAGTGTGGTTCTGTTTCCTCATCACCCAAAGAGGACAAGGAAGTGAGTTTCCATGCCTGTCCCCCTTCTGCTCTGGATGTGCTGTCTTCCTTCTGCTCGCTTTCCTGGACTGTATTAGATACGGCAACTTTTTTAAACCTACCGAAAGTCCCTGATGACTTGGGTTTAGAAGGACATTCCTGAACGTAATGCCCCTTCTTTCCGCAGTACATGCACAAGCCCTGTACCCTTCTGGCTTCCCTCTCTTCTCTAGACAACAGTGCTCTAAGTGCCCCTATCTCCATAGGTTCAGGCGTATTGTCCGTTCCTACTGATACTTTCCTCGGGTTTCTTTCTCCAAAATACGCTCCTCTTTCCCACCGTCTCCTGTTACTTCCCCTATCCGTAAGTCGACTATCCAACCTTAACACCAGGTTTACCATGTCCACAAAGGAAGTAGGCTGCGGATCCACCTGTGCTACCACGTCCTTTAAATCATCGTGTAACCCCTGATAAAACAAGGACAATCTTTTCTCCTCTGGCCATGCCGCTTCGGCCACAAGCCTATTGAAAGCAGTAAGGTATTTAATCAACTCGCCCCTGCCTTGTCTTAATGTCAGCAGCTCTCGATCAGCACTGAAAGTAGTTGCTCGTCTGTCAAAGACCCTCTCAAATTCTTTTTTAAACTCTGCCCAATTGGACAGGATAGCATTGTCTCGCTTTACCAATGATACGACCCAATCGGCTGCATCCCCTATCAAATAAGAAATCAAAAAGGCCACCCTTGAATGGTTTGTGGGGAACGATGACGGTTTACATGAGAAATGCATGAGAACCTGTGTCATAAACACATGTACCTTACGAGGATCCCCTGAGAACCTTTCAGGAGTAGCCAAAGGAATGGGTGGGGGTACCGTAACCTGAACATTAGAAGACGAAGCGGAAGCGTTGAACGGATTACCACTCAACCGCTTCACCTTCTCCCGCAAAGCTGCGGTCTCAGCCTTAGAGGAGGCCAGCTCCTGCTGTACCAGGACCAAAGCTTGTAACACATCCTCCATAGACGCCATTGTTGCTACACATGAACCAGGCAGAGTGTATTTCTTAGGCTAGTGATTCTGTAAGGTTTTGCACTCCGCAGGATCCACGTGCAGCAACAATGCTCCACCTCCGGACCTACCGAACACCCTGAAGTAGAAACACAGGGTGCTCAGACGATACGGCGAGGGAAAAAACCCCAAAAAGGGGAAAAAACCCAGAAAGAATAAAGAGAAGAAGGAAGGGGCAGCAGGAATAAAGAAACTGTAAGACAAAAGTACATAGGTTAATAATTTACATAACCCTACTCTCATTAATTCTCACTAATTCCATACCCCCAGGACTTCACCTGCAAATGGATGACTCTACACCACCCTATTGCTGTATCTCCCGTCTTCCTTCCTTCCTGGTTAACATAAGAGAAAAGGCGTTACCAACAAGCATGGTTGTAAATGACTAAAAAGCCTTAAACATAGATCTACACATACCCCATTGTGCTAACAAAAGAATTTTAAATGATTCCAAAGCAAAAGTAAGGAGCACCCCTGTGCTTATTAATAGTTGTAGGAAGGGGGAGGCTCTAGTTGGCGCAGTGTAGCACTAGCGACAAGCAGGGACTCTCTCTTCCTCGTCAGGGCTGAGGGTTACCTTCCAGACAACCTCTGCTTACCCTCTAGGTAGTGTGGCTTAAGGAGTCGTAGGCTAATCTTTGGGGCACATAGGGTTAAACATTTGCAATATTACACCATCACAACCAACCCACCACACAATGACACCAAACTGTATTTGTAAAAATATATATCTTTATATAGATTTCAAGCAGGTTTGTAAATACAGTTGTCAAACTTTCAATAGCGGTTCCAGTTTTACTCAAGTTCAGGTTGCCACAGTTCTTTCTTAGCAATAAGCAATCTTTTGGGCCTTCTGCCCAGGTTCAACAAGGTTCAGTGTCTTGTAGCGCCTCAGTGAGCTTTCCGCTGTCTCCGCTTGTTCCAAAGAGGAGATCGGGCCTGGCCGGCCAAAGCTCACGCTTCCCGCGTGTGCTCCGAGGACCAGGAGCCGTGCGAGCCTCGGTTTCAGAGGCGGCTCGCGTTGGGAGCAGATAGCGCGGTGCGAGCTCGAGTTGCAGGACGCTCGCACCGTGAGGATACAACACAGTACCTTTCAAATTCTTGTGGAGCGGGCGGCTTCCAGGGGAGCTGTCCGACGTCGCGTTGCTTTTCCGGGGTCGCTGTTCGCTGCGGCTCTCAGCCGGGCAGGTCACGGGTCATCCGGGGCGGCGGTACTCAGTGGCGGCAGGGTCCTTCCTTCGTCGTTCGCTCCGACCCTGGAGGCGGCGGCTGTGTGGTGGCGGCAAGTGGCAGTACGGTCCCCAAGTGCAGGACGTACCCAGCCAAAGTGCCGGTTGCAGCTGTGCGCTCACAGCTGAGCTGTCGGGCAGGATACCGACCAGAGGGGAGTTATCACAGGGCGGCTGTCCGTCGTCGCAGGTGGATTGACGGCTCGAAGCGCAGTCAATTCGGGAGCTCGGACCGGACGGGTCCTCCTTCACTTTGCACTCGGGCTCCCGGTGCAGAGGCGGTCACGGAGTTCGGGCCAGCGGCGGCTGGACCTCACGTTGCTCTCGCTGTTGCTTTGGGCCCCGGGCACGGTGCTTGGGGGATGTCGATGCCTTGGATTACGGGGAGCGTGGCAGGCTTGCCCAGCGCTCCCAGACCCCTCTGTCAGTACTGCAGCGATAAGCAGCACACACAGTCGCTTTCTTCAGGATTTAGCGCCCACTGGTCATGGGGCGCTGGTCAGGGGGCAAGTTCAGCAGCAAGCCCTTGGAGATCTTTCAGCAGAGTTTGGCACAAAGTTTCACAAAGCAAAAGTCTTCTTGTAGTCTTTTCTTTTCCTCTCCTTCTGCAGCAAGGCACCAGACACAGGCAAGAGACAGCACTCTTCCTTGTCCTTCCAGGTCCTTCTTGTCGGGCAGAGTTCCTTCTGTAGCACAAACAGGATCTAATTTACAAGGAGCAAGGCTCCTTCTTTTATACTGCATTTCTTTTGTTCTTACAGGCCAGGGGGGCCTTTGCATAGCCACTTTCAGTCCTTGAGTACTTTGTTGGGTGCAATCCGGCTTCTGCTTTCAGGGTGAGGGGCAGGCGCATCAGACGCCCCACAGGAGGTGGAGCCAGCATTGTGTGGACAGGGGTAGCCAGAAGTACCTTGTTGATGGGGCTTCGCCCTTCCTGGGCCAGGTGTCGGCTGAGTCATCAGTCGCTCCCCAGGAGGGTGGAGCCAGCATTGTGGTGGCAGAGCACAGCAAGACTCAGAGTCAAGAGCCACTCCTACCTCCCACTAAGGTGTAATCTGCGCATTCACCACCTGTCATCCCCCAGCCATGTCACTCACACATCCCAGACAGTCAGATACACATACCAGCAGAGGCGGGCTGAAATGGTTAGGCAAGCAAATGCTAACTTTCTAAAAGTAGCATTTGCAAACACAGGATATTAAAATAAACTTTACTAAAAGAAATATTTTATTATTCTGAGTTCAGGCATACTAAACACGACTCTCTACCATGCTCCCTGAGCCTGCTGGGATTATAGAGTGTAATAATTCCAGCAGCCCATTCTGGCCTAACGGAAGCAGGTAGCCTTACAATAGTAAAATACGAATTTAGTTGTAAGTCACTACTAGGACATGCCACACACATCAGAGCTTGTCCTACCTTACACCTACAATGCACCCTGCCCGCAGGCCTACCATAGGGGTGACTAATATGAAGTTAAGGGAAGGTTTAGGGGCTGGCAAGTGGGTGCACTTGCCCAGCCAGCGTGACAGTACGAGACTGCACGCGGGGTTTGCAATGGCGGACCCCAGACACATCTTAAGGCTGCTTCTGTGGGTGGCGCAACCAGCGCTGCAGGCCCACCAGCAGTATTGGCATCTACAAGCCCTGGCACTCCTGGTGCGCTTTACTAGGGACTAACAGTAAATCCAATGCACCAATCATGGACATCAATCGCATGTACAATTTACAGTAGGGAGCACTTGCACTGCGGCACGGGTCGGCCGTGGCGCAGTGCCCTGAGTATCGGAAAACCAGCAAAACATCGGAGGCACACCAGCAAAAAGTGGAAGGGAAACTCACGCCAAGGTGCCAGGTCTAACATGTGTCCCCTCCAGCTGAAATGTGGGAGGAACTACCCTTCCCCAGGGAGTTCCACATCACTAAGGCGGAAAAATCTGGACAGACCGTCAGCATTGGCGTGATCGGTGCCAGGGCGGTGTTCCACCGTAAAGTCCATACTCTGTAGAGAAATGGACCACCTCAACAGTTTCGGGTTCTCATCCCTCATTTGCATCAACCATCTGAGGGGCCTGTGGTCCATCTGAACTCGGAAGTGAGACCCAAACAAGTAGGGTCTTAGCTTCTTCAGCGCCCAGACCACAGCAAATGCTTCACGCTCTATTGCACTCCTCCTACTTTCCCGTGGAAGTAACCTCCTACTGATGAAGGCTACGGGTTGGTCAAAGCCCTCCTCAGTCATCTGTGAAAGAACAGCCCCTACATCATGCTCTGAAGCGTCTGTTTGCACTATGAATTCCTTGGAGAAATCAGGAGCCAGGAGCACGGGCGCCTTGCACATGGCAGTCTTCAGGGTGTCAAAAGCCTTCTGACAGGTGTCAGTCCAAATCACATTCCTGGGCTGCTTCTTCGAAGTCAGCTCTGTCAAGGGGGTCACAATTGTGCCATAGCCCTTGACAAACCTCCTGTAATACCCAGTGAGCCCCAGGAAGGCTCTCACTGCAGTTTGGGTCTTGGGGGGTTCCCAAGCCAGGATGGTCTCGATTTTGGGTTGCAAGGGTGCCACCTTGCCACTCCCCACTTGGTGCCCCAAGTACACCACGGAACCCTGCCCAATCTGGCACTTGCTTGCCTTGATTGTGAGGCCTGCTCTGCGCAGGGCCATCAACACTTCCCAGAGGTGTCGCAGGTGTTCTGGCCAGGTGCCACTGAACACCGCGATGTCATCCAGGTAGGCGGCACTGAACTCATCCAGCCCAGCCAACACCTGGTTGACCAATCTCTGAAAGGTGGCAGGGGAATTCTTCATTCCAAATGGCATAACCCGGAACTGGAAATGCCCATCTGGTGTAGAGAATGCTGACCTCTCCTTTGCCCCATCGGTCAAGGCGATCTGCCAGTACCCAGACGTTAAATCAAACGTGCTGAGGAACTTGGCAGCCCCTAGCCGATCAATGAGCTCATCAGCTCTGGGGATGGGGTGCGCGTCAGTCTTCGTGACTGAATTGAGTCCTCTGTAGTCCACACAGAACCGGAGTTCGGGTGTGGCTCCCGGCGCAGCAGCCTTTGGGACCAAGACCACGGGGCTGGACCAAGGACTGCTGGAAGACTCAACCACCCCAAGGGCAAGCATCTTGGAGACCTCCTCCTTGATGCAGGCCCGGACCCTGTCAGTCACTCTGTAAGCCTTATGCTTCACAGGTAAGCTGTCTCCTGTGTCCATATCATGGACGCACCAATCCGTGACACTAGGAACCAGGGAGAACAGATCTGGAAACTGCCCCAGCAACTGGCGGCAGTCTTCCTGTTGTTCGGGGGTCAGGGTGGGTGAGAGGTTAACTCCATCCACTGACCCGTCTTTCTCACAGGCCACTAAGAGGTCAGGAAGAGGCTCCGACTCCTCCTCCATTCCATCATCAGTTGCCAACAACATGCCCACTTCGGACCTTCTTAAGTGGGGCTTGAGGCGGTTGACATGTAGGACCCTCAAAGGGTTCCTGGGCGTCTTCATGTCCACCAAGTATGTCACTGGGCTCTTGCACTCCACAACCTCAAATGGACCTGTCCACTTATCCTGAAGGGCACAGGGTTCCACTGGGGCCAGGACATACACCTCTTGTCCTGGCTGAAGCTCGACCAGAGTGGCATTCTGGTCGTACCACCGCTTCATCTCCTCCTGGCTTGCTTCCAGATTTGCCTCGGCAAGTTGTCTGAAGCGCCTGGTTTGGTTTCTGAAGGCCAGCATGTAGCTATATACATTCTGGGGAGGTTTCCTGGGAGATTGCTCCCAGCCTTCCTTCACCAAACTCAGTGGTCCTCTCACGGGGTGACCGTACAGCAGTTCAAAGGGGCTGAACCCTAGGGACTTCTGTGGTACCTCGCGATATGCAAAGAGCATGCATGGTAAGAGGACGTCCCACTTACGCCTCATTGGACCTTCCAGGCCCATGATCATGCCCTTCAGGGTTCGGTTGAATCTTTCAACCAACCCGTTTCCTTGGGGATGGTAAGGTGTGGTGAACTTGTAGGTTACACCACACTCTTGCCAAAGAGACTTCATATACTTGGATATGAAGTTGGTCCCCCTGTCGCTCACCACCTCTAGAGGGAATCCTACTCGTGAGAAAAATCCCATCAGTCCACGTCCCACCACGGGGGCCGTCACTGTCCTCAGAGGGATGGCTTCAGGGTACCGGGTGGCATGATCCACCAAGACCAGGATGAACCTGTTGCCCATGGCTATCTTGGGGTCCAGAGGCCCAACAATGTCAATACCCACTCGCTGGAATGGCGTACCGACCACAGGGAAGGGTTGGAGGGGAGCCTTGTTCTTCCCTCCGCTCTTCCCACTTGCCTGGCAAGTCGGACAGGTCCTACAATGAGCGTCTGAGCTCTTGTGCATTTGGGGCCAGTAAAAGTGGGTGACAAGCCTGTCATAGGTCTTGTCCATCCCCAAATGTCCTGCTAAAGGCACATCGTGAGCCAGACCCAGTAGGAAGGCTCTGAACTTCTGGGGTACCACCAGCACACGGGCTGACCCAGGTTCAGCAGCCTTAGGCTCTGAATACAGGAGGTCGTTCTCCCAGTATACATAATGTGTTTTGGCCTGAACACCATTGGCCTGGTCTGCAGCCTGCTGCCGCATACCCACGAGAGAAGGGCATTCTTTCTGCTCCCTACAGAATTCCTCCCTGGAGGGTCCTCCTTCTTGCTGCCAATGGGTCAGCTCAGGCAGGTCCCCCAGTTCAGCAATCTGTTCCCCTGTAGGCTCCAGGGCATCCCCCTCAAGGTCTGCTTCCTCCTGGACCGTGGGAACTTCAGGGGCCGGTTTCCCGCGCCCCCTGTGCCTTCTCCCTAAGGCCGGTTCCTGGGCCTCTCCTTCAGGCCCCAGGACCTCTTGATCACCCCTACTGGCTGCTATCGACCGGGTGGTCACGCACGCCCAGTCAGGCAGACCCACCATCCGCAGGTGAGTCGTCTTCTCCACCTTTTCCCAAGGGGAGTGCTCCAAGTCATTCCCTAGCAAACAGTCAACAGGCATGGTTTTCCTCACACAGACCTGCAGAGTACCAGAGACCCCCCCCCCCCACTCGAAGGGAACTTGAGCCATCGGACACTGACTCTCTGAATTATCAGCATTGATAACCCTACAGTAGGCATGGGGTACAACCTGCTCTTGAGACACCAGGTGCTGCCTCACTGCAGTCACACTGGCTCTGTGTTTCTCTAAGAGCCTCAGCTTCCTTACCATTGATGATCACCACCTGCCCATATTTCTTAGTGTTAGAGGGCAGGTAGTTTGTAGGGATCATCTCACTGTCTCCTAGTGAGACTAGGGTCATGTGAACGGGATCTCCACCCCCCGGGACCATCACTTCTTCTCCTAAGTGAACACTAGTCACTTGACGGGGGGAGCACCAGTGGGTGCGGGTTTTCCAAACAGGCGACACTTGGGGTCACTGGATATGTGCCCCGGCTCACCACATTTGAAACAATTGAAGGGCCCCTTTGGAACAGGTCTACCTGTCGGGGCCCCATTCTGCTTTGGGGGTGGGGGAGGCTGAGAACCTTTCTGCTGGTCCCCTTGGGGATTACTTTGGGGGGCTTTTTGGAACCCTTTCTGTTTTCCCTTGTCCCCCCCACTCTTCTGCTGGGGACCCTGCCCACCCTTGGCGGAGTCTCCCACTGGACCCTTGTGGACCCTGGTGCTGAGCCAGCGGTCCGCCTCCTCAGCAAGCTTCCTCGGGTTGGACAGCTTGCTATCGATCAGGTGTTGGCGTAACTCAGGAAAACAGTGATCAGACAAGTGCTCCCATGCAATTAAATCAAAGAGACCTTGAAAATCATTCACTTTGCTACCCTTCACCCAACCATCCAGTGCTCTGCAAAAGTAAGTCACATACTCCACATACGTATTCCCAGGCCGCTTAGTACATCCCCTAAACTTTTGTCTATACATTTCAGGGGTAAGCCCATACCTGTTCATTAAAGCTTCTTTCATGTGGGAATAGGATCTCTGATTTTCAACGGGCAAATCTAGCAGGGTGTCCCGCCCTTCGCTAAGGAACCTCCCCCACAACCCCGCTCCCCAATCCTTGTCAGGGACCCGGTGGGAGGACATGGCTACCTCGTATGCCCTAAACCACTGTCCTATGTCATCCCCCTTAAAGAACTCTTTAACTACATCTTTGGTGATGTGAACTCTTGACTCTACCTGCACCGGCGTTGCGCTGCCACCAGAGGGAGGATGATCCAAGTTTCTCTCGTGGGCGGAAAATCCGTTCCGCTCGCGGATTTTGCGGATTTTCGGGAAATCCGCAATCCGCGAGATTTGCGGATTTCCCGCAAAATCCGCAAATTCGCACGCAGCGGATTTTTTTGGCGGCGCGCGGCGTTGGTGATACAATTTTTGCGGCGCGCGGCGTTTATCATCGTTTGCCGAGTTGTTTTTTTCGATAGTTTGCGAGTGCTGCGCCATTTTGGATCTTGCTGTGTGATCCCGCGGGAATTGGCGAGCGCGATTACGTCATCGCGGCTTGCCAGCGATAGTTTGTCAACGCGAGTACGGCGAGATCACGTCTCGCGGTACTTCGCAATTTGCGAGATTTGAGATGCGGCGAGCGAAAATATAAATTTGCAATTCTGCACAAGAAATCCACCAGCAAGCAGCATAAACCTTCTAGAAATGATGATTTTTATGTGAATAACTCCTTAGTTTGACATTTGCCTGCACTTTTTTAGCGAGGAGTCCATTTTGGGGAGGGGGCAGGGGGGTGGGAGGAAGGAAGTGCCCCATAGTCTTCAACTTCCTGTTCCTGTTCAGCAGGCTCCTCCCAGTGCTTTGTCCATCTCCTGGTCACTTTTCATTCGGATGTGGACCTGGAAGGATTACCTTTTGTGGATGCTGCTGGATCTTTGGATTTGAGGCCTTTTTGACTTTCTTTGGATCACTGTTGGATTAGAAATTTTACAAGTAAGTTTGTTTGGGGCATTACAGTTGCTGCAACTAAAATTTTGGGATTTTCGATTTTTGGGCTGTTTTGGGGCCTTTTCCCAGGGGTACTCAGTGGTGGGTGGACTGATTCTTTCTGTGGGTTGTCTTGAATTTAAACATCATGGAGGCCATAGATGAATTGGGATTGTGCTGATTTTTCTGTGTTTTTCGATTTTTTTTTTTTGTAAAATTTTGTGTTTTTCGATTTTTGACCTGTTGTTGGGGCCTTGACCAGGGGTAGTGAGTGGTGCATGGGGCCTAGTCTTTCTGTGGGCTGTCTTGAATTTAAACATCATGGATGGAATGGGATTGTGCTGATTTTGCAGTGTTTTTCGATTTTTGGGGGTGTTCATGGGGAGGGACATGCCATGTGGCTGGTGGCCATTTTGAGTGCAGCTACAGGCACTGGCCATGTGCTGGCAGGCAAGTGGCCATTTTGAATGCAGGCTTTGTTGTTAGGCCTCCAACCATTTTGCCTACTTTTCAACCTTTATTTATGCCAGGGGTAGTGAGTCTTGCATGGGCCTAGTATTTCTGTGGGTTGTCTTGAATTTAAACATCATGGAGGCCATGGATGGAATGGGATTGTGCTGATTTTGCAGTGTTTTTCGATTTTTGGGGGTGTTCATGGGGAGGGACATGCCATGTGGCTGGTGGCCATTTTGAGTGCAGCTACAGGCACTTGCCATGTGCTGGCAGGCAAGTGGCCATTTTGAATGCAGGCTTTGTTGTTAGGCCTCCAACCATTTTGCCTACTTTTCAACCTTTATTTATGCCAGGGGTAGTGAGTCTTGCATGGGCCTAGTATTTCTGTGGGTTGTCTTGAATTTAAACATCATGGAGGCCATGGATGGAATGGGATTGTGCTGATTTTTCTGTGTTTTTCGATTTTTTTTTTTTGTAAAATTTTGTGTTTTTCGATTTTTGACCTGTTGTTGGGGCCTTGACCAGGGGTAGTGAGTGGTGCATGGGGCCTAGTCTTTCTGTGGGCTGTCTTGAATTTAAACATCATGGATGGAATGGGATTGTGCTGATTTTGCAGTGTTTTTCGATTTTTGGGGGTGTTCATGGGGAGGGACATGCCATGTGGCTGGTGGCCATTTTGAGTGCAGCTACAGGCACTTGCCATGTGCTGGCAGGCAAGTGGCCATTTTGAATGCAGGCTTTGTTGTTAGGCCTCCAACCATTTTGCCTACTTTTCAACCTTTATTTATGCCAGGGGTAGTGAGTCTTGCATGGGCCTAGTATTTCTGTGGGTTGTCTTGAATTTAAACATCATGGAGGCCATAGATGAATTGGGATTGTGCTGATTTTTCTGTGTTTTTCGATTTTTTTTTTTTGTAAAATTTTGTGTTTTTCGATTTTTGACCTGTTGTTGGGGCCTTGACCAGGGGTAGTGAGTGGTGCATGGGGCCTAGTCTTTCTGTGGGCTGTCTTGAATTTAAACATCATGGATGGAATGGGATTGTGCTGATTTTGCAGTGTTTTTCGATTTTTGGGGGTGTTCATGGGGAGGGACATGCCATGTGGCTGGTGGCCATTTTGAGTGCAGCTACAGGCACTTGCCATGTGCTGGCAGGCAAGTGGCCATTTTGAATGCAGGCTTTGTTGTTAGGCCTCCAACCATTTTGCCTACTTTTCAACCTTTATTTATGCCAGGGGTAGTGAGTCTTGCATGGGCCTAGTATTTCTGTGGGTTGTCTTGAATTTAAACATCATGGAGGCCATAGATGAATTGGGATTGTGCTGATTTTTCTGTGTTTTTCGATTTTTTTTTTTTGTAAAATTTTGTGTTTTTCGATTTTTGACCTGTTGTTGGGGCCTTGACCAGGGGTAGTGAGTGGTGCATGGGGCCTAGTCTTTCTGTGGGCTGTCTTGAATTTAAACATCATGGATGGAATGGGATTGTGCTGATTTTGCAGTGTTTTTCGATTTTTGGGGGTGTTCATGGGGAGGGACATGCCATGTGGCTGGTGGCCATTTTGAGTGCAGCTACAGGCACTGGCCATGTGCTGGCAGGCAAGTGGCCATTTTGAATGCAGGCTTTGTTGTTAGGCCTCCAACCATTTTGCCTACTTTTCAACCTTTATTTATGCCAGGGGTAGTGAGTCTTGCATGGGCCTAGTATTTCTGTGGGTTGTCTTGAATTTAAACATCATGGAGGCCATAGATGAATTGGGATTGTGCTGATTTTTCTGTGTTTTTCGATTTTTTTTTTTTGTAAAATTTTGTGTTTTTCGATTTTTGACCTGTTGTTGGGGCCTTGACCAGGGGTAGTGAGTGGTGCATGGGGCCTAGTCTTTCTGTGGGCTGTCTTGAATTTAAACATCATGGATGGAATGGGATTGTGCTGATTTTGCAGTGTTTTTCGATTTTTGGGGGTGTTCATGGGGAGGGACATGCCATGTGGCTGGTGGCCATTTTGAGTGCAGCTACAGGCACTGGCCATGTGCTTGGCAGGCAAGTGGCCATTTTGAATGCAGGCTTTGTTGTTAGGCCTCCAACCATTTTGCCTACTTTTCAACCTTTATTTATGCCCAGGGGTAGTGAGTCTTGCATGGGCCTAGTCTTTCTGTGGGTTGTCTTGAATTTAAACATTATGGAGGGCATGGATGGATTGGGATTGTGCTGATTTTGCAGTGTTTTTCGATTTTTTTGTGCTCTATAACTGAACTGATGTTCCTCTGTCTTCCATTTTTTTTAGGTGCACAAGACTCAAGAGAACCACCAGTGCCAGGAAGAAGTCCTGCAGCGGTGTGTGTGTGCAGCATAACGTCACGCGACGTCACGTCTGGCCTCAGACAACTCTACAATTCGTGCAACTGCGGCCTGCTGTCTGACCTGCTCTGAAGAAGATGGCCCCAAAGAAAGTTCTCCGTAGCTCCTCTAGCAAGAAAGTTGCTAGTAAGGAGCAGAAGAAGCAAGTTACCAAGGAGGCTGGTGTGCCACCCACCACTTTTTTTGGGAGCAAAAAAAAAAGTACGCCTGCAGCAGCAGGATCTGCTGGGGACCAACCTGAGAGCAGCACCCCTGCTCCATTGGGTTCAGTGCCTCCACCACCACGCCAACTTAAGTCAAAGCCCTTGAGTGCTTCAGAGGCAGTCAGTGTACTTCTCCAATCACCATCGACCAGTGATGTTGGCTCATCGCAAGAAAGTAGCAGCAATGTCCCTGAATCAACACAGGTTGTTGTAACTCATCTGACAAGTGTTGAACAACCACAGCCGCAACAACAACACCATGTGCAAGTACACGCCCAAGTACATGTGGAAGGAGAGGCAGCAAAAGGAGATGCGCAAGCAAAGGTGCATGGACGTTCACAAGTGCCCACAATAGTTGTTCCTCCCGAAGTAGGGGCACATTTGGAAATCGACAATGAAGCTGAGGTATCATTGGAAGCCACTCCTCCTGATGATCATTCATTGTCTTCCACATCCCTAGCAAGGAAAAGATCAAGGGGGGTGTCTACATCTTCTTCAAGCCCACCTCGTTCTGGTGCAAGTGATCTGTCTTGGGAACCACGACAACTGCGGTCTGACAGTGAGGCAGAGGCACACCATGATCTGCCACCGGTACCTAAGCGTAAAAGGAAGGTCGTCCAAAAACTCAAACCTATGGAGTGTGATGAGGCTCAACAAGAAGTGACAGATACTGCTGGTGATGAAGCCTCTCACGATGACGACGAGGCAGTCATCACAAAGGTCACTGCAGCCCCACCGGGCATGCAGCAAAGAGACATTTTGACCCTATCCCGAGAAGCTGCTGAGCGTGATGATGATGTCGGCGAGGAGGCAATGGAAATGGAATCATTAGATTTGGAGTTAAGTAGTACACCAAAACCTACCGCTTCCATATTTCTTCCTCGCAAGAAGGTACCCACCTCGTCCTCGACCTCAATTCGTGGTGGTGAAAGTGCAAAACGTACTGAAGTTCGGCAATCCACATCCTCCACTTCATCTGTCATTAGCAGCAGGACCACCACCACCAGTATCGCCGCCTCCTCCGGCCCCCGAAGACATTTCAAGTCTCCAGTTTGGGACTTCTTTAGTGTTTGCCCAAAAAAGGAAAACGTAGCCATTTGTAGCCTTTGTAAGCTTCGATATAGTCGTGGTAAGCTTGGTTCTAACTATGGTACCGGAGGCCAGAGAGGTCATCTTGAGAGAAGGCACCCTGTCGAATGGTTTCCGCACCTAGAGGCGGTCAAGAAAGCCGGAATTGCACGTAATGAAAACGTTGATTTGTCATCTGCTGATGACGAGGAGGTAGAAGAAGACGATTCAAACACTTCACTTACACCCAGTTCCCATGTCAGCAGCACACCCCATGGGAGCCACACTAAGAGTGTGGGAGAGAGTGAGACATCAATGCGGAAAAGTTCATCAGCGAGCGTAACTGGGTCGAAGAGATCATCATCATCCCGTAAATCATTGGTCCAGGGCAACATTAAAAAGATGTTGTTTACAGAAGCGCAATATGAATGCAACCACCCAATGACCCGTCTGTATAACACTAAGCTGGCTAAAATGCTAGCTCTGGACCTTCTCCCTTTTTCTTTTGTAGAAGGGGTTGGTTTTCTAGAATTAGTGACAGTGCTCTGCCCTAAATGGAAGGTTCCTAGCCGGTTCTATTTTGCCCGAGTTGCGGTTCCAGCACTACATGAAGATGTTCTGAAGGTGATTGGGGCAGCTTTGGAGAAGAGTGCTGTTCACACTATACATCTGACAACAGACATGTGGACCAGTGGCGCAGGCGCTGATTACATGTGCATCACTGCACACTGGGTCTCTTTTTCAGGGGCTAAAGCAAAGCTAAACTCAGGTGTTGACACTAACATTGTTTTTAAAGGTGCTCGGAAACATGCAACACTAGCCATGTTTGGTTTGGAGAAACGTCACACAGCAGAAAACATTTTGGATGTCTTTAACACAAAGGTCCTTAACTGTCTGTCCCCACTAAAACGCAAGGTTGGTTATGTTTCCACAGACAATGGCTCCAATATAGTTAAGGCCATGAGGGACGGTTACTATTTCAGAGTGCCGTGTTTGGCGCACTGTATAAACCTGGTTGTCCAAAAATTCTTGGGTAATAAACGCAGTGCAGCGTACAGTGTATTGGACAACTGCCGAAAAATTTGCAAGCATTTCAGGCATTCTTTTAAGGCCCGCAAGCAGCTGAGGAGCATGCTATATCAAAGTCAAATGCCAGTGAAAGCACTCATCCAGGAGGTGGTAACACGTTGGAACTCAACCTTCTACATGCTTGAGCGTCTGTATGAGCAGTATACGCAACTCAATCAATTTTTCTTGAAAGAGGGTATAGAGGAGCTGAGGATGGGTGGGCCGCAATGGAACATAGTTGAAAGCCTAACACGCATGCTTCGTCCTTTTGAGGTCTTCACACGTGCAGTCAGCAAGGAGGACTCTAATTTGGGAAAAGCTATCCCATTGTTGTACATGCTGGAGGACCAACTGAAGGAGGTGTGTTCTGTGTTTCGAAAAGATGACAAAAAGAAAGACTCTTTGCTTCTGGCTGAGACATTATTAGAGCTCCTACAAGGTGATGAACGTCTTCAAAAGATCCACTCAGAACAGCATTACATTTGTGCTACTATTCTGGATCCACGCTACAAAAAGGCGCTGGCAGGCAGAGCATTCTTTCCTTTTGCTGATGAAGATGTTACAAAGTACAAACGTTGGCTAGCCTTGTCAGCCAAGAAGTTTGAAACAGAACGGCTGGAAATTGAAGGAAATGGCAGTACATCAGCAGGCCATCCCCAGTCAAAACAATCCACTTCTGCACCTGTGGCTGTGGCACAAGTGACCTCTCAGCCGTTAAAGACACCGGCAACCGCATCATCTGCACGAAAGGCAGCAGAAACATTGGAGGCTGAAGAGGATTGGCTAGCTCTGCGTGGGTTTGGTTCTCAAAAGGCCAGAGGCACAGCAAGAGCTACGCAAAGTGGAGGAACCTTGGAGGAGGACCTTGAGTCGATGGTGAAGGACTATCTGAATGACTCCACAGAGGTCTATGTTAATTCTGACCCATTGGCGTATTGGCATGGGAAAAAAGAATTGTGGCCACAGCTCACCAACCTGGCTTTAAACTACTTGTCTTGCCCACTCGCAAGTGTGTCTTCTGAACGGGTTTTCAGTGCGGCTGGTGGGATTGTAACTCCCAAACGGAGCCGCCTCTCGCCCAAAAATGTGGAGAGGTTAACAATGATCAAGATGAATCAGCACCTCATACCACCAGATATAAGAGTACGAGAGAGCGTGCCGGATGAAGAGGAGGTGGCCAGCACCATAGATGAGGGAATTTCTACTCTGTCAGGTGGCACTGACCTCACCCGGGCTGAATTCGCAGAGTATGATGACGAAGCCTTATTCTTATTCCTGGACCGTGATTCCGACTTCGAGCCCTGAAAATGAGACAACGAATCAATAACTTTCTTTTTCATCCTTATTCACTTTTATTCCTGTGTGTCTGTCTTTCTTTGTTGTGCACAGTTAATATAATTCAAACTTTAATCAGATAATCACAAAGACAAGCCCATCAGCAGAACTGTCTTCACTTGTTTGCTAATTTATTTGAAGGTGCCGCAGTCTGCATTCCTCAGGTTCACAAGTTCAGAAGAACATGCTCCTCTATCCTCCTCCTCCAGACTCCTATTTCCATCAAAGCAGAGGGCTGGTTTACGCCCAATGAAGAAAGACTCAGCACTTGTGGGGGTGTTGTTCTACCTCTTTGCAGGTGAGTTGACGGGTCTGGGGCCATTGCTGGGAAGCACTAAAAGTGGTTTGTGCCAAATCCGAGGCGGAAATTTTTTTGTGTTTTTGATGACTTGCTTGCCTTTGAGGTGCTCTTAGGGGGGGTTCCGTCTGTTTGTGGGTGAGTTTCATGGTCTGAGAGCATTGCTGGGACACTCTAATCTTGATTGCATTTGCTTTTCAGGAAATCCGTCGAGCCAACCCCGACTTATGGCCCAGCTACGCAGCGCGTTTGGACCGAAGGCCCAGAAATATTGCAAGTATGAGAGTTTGCTTTTGGCCTGTTTGGGGGTGTTATACTTCTTGGCGGGTGGGTTGCCGGGTCTTGGGGCATTCCTGGGAAGGTCTAATACCGGGTAGAAGTGGTTGGGACTAAATCCAGGCCGATTTTTTTTTGGGCTATTTCTGACATTTTGCTCTATGTAGCGTTTTCGGGGGCCTGTTTGGGGGGCTTCCTGGTGTTTGCGGGTGAGTTTCGTGGTCTGGGAGCACTGCTGGGACACTCTAATCTTGATTGCATTTGCTTTTCAGGAAATCCGTCGTGCCAACCCCGACTTATGGCCTAGCTACGCAGCGCGTTTGGACCGAAGGCCCAGAAATATTGCAAGTATGAGATTTTGCTTTTGGCCTGTTTGGGGGTGTTATGCTTCTTGGCGGGTGGGTTGCCGGGTCTTGGGGCATTCCTGGGAAGGTCTAATACCGGGTAGAAGTGGTTGGGACTAAATCCAGGCCGATTTTTTTTTGGGCTATTTCTGACATTTTGCTCTATGTAGCGTTTTCGGGGGCCTGTTTGGGGGGCTTCCTGGTGTTTGCGGGTGAGTTTCGTGGTCTGGGAGCACTGCTGGGACACTCTAATCTTGATTGCATTTGCTTTTCAGGAAATCCGTCGTGCCAACCCCGACTTATGGCCTAGCTACGCAGCGCATTTGGACCGAAGGCCCAGAAATATTGCAAGTATGAGATTTTGCTTTTGGCCTGTTTGGGGGTGTTATGCTTCTTGGCGGGTGGGTTGCCGGGTCTTGGGGCATTCCTGGGAAGGTCTAATACCGGGTAGAAGTGGTTGGGACTAAATCCAGGCCGATTTTTTTTTGGGCTATTTCTGACATTTTGCTCTATGTAGCGTTTTCGGGGGCCTGTTTGGGGGGCTTCCTGGTGTTTGCGGGTGAGTTTCGTGGTCTGGGAGCACTGCTGGGACACTCTAATCTTGATTGCATTTGCTTTTCAGGAAATCCGTCGTGCCAACCCCGACTTATGGCCTAGCTACGCAGCGCGTTTGGACCGAAGGCCCAGAAATATTGCAAGTATGAGATTTTGCTTTTGGCCTGTTTGGGGGTGTTATGCTTCTTGGCGGGTGGGTTGCCGGGTCTTGGGGCATTCCTGGGAAGGTCTAATACCGGGTAGAAGTGGTTGGGACTAAATCCAGGCCGATTTTTTTTTGGGCTATTTCTGACATTTTGCTCTATGTAGCGTTTTCGGGGGCCTGTTTGGGGGGCTTCCTGGTGTTTGCGGGTGAGTTTCGTGGTCTGGGAGCACTGCTGGGACACTCTAATCTTGATTGCATTTGCTTTTCAGGAAATCCGTCGTGCCAACCCCGACTTATGGCCTAGCTACGCAGCGCGTTTGGACCGAAGGCCCAGAAATATTGCAAGTATGAGATTTTGCTTTTGGCCTGTTTGGGGGTGTTATGCTTCTTGGCGGGTGGGTTGCCGGGTCTTGGGGCATTCCTGGGAAGGTCTAATACCGGGTAGAAGTGGTTGGGACAAAATCCAGGCCGATTTTTTTTGGGCTATTTCAGACATTTTGCTCTATGTAGCGTTTTCGGGGGCCTGTTTGGGGGGCTTCCTGGTGTTTGCGGGTGAGTTTCGTGGTCTGGGAGCACTGCTGGGACACTCTAATCTTGATTGCATTTGCTTTTCAGGAAATCCGTCGTGCCAACCCCGACTTATGGCCTAGCTACGCAGCGCGTTTGGACCGAAGGCCCAGAAATATTGCAAGTATGAGATTTTGCTTTTGGCCTGTTTGGGGGTGTTATGCTTCTTGGCGGGTGGGTTGCCGGGTCTTGGGGCATTCCTGGGAAGGTCTAATACCGGGTAGAAGTGGTTGGGACTAAATCCAGGCCGATTTTTTTTTGGGCTATTTCTGACATTTTGCTCTATGTAGCGTTTTCGGGGGCCTGTTTGGGGGGCTTCCTGGTGTTTGCGGGTGAGTTTCGTGGTGTGGGAGCACTGCTGGCTATATATACTTTACTTTGCAAGAGGTTTGAAGCAAATCCATGGTGGCTGAGGGGACTTAGGGCCTAGCTGCAGAGCGCGCGCGGAGTGATTTGGGAAATTTGTGAAAAAGTGACTAAGTCCCCATTTTTGTACTTTTGCTCTTTGGCTGTTT
Source organism: Lissotriton vulgaris (assembly GCF_964263255.1). Lineage (NCBI taxonomy): Eukaryota > Metazoa > Chordata > Amphibia > Caudata > Salamandridae > Lissotriton > Lissotriton vulgaris. Next base: position 837,643,192 of record NC_141699.1, read on the forward strand.
GGGGGTCTTCTACTCGTTTTCTCCTGGGTTGACGGCTCTGGGGCCATTGCTGGGAAGCTCTAATACCGGATAAAAGTGTTTTGGACCAAATCCCAGGCGGAATTTTTTTTGTGTTTTTGATGACTTGCTTGCCTTTGAGGTGCTCTTAGGGGGGGTTCCGTCTGTTTGCGGGTGAGTTTCGTGGTCTGGGAGCACTGCTGGGACACTCTAATCTTGATTGCATTTGCTTTTCAGGAAATCCGTCGTGCCAACCCCGACTTATGGCCTAGCTACGCAGCGCGTTTGGACCGAAGGCCCAGAATTATTGCAAGTATGAGATTTTGCTTTTGGCCTGTTTGGGGGTGTTACGCTTCTTGGCGGGTGGGTTGCCGGGTCTTGGGGCATTCCTGGGAAGGTCTAATACCGGGTAGAAGTGGTTGGGACAAAATCCGCGCGGAAAAGCCTTTAGTTTTGGCACTTTTTGTAACTTAGGGTTCGTTAGGGTTAGCCCTAGCAGCAGGATTGCATGTGTTTCGGGGTGTTCTAGATTTTTCAAACTGAGTTCTGGGGTCTTAGAGCACTCGTGAGAATGTGTAATTTTGGTTGCAAGTCATTTGAAGAAAATCCATGGTGGGAAAGGGGGGATTTGGCATAGTTAAAGAAAGCCTTTGCCACTATTCTTAACTTAGGGTTCGTTAGGGTTAGCAGTATTTCTATTGCATGTGTTTGAGTGGGGGGGATTTCGAGTCTTGGAGCGATGCTGGCTATGGCTACTTTTGCTTGGTTGCTTGCAAGTGGTTTGAATGCAATCCACGGTGGGTAATGGGTAATTAGGGTACTTCGGCCTACTTTTACTTTCAAAGTAAGTTTTGTCACCAGTTTTCTGCTAGGCCTCGTTTTTTGAGATTTGATTGGGGGTCTTCTACATTTTTGCGACTGGCTTTAGTAAGGGTCTGGGTGGGAGCACTGCTAGGAAGATCTAATTTTGTTCTAAAACACAGTTTACAGTACACCTAGCTTGAGGGGCAAGATCCGATACATTAATTTGCCCATACATCCTTCAAAAGGTGACTCAGAGTACGCACTTTCAAAAACATTGTACTGTCTACTAGGAAAAACAAATTGTGACTTTTTGCACTCCACAGCCTACATGCCTTATATTTATTTATCAGTGGTGTTGTAATATTATATCACTTCCTGTTTTTCGTTGAATAATTACAGGCCGGGTTTCAGTCTCTGCAATGGGGAAAAAAGGATGGAGTCAGGCTTCACAGTAGCGAGCCACAATTCAGCATCAGGCAGGCAGTGGACAGGGTGTCTTCTGGTGACCAACATCGATGGACGAAGCGTCGGCTGCAATGGAGGAGTGCCGCTAATAGGAGGATTTTTTTTCTGCGGGCAACTTACTTACCACTTCCAACAGGACCACTACAACCACATAGATACAGTATCCCTTGCCTTTTTCTCTGACTGTGACTGCATTTCTTGGCTCTCTCTCTGCTTCTACATTGATCCCTTAACACATCACTTAGTCCACTCCACTATCACATCTGCACCACACATAGTCATTTGTAAGTGCTCCTACGTAATTCGCAAGTCGCAGCACGCCCCAGGCCGTAGAGGACTGGGATGGCCCCAATGATGAAGCATGTCACCAAGGGGCAACCCTGGTGAGTGAGGGGACACCTAGAAAAAAAGCAATTTCTCCTTTTCTATCTACTATACCTTCTGTCAGGTTACGCAGCCCCTAAGCGCCTACCGTACTATGAAACTACATTTCCCATGAGTAGGCGGGAGACTTGCAGACTATTTAGTGAGACTATATGAGAGTACCCTTGTATGTTAGGACAGCACTTCACTGATGCCTGTCTTGTTTTCTGTTACAGGTATCCTTTCCCTGCTGACCCTACCTTTACCCATCCCACATTTTTTATTTTAGTTTGTTATTTTTCTCCCCCGCCTAATGCCTCGAACACCCTGTGTTTACACTTCTGGGTGTTGGTGACATTTGGAAGTGGAACCATATTTGCATCGACTGGATCACGGGGAGTAAACCTGACACCTTCCAGACCAACCCCATTGAGTGTTGTTGTGAATGGATTTATAGTGACCAGCAAGGCTCTCAGGTATCTGGCTACAGAGACCTTATGTTGAATATAGTTATCAATATTTCCACCCACGCCCTGTACTGTCGCATTCTTTCTTCCACAGTTGTCGAAAGTACTAATTACTTTTAACTGACATGCATGCAGTTACAGTAGTGTATGCACTTTCAAAGATTGATGGATAGGTTTGTACCCAAAGATTTGTTTATGTTCACAATTGTTCGTCCATGCTGTGCTACTTTTTCTTGTCTCCCAAAACCTTTCCCAAAAACCCCCGTACCCATCCATTTTTCAAACCCTAACCCTCTTCCCCCGGGCTGTGTGGTTTTGATTGATGTGTGACTAAATTACAGCAATAAATCCACACACTTGCTGGGGAGGATAAGGTGATAGCAACAGGCTGGTGAAGAAATCCGATGATATATTCTTACTCTGCTTGACAAAGACCCATGGCTAATGTCAAAGAACTTCAACCGAATTAGTTATACTTTAACATTTGTTAGGCTACAACGTGGCACTGTTCTAGTGTACTTCTGTCACCTGCTATATTCTGTATTGTACCTTTGTATTGCTCAGGAGCACAAACCAGATTTCATTTTCTTTTTTTCATAGGCAAGCAACTGCCACTGTGTCACACCACTAGTACCACCGCTATGAGGAAATTTTATCCGCCCAGGATTGCCAACCTTATTTGCTGTTTCCCGTGGAGCCAGCCCTGGGCCTAGCCCTACTTGCAAACAGAAATTACAGGTAAGATAGGCGTTTGGTTGGAGGTAGTATAATGGAGTATTAGGAGAGACGAGAGATTTGATTGACGGTAGTACTACTAAAGTCCTAGGACTATTCAGGAAAACAAACTTACTGTTATGTTAAACCCCCACCCACCAGACTCAAAAGCAGTAAAAAACAGGTATGGTCAGATAAAGTTTCAAAAAGTATATTTTTATAGCCCTAACAAAAGAATCTCCCGCAAGACCCTCCCTAACCCCAACGATTGTCCTTCAAAAGTCCCCAAAAATCACAACTCCCAATTCCCACCCCCCAAAAGTCTCTAAAAAAGGGGCAAGGGACACTATGGCAGGGTGCTGTTGGAATTAGCAGCCAGGGCATCATGCTCCTTGCGGAGGGTGGCAAGTTCGAAGCGGAGGCCCTCCACCACGTTCTTATAATTATGGACCTCCTGCTCCAGGTAGGACAGTCTGAGGGATAAGCGGCGCCGGTGTGCCTTGCAATTCCTGTGAGGGGCAGCTGCTTTCTTTGCTGCTGGGCGGTGGCGTTTGGCTTTGGTAGCCCGGCTCCGTACCGCTGGAGCACTGCGCTGGCTGGCAGCCCGCACGGAGGAGGAGGCAGCTGTCCCAGTGGACGTTGTTGTTGTTCCAGACTGCGTCTCCTCCTCCTCCAGGGCCACCAGCCGCCGATATTCAGCAACAGTGGCATACAGCCTCCGTTGCCGGGCCATTCGAGCCTGCTCCTTCCTCCTTGATGGTGTCTTGGATTTGGAAGGAGCAACTACATGAAAAAAGAAAGACATAGTCTGTAACCAATGCTCCTTAAGATTAACACAAAATGATTGAGCAGAAAGTTGTCACAGTACAAGTAGCAAATTGAAAGCACAGTGCATAACTATTGAGGACAGTATCTATGTAACCTCCGACTTCTTCATCCTTGCTCTAACATTAGTGGGAGTTTAAGGAACAAATTCTACGAGCACTATGGACTTCTATTACAGTCGACTATGACAGTACACCACTCTTATTCTTCTTCTTCTCTCTTGTTTAGGACAATTGGTACGTTATCTTATGCAAGCCGGCATAATGCCAGCGCAGTGAACTTGCACCCGAGAAAAACAGACGCACACCATGGTGAGTGAGACAGACTTGCGTTACTGTACCGGTCCAGTACATGCAGGTGGTGAAGCTCTTACTTTTCTATTACGGGTGGCACTGAGAATACTCTGTTAAAAGGGCTACTGCTTAATTAATTTAGCTTTCACCCTACAGTGCAAATGAGTATTAGAAAAGGAAAATGAAGAAGCTAAATTATCTGATTATCTATCACTTCACATGGGATGTATTTGATGACATATGGGATGACTTTAGGTGCTTTGCTTATTATTGAGTGAACAGTGATACCCCCACACATGAATGACGTACTACTACTAAACTAAAGTTATTAAGGGAGGTAGGGAGTGCCCACCGTAATAACTGGATATATGCTGTGCTTGCAGTTGCAATACAAACTACTGCTACTATTCATGGTAGTCTTTGGACAACGTTACAACTTCTTTTCCTTGCCTTTCCTACACTGGAACGGACGTGCGGGTGCGGTGTTACATGCTCTTCAAAGTAACACTTAGTTCATCCAGTGACCGTCTACTCTCTCTAGATTCACATATGCTATCTAAGAGTCAGATAGTACCATGAATGATCCAGGCATCCATCCATTCAAAGTATATTGCACACATACAGTTTCTGTCTCACCCACCCAGGCTGTTCTCCTTCCACCCATCCTTGCTTCATCATTCACCCAGCCATGCACCATACCATTTTCTTACCTTCCCAGCCACCTCGGGGACCAAGCAAACACATATCATTCTTCTTTGCCAGTCATCATTACATTTCTCGTGCTTCCACACTTACTTACACCCTTCTTTCGCTTTTCGTTCATCCCATCCATCAAGTTCACCTCAGATCTGATTGGGATTCTTCTCGCCAAAAACTTCACAGCTAAGTCGAAGTACATTTAGAGGAGGCTACTACCTGCTTTTTTTATAATACACCCGTGCAGAAAGCACACTCTGCAGTCTTCAATCTCAATGACTAAGGAATGTATAGCTTACCTCTGCCCGCCACCACCGTGTGAACCCTCACAGGCATGTCCTTTTCCGGCACTTGCACCGCCTCCTCCCCAGAGTTGTCCTCCTCGTCCAATGCCACCACCTCCGCGCTGGCCCCGTCTCCAGATGTTCCACCTACAAAGTACATTTAATAATGTTAGAATACACCACTCACTACTATATAATATTTGGTCTAGGAGGAAGAAAGAAATGTGAAAAAAAGTGTACAATTTAATAATTTTTGACTGTCTACTCTAGAGTAAAAAGGTCCCTTTTTCCAGGGAAGGCTGTTGTCTTGCTGCACTTTTTGGCACAACTGATGAATGTTTGCTTTTTACTTTTTAACACGCACCACTTTTTCTCCTAACAGACAGAACCTTGACTTCTAAGAACACGAGCAGGATCAAGTTCAAACCAGGTGAGAGCTCGGCTCGACCACAAGAAATGTGTCCAATTAATCGTCAGCACTAAGCACTTTTCCATTTTCAGTTACACGTTCACTTTTATGACAAACTTGAATTTAATAAATGTGTTTACTTTTAATAAAGCTTTTAAACTTAAATAGAGTCTGTGGTTTTTGGTCCTCCAGACTAGAGTGGATGAGCTAAAGGTTTTCGAATTTTTGCAAGCATGAGTCCGTGCCTCTGCCATCGGTGACTTTGGGAGCTAAATGACTCTGCCACACTATCTAGTCAGTAAGGAGATTGGGGCCGGGGTTCAACTACAAAGTCTGTTATCACTGAGGTATGTGGAAAGTCTAACAGTTACAGCACCTATTATAATTGATAAGCTAAGCGATGCATTATTTAGTGTCCATAGTTCTGTTTGTGCAGATTTGTCCCTGCAACAGTAGTAGAATGGATTGTCCTATCCAAACCAAAAGTAAAGTAGTATCTTATTATTTCTTGGTGGTGGTCATTCACCTTTTTATTGTTGGCAATGGTCAAAGCATAAACATTTAGAATACTTGAAAAGACAATATGGACAATCCCAGAGGACTACACTCAGTGCATAGAGCTATTGCTGACTAGAATGGGAGTCCAATGGAAATGCCAAATGTGCAATCTTAGTTAGCTACACAGACAGACTAATAAGAATAATCTAGTAATACCACACGGAGTCATAGGGATAAGAATTTAGATCCTGTCTACAAGAAGATCAAAGACGATTTAGAAAAAATCGAATGAGGAACGCTAGGAAAAAATAAGTACTCTATATTAAAATTAAAACTTACTGGGGCCAGCAAAGGAGCCCTCGACTGCCCGGTCCTGGCCTGCATCGACAACAGCACCCTCCTCCTCCTCCTCCTGTGTCCTCCTCTTGCCCCTGGGGGAAGCTGATGTACAACATGAAAGAAAGAAAAACAGAAAACATGGATGATATTTATTTCTCAACCAAATCAAACATTTAAAAAAGAACTAACAAAGTAACAAAATATTTTTGCGAAATAGCAAATAGGGAACGACTCCACGGGATATATTATTGACCAATCTCATGTGGTCGACTACGTCATTACTTTAGTATTGCTTGATTTGCGGACCGTCGAATTGGAAACTACCCTATGTAACTCACTAAACAAAGTACTAAAAAGGTTTGCCTAGGATTGGCAGGCAGCAGTCCGCAGCACGCAAAGTGACAGCCAAAGTCCATTGTGATTGAAGATCAGCGACAACACTAAAGTTTCCTACTACATTCACCAGTCATTAAAATACTCAAACTATTAATCCACCACCACTATTTCTTCTTATCGCCATGTGTACAAAGGAAGGACTGGACTTGAGTCTGTAGGGGCTGATTTATAAGGCCCTTGCGGCTCTTTTGCTCCATTGTTGCGTGACTTTTGTGACGCAGCGACAGCACATAAGAGGCGCAATGGTGCGGCGTATATTAACAACGTGACGCATCTGGGAGATGCATCACGTTGTAAAGCCCTGCGCCAATAGGGGTGTTCCGGCGCAAGGGAGGGCGTTCCTGCGCAGGAACGCATCCTAAAAGTGGCTGAGGGAAATCTACAAGATTTCAATCAGTCACTTTGAGGACAATGATGCGTGACTCAAACCCTGCGCCTGCTTGAAGCAGACGTACGGCTTGACGCAGCATTGGGGAGATAGGGCACCCCAGAGAATTGATGGAGCTGCACCATCGTTGCGACGCAACTCCAGCAATGCGCCACCTTTACGGCACAGATGCGTAACGCTTTGGTGACGTTTTGGGCCCATGGCGCGCCGCATTGTAATACGGCGCACCATGGGTGATGGTGGCGTGACGCACAATTACTGGCGCATCCCTGCAACTTTGCAGGGATGCGCCGGTAATTAAAAATCTGAACCTTAGTGTGTAGCATTGCGCAGTTCTTTCAACTACACTCATACATAATTTCACAGGCCAATGAAATGAACACAAAATCTAAAACAAATAAGCATAGTAGCAACACTACTGAGAAGGAGAGCAGTGTACCTGAAATGCACAGAAGATTTTGAAATAAAATGTACCTACAATGTAATGAGCAGCATTATTGCTCTTGTAAAAAAAACAAAAATTTGCAATATAATAACACAGCAGGAGAAAACATAGTAGTAAAGACATAGCTACTACTACTCACCAAGCCCGGGGATCTCAAGGCCAAGGAGGTCGAGCAGATCTCGCTCACGGGTCAGGACATCCGTCCAGCGGTGGGTGGCCTGGTTGTAGGTGCGCCAGACCCGAGAGTGGTGGTAAATGGCCTGGCACACCTTCTCCCACCGCTTCCGGCGCTCCCGGGCCCCGTACCCGGCACTGATCTTGCCGCCTCCCATGATGGTCCTGGGGAGGCGGCGCTGAACATAAAAAATGAGCTGGCCCACCTCCTCCGGGGTAAAGATCTCCCGTGGCATCACTAGCTCCCCCCTCAAACGCCCGCACGGGAGCCGGACACGGGGTGCGGGACCCTTCCCCTTCTCGGGATGCTTCCCGGCTCCCTTCACCATGGTCTGGGCGGAAAGGAATAAAGAAAATAGAATAGGGAAGAGAAGAAAAGAAAAGAGTTTACAAAAGTAGTTTAAAATTAACCAAAAGTAGCAGTAAACACAAAAATATAGGGCTAGAAAAATAGAGGGATAGATAATAAGTAAAATAGATAAAAAAAAACTTCAAACAAGCAAAGGATGGCAGAGATTGACAGAGGATACAAAGACCATGCCCAGAACCATAGCAATGAATGAGAAACAAGATGGCCGCGCCCGTTCACGACCGCGCGGGTAAGTTCGCGCGAGATTTTCCTTGCGAACACGCGCGAGACTGTACTGGCAAACCGCGGACTTTGCGAGATTACACTTCGCGCCCGGAAACGGAAATACGTCAGGCAAACAAGATGGCTGCGCCCTTGCACGACCGCGAGGGTAACTTCGCGTCTTGCGCTACGAGCGGCTCGCAAAAACGCACAAAACCTTGCCAACTAACACGCTGCAAAAAAAACAAATTGCATATTCGCACGAATTTGCGGCTTCCGAATCCGATCTTGCGCGTGTTCGCACCCCGCGAACCCCGCGAAATTGCAGAAAAACGAGTTTTTCAAAAGTGAAAGCACTCGGCAGGGGCAAGAGTTCAAACTCATCATTAGTAACAATTCCCGGTAGTGCTTCCTGACTGGGGCCCCTCCAGAATTCAGTTGCTAGTTGCAACAATTGTATGACCCTGCTCTGACCCTCACAGCAGGCTCATACAATAGCTACAAGTAGGCCACAAAGAAGGTCCTGGGGAAAAAAAATGCACTGCAACAGAAAGCAAAATTACAGATAAGGAAGCAGGTGCCAGACTGGAATTTTAAAACAGTGACACATTAATAAACTAACCCCAAATTAATTCATCTGAGTTGAAGCAGGGATGGTGTGCTTGCTTTTCCCCCCCATAATCTACAGTAATGATGAACCAGAGGGTGGCATTGATGTAACAGAGGGTTGCAGTGGTGAAACAGAGGGTGCTGGGAACCTGTGATGATGAACCAGACGTAGAAACAACATAATTCGCGACCGTTGCGCGACGAAATGTAAGTTCGCAATTGCGAACTGGTACGAAACCCTCGCGAACTGGCAGAAATCCTTGCGAACACAAAAAAAAAAAAAAAATCCGCAAATTCGCAAGAATTCGCGGATTTTGCGGATTGCGAGTTCAAAAATCCGCAAATTCGCGAACGCGAGATCCGCAAAATTCGCTCATGCTTACTTTAGACTCATCTCCCTCATTTTCAATTCGTAATCCATTTGGTGCTTTCGCTCTTCCAGCGCCATTCTTTTGGTTTCAAGCTCCAGTTGGATTTTTAATTCTGCCAGCTTCCTTTCATGATCCCTCGTTTCCTTCCTGTCTGCCAGCTCCTCTGGCGACAGGCCTTTACCAAAGCTGTGCACGCTGTCTTGCCTTTCGAGATCCACCAGATCCACAGGTGCCCTCTGCTCCTCAGTGGCATCCTGATCCTCAAGGGCATCTTGATCCTCCGGGGGCTTTCTGGACTCTATCCAGGCTTTCAGGGCCTTGTAGAGCTCTGGCTTGTTCTTGCAACCGGCGTGCGAAACCTTGAGTTTTTTGCAAAAAAACTTCAGCTCATTCTTTGAGTATTTGTCCAGCTTTGCTGCATCCCATTCCACCTCCAACATCTCAGAGGTCGTGGACTCCGCTCCATCCAGGCTCTTCGTGCCCGGCATGGTTTCTTCGCTAGGGATCTTCTCTCGGCAAAATTACAACAAAACCTGTGGCCAAGTAACTGGACTGAAATCACTGTGCAATGGTCAGAAGTTAAGGTATAGACACTGCAAATGTAAATTCGAAAATCCTCACCGCTGCGTCCAATGTAGGAAGGGGGAGGCTCTAGTTGGCGCAGTGTAGCACTAGCGACAAGCAGGGACTCTCTCTTCCTCGTCAGGGCTGAGGGTTACCTTCTAGACAACCTCTGCTTACCCTCTAGGTAGTGTGGCTTAAGCAGTTGTAGGCTAATCTTTGGGGCACATAGGGTTAAACATTTGCAATATTACACCATCACAACCAACCCACCACACAATGACACCAAACTGTATTTGTAAAAATATATATCTTTATATAGATTTCAAGCAGGTTTGTAAATACAGTTGTCAAACTTTCAATAGCGGTTCCAGTTTTACTCAAGTTCAGGTTGCCACAGTTCTTTCTTAGCAATAAGCAATCTTTTGGGCCTTCTGCCCAGGTTCAACACGGTTCAGTGTCTTGTAGCGCCTCAGTGCGCTTTCCGCTGTCTCCGCTTGTTCCAAAGAGGAGATCGGGCCTGGCCGGCCAAAGCTCACGCTTCCCGCGTGTGCTCCGAGGACCAGGAGCCGTGCGAGCCTCGGTTTCAGAGGCGGCTCGCGTTGGGAGCAGATAGCGCGGTGCGAGCTCGAGTTGCAGGACGCTCGCACCGTGAGGATACAACACAGTACCTTTCAAATTCTTGTGGAGCGGGCGGCTTCCAGGGGAGCTGTCCGACGTCGCGTTGCTTTTCCGGGGTCGCTGTTCGCTGCGGCTCTCAGCCGGGCAGGTCACGGGTCATCCGGGGCGGCGGTGCTCAGTGGCGGCAGGGTCCTTCCTTCGTCGTTCGCTCCGACCCTGGAGGCGGCGGCTGTGTGGTGGCGGCAAGTGGCAGTTTGGTCCCCAAGTGCAGGACGTACCCAGCCAAAGTGCCGGTTGCAGCTGTGCACTCACAGCTGAGCTGTCGGGCAGGATACCGACCAGAGGGGAGTTATCACAGGGCGGCTGTCCGTTGTCGCAGGTGGATTGACGGCTCGAAGCGCAGTCAATTCGGGAGCTCGGACCGGACGGGTCCTCCTTCACTTTGCTCTCGGGCTCCCGGTGCAGAGGCGGTCACGGAGTTCGGGCCAGCGGCAGCTGGACCTCACGTTGCTCTCGCTGTTGCTTTGGGCCCCGGGCACGGTGCTTGGGGGGATGTTGATGCCTTGGATTACGGGGAGCGTGTCAGGCTTGCCCAGCGCTCCCAGACCCCTCTGTCAGTACTGCAGCGATAAGCAGCACACACAGTCGCTTTCTTCAGGATGTACCGCCCACTGGTCCTGGGGCGCTGGTCAGGGGGCAAGTTCAGCAGCAATCACTTGGAGATCTTTCAGCAGAGTTTGGCACAAAGTTTCACAAAGCAAAAGTCTTCTTGTAGTCTTTTCTTTTCCTCTCCTTCTGCAGCAAGGCACCAAACACAGGCAAGAGACAGCACTCTTCCTTGTCCTTCCAGGTCCTTCTCGTCGGGCAGAGTTCCTTCTGTAGCACAAACAGGATCTAATTTACAAGGAGCAAGGCTCCTTCTTTTATACTGCATTTCTTTTGTTCTTACAGGCCAGGGGGGCCTTTGCATAGCCACTTTCAGTCCTTGAGTACTTTGTTGGGTGCAATCCGGCTTCTGCTTTCAATGTGAGGGGCAGGCGCATCAGACGCCCCACAGGAGGTGGAGCCAGCATTGTGTGGACAGGGGTAGCCAGAAGTACCTTGTTGATGGGGCTTCGCCCTTCCTGGGCCAGGTGTCGGCTGAGTCATCAGTCGCTCCCCAGGAGGGTGGAGCCAGCATTGTGGTGGCAGAGCACAGCAAGACTCAGAGTCAAGAGCCACTCCTACCTCCCACTAAGGTGTAATCTGCGCATTCACCACCTGTCATCCCCCAGCCCTGTCACTCACACATCCCAGACAGTCAGATACACATACCAGCAGAGGCGGGCTGAAATGGTTAGGCAAGCAAATGCTAACTTTCTAAAAGTAGCATTTGCAAACACAGGATATTAAAATAAACTTTACTAAAAGAAATATTTTATTATTCTGAGTTCAGGCATACTAAACACGACTCTCTACCATGCTCCCTGAGCCTGCTGGGATTATAGAGTGTAATAATTCCAGCAGCCCATTCTGGCCTAACGGAAGCAGGTAGCCTTACAATAGTGAAATACGAATTTAGTTGTAAGTCACTACTAGGACATGCCACACACATCAGAGCTTGTCCTACCTTACACCTACAATGCACCCTGCCCGCAGGCCTACCATAGGGGTGACTAATATGAAGTTAAGGGAAGGTTTAGGGGCTGGCAAGTGGGTGCACTTGCCCAGCCAGCGTGACAGTACGAGACTGCACGCGGGGTCTGCAATGGCGGACCCCAGACACATCTTAAGGCTGCTTCTGTGGGTGGCGCAACCAGCGCTGCAGGCCCACTATCAGTATTGGCATCTACAAGCCCTGGCACTCCTGGTGCGCTTTCCTAGGGACTAACAGTAAATCCAATGCACCAATCATGGACATCAGTCACATGTACAATTTACAGTAGGGAGCACTTGCACTGCGGCACGGGTCGGCCGTGGCGCAGTGCCCTGAGTATCGGAAAACCAGCAAAACATCGGAGGCACACCAGCAAAAAGTGGAAGGGAAACTCACGCCAAGGTGCCAGGTCTAACAATAGTCAAAAGTTCCCTTGTCAATTTCTTAAAGGACACTGTTTTCCCTTTTTCCTGTTGTACCCTCAAGATGCCCAAACACGGCAGTGCGTAGTTCCTTCACTACCACACTCCGCTTTGATACTTATAATCCCACAAATGTTTTGATGTAAGGAATCCCAGACCCAGGATTCGTGACGGCAGTGCGGAGGTCCTACAATCCCCCCCTGCACTCCGCCACTTGAATGTCCGTAATACAAAAGGCCCTCACGACCAGGAATCCTCCCATGAACGAGAGCGAAGCTCTCAAACTATATCAATGTCCCCTCGCCGCCGCGAGGCAAAACCAAACACCAGTGTTGTGCTTCTTAGTTGATAAGCACAACACGAAGTCAATACTACGGAGCGCGCTAGCCAACGCGCTACAGGTAAACAGAACAGAAGTCTCCCGAATACCGGTAAACAGGAACCCTTGAAGCCACTCGAGAACGCCGATCAGAGGAGCGTCCGCCGCCTCCGAACCCTGAAGAATCACTAGCACCGGTCTTCCGGTTTGGCCCAGAGATATCCCGTGATTCCCGCCGAGACTTCTGGGTAATGCAGTCCCGCGCCCGTGAGAGTCGGGAAATGTAGTTTGTTGGGCAGGCGCGCTGGGCTAAATCCCGACAATTCTCACATTTCTAGTGCTTCAAGAGATTCTCAAAGGGGAATGACTTCCCCCCAGAGAAGAGAGCATAAGGCCAGAATGAGGGCTGGCCAACTCCAGATAGAGAGGAAAGAGGTAGCCTTGGCCCAGGCTAAATTTGCTTTAGCAAGGGAACAGAAATTGAGTGGATTAGATTCCACTGATGGCAGCAACATAATTCCTAGAGAGAAAGATAGTTCCTATGATACTAGAAACCTGACAAAGATTGTAGCCCCCCTACAAGGAAGGGGATGACATCCACAAATGGATGACTGCTCTGGAGAGAGCCTGCATGGTACAGCAGGTTCCCCAAGATCAGTGGGCTGCAATTTTATGGTACTCCTTTTCTGAGAAAGGGAGGGATAAGCTCCTCACAGTTAGACCTGAGGATGCTAAAAATTACACTGTCCTGAAGAGTGCTCTGATAGATGGGTTTGGCCTAACCACTGAACAATACAGGTTAAAGTTCAGAGATACCCAGAAGACACAGGCACAGGACTGGACTGATTTTGTAGATTGTGCTACTAAGGCTCTGGAAGGTTGGCTACATGGCAGCAAAGTACATGACTGTACAGGAATGTATAATTTGATTATGAGGGAGCAGAACCAACTTTTACACCAGTACCTGGTGGACTCAGATCTGACTTCTCCCCAAGAATTGGGTAAGAGGGCAGACAAATGGGTCAGAAGAACCAGGATTAGGCCTAAGAATCAGGGCAATGACCAGAAGAAGGAGTCTACCAAGCCTCAAGGAAAAGGTGGGGATAAATCTAAAGAAAACACTTCCCCAGGGCCCCAAAATTCAAAGGAAAAGGGTGGGCCCCACAACACTTCCTCTACAGACAAAAAGCCTTATTGCCGTATTTGTAGGAAGCCTGGCAATTGGAAAACTGACCCCAGTTGCCCTAAGGCCTGCAATAAGGAAAATATACCTCCAGGTAACACTCCAACACCTCCTGTCACTGTCAGCAGTGGTCCCCCAGGTGGTGGGAGCAACCCCCGAAACTTCGGTGGGTTTACTTTTGGAGCTCAGGTGGATTCTGGCCTAACCAGGTCCCCTACCTCAGATACTCTTGTCTACGAAACTGGCATGGGGTTTGCCAATTTCACTGCTCGCCCAAACACTTTGAGCAAGTACAGACAGGAGCCCCTCATCAATGGCTTGAAAGTTGAGGCCTTTAGAGACACAGGGGCTAACATCACCATGGTGGCTGAATGTCTAGTCCCCTCAAGGCAACTTTTACCTGGTGCCACATACCAGGTGACAAACATTGATGGCATTGAAACCAATTATCCCATGGCAGTAGTCAATCTTAGCTGGGGAGGTGTCACTGGCCCAAAGAGAGTGGCAGTGTCAGCAAACTTGCCTGTAGATTGCCTACTTGGTAATGATTTATAAATCTCAGCCTGGGCTGAGGTTGAAGAGCAAATCCATTCTAAAATGGTAAATGTCACTGGAAAGGTTAGTGGGGCTGTGATGGCTACAGCCCCAATCCAATATGTCCTTCCTGAAAAGGTTGGTAGGGCTGGGCAACTCTCAGCCCCATCTTTAATTAACTCCCTTCCTGAAAAGATTAGCAGGGCTGTCATGGTAACAGCCCATACCCAAACTGAGTCTCCTCCTGAAAAGGTTGGTGGGGCTGTGATGGCCACAGCCCAAACTAAAACTGATTCCTGTGTTGTGAAGCCTGAAATAATGGATCACTCCACACAAACAGAGAGCATGGAGGAGGAAGAGAGATCTCCCCCTCACCAGACATCAGGAAAGGATCAGCCTCCTCAGGGAACTGATCTTACCCCTGATGAAGGAACTGTCCCAGAGGTTGTTAGGCCTGGCCTGACAGAGCCCCTGATGGCAGTGGACCCTTCTCATGTGGGACCCAGTCTGGAGCAGGTAACCTGCCCCTCTCTGCCTTGCCTTAGTCAGCCCAGGGCTGCAGAGGACAAGAAGGACAGTGAGCCCCAAAGGGCCCCCTGTCAAATAAAGCACCCCCATCAGCAGATTAGGGGCACCGAAACTAGTAGCCCTAGTGAGGTGAAAACTTTAAAAACTCCTGAGGGATCCCCCTTAAAAGTAGTTAGGGACCCCCCACAGATGGATTCTGTTGGGCACATCCAAACCTGGGACCCAAAGGGCCCAAACTTGAACTGTCCCTCCAGTAAGACAACAGAAGGGACCCAGCCTCCAGCTTTAGGTAGCCAGAGGTTGACCCTGAGAGCACAGTGCAACTTAGTTGATGAAAGAAAGGCATACATGGTGGAAGATAATTGGAGGAAGCTGAACCCTAAATTAGTGGAGCCTCACTTCAGTACTCCATATCCACACCAGCCTTTTACTTTGCAAAAACACACCCAAGGTAGTGATTCCCTATGGTGGAGACCCTCTAATACCCCAAGGGTGAGGGATTGCTTAGTGGACCATGAGACAGGGGGGTAACCATGCTAGTGCAGGTACTTCCTTATATGGCCACTCAGGCAATATAGGCTTACCTGGTCAAGGATAGCCTTATCTCCTTTCGTTTGGGGGGTGGGGGTTGTGTAGGAAGGTGGATACCTGACTATGGTTACCCCAGATTTTTTGCCTTGTGTTTAGCTGGTTTTCGACTTAGTTGGCCTGGTTCCCTGCTATTCAGGGCCCCAGGCTATCTGCTCTCTCTTTAAAATGGACTCCATGTACCCTAGGTGCATAAACAAATTGGCTTGGGTCACCTTATCACCCTCTGTATAGTGCACTATAGGTGCCCAGGGCATAGGTGCATCCAAGGCCTACCAGGGGCTGCAGCATATCTTTTGCCTCCCCTGGCTGGCTATCCAAATTGACACAACTGGCTGATCACTCAGCTGGGGCACGGTGGTGTAATCACCCCTTGCTTAGATATAGTATATCTATATCTACACTTAAAACTGGACACATACATACCTATAAGTCCATCCTATGGCGGGCCTTAACAATCCTGGAGGCAGAGTGCTTGGTTTTATGTGAGATGGTGCTCTAGCATGAGATGAGCCTGTCTGCAGCTGTAGGGAACAACTCCCTTAGCTGTTCCGGGATAATGCCATACCATATACTCTTAAGTGCATTATAATCCATCGCGGTTATGTGCTAACTTTGGTTTGGCTTTATCAAAACATGTCGTGTAAGGTGTCATACGATTTGGAATACTATCCCCTCGACAGTCCTGTTGACGGGGATAGCATTCCACCCTTCTAGAGAGAGAAGACATGTTACTTTGCTAAAACGTGGTTAATCCTAACCAGAGCCTCAGCATCACAGAATGGATGCTGCTGCCACCGACACAAGTCTGACCTCCTGCTGCTGACCGAAACTTGGCAGAGGAGGCCTGGACCAAGGGTTTCCTGTCGCAGGGAGGTGCTACACCTCCCCAGACAGGAGACAGTGTATTGGGGCAGGGAGGGCTGAAAGAAACTAGACAGTGCCTGGGGCGCACAAGGCTGCCCCTTGCATAATCCGGTCAAACCGGTTCTGGGGCACACCAGCCCCAGTCCCAGTGTGACCCTGGACAAAGGAAAAGTGGTGTAACCACCCCCTTTCTGGGTCCCACGCATTGGAGGGACCTAGCAGGTAATCCAGCCCCCTAGATTGGTATAAGATTGGGAGCAGTGCCAAAGCACTCAGATTATCCTGACTGAAACGTATGAAACAAAACTCTGGACCCTTCGACATCCTACTCGACGTAGAAGACTGAAGAATCTCCCTTGTGGTCAAGGAGTGACCACCCTGTGCAAACAGGCACCATCCAGCACCTGGACATTTGCTTTGTTGCAGTTCCCGCCAGAACTCGAGCGACAGAGATCGACAAGACCCAGCATGCCTGCCTTCTAACAGCCCGATCCACAGTCCCTGCAGAGCTGAGACCCGTGGAGGCGACCAGAAGCGTGGGGCCCGCCATCTTGGAAAGACAGCGAGGCGCTGACCCGAAAGCTCCCGAGGCACCCTCGAAGCTGTGCATTGGGGTTTGAGAAGCCCCAGTCCTGAGCCTCTCTTGCACCGAAGCTCACCCCTCTACACTCACCGAGTGCTGCGTGGGGCCCTTCTGCATCTTTTGGCTCAACGCGTTGGTCCGGTCGCTTGCCGGTTGGCTAGCGGCCCCAGAACCGACAAACCTTTAAATCCGACTTGTGAGTCTGGTTGCTCCAGACTTGCCCTCGCTCCCCTGAAAAGGAGCACCCGCTCAAACCCTCCTGGTTCTAGTAAGAAGCGATCTTCGAATCCTGCGTGGGATGCGCTTGCCAAGGTTTGTTTGCTCCAATCCGAAAGCCGACACCGCCAACAGAGAGAACCTTTGTGGGAGAGCTCGTGATTCACTCTTGGACATCCTCGGTGCCCCAGAGTCCACATGGCAGCGGAGACAAGCTTCACGACATCGACCTGATTGCGCCCGACATTGCCTGGTTCCTTCCTGGTTCAACCCTGGTCACTGCTGAGTGACCCAGACTCTGTCCCCTCTGCTTTCAGATCACTTATATCTTCGATCCACCCTTGGATCACACCGGACACTTCTCTTCCCGACGCCTGCAGTATCTTCATCTTCAGGCACCATCGACCTGCGTGACGAAACCTGACACTACTTTGCACCTGTGCACCCACTTCCTGTGGGTGAGGTAACTCAGCAACGCCGGTGCTCCTGCACTGGTACACATCTCTAGTGTATATGTCTAAAGTTTCGTCCTTCTAGGTCAGTCGGAAGGTTCCTTTAACAGTAACTTTTACGCACCATTGACTTTGCATTGGTGCATGTGTGTGCTTTAAGCGCTGCACCCGAGTCCCGCTGACTTTTCCCGACTTCAGCATTGCTAGTCCTGACTGCTCCCAGAGATTCCAGAGGCCCTAGGCCTGACCACTGTTCAATTAGTGATTCTTATACCACTATTTTAGTATATGGTTTGAGTGGCCCCTGGGCCTCATCCATAATTGTGCAACTTCCATATGTTTAACTGTGCTTTTGTTTAAACGCTTGTGCTTCTAGACTCATACAGAGTATAGAGGATTATTCTAGTAATAAATACATATATTTTTATAATATATAACTTGTGTGGTGTCCTTTCATTTGATATTAAAGGATTGTGATTGGTAAAACAGCTTGCTTAACACGACCTCTTGAGTTAAGCCTTGGTCTATGCTACCCTTAGGATAGCTTGTCTATAAGGTTGACTTACAACCAGACACCATAAGGGATTGTTTGGACTGATACAAGGTGCCCCCAGAATTGGAGACATTATATATCAGGCCAACTTCTCACAGTTACCATGTGATACCTTCTAAGGTTTATGGGTATTGTAGTATGTATTTTATTTTCTCACTTTCTGATTGGCTGCTGAGCATTTTCAGTAAAGAAAATTGAGAAGCATAATCGGAGCCTCCGATCCTGACATAGAATAGAGAGATCTGCATGCAGATGGGAGAGGGGAGTTGCATCTGGAACCTGAATAGGACTGGAACTTCCCTCCACAATGCTGGCACCGCCCCCTGAGCCCCCACCTGACAAAGGAGAGAGGAGCTGAGCAAAACAAAGTGCCCCAAAGCTCCCCTATACCAGTTCTAACTGGTATCCCTAAACCCTGTGCTGTGACACAAAGGGGAATGATGTGCTTTTTGTTGGGACATGATGCGCTTTTTCTGCTGTTTGATGTGGGGATTTTCCTATCCTGTCAGTGTGTTCAGGGTGGTGCCTGGTGATGAGTCCCTCATGGAGGCAGGCCCTGGTGTGCAGGCTCCTGCAGAGACACCTTCCTTGCAGGCCATCCAGCAGATGATTTAGGCGGCTGTGGCATATAAGGAGCATGAGGGCCCTCTTCCACTAAAAAGCAGAGCATGGAGCCTTCCACCAGCACAAAGGCTTACAGGGAGGATGATGACCTCCAAGGCCGATATGTGCAGGGGCAGGGGCTGAAGGAGGTCCTGCAGCATATTAAGAATAACCTGGCTTACTCAGTTCCTTTAGTTGAGGATGATGCAGAGGATTTTTGTATGCAGTACCAGAAGTGTGAACCTGAGTCTCTGCAAGATGACCATGACGAAATTAACAAGACACTTTTTCGAAAAGGATCACAAGGCAGAAGACTTTGTGTGGACAGTATTGGAGAAACCCTACATTCCTCCACACATTAGTAATATTAGTGATATTTCCAACTTTCTTTTCTTACCAGAACAAAGATAGGTTTTTTAAACTGTCATGTGACATTACAGGCTTGAACGATGCCATACCATGGGTGTCCCTTTCAAAGAAATGAAGATGATAGCATCAGTGACACAATCACAATGAGCCCTAGTCTGAGGTATTTGCCCCGGCATGGGAAATCATAGGAACTTCAGCTGCCAAAACAGATTTCCAATGTGAAGGGAGCGTTGTGTTCAAACCAATACTAGAGAAATCAGGCACTCCCAAAATTACCACATTTTTAAGTCATGCGACATGATGTTGTAGTCCCAAGTTAGCGAACATGAGGGGGCGGAGTGAAAGGACTTCCACTGCGACCCTGGTGTACCTACAGTCCTACAAGAAAACCTGTGTAAATGGATAGGGTAAGAAAGCCATATAGACTACAAGATACGGACACTAAGCACAGCAAATGTACAAGATAGAGATGTTATATGTCTCTTGATCCTAAATATGTTTGACGAATCAGTCATTTTTTCCCAGAATTTATGATACCGTAGCTGAAGACTCGCCGTGAGCAGCTCCATTGCCACTGTGTGCCATAAGTGGCTAAACACACTTTTATAGTCATTATGGTGTTACCCATTGCAATATATTGCATTTGCTCATGATGCAATTGGAGCTGTTGTAGGCAATGGAGTGGATATGGCAGGTCAGGGTGATGGAGGAGTTGTGGATGATGCTGAGGTTGCGTGCATAGTCTGTCACTGGGGGCAGCCTCACAAGGACCAAGATCCACCAGGGTTTTGCACATGCGCATGTGGGTGATCCAAGGATGAGGAGGTCATTCGCCTCTGATTTGAGCTCATGCAGATGGTTTCCATCCATTCAGCTTGTTCCGAAATTCTTATCTGTGCCCAGCATTATGTGTCTTTGGCTTTGTTCGTGAGGGAGAGGATTTGCTGTGTGTCCTCTGTGTGTGATGATATGCTAAGCCCATGCTGGCTGGCAATCGCGGTGAGGGTGGCCATGTACATGTTGAGAAGCGTGGGGCTTAGTGACAGTCCCTGGGGTACTCCACAGTTGGTGTCTGTGGGTTTGGAGATGGAGTGGGTTTGTGTGATATTTTGGGTGTTTGCGTAGGGAAGGAGTGGATCCTTGAGAGGGTGTTGATAAGTGCATTGCTCACACAAATGAACAGGGTAGACAAATTGGGAAGCCTGTGTGTAGAGATTGTACCATCACTTCAGTCATATTAAGAAAATGTGCTACATAATAGCAAGAGGCTCGATCTAATGTGTGCCACTTCAGATGCTGGAAAATGCTGATAAAGCAGTGATAAGGGGCATCATGAGATGTGCCATTTGATTCCAATACAAGCCCATAGCAGATGTCCTGCACATGTAACCTTGCCTTCTACAGGACATCAATTGAGCTTATCATGAAGCACATCATCTCCGCTCAAGTGGCAGTTTCATTGCGCAAAAGCAGAGCCATTTGAATTGGTCTTCGTGCCAATATGGCACTGTGAGACCACCATGTACCACTACAACTTCACATAAGCAACCTCATCAAATTCGTAACCATTTGGCAAAACAATGTGCTCTCCTCCAAATCACTATGAATTGACATTGTCCTGCTGTCTCAAAGTGAAATAATGAAATGCATGATTGTAGCTGACAAACACTGATTTAATTCATATCCCATATCACATTTCAGAGGGCGAGACAGCACCTCCTGAACAGCAGCCTGGCCAAGCACCTGCTGATGACTTGGACGTGTATGAGGACATCGACGTGGACTACCTGCAACTCCTCATTGACACCATCAACCGCTCAGCCTCCGGAGCAGAGCAACCCAGCAGCCTTCCGCCAACCCCACCCCCTGTTCAAACCAATGAGCAGCAGGCATCTCCCGCCCCAGCTAGCTCCCAGGAGCCCGATCCTACCACCCGGGCCTTATAAAGGCGGGTTGTCATGCTCCAGGAGCAGTTGGGGGAAAAGGTGCAGGTGGGGTTTCAGCAACTGACAGACCAACTTGAGGCCCTACGTGGGTGTCTCAGTCCCATTAGGGACCACATGCAAAAGATCACGGACACCCACAGCCCCTTCAATGCTCTCCAACAGTCCATGGCTGTGATTGCTGGAGTCATGATACAGAGACACCAGTCACTATCTGCTCTGGGTGGCTCCAGCAGTGTCAGCCAGGATCTGGCCAACATCCGCCGGATCATAGAGAGCATGGAGCGGATGCAGGCCCAAGACTTGGCTGCCAGGGCTGTCCACATGCGCGAGGTTGCTGGGATCTATCATGCCCTGCACCTGCTCGTTGCCTCCTTGCTGCCACAAGGTTTGGTGTAGATGAATGCTGCTGCTGCCTCAACATCCTCAGCTCTACCACCTGGTGTGTCAGTGCCTCACAGTGCTGCACCCACAACACCAACAGAAACCTGTGAGGCACATGACACCAGATGATGGAGATGAGGATGACATCGCATTTCTGCTGAGGAGGAAGCAGTAGCATCCCTCTGTGCCAAAGGTCCAGTTTCTTCTGTGGTGCTTTGCTCAGTATCATGCCACACATACACTTCTTGCACTTTTTTCCACTGTCCCCTGGATCCACCTTGCACACCCCATGGACTGCCATATCACCCCATTCCTTGCCACTTCAACCAGCCTGTGGACTGAACGATGCCTCTTCCCTTGGCTCTGTTAACATCAATTGTCTCTGTCTGGCCCTCCAACGGGCACCCTCTGCACTGTATGGCCCTGTACTTGTCCTATATGCATACACATTTTGTAAATATTGTAAATAAAAAGTAATTAATTCACACATATGTGCATTTGTACAATAATATCTACTAAGTTAGCGAATAGGGTCTGGAGACTGATCCAGCCAGAAGGTACACCAATGGAAATACTAGCAGTGTACATGCCTAAACAGATACGGAGATGCAGAAAATTGAGTCAATATGTGTAAACAGGTGGCGCCACCATTGCACCAATGGAACGGTATACCAATGTCACAATCTCAATAGCCCATCAGGTAAAGTCATGTATCTGTACATGTCAAAGTCAGTTGCTGCCCACGGCTTGTGTCATCAGTAACACTAGAAAATTGATATGTCTTCTCACATCCACTCACACATGATGTGGAGGCCTGACCCTGTTGGTATTGAGCTAATTGCACATCACATTCCAATAGTCAGGACACCACATCCCCATTGATGGAGACACGGAAGGGCACATGTCCACCACAGACATACCCCACCACATTGTCAGCATCAAGGAAGTAGAGCCCTGCATCCAATACACAATTTTTATTACCTCCCAGTGGCCTATTGACATTGTGCCATAGAGCTAGTATTATCAAAATATGATAGAAGAACGCCCCCTGTTCCATGTTGTTTGCATACAGCGAGGCAAGTACTACTGGCCTGCTGTCTAGTATGCCAGGCGTTGCTACATACAAGTCTTTGATGTCTATTTTGATGTCCGTGACTTGGAAGGGGACCCCCACTCTGTCCCATATTAGTTCCACTCCTGCATACACTGAGTATCCCGTGGCATCCAACTGTCACAGCCAACGACGATGTAAAAGTAGCAGTTCAGGTTTTTGACAAATGCTAGCTGTGTATGGTGTTGTTTGACATAGGAGTAAATTTCCTAACAACATGACAGAGTGTGTATGCCCCACCCATTCCATGCGCCCCTTTTGAGGGAGGTCATAGTAGGTGAAGAGTGTAAACAAAAAGAGAGCACATGTGCATGTAGACTTTGCAACAAGTAAATGTGGTCACAGTGTTGGCGACCCTGGCACTAATTGTTTGAAAGTTGACCTTCTACAGATGTTAGATGGCAATGTAAACAGTTCCAAAACCATAAGTAATTACAAAAGGGCGAATTTGCAACAGTCAATCATCCAAACCTTGTTCCAGGCAACAGTCACAGAAGGACAGAGGGGTGTGTGCTACACACCTCGTGATGGACCAAGGATATGCAAGTGTCTTGATTGGTTCTTGTGAGGTCACCAGCGGCCAGACAGTTGCAAAATCCCAGCCCGATGATCCATACCGATATATGGAAAACGTGTGGGAGCACAGTTTGGGAATGAGAGGGCCCTCAGGGTCGTCATAGAGTCAGTGATCGTGACACAGCCAAAATGCAATTATGTTGGAGTTCACAGGGATTGTGACACAAGACAGTTCAGGATAGGCATGCCATGACTGCTGGCCCCAGTAGTTGGCAAGGGTGTGTCACCCAAGTGGCGCACAAGTGCAGCTTGTTAGGCAATATAGCAGGACATTTGTGAAGTGACATTGGGCAGTTCGTGAGAGTATTTAGATGCCTGTGGGTCTTTGGAGGAGTGATTGTTGCTGATCTGGTCCTCTTGGCTCATGGTAGAACAAGGTGGTCCAGTTGAGATCCTGTGATGTCCGCTGTGGCCTTGAGTACCTTGCGAATTCAATCTGAGCTTGGCTCAAATCCATTCCTGCAGGTTGTGAGGTGTGAGATAGCCTCCGTCTTTTACCTTTTACCTGCATTGGGGCAGTGGGAGGATGCATTGTGCGACTGCTGTTGCAGAATAGTGGGCACAATCTCAGTGTTTGTAGAGGCGTAAGAGTCCATCCATTCTTCAGCCTGTTCTGGATTTAGAACAAAGTGAGTATTTCCTTTTGATACTACACATAGACGTGCTGGGAACAGGATAGAGTACAGAAGCTTGCATTGCCCAAGACATTTCTTGACTACAATGAATGTGTATCTGTATTTTGTGACCTGTAGCATGTAGTCCTGGACAAAAATTTAGAATGATTGACAAGCTGAATGTCTTGTTGTTTTCTAGTTTTTTGAATTATGGCATCCCTGTCCCTGTAGTTGAGGATGCGGATCAAGGACGTAGGTGGCTTCAAACCCGTTGGCAATGATCTTGTAGGCACCCTGTGCCCCCGTTCCACTACGACGCAAGATGAGAGAGTGCCTTCAGGTAGCATAGAGTAGGGCCAAGTCTCAGTGTACGCATCCGGATCTTTTCCCTCCTGGCCTTCCAGCAGGCCCACCATGCATACGTTGTTGCTTTGTGTCTGTCCTTCGGCATCCTCGACTCTGTCTTCCAGCAACTCAACATGGTTGAGTGAGTTTAGTATATGTAGGTCTGCAGCTTCAACATGCAGGGCAATGTCAGCAATGTCAGCTTCTGCGTTAATGGTGCAGTCTACCATTTCGTGATGATCTGCACGTAGGTGTGTGAGGTCTATGGCCACCTTCACATATTTGTTTACTGAGGAAGAGCATACTTGCTGTAGTGACTCTCCCGGCTTTTCAACTGCTACTAAAACTGAATCCTGCTTGCCTGAGCCATAATCCATTGTGGTTTGCATTGCTATCTTACTTGATTTGCCCCTGAAGGACGTAGGGGAGGTCAGTGCGCCTCCGGCACCCACCCTGGTATGAGTGCTGTGTGACATGAGTCTGGGGTGTCAGTCACATGTTGCCTCCTTGCGTGGACTTGGTGGGGCTTTGGAATTTCTACCCATCGCAGGTGAAGAAGCCACACCAGGGCAGCACCATTCAGCAGGGTGCGCAGGCTGAAGTGTAGGGCACCTGGAGATCTACATTACAGGCGGGACAGCATGTTGGCAGGTTGGTGGACAGTGTCCAGCTGGAGAGTGCGGTGTTGTTTGCTAAAGCACAGCTCTGCGTGGTGCGTTTGAGAGATTTATCCTAGCCGCTTGGCTCAGTATCACAGGGGTGGAGGCCTTGTCTGCACTACGATGTCAGGATGAACATGCAACAGCTCCCGTCTGTGGGCGCAACACTGTGCGCCACATCTGCTATGCGAGTAGGGTTGGCTGGCAAAGTGTCCATTACAAGTCACTCGTTGTGTGGTCGCAGTATGGCACGGGTACTGAGAGTCTGTTGCCACACCTATCAGTGTTTCTCAGGCATCGAGTCCTCCCCATCACACTTGTGTGCCCATGCCAGAGGCACAGCAGTTGGTGAGTGCTGGGACATGTCCGCAGTCATAGCTAGTCCACACAGCAGAGGGGAGCGGAGTGGGTGGAAGTGAGGCTATCTGTAGACTGTGTTTTGCGGCCGGCCCAGCAGAGGCACCACCGCACCAGCCCAGCACGCATGATCACAAAGAAGCTTTGGTCGTCTCCCTGCGCTGACCACCAGATCCAC